>NC_083225.1:86119286-86734286 GCF_032191835.1 Heteronotia binoei
CCAGCTGGAGTGATGTCTTTTTTCCAGGTGATTGACTTGGATGCCTTGCTTGCCATGAACATAATGCATTTTGGTATTATGCCATTAAAGGTCTCGAACTCAACTCCAATACATTTTGGGTTATGACACCTTTGTGTATCCAGTCATTTCTACTTCATTCTAACCCTTCTCCCCGTTTTCTTTATCATGAACATAATACAACCAAGGCAGAATTTTTTTTAAATTGTTATTATTTTATATATAAAAAAGGACTGACCATGCTCGACTTGCCAAGTGAATTGGTCCAAACATATTCCTCAGTAGGAATTATACAAGAGCACTTCAAACATTTCTGAAATCTGCTTTCTTCATTCCAATGTTGATAGGTCTTACATTCTTAAAAACAATTATAGAATTTTTATAAGAAATAGTTTTTATTTTAAATTATGCATAAAATCTACATTGTTTAAAATCTATTGTGTACTAGCTTAAACTCATAAAGCTATGCTATCATTTTTAATGTGGCTTCATCATATCTGTACTCTGAATTCTAGCTTACTGAATAACACCTTTATGAGTCTGAGAATTAATGAAAATATAATTTCTATCTGATGAAGGCCAAATTAAATTCTCATCTGAGAGAGGGTTGCTACTTCTGCTAAATTGCTAGTGATGCTTGTTGAAGTCAGCAAAGTTCTTTAGCATAAATAAATTAAATAGTAAAACAATATATATATTTTTACCATCAAGTTGTAACTGTCTTATGCAACTCTGTAGGGTTTTCAAGGCAAGAGATGTTCAGAGGTAGTTTGCCATTGCCTGCCTCTGCTTGGTAATCTCCCATCCAAATACTGAGATCTGATTAGATCAGTCTAGTTTATGCTACCAAATACTGATCTGGCCAAAGTATTTAAGCTTCAGCTTCAGCATCTGACCTTCCAGGAACAGTCAGGGTTGATTTCCCTTAGGACTGACTGATTTGATCTTCTTGCAGTCCAGGGGACTCTCAAGAGTCTTCTCTAGTGCCACAGCTTGAAGGAATCTATTCTTCTGCGCCTACATGTAAGTTTTTTCAGTGGCAGCTTTTCAGAGGGAGCAAGAGACTGCTTGGAAAGGGATTCCGTTAACACCTTATGCAGGTGTCATCCAACTTGTCAAAAATAACTAGTAAAAAAACATTTAAAATAATTGTTCAACCATTGTCCAGATCAGATTGCCAATAGGCCTGGAGAAAAATGTCTTGTCTTTTTTGTAGAGTATGTAACTTTTTATCAGTTCTTTCCTATTTTGTCCTGACATCCTTAATCAAAAATTAATTTGTGGGAACCTCAGGGTGGACTTTGCCAGGCAGTAATATGTGGATAAGGCAAATTGAATTTAATGCCAAAGAAGAATGTGTCCAACCCCTATTGAAAACTGCAATAATCATACAGAAAAAATGTATGGAGTGGAAGGGGAATAATATGAATACCCAGTAAGTTTCTTAGATAGGTGAAGTGCTTTGAATTCTAAACCTCTTCCCCAGTGGGATTTTGTCAGCATTATTATCAAACCAATCAGTAAGAATTTCAAGACATGAAGTGGAAACAAATTCATTTTAATCCCATATTAGTTGTATACACAAGGTTTTTTTTTTTAAGTCCCATCACCTGTGTTTTCGATTTCTAGCATACATGCCACTAGCAGCAACACCTTGCTGGAGAAATAAGGCAATGTAGTTGCAAAAAAATTGCTTTCTTCCAACTCAGCCTAACTCAAAAATAGCTGCTTAGCTTGAGAAGGCTGATCTGGTCATCTGAATCCATGCAACAGTGATGTCAAGACTAGATTACTGTAATGCACTGAATTTTGCTCTTCCCTCAAAATAAGTTCAGAAACTCCAGGTGGTACTGCAGCTTGGCTATTCTCAGGAGCTAGATGGAGCAAGCATATTACTCCCATTCCACAGTCACTCCACTGGCTGCCCATCAGTTACCAGACTCAATTGAAAATATTGGCTATCATATATAAAGCACTTCATGGCCTTGGACCTGCGAGACCATTTCTCCATCTATGTTCCACCATGACATAGGATTGCCAAGTCCTCTGTGCCCTCCGGTGGGGGACTTTTTTTTTGCATGAGCCAAATGCACGTGGCACAATGACATCACCCATAAGTGACATCATTGCTCGGCGACATTGCACACTGGCCGCTCTAGGCGTTTCTGGTAAAACACTATGGTTTTCCTGAGTCCCAAAATAAGGTGCCCCTATCCTCCATTATCTCCAATGATGGGAAGGCATTTGAAAGGAGCATGGTCCCTTTTATATGTGATGGCCAAAAACTCCCTTTGGAGTTCAATTGTGCTTGTCCCAACATTGCTCCTGGTTCTGCCCCCAAAGTCTCTGGGTATTTCCTGAGTTGGACCTGGCAACTCTGTTATTTGACTTGATTCAGGTTTGCAAGTACATCTGTTTTTTCATGGCCTCATCCATTGTATTAAGTTATTATTTATAGTGCACAACCTAATTTATGAAATTCCAGCATTTAGCATATCAGCAATTATTTCTTCTATATATTCTTAGAAGTGCTATGTGATGGACAGAACTTAGTATGTCCTCTTTTTCACATCCGGCAATCATGACCCTTGGAACCTTCAGAGAGAGGGGGAGAGGTCAAGGGAAAGAGTTATTTAATGGATGTTTTGAGCCAGATTTTAGGGAAGTTAGGAATCTGTCTCCAGTCACTTCAGGAGGAAGTGGGCTGTTTAATGTACAGACCTAGAGTGACAGACTGGTTTATGGAAAATCACAATACTCAAAAGCCAGTAGGAGAACATTTTAATCTTTGCGAACATTCCATTGTGGACCTAAAAGTGGCATAAATGCTCACAAAGCAGTACCCCACAAATGGAGAAACTTCAATGGGAGATTATAATGTGAGATTGCTAAACCCGAGTTCATTCACATTCAGAACAATGCCACCTCCCAGAGCTTAATAGTATCCTTATCTCACTAGCAAGGCCATAACCAGGATTTCAAGTTTGGTTGGATACACAGTAGGATTTTGTGGGTGGGTGGGGGCAGTGGACTCGGGGGCCACCTGTTTTGGTCAAATTTATATCCTGCCTTCCCCTGATGGGCTCAGGGTGGCTAACAACAACAAATTAAACCACAAAAACATTAAACACAAAATACACAATAAAATCATTAACACAATTTACAATCCTAAAACCAAGATGTCCATTTCTAATTTCTCTGATGTTCTTGTTTCAGTTATAATAATTCAGTGGGATTATCAGTGCCATGGAGTAACAGCTACCTCCCTTCAACCGTTAAAAGCCGATTTAAATAATTCGTTCTTACAGGCCCTGCAGAACTGTGGCAGGTCCCGCAGGGCCCTAATATTTTCAGGGATGGGCGTTTCACAAAGCAGGGTCTATTATTGAAAGCACTCTGGCTTCTACAAGCTAACCCCCCTTCACTTGCACAATCACCAGCTCCGCTCCCGGGAACAGAAGAGACATCCCCACTCCCTTTTTTCTCTGCCCCTCTCCTTTCTTATCTGCCCTCTGATGCTTGCCTGACCAGCGTAGCACTGAGCACCCGGGGAGTGGAGAGTCTCTGGCTGCAGGCCCACCCTTGTCCTTCCCTAGACATCCCCCAGGCCCTCTGCTGCAGCTGCATGGCCCAGGCTCAAGGAGGCCCTCCACTAAACCAGGTGGTGGCTTCACACTGGCATAACCTGGGTGCATGCAAAGAAGGTGACAGCTGGGTTGTGTCTCATGGGCATGCAAGGTGAGACACCTGCGTGGTGAGGTCATCCTGGCACCCACAGAGCTGGCTCTGGCTCCTCGGATTGTCCAGGCTGGTTGCCCATTCTCACAGGCATCTGAGCTGTGATGGGCAGGCTACCACTTCCTGTCCAAGCTCCACGGTTGCCTCCTCCTTCCCCCCAGGCTTTTCTCCAGGAGCAAGCCCAGGGCAGGGAGGAAAGGGTGTCTCGGCTGCAGCAGAAGTCAGGTGGCAGTGCAAAGTATGAGAAAGCAGCAGCTGCAGCTTTAAGTGCAGAGGCCAGGTGATTCTAGGTGCTTATCAGAGGGTAAGGGTGGAGGGCCCAGGAATGTGTAGGCCCCACTGTAATTATGGGCATGCTACTTCAGATACTCGCTGCCGGCGTCCCGGCTTACTGGGCCATGGCAGATGACCCCAAGGTGAAAGGGTGGAGCCAGTACCGCGCACACTGTGCTTCACCTAAAAATTCCTCTGCGCAGGCCTGAAGGGCATATCCACATCCACAACCCACAACACACCAAGTCCTGCAGTGATGGGCAAGGGGCGAAACGGCAGGTGGAAGATGCCACTGGAAGCCGCAGTCCTGATCCTGATCCTGTATTGGTCGCCTGATGCTGACCCGGAGACGAAAGCATTTTTCGGCAGCACCCTGAACGACCAAGCAGCCTTATCTAGGGACAGCACTGCTTGCTCCGCACGAAGAGGGGCCTAGAAAAGGTGGCCTAAACAAAGCTAGTCTCCCCCCCCCCAGTTGGCTAGCTGCGGTCAACGGGCATCCTTACTTGCGGTCAAAAAATAACAACAAAGAAAAGGCATGCACCTGCCTCACAAAGTGTGCAAAGACTAAAGCTTGCGTGTTGGAACATCAGAACCATGCTTGACACAGTAGACAGTGGTCGCCCTGAACGACGCTCTGCTCTAGTTGCCCACGAACTTCTCAGGTTGAATATCGACATAGCAGCTCTCAGTGAGGTCCGTTTCCCTGAGGAAGGTAGTCTTCGAGAACACGATGCTGGCTGTACCCTCTACTGGTCGGGTAAGTCAAAGGCTGAGAGCCGCCTTTCTGGCGTTGGCTTCATGGTCAGGAACTCCATTGCCTCCAAACTCGAAAACCTGCCAACAGGTCACTCAGATCGCATCATGTCCATGCGCCTCCCACTTCAAAACAAGCAGCATGCAACACTCTTCAGTGTGTATGCCCCAACCCTTCAAGCAGATCCTGCAGAAAAGAACAAGTTCTATGCTGATCTACGCAACCTCGTACGGAAGACCCCTACACAGGACAAGGTGATCATCCTTGGCGACTTCAATGCCAGAGTAGGTAAAGACTCGGAAGCCTGGAAAGGAGTACTTGGCAAACACGGCATTGGCAACTGCAATGATAACGGGCGCCTCCTGCTAGAATTCTGCATGGAGCACCAGCTCACCATCACCAACACTATCTTTCAGCAGAAGAACAGCCTGAAGACAACCTGGATGCACCCACGGTCCAAGCACTGGCACCTTATTGACTACATTCTGGTGCGCCAGAGAGACCTTTGAGATGTCTTACACACCCGAGTAATGCCCAGTGCGGAATGTCATATGGATCATCGTCTTATACGCTGCAATCTCTGTCTTCACTTTAAACCCACACCCAGGAGAGGAGGTATCCCTCGGAGGAAGCTTCAGGTTGGCAGCCTTCAGTCAGCCGAAGTTAAAGCTGCCTTCTAGGAAAAACTCCAGTCAAGAATTGAGGACCCCACTTACCCCACAGACCCTTCTCCAGAAGCACTCTGGGAACACCTAAAAACTACCATCCTGTTGATCTCTGAAGAAGTCCTCGGGTTCTCCACAAGGAAGAACAAGGACTGGTTTGACGAGAACAATCAAGAGATCCAAGAATTACTAGCGAAAAAGAGATCTGCCTACCAAGCACATCTTGCTCAGCCCTCCTGTCCCGGGAAAAAAGCAATCTTTCGCACTGCATGTAGCAACCTCCAGCGCAAGCTTCGAGACATTCAGAACGAGTGGTGGACCAAGCTTGCAGAGAGAACCCAACTGTGTGCAGAAACTGGTGATTTAAGAGGGTTCTATGAAGCCCTGAAGGCAGTATATGGCCCATCATGTCAGGCTCAGAGTCCCTTGCGTAGTGCAGACGGCCAAGTGCTCCTCACAGACAAGGCATCCATACTGAACCAGTGGTCGGAGTATTTTCAGGTTCTCTTCAGTGCCAACCACGTAGTTCAAGATTCAGCAATCCACCTCACCCCACTTGAACCAGTGAAAACAGAGTTGGATGAGATCCCCACCCTAGAAGTGACTGTTAAAGCCATCAAGCAACTGAAAAGTGGCAAGGCGGCGGGAGTTGATGGAATCCCACCAGAGATCTGGAAGCATGGGGGCACAGTACTACATAGCACACTTCACAAAGTACTTGTCACCTGCTGGGAACAAGGCAAACTACCACCGGACTTTCGCGATGCAATCATCATTACTCTACACAAGAACGAAGGGGAAAAGTCAGACTGCTCCAACTTCCGGGGGATAACCCTGCTCTCCATCGCAGGCAAAATCCTTGCCAGAATACTCCTGAACACACTGGTGCCCACCATTGCAGAAGAACTCCTCCCAGAGAGCCAGTGCGGCTTCAGAGCTAACAGGAGCACCATCGACATGGTATTTGTTCTCAGGCAGCTCCAAGAGAAATGCAGGGAACAGAACAAGGGTCTATATGTGACTTTTGTCGACCTTACCAAAGCTTTCTATACCGTTAGCAGGAAAGGCCTGTGGCAAATCTTGGAACGTTTAGGATGTCCCCCAAGGTTCCTCAGCATGATCATCCAGCTACATGAAGACCAGCGAGGCCAAGTCAGACACTGCAACGACCTCTCGGAGCCCTTCCCAATAGGTACAGGTGTAAAGCAAGGCTGCGTTCTCGCGCCAACTCT
This sequence comes from Heteronotia binoei, assembly GCF_032191835.1. NCBI lineage: Eukaryota > Metazoa > Chordata > Lepidosauria > Squamata > Gekkonidae > Heteronotia > Heteronotia binoei. The sequence goes on from NC_083225.1 coordinate 86,125,970, forward strand.
CTTTACGATCTTCTTTAGCATGATGCTTCAAAGAGCCGCAGTAGATCTAGATGATGACGATGGTGTCTACATCCGCTATTGCACCGATGGCAGCCTGTTCAACCTGAGGCGACTAAAGGCTCACTCCAAGACAATGGAAAAACTTATCCAAGAGCTACTGTTTGCTGATGACGCTGCACTCGTCTCCCACTCGGTATCAGCTCTGCAGCATATGACGTCCTCCTTTGCAGAGGCTGCCAAGCTATTCGGCCTAGAAGTTCTCCACCAGCCTGCACCCCAGGAAGATTATCACCCTCCCTGCATCACTGTGGGTGAATCAGTTCTGAAGACAGTCCAGCAGTTCAGCTACCTGGGGTGCATCATCTCCTTAGATGCCAAGATCGACAAGGAGATTGATAACAGGCTGGCAAAGGCAAACCGTGCATTTGGCCGACTGCACAAAAGAGTGTGGAGCAACAAGCATCTGAAAAAAGGCACAAAGATCAATGTTTACAAAGCGGTTGTGATGACAACAGTCATCTACGGCTCCGAATCGTGGGTTTTATACCGTCATCACCTGCGACTCCTTGAGTGCTTTCATCAGCGCTGCCTTCGCACCATCCTCAACATCCACTGGAGTGACTTTGTGACCAACACTGAAGTCCTCAAGAGGGCGGAGGTTACAAGCATCGAGGCACTGCTGTTGAAGACGCAGCTGCGCTGGGCAGGGCATATTTCTAGGATGGAAAACCACCGCCTTCCCAAGATTGCTCTGTATGGCGAACTTTCCACCGGCCATCGAAAGAGAGGGGCACCAAAGAAGAGGTACAAGGACTTCTTGAAGAAATCCCTTGGCACCTGTTGCATCAACCATCACCAGTGGTCTGACCTAGCCTCAGATCGCAAAGCATGGAGGCACACCATCCACCAGCCTGTCTCTTCCTTTGAGAACGCACGCATAGCTGGTCTTAAGGACAAAAGGAGATTGAGGAAGAATCGCACTGCTACAGCACCAACCCTAAATCAGACTTTTCCCTGCAGCCACTGTGGCCGGATCTACCTGTCCCGCATTGGTCTTGTCAACCACCAGCGAGCCTGCAGCAGACGTGGACTACTGCACCCTTCTTAAATCTTCGTTCATGAAGTCAAGCCGAGAGAGACTTCAGATACTAATTTTCTGCTCCCAAGCATTTCTCCCCTGCCCTGCTTTAATCTAACTCTCATTCTCTCAATGGAATATAAGGGCTCAGGGATCTTAATTCATACTCGTGTCTGATGAAGGGCACTTTGACTGTTGAAAGCAAAGTTTATATGCTGGAAATCTTTTTATTCTCAGATCTTGCTCTTCTACTGTGGACCAACATGGCTACCAACCTGAAATATCTTCATGTCAGACAGATGCAAACAGAATTGGTCAACAGAAGTCTTATTCTGTTGATTAGCATTATTGACTCCTGAAAATGTTTTCATGTGAACCTATGCTTTTAAGCATTTATGTTATGTCTCTGAATGAGTCTACCTGTATCTTTGAGGATGGATGTCATCAATATGTTAATGATACCCAGTTCTATATTCCTCTCAAAATAACTTTCTTAGTCCTGAAGTAGTGCCTGGATACCATGGTCAAATGGCTAAGGAAGAATATGCTAAAATGAATCCAAACAAGATGTCAGTGAAGTTCCTCTTCCTGTTTTGGATGGGATGAATTTACTACTTACTTACTGTAAAAAGGTGGGGGATGCTATGAAACCAGCTTTAATCTTGCCTTTTTTCAGGAGGAAATTTTGGGTATAATATATGAATACATTCAACTCCAGTCTTTTTTCTCATGAATAGTCCAGTCCAGAATCTTGACATGAGAAACTAATTGCAGCTCCTGAAGACACAGGAGAACCTTTAGATAGATTCTTTGTTAAATTATCAATGAATCTGTCATTGGCCGATCAGAATCAGTACAATGCTGTGGCAGTGATAGATTGGGGTAAGGGATGAAACTTCCACCAAAATTACTATCAAGCTGTCTGTCCTGATGCCATCACTAACTTCCCCTCTGCAGCTTGAAGTCTGGGCATCTGTGATCAGTGCTCTGAAAGTGGTTAACTCCTGAAAGAATTGTGAGTATTCTATTTGAAAATGCTTCTGTACAGAAAACAAGGATTACGTTTTTAAGCAGTAACATTTAGTACTATTTCTCCTCATAGCACTAGGTGCTGGGAAGTCAAGCTTGGCTCAATGATACATTGAACAGAGCCAATGTGTTTAAAAGAGGAGGCCTGCTCAGAGGCTTCCTGAGAATAAGGCTGCAGAAATGTTGGTAATCTGTATCTAGTTGTAAAAAACAATACAAAACATAATGATGGGATTGTTCCAGGCCAGTGTTTCCCATTTGCAGGGTCACGACCTAGTACCGGGTCACAAGAAAAGCCAAAGCATGACCTCTGCTCTGCTTCCTTCCCCCGTCTCTGTGTTGTGCAGAGAAAAGTTAGCCTTGAAGACTGACACAGGCTGCAAAGCCTGAGCTCCGTTTGGCTTCCTTCCCCCGTCTCTGTGTTGTGCAGAGAGGAGCTGGGCTGCCTCTCCTTCCTTCTCCCCCCCCTCATTGTTTGAGAGAAAAACTGGCATCCACTGGCACTTTAGACCCATGAAGTGTTCTTCAGGGTATGAGCTTCCATGTGCCTTGCAGTATGTTCTTTTGGGGAGATTTCCCCGGGAGACCTGGGCGGCAAAGAAGGAGTGTGTGTTTTTTTCAGCTGGGAGGGGCGGGGAGTGGGCATTCTAGTAGCTTCTTTTTTTTAACCAAACAACCCCTGGGCAGAATTGTTCCTGGCTGGGGTCATCTGATGGTGAGCAAGGCTTTCTTTCTTTCTTTCTTTCTTTCTTTCTTTCTTTCTTTCTTTCTTTCTTTCTTTCTTTCTTTCTTTCTTTCTTTCTTTCTTTCTTTCTTTCTTTCTTTCTTTCTTTCCTTCTTTCCTTCTTTCCTTCTTTCCTTCTTTCCTTCTTTCCTTCTTTCCTTCTTTCCTTCTTTCCTTCCTTCCTTCCTTCCTTCCTTCCTTCCTTCCTTCCTTCCTTCCTTCCTTCTGGATGAAACTTTTCTGTTCATCATGCTGTTGTTGCAGACATAGGAGCTCTGCCAATGAAAAGTTGGCACCCCCAGTTGTAGCCAGCTGTCCTTTCTTTTTTTGAAAACACAATTTTATTTGGTAACATATGGTAACAAATTATATTTCTTGCATCATTAATAACTTCTTTTATCTATCCCATATATTACTTTCTATCCACCCCTCCCCCCATTACTTGACCCCCACCAGTGTTATTTACTTAAAATACTAATATTTAAAGGTACCCTTAACTAAGAAAAAAAATTAATATTCTTCTTTTTTCTAAGACTTAATCATTATCAAAAATTGTCCAATGTCCTTTCATTTTCCACTCTTTTTCTACATATCTTCTGAACTTTTTCCATTCCATCTTAAAAACTTCTAAATCATAGTCTCTTAAAGTTCTTGTTAATTTGTCCATTTCACTCCATGTCATAACTTTTATAATCCAATCCCATTTCTCTGGTATTTTTTCTTGCTTCCACAACTGCGCATATAATGTTCTAGCAGCGGAAAGCAAGTACCAAATTATAGTTCTATCTTCTTTTGGAAATTTTTCCATTTGTAATCCCAACAGAAAAGTCTCTGCAACTTTCTTAAATTCATATCCCAAGATCTTAGAAATTTCTTGTTGAATCATCTGCCAATACTTTTTTGCTCTTTCACAAGTCCACCACATATGGTAGAAAGAACCTTCATGTTTTTTACATTTCCAAAATCTATCTGGCATCTTGTTCATCTTTGCCAATTTTTAGGAGTCATATACCATCTATACATCATTTTAAAACAGTTCTCTTTAATACTATGACACGTCAAAAGCTTCATAGAATTCTTCCACAAGTATTCCCAAGTTTCCATCTGTATTTCTTTATTTACATTAATTGCCCATTTAATCATTTGAGATTTTACTACTTCATCCTCTGTAGACCATTTTAAAAGTAATGTATATATTTTTGAAATTAATTTTTCATTGTCTCCAAGCAGAACTTTTTCCATTTCTGTTTGTTCTTTTCTTATTCCTTCAGTTTTGATATCATTATCCACCAAACTCTTTATTTGTTGCATTTGGAACCAATCATATTTATTATTCAGCTCTTCAACAGTTTTCAATTCTATTTTGCCACCTTGTATTTTTAATAATTGATTATATGACAACCACTTTTCTTCACCTATCTCAGCTGTTATCTTTTTTACTTCAGCTGGCACTATCCATAATGGTCTTCTCTCATCTCCATATTTCTTATATTTCATCCATGTATTTAGCAAATTATTTCTTATATAATGGTGAGAGAAAAAACTGTCCATCTTCTTTTTTCTATAATACATATATGCGTGCCAGCCAAATTTATTTCTGTGACCTTCCAGAGCTAAGAGTTTTTTATTTAACAGCATTATCCATTCTTTTATCCACACTAAACAAACTGCTTCCTGATATAATTTTAAGTTTGGTAACTGAAATTCACCTCTCTCTTTTGCACCTGCCAAAATTTTCATTTTAATCCTTGGTTTCTTCCCAGCCCACACAAATTCTGAAATTTTTCTTTGCCATTTATCAAATTGTTTACTGTCTTTCACAATAGGAATAGTTTGAAACAAATACATTATTCTTGGTAGAATATTCATTTTAATTGCAGCTATTCTACCCAGCAATGACAAATTAAGTTTATTCCATTTTAACATATCTTGATCCATTTTACGCCATAGCTTCTCATAGTTATTGTTGAACAAATCAATATTCTTTATTGTTATCTCCACACCCAATTATTTTACCTTGGAGGTAACTTCACAGCCTGTCAGTCTCTGTAAGGCATGTTGCTTATTTGTTTGCATATTTTTACATAAAAATTTTAATTTTTCTTTGTTAATACAAAGTCCCGCTAACTCCCCATATTCTTGTATTTTGGATAACAACAAAGGTGTAACTTGTATAGGATTTTTATTTATAAACATTATATCATCTGCAAATGCTCTGTATTTGTAAGTAAATCCTGTTATTTTTAATCCTTCTATTTCTTTATCTTCTTGAATCTGCATCAGTAATATTTCAAGAGCCAGCTGTCCTTTCTATGAGATTTCTGTGTGAGTGAGTGAGAGTGAGAGGTGTGGGGCAGAAAGAGATTATTGGAGATTACTCCTGTATATCTCAACATTACTGGAAGTGATGGCACTATGAACTTGGCACCATTTTACTGGTCCTGCTTTTAACAGCTGTCTGACACCAAAATTAAACTCTTCTTGTAGATATTAAAAAGGATGAAAGATGTTCACTGGCTAAGTATCTGCACAACAGGTTGCTTTTAAAGGCATGGGAAACACTGCCAATAAAAAGCTGCAAGCCCCTCATAAATATCTTTTTTGGGATAACTGCAGAAAAGCTTATATGAACATATAACTTGAATTTAATTCATTAATTGCAGTACAATTCTCTGCTGCCTTTCATAGCAATTTCCCAGTGTTTCAGCCAAGGAAAACTATGAAAAATAGCTGTCAAAAGATTTCCTTGAAACCAAGCAAGCTTGGTTGTAGCTTGAGGCAGGGTTCTAGTAGTAGCAGCTGAAGGAAGGGCCTACTAAATGTGTCAGCGTATTTTGAGGTAGAGCAAATGCCAGGGCCCAGTGTGGGTGATATACTGTGCTGGCATTCCTGATGGCAATGGCAACAGCACTCCCAACTGCATACACTGGCCAGTGCTGTTGAGGAAGGGGTGTGTAGGTGGTGCAGGCAATTGAACATGGGCATTAGGAGTGCTTGCAAGCTGGAGAAGAACAAACAAATAGGTGCATGCAGGTATGGGGATGGAAAGAGAGGACCGCCCACTTTCCACCCCCATTTTGGCTTAGCACGAGTTTCAGAGAAATTTTTCTGAAAATGAAGTTCCTTCAGAAGAAGAGGCAGGTTTGAGAAAGTACCCTGGAAATGACATCACAGGAAAAGGTGGAGTTTTGGTTCAGTGTGCCCCGGAAGTGACATCACTTGGTCCTTGACCTGGAAGTGACACCACAGGAAATGACATAATTCCTGTTTCCTGGCTTCACTCCCAAAGTCTCTTGGCTCCACCCCCGAATTTCAGTGGGCCATGAAGGAGAAGTGTAAAAATAACCGGGCCACAGGAAAAAAAAGTTTGGGAAACCCTGTTCCAGGCCATATCATTAATGGGATCTGTAAAACTGCACGAGTCAAAGATTTAAATTATTGTCTGTAGGTAAAATCACTTTGACTTTTCACTGAATAGCAGAACACATGCTGAATGTCTAACATTCCTGAAGGTGGCATGTGTCCAAAGGAGGTGTATGTGGGATTGGAAGGGGAAAATAAGTTCAACCACCTGGAAATCATGGCTTCTTTTTCTTGCTCAATTTCATTCTGAAATAATTGGAAACTAATCAGATTAATAGTGGGTTTAAAAGGTTTATGATTTATTGAGTAATAAAAATCTTACTCTGCAAGTTTTCATGAGCTACATCCAGGGCTCAGATTCAGTGGGAGCCCGCAGGAGCACAACTCCTGAACCTTTCTGAGAGTTCCACCTCCTCCTTTTGAGAGTTCCACCTCCTTGTCCACTGAATAGTATTGCAGCTGTATAACTATCTCTGGATGAGCTCCACCGCCTATTTTTCTGCAAAACGACCCCTGGCTACATCAAAAGAGTAAAGAGGATATATTTTTTTGCATCATATAAAGCCTGTCTGAAGTACGGAAATAACAAGGACTACAGAACAAGCCAGGAGTAGTCAGATGATCTGTAACTAATGATAAAAAAGATAAGGCTTATTATGGAGCAGGGATGGCCAAACTGTGACTTGGGAGCCACATGTGGCTCTTTCACACATATTGTGTGGCTCTTGAAGTCCCCACCATCCTGTCAGCCAGCTTGGAGAAAGCATTTGTCTCTTTAAAGCACTTCTTTAAGCCAAGCCAGCCAATGTTTTGGAGAATACATTTAAAGTTGAAGTTGCTTTCTTTCTGCCTCTCCTTCCCTCCCCCATCTATTTGTTTTCCTTCCTTCCTTCCTTCCTTCCTTCCTTCCTTCCTTCCTTCCTTCCTTCCTTCCTTCCTTCCTTCCTTCCTTCCTTCCTTCCTTCCTTCCTTCCTTCCTTCCTTCCTTCCTTCCTTCCTTCCTTCCTTCCTTCCTTCCTTCCTTCCTTCCTTCCTTCCTCATCTGATGTTCATGTCTTGCAGCATTCAAACATCTGAAGTTTATTCTATGTGGCTGTTACGTTGCGCAAATTTGGCCAACCCCTGTTATGGAGTATTCTGTAGAATTCTCATTTCCTAGCGGAGTAATCAATAGACCAGATTACCACAGCATATTGAATATTTACATTTACTTGAGACTGTCCCATTTAATTCAATAGGATTTACTTGTAAAATGTTTAGGGTTATACTAGGAATATATGAACACTTCCTCCGTCTCAAAGATCTTTGTTTCATAACATGCAGAAAAAGAACAGCAGTGGATGACACAACGGGCCTCTCAAGATTATCAATTTTAGTGGGAGATGTGCTTTTTAACCTCTGTTTAATACTGTTCAGGAGCTTTCAACTCAACTGTTGACTCATTTCTGTTCACAGGAAACTATTAAAAAGCCTTGTTCTGACCAGAATGCACCCTTCTCCTCTCTGTAGATTCTTAGGTTGAGTTTGGCATTCACTGGATCTTTGTGGGTTGATGGATCCTTTATGAATTGACTTTGATTATTGAATATAGCTGTGGCTATATAAGAAAAGGCACAATTTTTAAATTTTTAAAAAAGTTTTTCGGAGGAAATAGAATAGCTTTTAGGGGGAATAGGAACAGATACATTGCAAAGTAATTAAGCATTCTAAAACAAGCCAAGAGATTACAACTCAACAGCACAAAATTTTTGTGCTGTGTGCCATGAGGTCACAAACAACCTTGCCATGAACAACCTTGTGAATTGATGACCTCCAAAACACTATCATTAACAGCCCTGCTCAGATCTTGCAAACTGAGGCCATCTCAGCTGGAGATCAGTTATAAAAGCGGGATATCTCCAGGGTCTACCAGGAGGCTGGCACCCCTACTGTCTACTAACATGATCGCCTTGTGGGACTTCTTACAATGCTACAGGGCCTGTAAAGCAGAGATGTTCTGTCAAGCATATAGTTGTGGACAGCAACAGTTTTAATCAGAGGTTTTTAAAAATGGTTTTAACAGGAGATAGCTTATTAACTGTTTTATCCCCTCTCCCCACATGCTAATGTAAATTGGAGATTAGAAGTTTTGCACTATGGCACCATGTAGATCTTAGGTTTTATGGTTTCATAATTAAGATTGTTTTAATGGATTTTTGTTTGAACTTATTGTACACTGTTCTGAGCCTGCTCGTGAGGAGAGTGGTATAGAAAAAGTGCCAGATTAAACCCTATGAAGGCCCCTAGGCAGTCGAAATCTCGGGGGCCCCTTGCAAATTATCTCTTAACTCGGCCTATTTGTTAATCTGGCCCTGCCTAGCCGTGCACACTTACCTGCAAATAACTCCCACTGAACATAGCGGGATTTACTTTATCAGAAATATATGCAAAATCAATCTGTGAACATGACAAGGATGAGAGAAACAGCCTAAATAAAAATCTTCATTTAAATATGAAGAAACACAATTCTATTTTAATTGAAAAATTCATCATAATAATAGTTTACATACCAGCAGGGGAAAATATATACTATTCTTAAGAATATCACTACTATATTTAATAATTCTGTCCATAAAAAGTATCATCACAGCTGACTTATGATGACCCCAGAAAGGAACTTTAAAGACAAGTGAGAAACACAGGTGGTTTGCCATTTCCTTCCTCTGCAGAGCCTTCCTTGGTGGTCTCCCATCCAATTTTGGACTGTATCAACAGAAGTATAGTGTCCAGATCACGTGATGTGATGGTATCACTTTACTCTGCTCTGGTAAGACCTCATCTGGAGTATTGTGTTCAGTTTTGGGCACCACAATTTAAGAAGGATATAGACAAGCTGGAACGGGTCCAGAGGAGGGCGATGAAGATGGTGAGGGGTCTGGAGACCAAGTCCTATGAGGAAAGGTTGAAGGAGCTGGGGATGTTTAGCCTGGAGAGGAGGCGCTGAGAGGTGATATGATCACCATCTTCAAGTACTTGAAGGGCTGTCATATAGAGAATGGTGTGGAATTGTTTTCTGTGGCCCTGGAAGGTAGGACCAGAACCAATTGGTTGAAATTAAATCAAAAGACTTTCAGGCTCAACATTAGGAAGAACTTCCTGACAGTTAGAGCGATTCCTCAGTGGAACAGGCTTCCTGGAAAGGTGATGAGCTCTCCTTCCTTGGAGTTTTTAAACAATGGCTAGATGGCCATCTGACAGCAATGAAGATCCTGTGAATTTAGGGGGAGGAGTTGTGAGTTTCCTGCATTGTGCAGGGGGTTGGACTAGATGACCCTGGAGGTCCCTTCCAACTCTATGATTCTATAAATACTGACCCTGCTTACCTTCAGGCTATTCAGTGCCTCTTTCTCACTCATATAATGCCCAGAAGCATTCTTGCCATGTCTTGATTGTTACACATTCAGCTATAGAAGAAGTATTTGTGAAATGGGGACATCAGAGTATATCCCATCCACCAAGGATACTTTGTGCATAGCTGCATTTTGAATTTCGTGCCTAATCACATTTGGAAAGGACTTTGGAAAAATTTGGACTTTATATTTTTGACTGGTTGCACTGGTCTTATTTGGACTTCAATTGAAGGTGATCTTGTCCCACTTTAGCAAGTCCCTACACCTTTGTTGTTCAGTCGCACAGTCGGGTCCAATTCTTTGCGACCCCATGGACAAAGTCACGCCAGGCTCTCCTGTCTTCCACCATCCTCCAAAGTCTGCTCAAATTTGTGTTTGTTACATTAGTAACACTGTCCAGCCATCTCATCTTTTGCTGTCCCCTTCTTCTTTTGCATTCTATCTTTCCCAGCATCAGGATCTTCTCCAGTGAGTGTTCCCTTCTCATTTGGTGGCCAAAGTATTTGAGCTTCAGCTTCAACATCTGACCTTCCAGGGAACAGTCTGGGTTGAGTTCCCTTAGGACTGACTGATTTGATCTTCTTGCAGTCCAAGGGACTCTCAAGATTCTTCTCCAGTACCACAGCTCAAAAGCATCTATTCTTCTGCGCTCGGCCTTCCTTGTGGTCCAACTCTCACAGCCTTACATTACTACTGGGAATACCATCGCTTTGACTATACGGACTTTGTTGGCAGGGTGATGTCTCTACTTTTTATTATACTGCCCAGGTTCGCCATAGCTGTCTTCCCAAGGAGCAAACATCTTTCAATTTCATGGCTACAGTCACCATCTGCAGTGATCTTGAATCCCAGAAATGTGAAGTCTGTCACTACCTCCATGTCTTCCCCTTCTATTTGCCGAGGTGTGATGGAGGCAGATGCCATGATCTTAGTTTTTTGGATGTTGAGTTTCAAGCCTACTTTTGTGCTCTCTTCTTTCACCCTCAGCAAGAGGTTCTTTAAGTCCTCCTCACTTTCTGCCATTAGAGTGGTGTCATCTGCATATCTGAGGTTGTTGATGTTTTTCCCGGCAATCTTAATTCTGGCTTGTTCTTCATCCAGGCCAGCATTCCACATGATGTATTCTGCATATAAATTAAATAAGCAGGGTGACAATATACATCCTTGTCGAACTCCTTTTCCTATTCTAAACCAATCAGTTGTTCCATATCCCATTCTGACCGTTGCTTCTTGACCCTTATACAGGTTTCTCAGGAGACATGTGAGGTGGTCTGGTACTCCCATCTCTTTAAGGACTTGCCACAGTTTGTTGTGATCCACACAATCAAAGGCTTTAGCGTAGTCAATGAAACAGAAATAGACATTTTTTCTGATACTCCCGTACTTTCTCCATAATCCAGTGAATGCTGGCAATTTGATCTCTAGTTCCTCTACCTCTCCGAAACCCAGCTTGAACTTCTGGTAGTTTCTGATTGACATACTGCTGAAGCCTAGTTTGTAGGATCTTTAACATGACCTGGCTGGCATGTGAAATGAGTGCAATGGTGCAATAGTTTGAACATTCCTTGGCATTACCCTTCTTTGGGATTGGAATATAAACTGATCTTTTGCAATCCTGTGGCCACTGTTATGTTTTCCAGATTTGTTGACATAATGTGTGCATCACTTTAACAGCATCATCTTTTAGGACTTTGAATAGCTCAATTGGGATACCGTCATCCCCGCTCGCTTTGTTGTTAGTAATGCTTTCTAAAGCCCATTCGACTTCACACTCCAGGATGTTTGCATCCTACACCTACTGTTGGTTATATGTGGCTTTGTTTATTATTATATGTCGCTTGATATCCTATGTATGTTATTATTTAGAATTTATATTATTTAAAGTTATTAGTTCTTATAGTATTTGGTTTTCAGTTTCAGAACTGTTGGTTCTCCTACTGTCATCCTTTCCATGATTTCTCTTCGGTTGCTTAATCCCCAGTTGGGGGCCGAGGATGTCCCAGTTTGGAGGCCCTCTCCCTGCTTTAGGGTTATCAGAAAGTGGGAGGGGGAGGAAATGTCTACTACCATTATACCCTATGGATACCAGTTCCCATACAGTATAATGGAGAATTGATCTGTTGGTATCTGGGGCTCTGGGGGCCCCTGTTTTTTGAGATATAGGCACCAAATTTATAGCATAGCATCTGGTGCCTCTCTTCAACCCTCCCCCCTCCCCCAGTTTCAAAAAGATTGGACCCTATCTTTCATTATTTCTAAATGGAGGGAAGGCATTTAAAAGGTATGTGGTCCCTTTAAATGGGATTGCCAGAACTTTCTTTTGAGTTCAATCATGTTTGTCACACCATTGCTCCTGGCTCCACCTTCAAATCCCCCAGATATTTCTTGAGTTGGACCTAGCAACCCTAACCTGGCATGAAGTACATCATTCAGTTTTTGTGTGTGCCTACTTCCAAATGTGTGCATGTGCTGCCACCCTGGACAGCATGGATGGGCTGTGGCTCACTGGCAGAGCACCTGCTTGGCATGCTGAAGGTCCCAGGTTCAATCCCTGGCATCTCCACTTAAAAGGATCAAGTAGGAGGTAATGTGAAAGACCTCAGCCTGAGATCCTGGAGAACTGCTGCCGGTTTGAATACTGACTTTGATGGATTAAGGGTCTGATCCAGTATAAGGCAGCTTAATGCATGTTCATGTGATATGAGTACTTTGTATTTAAGATCTGGGCCTGAAAATAAAGTCCTTCATTCTAGTTAGTGAGAATGTAAGCAATGCCAGCATTGTTATCTAACTTGCTGAAGGGAGGAAAAAGGAAAAGCCAGTGATATTAGTTTGCACTTCAGGGCAGCCAGACAAGCAATTATTCAAATGTTAAAACAACATGGCAGCCACCTTAGTTTCGGTGTATGATGATTGCTGCTAGATTCTACCCTCCCCCCCTTCTACATATATGTTTTCCCAGTATCAGTCCTATCAGGTAGGCCAGTAGCATGATCCTCATATTAGAAGTGGGTGGCTGAGACAGAATTTGCAGTGGCTTGCCTGAAGACTATCTCATAAGCTTCTTGTTTAGGTGATACCTGAGCTGGGAACAGCTTAAATTTTTAGCCACTTCACAACACCAGCAGCACCACTCTTATCCATACATCTTTCTGAGAGGCAGAGCTACAAGGTTTTGATTAATCTACCTCAGGACATTTTGTTGAGAAACAGGGTAGCAAGATGAAATTGTTTTAGGGGGTTTTTTTTTAGTCCCACAAAACTGTAGTCAGCAATATTCTTGTGCAATTACAGTAACAAAATACATGCTGAATCCTGTTCTTCCTCTTCAGAAAATAAACTCAACCAGCATACAGTGTTAATGGCATTTAGGAAAATATACTTTGTATTCTATTCAGGATTTTTCTCAGGGATGGCCTTTAACAATGACCTCTGTGGGAAGTTTTCTTGGCTCCATACAGTTACATTCCATGCTGGCTATGAGAATCTTACGATCAGGCTGTTGTGCATAATTTCTCCTGATTTCCCAAAGATCCAGGCATGGCAACTGTCCATCACTGACGCTACAGGGAAATTTACCTGAAAGCCGGTTGCTTTTTGGAAATTGTGCATTGGATGGTCTTATACATTATATGGATTACTACAGTGTAGAGACCATCAATATTGTTAAGCTTGTGGGCACTTTTGTATTTTTGAGTAAGGTAATGCATACCATGACAAAATAGCTGCCACTATGAGAGGAGGAACCAATCACAAAATGACTGCCACAAGGAAGGTAAATATGAGATGTTCCAAGCCAAGCAGGGCCGAGGTCAGAGGCACATAATCTGATGAGATGGGCATGGATGACAGCCAGATGCATGTCGGATTTTATGCGGTTGTCCAAACATCAGCAATTGGCAATGGTCGTTGGCTCGTTCGTGTCCCAAACTGCCACGACTGAGACGCGGACTTTTTTGATAGTACATTAAATCCGGAATAAGAATGCTTCCGACGACTCCCACGCGTACTTTCTATGTTTGAATGCTCCATTGTAGCTGATTCGTTGCAAGCGCACATCCACTTCCCTGCGAGAGCCCACTCCAAATAATATCATTGTGCCAGCAATTGTTGACTCAGCCTTCCAACCTTCTGAGGTCGGTAAAATATGCACCCAGCTTGCTGGGGGGGGGGGGGGGAGTATAGATGACTGGGGAAGGCAATGGCAAACTACCCCGTAAAAGGTCTGCCATGAAAACTTTGTGAAAGCAGCGTCACCCAGAGTAAAAAATGACTGGTGCTTGCACAGGGGACCTTTCCTAAATTGGGGGGGGGGGAGGCAGATCGCCCACCTTTGCTGTCTCCCTGCCAGGGGAGGAAGATGACCCACCTTTGCCGTCTCCCCGCCAGGCGGAGAGACAGCAAAGAGAGTTGCCGTGTTCCCCCCCATTTAAACACCACGTCGGGGTGTTTAAATGGGGGGGGGAGGAAGATCACACACCTTTGCTATCTCCCCGCCAGGCGGAGAGACAGCAAAGAGAACTCCTGAGTTTCCCCTTCCTTTCTGGGTGTTTAAATGGGGGGGGGGGGAGGGCAGATCGCCCACCTTTTCTGGCACCTTTAAAAAAAAAAAAAGCCAAGCACAATATCCCACGTACTGCACTTGTGCGAGTGTGGAATGCCATCTCAAAAAATGAGGTCCGGTTGAGACCTCTGATCAACCAGCTACGGGATCAACGCTGCTTAGAACTGAAGGATGGAGGGATGTCTGACCAGGAAATTTGTTGTAAAAAAGCTGCAGGGTGTAATAGCGACGGGTTAGGGATGGATTTAATGGTGAGTGTGACTGCGGCCCAGGTATTTCTGAATGAGTGTTCCCTACAATCCTAAAGGTGGTTCCTTCTGGAGTCTTCTGAAGCACCTCTTGCTCCAATAAGGAGGAATAAAGCCAGGATTGGCTCTTTGCTGCAGAGGTGTTTTGGGGAAGAAGCAAGTAGGCATTCGGAAATACATCAGTGGGCGTCATGGGGGCACCTCATTGGGGATTGCTGCTGTAGTACATGCAATACACACTGTGATGGAACCAGCCCGATTCTGCCTTCGGACCCGGTCCCGTCAACTCCCTATTGAGTCGCCAACTCCTGGAGGGAGCTATTTCTCCTCCGGCCACTTGGGCTCGCTGCCACCACCTGCTCAGTCTAGGGGTTCAGATTGAGAGGAACAGGACTCCCAATCCCCCTCTCCAGCTCTGAGGCCAGGCCTCAAGGTCCTCTCCCACCCTGTACTTGGGTATCACAGAGACCACAGCACTTCTTCGGGGAACCCCTGGAGGATTGGCACCTTATCCAACTGCATGCCTTCCCCGGGGCCCCCTTCATAAAGCAGCGTGGTCTAAAGCGGTTGGGGATCTATGTGGTACAGAGTTTGACTGCCAACATTCAAAACAGTAAAAATGTTTAATAAGAAGAGAAAGAAAAAAATAAAAACAAAAACAGTTACATGTAAAAGTTTAGCACAGCACCTGAACAGCAACCAGAGGGACAAATAAAGGTGGATATAAATGCATCCTCTTGTCCCTGGTGTAAACTTACCCTACCTTGTGAATGACTGCCTGGGGTCCACTCCGCCTCTCCCACAGGCAGGAGCCCACAGACTGGCAACCTCTCTCCTTGAGCGCCAGCCGAGGACTGACCTTTTCCCGCCTAACTCAAAAAAACCAAAAGAACTTTCTGCCCCTCTAGGAGGCTTTCCCCCTAGAGTTGCTGGTTTAACTCCAGAAGGGAGGAGGGAATGATGGGAAGGCTAAAGAACTTCCTGCCCCTCTAGGAGGCTTTCCCCCTAGACACGCTGGTTTAACTCTGGAAGGGAGGGGGGCGGATAGGGTTGCCAAGTCCAATTAAAGAAAAATCTGGGGAATTTGGGGGTGGAGCCAGGAGACTTTGGGGGTGGAGCCAGGAGAAATTGGGGGTGGAGCCAGGAACAAGGATGTGACAAGCATAATTGAACTCCAAGGGAGTTCTGGCCATCACATTTAAAGGGACAGCATGCCTTTTTAAATGCCTTTCTTCCATAGGAAATAATTAAATATAGGGGCACCATCTTTTGGGGCTCATAGAATTGGACCCTCTGGTCCAATATTTTTGAAACTTGGGGGGTATTTTGGGGAGAGGCACTAGCTGCTATACTAAAAATCTGGTGCCTCTACCTCAAAAAATAGCCCCCCCAGAGCCCCCAATACCCATGGATCAATTCCCTATTATTCTCTATGGGAATCATTCTCCATAGGGAATAATAGAGTGCCTAGTAGACATTTCCTCCCCCCCACGCTTTCTAAAGGGGGGGGTGGGCCTCCATACCAGGGAATTCCCCCCTCCCTGCCCCCTCCCTCTCTCTCTCTCACACACACAAACATTTACCTTACTTGGTCTTCTTCCAGCAGAATTTGCTGGCTGTGAAAAAGAAAGACTGCACAGGAAAAGAAAGGGAGGGGCCGTTCCTGTTTCCTGTGCAGCCTTAAAGGGCCGTTCCTGTTTCCTGTGCAGCCTTAAAAACGGATCCCAAGCTGTAAAACATGATTCCTGCAGGTATGTTCTCTCTCCCCCGCCCCCAGACTTTTTAAGAGCGGGGGAGGAGGCTGAAAATTCGGGAGTCCCCAGCCAGGGCGGGAGGGTTGGGAAGCCTAGGGGCGGATGAAGGGAAGGCTAGGCCACAAAGCCTGCTTTAGTAGTTTCATGTTCCCCTCCAACCAAGCACCAACATTACCTAAGATGGCGTTTCTCCACACACAGTATCAGGGAAGCTATGGTCAATCATATGTGTACATAAAGGATACGTTATAACCAAGGTTAAATATTCCTAAGGCTGTCTGTCTTCCTTCCTTCCTTCCTTCCTTCCTTCCTTCCTTCCTTCCTTCCTTCCTTCCTTCCTTCCTTCCTTCCTTCCGTGCTCCCCCCCCCATCTAAACACCACGGCGGGGTGTTTAAATGGGGGGGGAGGAAGATGACCCACCTTTGCCATCTCCCTGCCAGGCAGAGAGACAGCAAAGAGAGTTGCCGTGCTCCCCCCCCCATCTAAACACCACGGCGGGGTGTTTAAATGGGGGGGGAGGAAGATTACCCACCTTTGCTGTCTCCCCGCCAGGCAGAGAGACAGCAAAGAGAGTTGCCGTGCTCCCCCCCATTTAAACACCACGTTGGGGTGTTTAAATGGAGGGGGAGGAAGATCCGCCACCTTTGCTGTTTCCCCGCCAGGCGGAGAGACAGCAAAGAGAGTTGCCGTGTTCTTCCCATTTAAACACCATGTCGGGGTGTTTAAAGGGGGGGGGGGAGGAAGATAACCCACCTTTGCTATCTCCCCGCCAGGTGGAGAGACAGCAAAGAGAACTCCTGAGCTTCCCCTTCCTTTCTGGGTGTTTAAATGGGGGGGGGGGGCTGTCACTATCAAAGCAGGGTTATAATGTTGCTGTGATGATGCCACATGCTTTTGGAGAAACACATCCTGTAAGGAGCTAGGTTTGAGCTCTGTAGTTCCTTAGAGCAGCAGTGTTGAACTCATTTGTTATGAGGGCTGGATCTGACATAAATGAGACTTTGTTGGGCCAGGCCATGTCGGGTTGGGCCGAGCCATGTTGGGCTGGGCCATGTGTTTACCTATTTAAGATTAGGTAGCAGAGATATAAATTTTATAAAGAACACAGACGAACACAAATATATATTTTAAAAAACTTAAAACATGCTTATAACATTAGAACTCATTGGTCTTAAAGATGCTTTCTTTGTATTTTTCCCATGGGATCTAGGGAACTGGGAAAGGAAGCTCTGGCTCTTTCCTTCCTTCCCCAGGCGACCAGGAGGGGGGAACAGCCTCAGCCAATAGAAGGAAGAGAGGCTTGGTTCAGTAGCTCTGCTGTGCAATTGAGAGAGCCTGGCAAAGCAAGCTATTCCTCCCCCCTTCCTCCCAAAGGGAGGAGCCTCAGCCAATGGAGAAAATAGAGGTGTTGCTTTGTAGCTCCTATGCAATTGAGCAAGCCTGGCAAAGCAAGCTGTTATGCAGAAGGAAGCAAGAGAGAGGGAGAAGGAAGCAGATGACAGCCAGTTGCCCGGGGGCTTGAAAGGAAACTGCATGTTTGACACCCCTGCCTTAGAAGCTAAAATGATTTTCAGGAGATAAGCTCTTGAGAGTCCAATCTTTCTTCATCAGAGAGCTTTGACTCTCAAAAACTTCTACCCTGAATATCTTGTTGGTCTCTAAGGTGTTGCTGGGCTCTAATCTAGTTCTTCCAGCATGGCTACCCTCTAGAAGCATACTCTAGGAGTGTTTAAATGTTGAATCCATCATATGGAGTGTCACAAAGAGGAAGAATTTTTAGTGGTCTTCACATCAGTCCAGAAAATATTCAAATCAGCTAGGGTTGGCAGGTCTGACTCAGGAAATATCTGGGGATTTTGGGAGTGGAGCCAGGAGGTTTTGGGGGGTGGAGCCAGGAGCAAGGTCTTAGCAAGCATAATTGAACTCTGAAGGGAGTTCTGGCCATCACATTTAAAGGGACCACATTCCTTTTAAATGCCTCCTTTTCATTGGAAATAATGGAGGATGGGCGCACCTGCTTTTGGGGGTCATAGAGTTGGACCCCCTGGTCTAATTTTTTTTTAAACTTGGAGGGGTTTTTAGAAGAGGCACCAGCTGCTATGCTGAAGATTTGGTGCTTCTACTTCATAAAACAGCCCCCCCCCCGAGCCCCCAATACCCATGGATTGATTCTCCATTATACCCTGTGGATAGGTCTCCTTAGAGAATAATGGAGGGCTCAGTGGACATCTCCCTCCCCCTTCACTTTCTGATAACCATGAAGTGGGGGGAGAGCCTCCAAACTGGGAGAACCCCTGCTCCCAACTGGGGATTGGCAACCCTAAAATCAGCTGTGAGAGAGGAGTGAGGAAGGAACAGAAGTCTAAAGACCTTCCCCAAATAATTTGTCATGAATCTTATCAAAAATTCTTTTATTTTCCTGTTTTGTCTAATCTGAATTTTCTGAATTAGTTTTCAGTTTCACTTTACACAAC
Source organism: Heteronotia binoei (assembly GCF_032191835.1). Classification (NCBI taxonomy): domain Eukaryota; kingdom Metazoa; phylum Chordata; class Lepidosauria; order Squamata; family Gekkonidae; genus Heteronotia; species Heteronotia binoei. The sequence continues at coordinate 86,144,594 of NC_083225.1, forward strand.
ATTTTATGGCAACTTGAAAGGTTTATTTGTTTAGCTGTCAAGTCACGGCTGATTTATGCAATCCTGTAAGGTTTTTAAGACAAGAGACATCCAGAGGTGGTTTGCTTAGTTCCCCTAGTATTGCTTTTTTTTAAAAAAAATTTTATATCCTGCCCTCCACTCCGAAGAGTCTCAGAGCGGCTCACAATCTCCTTTACCTCCCCACCCCCCACAACAGACACCCTGTGAGGTGGGTGGGGCTGGAGCGGTCTCTCACAGCAGCTGCCCTTTCAAGGACAACCTCTGCCAGAGCTGTGGCTGACCCAAGGCCATGCTAGCAGGTGCAAGTGGAGGAGTGTGGAATCAAACCCGGTTCTCCCAGATAAGAGTCCACACACTTAACCATTACACCAAACTGCTTGGTGGTCTCCCATCCAAATACCAACCAGTGGTGACTCCATTTAGTTTTCAAGATCTGACAAGATCAGATTAACCTGGGCTATCCAGGTTGGGGTAAAAGGTTTAATATAGGAGGCTTAAAAGGGTTCTTTGCCTGATTGTATTTATAGTGTAAAGCCTGCATTGGATGAAATGCTCATTTTCATTGTAAATACCTTTTTACTTGTCTTCTACACACAAATTGGTCAGATATTAATGTAACACTAAAGCAGTTTGAAATATGTCTCTTATTTAAAAAGGCTATAATGGAAACATTTATAAAGTGTGTCTCTACTTCTCATGGGTTTCATCTAGGGTTGCTGGGTCTGTGTTGGAAAATACCTCAAGACTTTGGGGGTGGATCTGTGAGAAGGTAAGGTTTGGGGAGGGGAGGAGCCCCAGCATGGTACCATGTCATAGAGGCCACCCTTCAAAGCAGCCATTTTTCCAGGAGAACTGATCTCTGCCAGCTGGAGTTCAGTTGTAAAAGCAGAAGATCTCCAGGCTCCACCTGGAGGCTGGCAACCTAGTTTCATCATATGAACATTACCAGAATGGGATTAATTTTAGCCACACAGCACTGTTCAAAACATTTTCTTCTGTTCTCCAAACAAAATGGCTCTCAAGGACGTTTACAATTTGAATAAGTAAAATATCACAAAAACAGGAAAACACAGTTATATGATAGAAAGCCAATATGATCATTAAAACAACTATCCAATTAACCACTTTAAAAGTTAGCTAAAAACAACTGGATACTATTAAAGCCTAGGGGAAAATTAAACGTCTCCATTTGGTTCCTCAGATTTATAAAGTAGGTGTCAGGCAACTGGAAGTATAGGGGAAGCTGAGGAGCCCTAATGCAAAAAGGCCTGTTCAAGTTAGTCATCACCTTTCTGCTGAAGAGTCTCTGATGGCGATTTTAGGAACCAGACAAAGTGCTATTATACACCATGGAGACAAGAATTTATCTCTTGCCTTTTTCAAACTGTGGACCAATATCACAAATACTGAATTTTAAGTATGCTCCCTTTAATCTTCTCTTTTAAGGAGCTGTTTTTGAATGCTCAGCTGCAATGTTCCCTCTAAGCTGTGGAGTCTTGCAAGCAAAAATTCTACTTTGTGAGCTACTGACATGAAAGTTGTGAGCTACTGCATAAATTAGCTTGCTCTGGGAGCATTTTTCCTGAGCTAAGACAAAATTGTGTGAGCCAGAGACTAAAAAATGGCTTAAAGCGAACACTGCTCAGCAGTAAGTAATGCCACATATGTCATTATTGGGAGTTGGTGTTATCCAAATCTTATTCTATATTGGTGACTGTTACTAAAACAGGCGCCTCATGCTCTTATCTTTGTAATTGACTAGAGGAAATGGTATTAGCATAGGGGACATTGTTAAAATTCTTTAATGGGTGCTTCAAAAAGAGGCACAAATGAGTGCATGATAATTACATTGCAATAAAATATTCAAATCCCCCCAACACCTTCACATCTAAGCATGATGTGATGAGCTCATGTAATCAGGAAACTGATGAGTAAAAACAATTAATACACTGTAATAGTTGGTGAAGCACAGCAGCCACAGTTGACAATGGGTGTGTGGAAATATCTCCTTGTAGCAGCTAACAATACTTATTATACTTTTGGATGTCCTGATTCATGTATCAACTATTGAACACAAGGTGTTCCCATTTGGTAAGTTGCAGTGACCAGTTCACTCTCTCTGGAGGAAGGCATCTGATCTGGGATTTCACAAATGTAGATAAAGACATGATGAAAATTAATTCTGTTTGGAAACATAAACACTGTATTGTTTCAAGGCTAAAGCTACTTTCATCTTTACAGAAAATGTTATAAGTAGGGATGGCTAGCCTATAGAGAATTAGGAATTGCCAAATGAACTAGAGAAAAAGGTTGTGCCCCTTTAATAGACGCTTAATCTGTAAAAATGGGCAGCTGAAGATTTTAAGGTGGTAAATAATATTCCATTAAGCCTCTTTTAAAGGGACAGGCTGCTTTTTTACAAGTCTTGCTGGCAATCCTACACAGATCTAGGTAGTATACCATATTTATTTTTAGTATAGCTAATGATCCTCAAAGCAGGTTGCAACAGTCAAATCAGTTGAGAAACAAACATTACATTAATAATGCTTGGATGCTCTGAAGTATATCTGACCACTGTAAAAAATACTTTCTGAGTAGTGTTACCTTGAACCTGGTCTGAGAGAATTTCTGGAGCAAAGAGAAGATGAGCCTCTTCTTTAAACAATCATTCTTTAGTATACCAGGTGCTTTGAATGGTGCTAAAGTGAACTCAGGCTGATGACCAACTGGTACAGCTTCTGGCTTTGCTCCCCCTCAACAGGATCATGGCCCAGCATCTGACAACTACTTAACATTTTAATAATGTGATGATACCAGAGTCCCCAGTATGTATGGCAAACTGAGGCCTGCTCTACACATGCAGCAGAATGAAGTGGCAGAATGGAGTGCATTATTTCATAATGCCAGTGAGGAATTATATCTGCCCCAGTTGTTCTGTTCCTGTTAGTAAACAAAACTAACACGGCATATGAAGGCTAGGCTAGAACCTTTCTTCTCAAGGTAGTTTATTTTTTTTATGAGAGAGAGCATTAAAAATATGACACCCCCTCCTCAAGGTCTGAAGTAGTATAATCCATTTTGCTACTTAAGGACAGTACCGCTTCAGTCTTCTGCACTGGTGAACTAAGCCTGGATATAGTGCCTTAAGCAGATGAAACAAAGATCTCATTCTTTGAAACACACACCCCTCCCCCCCAGCTCCTTGCTTGTTAGCATTAAAAACAGGGCTGGGATCAAATATTTTGAATGACATTTTTTTCCTCTTTAAAATATAAACAGCATATTGAGGGAGTCTGTTTCAAATACTGAAACTGAATATAGATTGCAAGAATCCTAAAATTATGATGAATTTCTACCTTGCTGTGATTTTGGTAAAATGAGACAGCTGTACTGTACCTATTGTTTTCATCAGAGAGTGTTACTGCCGGGAAAGCTTGCACCTCCCATGTCAACCATTAGGCTTGGTTTACATATGGTGCTAGATAAGATAAAAGAGCTCCCCCACATGACTTTGTCCTATTGCTGTGGTTGGACCTAATTTAATCAAGATATCAGAGCAAAGTCCCATGGATGAATTCTTTTGCTTCAATCAGGCTGAGGACCAAAATACTTGTGATGTACAAATGTGTGTGTTAACATGCTGATAGCTATTTTTTTATGCAGAAAAGTAAAAGGGGTGCTTGGAATACAGAAGTGGTGAGTATGTATGCTTAATTCTTTTCCCACCTGCTACAGCTTTGCTAAAAATGATGCTCCCACAGTGAATCCTTGCAGGGCTCAAAATATGTATTTGTGAAGGTCTGTACATGGCTTAATTATTTATTAGCTCTTATTCATGAATAGCTTCAAAAATGAGTGACAACCTCAGTCTAACAAAAACTGAGTAGTGGCACCTTTAAGACCAACAAAATTTTATTCTGGATATAAGCTTTTGTGTGCATGTACACTTCTTCAGATACATTGAAGCAGAAATCATCCAGAGAAGACCGGTTGCAAGGCAGGCCCAAAAGAGACAATAACAGGACACCATTGGTGGTCACAATACATGTCACAACTCAAAATAATTCAATGCATTATTAGCAATTTACAACCTCTACTGAATAATGAGAGTTCTCTTTCATGAGCATTGGGGGGCAAATCTTTTCTTGCCCACAGACAGCCCCCTAGTCTTAAACAACTCCTCATCCATGATAATAAAGCATCTAATTTGAACATGGACATTGGCACCAGAGCTTGCAATAAACCCAGATACCAGCTTTGCTGCCACATGCACCCAGACAACACAACCACTGGTCCTATCAACTACACCATCTCAGGCTCATTCACTTACTCATTTTTTAACATTGCATATGTCATTAAATGCCAGCAATGCCCTTCGGCTCTGCTTAGGGCAAGCAGGTCAAACTCTTTGCCAAAGGATAAACGGATATGAATCTGACATCAAGAAGCACAAAACTGAGAAACCTGTAGGAGAATACTTCAACCTTCCAGGAAACTCAATGGGAGACCTCAAAGTAGCTGTTTTATTATAAAAGAATTTCAGAAACAGACTGGAAAGGGAAACTGCTGAGTTAAAATGTATTACTATAGTCAGGACAATGTAACCCCCAGGGCTTAACAGAGATATCTGTTTCTTATTTTACTACACATGCTAATGTCTGTCAGCTCTCACATCTGTTTGTAAACTCTTTTATTATGTATGCTGCTATGCTGCTATTCAGAGGTTTAACCAATAGCCTTAGTCCAATTTTAGCTATACTTGCTGCTATTTGCAGGTTTTTAATCCAATCTGCTATTTGCAGGTTTTTAGCTATATTTTAAATCCATGTTTAGCTATATTTTTAATCAATTAAACTATGTTTTTAGTCCAATCCCAAGCTATTTGCAGGATTTTAGTTATATTTGCAGGCTATTTGCAGGTTTTTAATCCAATTTTAGCTATATTTATTGCTCGGTTACTTATGCATCTTGACTCTAATTAACCTTCTTGGCAACACTCTACCCACCTTCTACCTATATGCAACGGTTGGTGACTTCTGTTTCAATGTATCTGAAGAAGTGTGCATGCACACGAAAATTTTCCCCCAGAGTAGAACTTTGGGGGCCTTGAAGGTCTCAAACTTTGTCCTGCTGCTTCAGATAAACACGGCTACCCTCCTGAGTATAACTTCAATCTAAATCATTATACAAATAGAGGCCTTTTAAGATTACTTCTCACGTCATGGTACTGTAATAAGGAAGATATATTTGTAGTTATGTTGATAATTTCTCATAATTACTCTGCCTTTGGGTAAATGTCAGGGTACCAGCAATTTACTCCATCATTGCTCATCTTGGACTGTGATAGCATTAGGATTCTTGGTATGTGACACTTTTTGCCCACAACCAATTGATTTGTATGCCAGCAAGGAAGGTAACTTGAGGTCACTGCAGTATTATCAGCTGGTAAACTCAGTACTGAGGTGTTAATGTAAATACAGAGGATATGATTCAAGCAGTATGAAATGGAATACTTTTTGAAATACATGTTTACTATAGAGGATAGAATATTGGACTGGAGAGATCAGGGTTCATATGGTAACTCTGGCACCCCTCTGGGCAGATGACTTCAGCAGTCATTATTTCTCAGACTAACTCACTTTACATGAGGATAAAATGAGATAATCCCATGTTGCAACAATGAATGAAAGGATAGGACAAATGAAACAAATATTTCCCCATAAGTCTGAGTTCATGAATAGGGATGGGCATGAACCAGAATAATGGTGGTTCTTGTATTCAAGCTTCATGGGGGTTTGTGAACCACGAACCTCCATGAACCTTACTGAACTGATTTGTGGTTTATGAGGTTCATGGTGCAGTGGAATGGCTCCCTGTGGAGGAGTGTGTGAACTGAGGAACCCACTGGCTGAGCCCCTCTGTCTAACTGTAGCAGAGTCCTGAGACCACACCAGCCAGGGACAGATGTCCCAAAATCCCACTGATGGGGGAGTGTGTGGGTCCTCATATGAGGAACCCACTGACTGAGCCCCTCTGCCTGTTTGTAGCAGAAGACAAGTGTCTCAAAGCCCTGAAGCACCAACACCAACACTATTGTTCACACAGACTTCCAATTCCTTTCCTCTCTGTCTCTAATTGTAATTATTCCCTCTGCCTAACTGCCTGATGCAGGTGAAATCAGCTGACTATGGGCTGGGGGTATATATACATTATGCTCCCATTGAGCAGAATAGAGTGTCTCTTGTTGGCAGCCAGAGCTGCCTATCAAGCGTTGGGGGGCCACTGTTGATGTTTCCAGGGCAGCAGAAGTTCATCCACTTCATTGGCACCACCATATCTGGCCCACAAACCTTCATTTGGTTCATTTTGTGTGTGGTTTGTGAGAGAACCAATAGCATAAACCTAGAATTATGAACCATGAACCTGGCCTGGTTTGTGATGAATTTTGATTTGTAATTTGGTTTGTGCGCATTCCTGTTAATGCAGACTTTTGAAGAAAGAGTACATCCTGGCATGTGTACAGCAAAATGATACGGCAGAGAAAAACACTGGGATGCAATTATTGAAATGATTTCTAGTTGTATGAAGTTTGCAGGGCTAGCTCGCCCACTAGGCAAACTAGGCAGTTGTCTAGGGCACTGGCAGGGAGGGGTGCCGAATTCGACTCCCCCCCCCGGCAAATGCCTAGTTTGCCTGCTCCTCAGCCTCCTCCTCACTCCCTTCCCCACCCCAGGTCCATTTCAATGCCCAGAAGGGTGGTGGAGCCGTGCTCCTGGACGAGCTAAAGGTGCCCCCTGCTGATCAGCTGATTGGCAGGTAAAGCAGTGTGGTGTGGGCAGGCCAGCAGCAGCATGAAGGAACCATGTCCTGAAAGGGCACCACTGCTGCTCCCTCCTCCCCACTTCTGGTCGATGGGGGGGGGAGTGCCTTTAGATCGCCTGGGAGTATGGCAGAGAAGGGAAGGAGGAGGAGGCATGGCAGGGAGGGGGGAGGTGTCGGGGGTGCTGTGGAGGGGGGCGGCGGGCTGGCAGTCTACCTAGGGTGCCATGCGCCCTTGGGCCGGTGCTGGAAGTTTGTAGTATATTCTTTCAAATTTCCCTCTATGTACTGCTAGAAACTATGCACAGAAGAGAAGAGGGAAGAGATGCATGTAGAGTATAAGAGCCTGTATCTTATTTTATCCAAGACACTGTACAATCATTGTATAATAATGACTTTTGGAGTCTAATATTGGGTCACATTTGACTTGTTGACCTAGAGATAAGTGGTCTCATTTTCCATTAGCAAATCCCCATGCTTTCCAGCCCTTCAACAAACAAAGTGGTACTTTTGGGCTGAGCAATACATTCTGACATCCACCTTTTGATGAGAACTGGATATAGCTTTGCTTTGAAGAATATGATGAATGTGTGTGAGAACAGCACACTTAATTCAAATGTTCTGGATTATGCACTCTGTATGTGAATATAGATTTCTTATTCTGTGATAAACCCTATATTTGGTACTGGAAATTTTAACATATGCTCTAACAATATTAGGAAAGCTGAAGTCCTATTAATCTAGCCATTATACTTCTTCTATGCTTTTCTTGATTTTCATGATTTTGTTAGTGTCTTTAGGCTTAGAACCAGAATAGATATTTTTATGGGTCCAAATATTTCCCCCCACAAAGTGCAGTTTTCCTGTCCCCATTCTTGTGGCAGCCCAAAATGCCCCCTGAAATTCATTCAGGAACAGAATTTTGGGGGCTATTCCAGGCTGCTGTGGGATGGGAATGCTGTTGACATAATTTATGTTGATTTCAGTAAGGCTTTAAATAAGGTTCCACATACTATCCTTGTTGACAAGTTGGTAAAATGTGGTTTGGATCCTGTTACTGTTAGGTGGATCTGCAACTGGTTGACATAAGTAAACAGGGTGATGTGGTGGCTAAAAAGGCAAATGAAGTGATGGTATCGCTTTACTCTGCTCTTGTAAGACCTCACCTGGAATATTGTGTTCAGTTTTGAGCACCACATTGTGAGAATAATACCCCTATTTCCAGAACATCGTAGTCACCCGTTTGGTTGCCAGGGTGCCTGGAGACTCAACTGACACACATCTTCCGGGAGAACGTGGGTTTTGTCTACAGAACTGGAAGGGACTTATGACTACTAACAGCCACAACGTTGCAGCAGCACTCCATGACTCTGGAGGAGTGCTAACCAGGAGAACAGATGATTTCCAGTTGCTTCGTGCAATCCCCATCTTGGCCTATGCAGCGGAAGAAGGTGCGCCGCCAGGAACTGTCCAGGCAAGCGGCTTCCAGCCTCAACCATAGAATCCATCTTGGGAGGCTAACACCACCAGCAGCTATCTTCCTGCAGTGCCAGACTCCATCACAGCGAAGCGGGAGGCTCATGTACTCAACAGATGTCACCTATGCATAAAGCCATCAAGCTTATCTTAGGCATGGATCCTGCCAGACCGCCTAAGCCTTTGTCCAACGGAACTCAAGACAAAGACTGGTGCCAGTAGAAGATCAAAGAGAAGGAAGAACATCTTCACCCAGAGCCAAGTTTCTTTGAATAAACCGGGTGTTACCTAGGTAGCAATTTGGCCATCTATTGTTACCTTTTTAGATAAGTTTGATAGACTTAAGTACCCCCCACCTTAATAATTTTCCCCATTCTTTCCCTTAATGGTCGTCCTGGAGCCTCCCCCTTGGCCCATTGTTACCTGGAAGTCCAATCAGGTAACTAAGGCCAAGTCTGCTCATTGGTTAGCTATGAGCATCCAATCATGGTTACCGCAGAGCCTCCCCTTTTTCTGAGGTCATGTACCAGCTGACCACTGTCATCTGCCCCTGTACCTCCCATCCCCTAAGGGCTCAAGGTAGTCCTTATAACCTGTGACCCAGTTCCCTACAGGTGTGCATCTAGTAGTACCCCAGTTCCGCTGTCTAGATACATCCCCAATTCCTGATCAGTTGAGGTTCCCCTCCCCCTAGTCCTCGTTCGTCACCATTGGAGCCTTCCTTGAAGACTACGATCGGTAATTATCACCCTGTTTGTCCATCTTTGTGTTATCTCTGTATCTCTCTCTATTTTTCTTAGGACTGTATGTATGTTTTATGAGTTTATTACCTTATATGTGTGTCTATATTTTTCTACAATAAATTTTAATTGTTTTTACTTAATTTTAAGCAATAATTTCTTGGTAATTTTAAGCAATAATTTCTGGACGTGTATCCTGTATATATAGATTCAATGATCCCTAAGCCAGGTGCCCACCTTCAATTCCCCAACCTCGTTTCAAGGGCATTTTGGCTTACAGATATTGGTGGAGAATGCGGGCAGAATCCTGACTGTGTGAATGCATGCGAGTTGACACGCATGTCTTCAGACAGCCAGACATGGGAATACACCATCCAGAAAGTCTAGCTAGCTAGGCTGTTGTGTGAATGAATTTGTGATTTTTGACTTGTGTGAATGGCTCTAGAGAGCATTTCACACGGGTTGGGCTGCTCCCGCTCTATCATTCAACCCAGATTCTCTAGCCGCACCCAGAGGGCCAAATACCGCTGTACAGGGTTGAGCCTGACTGGATCGCAAGGGGAGAATCTCGTGAAATCCGGCTGTTGTCCCGAGGCCTTTCTCAACGTGTCTATCTGGGGAGGGTTCATAAGGATAGGTCAGGACTGTTTAAGATCGGATAGGGCCCCCTTCCCCTTTTTCTTGTTACTTTGAGCACCGTGTTTCTTACACACGCACGCACACTGCACACGCATCCACACATGTAAAAAGTCCTAGGGCTGGGCAAGTTAAACGGATCAGCTTTTGCTAGGCACTTCACAAGAAAAAGTCCCGAGGTCTGCAATTAGCTACCTCAGCGACCTTAGTGTTAGGGCATTGATTCCCCCAAATGTCCTGGGGTCTGCTTCGCTGTTGCAAGCAACTTTAGTATTAGGGCATTGATTTTCCCCAAAAAGTCCCGGGGTCTGCTTCTCTGTTGCAAGTGACCTTAGTGTTAGGGCATTGATTCCCCAAAAGTCCCAGGGTCCGCTTTGCTGTTGCAAGCAACCTTAGTGTCAGGGCATTGCTTCCCCCGAACAAGTCCCAGAGCTGGGCAAGTTAAATGGATCAGCTTTTCTGGGCATTTCCCCCCAAAAGTCCCGGGATCCACTTTGCCGTTGCAAGCTACCTTAGTGTTAGGGCATTGAACTCCCCCAAGAAACCAACCCACATGTTTACCATTGCATTCTTTGCAAAGGAAGAGAAAGAACTTTTAAATCTAGAGAAATGGCTTGCGAAGAAGGGGAGTAACCCCTGGTTAAAGGGATCGTTTACCAGTCCTGATCCCTACCAACTCTTCTGCGATACGTTCCAAGACCCTAAACTTAGCCCCTGCAAGTGAGACCTTTTTGCATCATGGGGACTGTTCACAGCCTTAAAAGATAGTTCCACTGTTATTAAACAGCTGCAGGAACAGCTGGAGCAGAAGGAGCAGGAGGCAGAACAGTTGCGTAAAAGCCATGAAGCTGAAAAAGAAGACATGCGTAAAACATGTGAGAGAGAGAGGTGGCCCAAGCCCAGAGTAAGATCCCAAGTCTGGAAAAGGCCCATGATGCATATGTCCAAGAAATTATGCAGGAAAATAATAGCTTGGAGATAGAAAATGGAGATTTACAGGAAGAGGTGTCCCAGCTTAGATTGGAGAAGCGCACACTAACCATTGCTCAACAAGACACGTTGCTGTCATTGGACTTCCGGGGTTGGAAAATGGCGAGCTGAGTTGCTTTCCCTAACAGGGGCAGGCTGGCACTTCTGTTCAGGGTAGTAAAAGGCAAATTAATGCCTTCTGCCTACATTTCTCAGCTAGAGAATTGTCCAAGATATGCACAGATACTTTGAGGAGACTTACCTTGGCTGAAAGGGAGTCCCGGGGAGGGCTCCTTTGAGGCTTTGAGGGATCTCCGAAGAGAAGTTGCATATTCATCATCTGCAGAAGTTTCCAGAGTCATCAATTTGGCATAAGCTCGACAGGATCCAAACCTTCTTTTACAATTTTAAACATCTAATCTGCAAAGGACTGGTGTTGGTTTGGATAAACTACGGAAAAAAGGTACTGTTTGCTATCTCTTCATTCCGGGACTAATTAAAGTTAAACAAAACAAAAGTAAAAGGTGGGAGTTGGAAATACTGAAAACCTGAAAGGAGAAGAAGATAAGGGGCTAAATTTGAACTTTGTAAACTTAAAAGACAGTGTTAAAAGAAGAAAGGAATTTATTGTTTAGTCTATCTGTGGTTGAGGAGGCAGCAGCATCGTCACAGACCTGCAGTTCTCACAGTCAACACAGGAAATACGTCAGATATCGTGAGATTTCTTTACCAGTGAAACGAGATTTGAAGGCAAGAAAAGCAGGAAGTATTGGAGCAAGAAGAAGGAAATCAACGAAGCAAACAGCCTACTCTAGGATTATAATACCAGAGAGAAACATTGGTGGCCATTGTTGTTGGGAGGACTAAGTTTTAACATTGTTTTTAAAGTGATTGGGACATTAAAAATTGGTGGAGTTAACAGATTTGGCAATTAAAAAACTACTACTGTTGGATAGTAGATAAGAAGATTTGAACTGGTAAGAGGAAAAAAAGGATTTTTTTTTAAAATGAAGCAAAAGTTGTGACTGCCATTTTGGGAGAAATAAAAGCTTTAAACATTAATATCTGAGCCTGGGAGGCTTAGAGGACAGCGAAATTGGGTGCATTGGAAAGGGCAAGATTCACTTTATCAAACCTGATGGTTCAAATTTAATTTGGTGAGATTAAAATTTTTGATTTCTTTTCATATGTCAGACCCGAAACAAACTCGTGCTAGGTCTGCTTCAACAGAGAAAATGCAAGCCCAATTAGATGCAATGGAAGCTAGGATAATGAAGGGGGTGAAAGAAATGATAACTGCTTCTACAAAAAGAAATAAGAAAGGATATTAAGGACTCAAAGAAAGAATTAAAAAAAATAGAGAATCTCAGAAATGACACTGTGGAAAAAACAAAGAAAGTACAAGAACTGGAAGAGAGAGTAAAAACACATGACTCCACCTTGTTAAAATTATAAGAAAAAGTGACAATTCATGACTGCAAACTGATGGAAACTCATATCCGTCTGAGAGGTGTACCTGAAGATGAAGAATCAGACTTGAAAGAATACATAATAAAAATAATTGCATAATTTTTGGAGGAAGATCCTGAAGGGGATAGAAATATGTATGACTATATGTATAGAGTAAATTCACTCTATGCAAAAAAGAATAATCTGCCAAGAGATGTGGTCATAAGATTTATGACAAAAGAAATAGTAGGAAAGATCATGTATAAAAACTTTGAAAAGTCATTACAGTGGGAGGCAGAAGAGTAAGAATTATGAAAGAACTGCCAAGACAAGTGTTAAGTGAAAGAAAGGCATATAAAAAATTGACAGAAAAACTACGTGACAATGGAATGAGGTATAGATGGATAATACCTGAAGGTTTGAGCTTTGAAGTTCAAGGGAAAAGGATTACAATCACAAATACACAGGAACTGCATAGATTTTATGAAGAAAATAAAGAATTTGCACCATGATGGATTACAAATTGATACCTTGGAATGTAAATGGACTAAATTCACCACAAAAAAGAAAGGCAACGTTTCATTGGATAAAAAAACAAAATTGTAATATAGTATGTTTGCAAGAAGTGCATATTAGACAAAAGGATTATAATTTTTTATGGAATAAACAATTGGGACTAGAATTTTTTACATTGGCTGAACAAAAGAAGAGAGGAGGAATCTTTTATATTAAACAGGAATTAGACCTGAAATTGGTATTTAAAGATAAGGATGGAAGATATATAGCGATAGAAATTACTTTGAATGCCAAAAAAACGTTGTTGGGACTTTATGCTCCAAATGGTGCTAAAGAAATTTTCTTTAAAAATATTACACAACACCTTGATGAAGTGACCTATGAGCAAATTTTATTGATGGGGGACTTTAATGGAACAATTCAGAATACGATAGATAGATCTGGAAAGAAAAAAAAAATTATAAAGAAGGGAAATTGCCAAAGTCTTTTTTTGAATTGGTCAATCAGGAGAGTTTGGAAGATATATTGAGAAAGTTTAATCCTGAAGTACGGGACTATACCTTTTTTTCAGCTAGACATAGCTCTTTCTCTAGAATTGACACGTTGCGGGGTACTAAAGATTTGGGACTTATAACAAAGAAAATAGAGATAGAACCTAAAATAGGAGCTGATCATAACCCAATAATGTGGATTACAAAACTGTCGAAAAAGTCAAGAAGATGGAGATTAAATGAAGATTTACTACAAAATAAAGAAATAGTGACATCTCTAGAAAATGAAACCAAAGCATACTTCCAAGTAAATGAGAGGATATAGAATTTCAGAAGGTATGGGATGCCTACAAGGCAGTAATGAGAGGATTATTAATAACATTGAATAATAAAGACAAGAGAGCAAAAGATAAACAGATGTTGGACATTCAAAATGAAATTAAGAAAAAAAGTGAATTAAAGGCCAGGAAAAAAGAAAATTATAAGGGAGATTACAATATTGCAAGCACAAATGAGACATCTGTTAAATAAAGAACTGGAATGGAATTTGAAAAAATTAAAACAGAAATCTTTCAAAGGAGCGAATAAACCTGGAAAACATTTGGCCTGGCAAATGAAGAAAAAGAGAGAAAGTAAAATTATTAATAAAATTGTGGCTGATGGAAGAGAAATGGTAGATCAAGAAGGAATAAAGAGAGAATTTTTTAAATATTATGCTAAACTATTTAAAGGTGTTAAAGTGAAGAAGGAAAAGATGGAAGCGTATTTGCAGAAGATTAAAATAGCACCCTTAACTGATTATATGGAAAAAGTTTTGAATGATTCAATTGAAAAAATATAAATTGAAGTGGCGATTAATGCAATGAAAATTGGAAAGGCTCCTGGACAAGATGGATTTATGGCAAAAAAATTTAAAACGTTTAAAGAAGAATTAATCCCAAAACTTCAAAAATTAATGAATGTGATAAGAATAAATGGGAAAATACCAAATACATGGAAGGAAGCAGTAATTTTGTTGATTCCAAAGGAAGATAGAGATGTCACTAATGTAAAGAACTATACACCAATCTAATTATTAAGCAATGATTATAAGATATACACAAGAATCTTAGCAGAATGGCTTAAACAATATAAATTTTATAAAGGAAGACCAAGCAGGTTTTCTCCCTAAAAGGCAAATAAGAGACAATATTAGAACTGTTGTAAATATTGTAGAATATTGTAGAATATTATGAAAGACATCCAGAGAAGGAAGTTGCATTATTCTTTGAGGACGCAGAGAAAGCTTTTGATAATTTGAACGGGGAAATGGAGAAAATAAAGTTGGGGGAAAACTTTATAAGAATGATAAAAGCAATTTATACTGAACAACGTGCAAGGTTATGTATAAATGCAGATCTTACAGAAGAAATGATAATCAGCAAAGGTACAAAGCAAGATTGTCCACTTTCACCATTGTTGTTTATAATGACTCTTGAAATTTTATTGATGCAAATACAAGATGATGAAGAAATTGAAGGAATGAGAATTAAAGGATTTTCCTATAAATATAGAGCATTTGCAGATAATATAATGTTTATAAATGAAAATCCTACGCAAGTAACACCTTTGTTGTTAGCCAAAATACAAGATTTTGGAGAATTGGCGGGACTTTATGTTAATAAAGAAAAGTTAAAAATTTTGTGTAAAAATATGCAAGTAAGTAAACAAAAGGAATTTAAGAGATTAACGGGATGTGAAGTTACCCCTAAAGTAAAATATTTAGGCGTGGAAATAACAATGAAGAATATTGATTTGTTTAAAAACAATTATGAAAAGTTATGGCATCAAATGGACGAAGATATGATAAAATGGAACAAGCTTAATTTGTCACTGCTTGGTAGAATAGCTGCAATTAAGATGAATATTTTGCCAAGAGTAATGTATTTGTTTTAAACTATTCCGATTGTGAAAGACGGTACAGCCTTCAAAGAATGAAAGTCACAGAACAGCCTTCAAAGAATCTTCTTCTTAAAACCAGTGGGTAGGTGGGTGTTTGAGGATCTCTAGCTGCTATAGGTTATGCCAACTGTGGATGGACAGGGAACAAGAAGAGTTCAATTGGTCACACAACCCAATGTTTACAGAATTCAAGTTGAGCTGCATGACAACTGCAATGATTGAGACACTGCGTGATATTTACAAACAGGGAGTATGTTTTATATACCGACTTGTAAATGCAACATAAGCAATTTGGACTGAGCTTTGAACCTTTCTGGGATTCATAGTTCAGCAGCTCAGTTTAAAACCAACTCTGTATACTATTCTTTACAATTTGGCAGCTCAGTAGACTGCCCCAGTATGTAAAGAAATGCAAAACAATCTACATTTGGAGGTGCTACTTCTTAATACAAAGTGTGTGCTTCAAAATGAGGCTTAAAGAATCCAGGAAGACAAGATATTTTCAGAGTGACAGGTATGGTGAGATTACTCAGATAAATGGAACTGGGCAATGAAATAGATGGATGGCTCAGATAAAGTTTAGATAAATGGAAGTGTCACGTGGTAGATGGATTGATATGGATTGACAATAACCTCAATGTGCACAGGCTTAAGAATAAATGGGAACCAATAAATGAGGGGTGGGCTTTGTGACTCATTCGACAAACCAGTTTGTCAGGCTTAGTTAGCATTACACTCACATCAGTTCTATCAGCCTTCCAGCATTAGCAATATTTTTCCACATCACTTTTTGTTTGTTTAAGCTTCAGAGACAGATCGATTTTTGGGGTTTCCAGGCCCCCCCCCAAAGGGCTGGTTGAGAAATGTACATGAAAAAAGGTTCATAATGTATGAAAAACAGAAGGATCTCTCATTCCCTCACTTTCAATCAATATATCAATATAATAGTAACAATGCCTATGAAATGTTTGGGTGGCTTATATATTTTTGTACCTACCTTTGATACATCCCTCCTGACCACAAATTAACCACTGTGTATGCAAAAGAAGAGGAGCAGGGGAAAGAGGACGAATTTTTCTACTTTCCTTCCATCCTTGCTACATACATGCGAGATATACATGTGAGAGCAGCCAGCTGTGTCTATATTATTTGTAAAATCTCAAACTTCACACAGGGATGAGGTTGTAGTACATTTTCTCCAACCATTGTACTCTACAGGCCTGGCTATATGGAGTAACTTCCCTAGGGACAGCCACCACATCAGCCATAAAAAGGTAAAGGTAGTCCCCTGTGTGAGCACCAGTCGTTTTTGACTCTGGGGTGACGTTGTGCAACATCAGCCATACAGGGGCACTATTTGGAGAAAATACTACTTTTCCTGCTACAGTTACTACTGCAGATCCTCAGGCTCCGTCTGCACAGTACAAAGTCCTTGCATTTCTTGAGAACAACACAAGGACTTTGTATCATACCTGTGATGGGAGTTTTCTGCTTCTCACATTAGCCCTTTTCTATTTTTGATTACAGCATGCAGGGAGAAGCAGCTGTGCTCCTCCATGCTGTTTTTGTCTGCAAACTACATTGAAGAGGCACTATTGGCTCTATTGTGAAACTTATATGTAGTCATATCAATAATGTGATTTTTACAATGGAGCCAATAGCAACTTCATAGAGCAGTCTGTAGACAGCCATTCAAACTCCATAGGCAAATAAAGGGTGGCACATGGTATCAAAGAGAGGTTTTTGACTTATTCCATCCTTGCAAGGGTGCTCTGAGTCCCCTGTCCTCATACCTGGGACCTTCGAACAAATCCCTTTCTGATAGTTTGACTGAGACTGGGTTTGGACTCCCACATACTCAGGCGAACACACCAATAAAAGCAACAGGCTTTATTGAAAAGATTAGAAAAGTGGCTCGGGCTTAAGCATAAGGTGAGAATAAGCAGGTGCAATAAAATAACAAAATCTGTCTTCCAACAGTTAGAATCCAATGGCAAAATAGTGAAATTAATAAATTGAAAGAACATTTGGTCTGGATAGCATTTGCGTGGGAAGTCAATAAAACAGTAACATATCAGAATGGAAGAATGATGGTGAAAGTGTCATTAGGCAATAAATGGAGTCTATTAATTGCTTTATTGCTTGCAAGTCTGGGTTAAACTGAGAACATGTCTTTCCCAGAGGAGTTCCTGTCCACCTAATTTACTTTTTAACATGTAACATACATTATAAACATCATTCTAATTTACTATTAGAAAAAAATACATTAAAATATAATGGAAGATGGGTTTAGTATATGTAATGAGATAAACAGCCAATATTCCTTATTTGAGTATGTCAATACAAAAAACATAATTCTGATACACTATTCTAAAAGAGAAATAAATTGGAATACTGTGGATATATAGCTATACTTGGTGAGAATGGGTTTAGCATATGTAATGAGATTTAAAAATATACCCCTGTTCAGTCCCAGGGAGGTGTTTGTTCCAAGTTTCATAATAATTTGTAATTCAGCAGTTCCCCTCTCCATTCTGTTCTTGAAGTTCCTTTGTAGTAAAAAAGCTACTTTGAGATCACCCATTGACTGTTCTGGAAGGTTAAAGCGTTTTCCCACAGGTTAAAGCGTTTTCCTGTTTGCCCTGTGTAGAGAGCTGAAGGGCATTCTTGGCATTTAATGACGTATATCAGAGGTGGCCAACGGTAGCTCTCCAGATTTTTTTGCCTACAACTCCCATCAGCCCCAGCCATTGGCCATGCTGGCTGGGACTGATGGGAGTTGTAGGCAAAAAAACATCTGGAGAGTTACCGTTGGCCACCCCTGACATATGTCATGTTGGAAGATGAACAAGTGAATGAGTTTGAGATGGTATAGTTAATGCTGTTATGTCCAGTGATGGTGTTGTCTGGGTGTATGTGGCAGCAAGGTTGGCACTTGGGTTTATTGCAAGCTCTGGTACTGGTGTCCATGCTCAAATGAGATGTTGTATTGTTGTGGATGAGGAGTTGTTTGAGTTTGGGGGGCTGTCTATGTGCAAAAGCAGCAGGTTGGCGATGCAGCAAGATGGTTCCTGACCCTGATGATATTAGTAGACTATGCTTGGAAAATTTCCAGATGGTTAACTTTATAGAGAACTGGTCCACTGATCCCCTGACCAGTATAAATGCTAATCAACAAATGTGATCCAAAGGATGATTCTCAAAGGAGAGTAAGACTCCCCCTTCCCATCTGAGAGTAGTTAAGTCAGATGGCTTTGATATTCAAAGGTGTGATCTCAGGCTTTCATCTTTGGGAAGAGTGTTAAGCATTTGATAGGCTATTGTTTTAAATTTATGACATGGCCAAATGCTGGTGTTTACACTGTCCGGCTGATTGTTGCAGAGGTGACCAACACTCTTGACACATGGTCCCATGTGTTCAGTTATATATATTACAAGTATAAGGAAATATAGTTTTTTGGGGGGGATTCTGTGACCAGATTCAAGGGGGATTGCAGCATACTGAGTGAAAGTATGCCCACGGTGATAACTGAAAACTTCCCATTTTGTGTCTAAGTAGATAAAATTAGATCTGTGAGAATTTCTCTTTAATGTGAATTTCGGTTATGAGGGATTTAAAAGCAAGATTCTACGCAAAGCTATGTTTACCTAAATCTTGGTTATGCGGGCAGTATTTGGAGTCAGAAACGATTCCATATTTAGACCATAGAGGAGGGTTTTGTAGTACTAGGTAGATGCAGTTACATCCAAATACAGCTAATGATCCCTCTCTCCCTGTTCTTAAAGGTAAAGGTAATCCCCTGTGTAAGTACAAGTCATTTCCGACTCTGGGGTGACGTCCCATCATGACGTTTTCACGGCAGACTTTTTATGGGATGGTTTGCCATTACCTTCCCCAGTCATCTGCACTTTACCCCCAGCAAGCTGGGTACTAATTTTACCAGCCTCGGAAGGATGGAAGGCTGAGTCAACCATGATCTGGTTACCTGAAACCAGCTTCTACTGGGATTGAACTCAGGTCATGAGCAGAGTTTGGACTGCAGTACTGCAGCTTACCACTCTGCGCCATGGGGCTTTAACGGATATCAAAATCCATTTTCTATTTCCACCATCACTATTCTGTTGCTTCTTCTGTCATCTTAAGCCCTTCCTAAAAAATTTGCTCAGTTCAATATCCAGTTCATAACATATGATACATAAATGTATGCACTTGTTATTTGGAACATTGAATTTGACTTGTCCACCTATCCTTGCCTACCTGAACATAGACAGTCCTGGCAAAAATATGTTTTTAGGTGTGATATAAAATATCTGCAGGAGGAAAAAGGATTAACTTGCTGTCCCACACTGGGGGATTCAGGACTCTGGCTATAGTATATTTCTTTTATCTAAAACAAAACAAACACAGTGGGATGACATTGAAATAATTCAGGTCAATTCTCTTTGGTCTTTTAGCATCCATATCTCAGGAGGATCAGGGAATTAGAATTGGTGTCCCCCCCATGGTTTCATGATCAGAAAATGACATGAAAAAGAAACACCAAAATTGGTTTTTGAAGGCTATTTGAGGAATACAAAGCAGGTCAGGGATGGCTTTTCATGCGCTAGATGAAATAAGTGCAATTTTGTCACCTTGGTTCCCTGAGGTCTGAACTGCCACCTCATGGCAGTTTTTTTATTGTTTTTTCTTTTATAGGTTTCATGGAATAGGATCTCCTGATAATGCTTTTCCTTAATAATATTTTGCAACCTGATGGAGTTCAGTGCATTTTATTTCTGAGTAAGTATGTACAGTATTGCAGGCATCACTTCTTAAGTAAAACCAACTGTGTGCATTAGCAGTTTTCATGGATGCTTGTCCTGAAAATATAGCAGCCCCAGCCTAGCAGGGAAGGCTGACTGTAGCCATAGATTCAGCTTTGTATTGTCATTAAGACACTATAACTCAGGGGTGTTGAACTCATTTGTTATGAGGGCCGGATCTGATATAGATGAGAGCTTGCTGGGCTGGGCCATGTGTGCCATAAAATATAATGCCAGGTAGTGGAGATATAAATTTTATAAAGGACACAGACTAATGCAATTAAAGATTTTTTAAAAACTTAAAATAAATTATGCTTAAAAGATTAGCACTCTTACAATATTTTGTTTAACAGTTTCTGATAACTGACACCCCTTGCTCTGAATTATTGCATCAAAATCTGGAGCGCTGTAGCAGTCTTGAGTATGCTTCTCACATGTTGTTCAGTTGTGTGTGTAAGTTGCAAACCTACTTTTGATTACAGAAATTTCATGGTCAATGCTTTGAGCCTAAGACCCAGGGGAAAACATGAAATGGCTGCGCATTATGCGCTTTTGTTTATAAGTTGCTTCATGTGCTGGTCAATCAATGGAGAAAATAGAGGCTTTGTTCTGTAGCTCTTGTGCAATTGAGCAAGCCTAGCAAAGCAAGCTGTGATGCAGAATGAAGCGAGACAGAGAGAAGGAAACACATGACAGTGAGATGCTCGTGGGCCTGATAGGAGCCCTCCGGAGGCCTGATCCAGCCCTCAGGCCACACGTTTGACACCCCTGCTATAACCACTGGCAGTTTTCATTTTGCTAGATACTTGAATATTTCAGGAACGGAGAACTTCAGCATATATCCTTGATGCAAATGAAAAAGATCTGAGGGTTACCTATTGTCTTGCATGTTCAGTAAAAGATTACTTTTATTTTTGTATGAATTTAGAACATTTTTATTTGCATTTCTAGCAAAGTTCACATAATGGCTTACATAAATAGAGAATAAAAACCTACCAAGTGAAACTATGAAGAAAAAAATTAAGTAATCTGTCATAAACTAGTAATAAAATAGGATCAGAAGTGCTAAAAGTAGAAAACAATAAAAGCCAGTAATCAACAGATAAACTGGCTTCCTGTCAGGAAATCAGTTTACTTCTGCTATTACCAAATACCCTGAAGAACAAAATAGTTTATGCATCTGTAGAAGGTCACAAGGGAGGACTTCCAAAGATAATAGCTTCCAAATTCTAGGAGCCAAAGATGTGAATGGTAGGCTCACAGAATCATAGAGAAGGGGCCATACAAGCCATTTAGTCCGACTCCCTGCTCAGTGCAGGATCAGCCTAAACCATTCCTGACAACTTTTCATCCAGCTGCTGCTTGAAGACTGCCTGTGAGGGAGAGCTCACTACTACCCCCCCCCCCCCGAGACAGTTGATTCCACTACTGAACTCCTCTTAGTGTAAACACATTTTTCCTAATATCCAGTCAGTACCTTTCCACTTGTAATTTAAACCCATTATTACAAATTCTGTCTTCTGCTGCCAACAGGAACTGCTCCCCGCCATCCTCTAAGTGACAGACAGCCTTTCAAATACCCAAATCAACCCTTGCAATCAATGGGATAACAGATGTCTCAGCCAGATTGCCATCACTTTTCAAATACTTAAAGAGAGCAATCATGTCCCCTCTTACCTCCTCTTCTCCAGACTGAACATTCCCAAGTCCCTAGGCCCTTCCTTACAGGGCTTGGACTCCAGCCCCCTGATGATCTTCATCACTCTCTTCTGTACCCACTGAATTCTGTCCACATCTATCCATCCTGAATTCTGTCCTCAAAGTGAGGTCTCTAGAACTACACACAGTACTCCAGGTGCAGCCTGACCAATGCAATGTACAGCAGGACAATGACATCTTGTGATTTGGATGTTATGCGTGTTTGGCAAGCCACCTCAGGGTGGTATTGGGCCCTACCCCCAGTGCCCCCATGTCCTCAGCAAGTGATGCAAATACAACACTGATGTGCTCCTGTCGCTTCTGGGTAACATGGCACATCAGGGGCGGGGTCTAATGCCACCTGGTTCAGTTTGGGTGATTTTTTCATTTGGGGGGTTGGTTTGGGATTCAGTCTGGGGCTGCCTGGTTCATGAGCCTCAGACTGAACTGGCCCATCCCTAGTTGATTTTATGCTGTTTTGCAGATGTCATTGCTTCAGAAATGACAACACTGATACCTTTTTGGGAAAACATTGAAAGGTAAAAGAAAATGCTTTTCTCACTTTCAGTTTGCACTTAGCCTTTGGACTGTTTTTCAGAGACCTATAATAAATCTGCAACATAAAATTCCTTTTCTGTAGTCTACTTAGTTACTCATCCTTGGTCCTCTTATCACATTTGTTCTGCCTTTGTCTTGCTTGTATTGACTATCAGAGATTGTAATATGCTATAGAAGTGCAATTGCTAGTATTTTTCTCAACATAATCAATGAAATAAATTCCCATCAACAAGTTAAAGAATTCAGTGATTTCAGTTTCTCCGAAGTGCTTTTCGTAATCAACATTTTGATGTCCGAAGTCATTCACTGGCACTCTAAGCAGCATGAAAGCATCCTGTTGCTGATTTTTGTTGTGACACTATTAGTATTATACTTTTTAAAATGTGCAAGATGAATGGTTTTCTGTACAATTGCATCATAGCTTACTTTCTTATATTGTAAAAACAGTCAATTTGTTCTTACACTCTTCTTCCTGTTTGTTAACAGGTTACTTGTATATGAAAAGACTTGACTCAGACTAATGGATGAATTTTCTTAGGTGCCTTTGAGGAGGAGTTTTTCAAAAACACTTTAGGCTTTAAGAAGATTCTATTTGGATGAGCTATATTGGGGTGGCCAAACTGTAGCTCGGGAGCCACATGTGGCTCTTTCACACATATCATGTGGCTCTCAAAGCTCCCATTGCCCCATTGGCCAGCTTGGAGAAGGCATTTGTCTCTTTAAATCACTTCTCCAAGCTATGGCATTTAAAGTTGCTTTCATTCCACCTTTATTTTATTTATTTACTTACTTACCTACCTTCAATTTATATCCCACCCATTCCAAAATGGACTCAGGGCAGCTAACCGTCATAATAAAACCAACAATCTTAATTACAAGTATAAAATGATAAAACATACACAGAACTTTAAAGCATAGGTGGATCAGATTATATTAGATCTTCTATTTATCTGTTGGTGGTCCTTCTGGAGGAATAGCCCAGCAGCATAGAAGCTCACCCTCCCCCCATTTATTTGCTTTCTTTCCACCTTTCTTACCACCCTTTCTTCCTTCCTGTCTTGCGGCTTTCAAACATCTGATGTTCATGTCCTATGGCTTTCAAACATCTGACATTTATTTTATGTGGTTCCTATGTTAAGCAAGTTTGGCCATCCGTGAGCTATTTCATTTTCTGGGACTGCACTTGTCTGCTAGGTAGTAAGTATGCTTGAGCAGGTTTGCTGGTTTGCCTTGAATATGATCATGTGTGGCAATCATGGTTTCACTGTTTGATGGGCAGTAGGGGTGTGCACTGAAAAAAAATTGCTTTGGATCCAGGCTTCAGGAGAGGGCTTCAGGAGATCACAATTGCTTATTTCTGGGTAGGGCACAACCATTTTAAGATTTAAATCCAAAATAAACGTCGTGTCCAGAATGTGTTTAAGACTGTTTCTGGATATTTCCTATGATAGCTTTGAATGCTTTTCCAGCCTTACGACATTTTTATACAAAGCTCTTGTTTTAGTTGGTTGATGGTGCTTAAAAACCGTTGACAGGAACGCACATTCACTTTTTGCTGGTTCCCTCTTCCATATTAGCAGCTATCAAATGTTATCAAGAGTAGACTAAAAGAAGCTTCATGTAGGAAACTACGTTTGATGTTGTGAGCTGGTTCCAAGATATCATAGAGCACACAACACTCTGCATCATGATATTTTACTGCCTAATGTGTTTATCTTAACAAGTTAAGTGATCCAGAGAAAGATTGAGAAATATAAAACACAGCCTAGGTGAGGTCCTTCCTGGGTTCAGTTGCGTCACCACAAAGGTTTCTACCCTGCTCTCCCTTTCTTAAGGCAGGTGATGTACTCCATCCATCACATGCTTCCTGTCATCAGTAGAAAATGTAAAGCATCTCTATTGTTACTTCACTGTGCTCCATTTTATCACACTTTTTATCTAAGGGCTAAGATGGTAACAAACTGCACTTTCCTGTTGACAGGAATGCTTGTCTTGACCTAGATGGAAAACTCTTAGCGTGTTAACCTTTAAACAAGCAAATCAAAACAAATTTCCAATGTCAAAACAGGGAGGGGTGTAGGGCATGTCTCCCAGGCCCAGCTGTCTTGTGCCAGTAGGTTTTTTTTTTTTTTTTTAAGAATATCTTTCTCCCTTTCTCTGTAAACCCATGTGCCAGCTTCAGGACCTCAGAACAGCTTCTTATATCTATGTCTTCTATCTGGCAAAGAGATGCAAAGCTTCCACAGCTGGAATGTAACTATTTTTTTAGCCCCCAGTCCTCTGGAATGGATTTTCAGAAGTAGTCAAGTAACCGTTTTCTTCACAAACATCTCTGGACAGTCTTTTTTAAAAGAAATTGTATTATCTTTTTAAAAGCTACTTGTGAGTTGTTATGCTGTTTAGTGATTAGCAGAGTGGTAGAAGCTGAATGTAATACTAAACAGATTATTTACTGCATCATAAGGGTGGAGGGATGGGATAGAAGTGTTTAATGTAAATAAATAAATTCACCTCTACACCCTAGTGCTATTAAACACTACTGAACTACCTGCTCTTCTGCTTTGTGAGGAGATTTCATAAGCCCTATTGAGTTTAAACACACAAGAACATAATTCTGAGACAAATGAAGATCAAAGATAGAGACAAAGGATTGATTCCTCCACCTCCTGCACAGCAATCAAGATTCCTTTCTTGTTCAGAAGCACTGTTGGGGAGCGCAGGGTTGCCAACTCCAGTTTGGGAAATTTCTGGAGGTTTGAGGACAGACCTTGTGGAGGCGGGGTTTGGGAAATGGAGGGACTTCAGCAAGGTATAACACTATAGTCTGTGCTTCAAAGCAGCCATTTTCTCCAGGGGATCTGGTCACTGTAGTCTGGAGATTCGTTACAATTCCAGGAAATCTCCAGGTACCACCTGGAGGTTGACAACTGTAGGGAAGGAAGGGATAAAATTATTTTTGAGGTACAGAACACTCCTTTTTAATAAGTTGTATTATCTGTCTGAAGAGTTGTAAGATGTTTATAACTGATTAACTCTATGTATAAGTGCCTGATTCAGATTCTACCCCCCCCCCCTTTTAATTCAGCAAATAAGACTGCAAGTTCCTTGGAGTCTGGTTTGGCCCCATTCCAAAAGTGATAACAAGTAGGTTTGTATTTGAGTGCTCAGACTTTATTTTTGTTACTAGTTGATGATGCCTCTGTGACTTAGGTTTTTTTTTTTTCAATTTTAGTTATTACGATTGTAAGCTTTTTGGAGTCTGGTTTGGTGTTTTTTTGAATGCTTATACTTTATTTTGTTTTACTATGCCTTAATGATGTAGCTTTTGTTTATTTAACTTCAGCAAACAAGACTATAATTTTTTTTTTATTTAATCTATTTATGCTTGGATCTGAGGAAGATTTGAAATGTGTATTGCAGGGGTGGCCAACGGTAGCTCTCCAGATGTTTTTGTCTACAACTCCCATCAGTCGTAGCCATTGGCCATGCTGACTGGGGCTGATGGGAGTTGTAGGCAAAAACATCTGGAGAGCTACCATTGGCCGCCCCTGGTATATGTATTTGTACACAGATGACTGGCAATTACTAAATTGTTTCATGTTGTGCCTGGAGCAGTGTATTTTTGATTTGTATTCTCTATGCTGTGGGCCTTTATTTTGACAACCTGAGGTTGGCAACTGCAGAGAAGGAAGAGATAAAATTATTTCCAAGGTAGAGAACACCCCTTTTTAACAAGCTGCTGGTTTCAGAGACAGGCCTGTGATCTAATGATTGATTTCCACCTCTTGTTCAGAAATAGTATATGTAGCATCTCTTAGCACAAGTTGCCCATACTTAATTCATATGCCCAGGTAGTGAATTTATTCACTTGTATAGGGTATTTTCATATATTAAACTTAAATCACTTTTGAATCTCCTTTGGGCTCTTTGGAGGAATCGGAAGCTTGCAGCCTGCAGCGTATCTGCTAGGCTGCTTCTGCGCTGTTTGCCTCTCTGGGAGGGAGGAGTCAGAAGTCACCCGTTTGGGCACGCAATGTGAGGAGTGGGGTCTAGCCGCTTTAATGGCTAGCTCCACGTTCCCTCTTGTCATTCCGTCGTTGATCGGCCCTCCCGCCCTGTCTGTTATGTAGGCTTGGCTGGTTGCCTCATTTAGAGGAGACGGGTAGGAATTTTTTACGCCCCGGCTGATTGGCTGTTACTGGGGCGTGTTTTTCGCCTACCCTGCATAGCAGTGCAGTGGATTGTGGAATTGGCTCAGGGAAGGTGCCTTTAAATAGGAGGTCACTTTAGTTGGCAAGTTTTTGGGGTTTAGGACACTATGCGGCTAGAGGAGGACTGCGAAGCATCCCCCTTTTGGGGGAATTTGGGGTCTGGCATGATCAACCTGGGGTTTGGAGACCCGGGTTTGGAGATTGCAGACTGTCCAGGAGGCTCGGCTAGAGGGTGCCTTTCTGTTGAGACGTGCGTCTGGATTTGAGGCCCTATGGTGCGTGCCTCCCTTCTGGGCCTGCCTGGAGGGAGCTGAGTAGGATTGCCAAGTCCAATTCAAGAAATATCTGGGGACTTTGGGGGTGGAGCCAGGAGACATCGGGGCGGAGCCAGGAACAAGGGTGTGACAAGCATAATTGAACTCCAAGGGAGTTCTGGCCATCACATTTAAAGGGACCGCACACCTTTTTAAATGTCTTCCTTCCATAGGAAATAATGAAGGATAGGGGCACCTTATTTTGGGGCTCATAGAATTGGACCCCATGGTCCAATCGTTTTGAAACTTGGGGGATACTTTGGGGAGAGTCACTAGATACTATACTGAAAATTTGGTGCCTCTACCTCAAAAAACAGAGCCCCCGAAACCTCCAGATCAATTCCCCATTATACCCTATGAGAATCGATCTCCACATAGAGAATAATGAAGTACACAGCAGACTCCCCCCCCCCCCCCCATTTCTGGCAACACTGAAGGGGGACTGGCCTCTCTACTCACGAGTTGCTGCCAACTTCTTCAAAGTAACACAGACACCCCATCCCAAGAAGAAGCCTTTCAATCAGCGACTGAAGCTTCCGGAGGTAGAAACACACATGGTCCTCTGGGGGCAGAGCTCCCCCCCCCTCCGCCGGCCAGACTCCCCGAGGAGATGCCTGTAGCAGCTGGAGAGGACGCAAGGACTACGAGTCCCAGCATGCACCTCGCGAAGGGAGGCCGCGCCATTTCCCCCCACCCCCACGTTTTTGGAGAGCGGGGGAAAAGGCTGCTAATCCAGGGGTCCCCCGGCAGGGTGGGGGGGTTGGGAAGCCTAGAGCTGAGTCGCTCAGCTCCGGCTGGGGGCCTGGGTCTCTCACCTGTTAATGGCAGGGGAGCGGTCGCGGTGACCCCTAGCCCTGGCCAGGCTGCTGGTGGGGTGCCCTTGCTATTTATGCTGTTAGTTAATAAAGTGGCCCAATTTTATTCCAATGCATTGTGTCTGACTCTTTATTCCAACCTTGGGGGGCAATGTGTGATCATTGTTAATGTGGAAGCGATACATTTGTAATTCAGGCCAAGGTGATACTGAGTCAGACCAGTAGTCCATCTAGCTCAGTGCTGTGTATGCCAACTGGCAGCATCTCAGAGGGCCTCGAGGCCCAATAATCTTTTAATGGACTATGTAAAAAATTAAATATGGTACCACTGTGCTGTGGCACTGAGCTGTGACACCTCCTCAGCTTTGGTTTTACATTTGTATTTTAAACTGGTTCAAGCAAAAAAAAAATCTTGAAGCATCATGGAGGAAATAAAGAAATGCTGCTGAATGATTTGATTAATTCTATGCTGTGCCTTCTTTATCTAGGAGCAGTATATTGGCTTGTTCTTTCATAATTATTGTATATTATTGTTTATTGTTTGCCATCTTATTGATATGTGCATATGTGTCATCTTACCAGAAGGACTGAATTGGATTGGATGCTGCCTTTGCAGAATCAGAACCAAAGCAAACACAAATAGTTACAGTTTAAAGTGATGGTGTTTCAGCTTGCCTCTGAAATGAGTTGCAATTTGCATCAGTGCTTGTTCCAGTAAAAGGAGCTGGGTGGAGAGGAAGCTTTCATCCCCTCCAATTATTGCACAGGAGAGTGTCCTAGTGGGAGCAGACCTGAATGCTGCAGATTCTTCAGAGCAGAAATGTAATTGCTGTGCATTGCAGTGAGAATGCTCTTGACGCTCATAACAAACAGTCATCAGTAGCAATTTATATTTTAATATGCATCCTATTTTTAGGGCACTGGAAGGAAATTCCAGTAGCACTTTGCAATTTGTTGTGTGCTCATCCTCATGAGACTGTGTGCATGTGTGTGAGTAAATGTGAGTGATCCTGCCCTACTCTTCATAGCAGACTATGATATCTCTGCTCTTTTACACGAGCAATATGAACAGGTGAGTAATTATGGCAACATTATGCATATAAATGATATGGGGTATCCTGCAAGTTGATGAAGCTGATGATGTGTCAATAGAATATTATCTCAGGCCTACTTAACCCATAATTTGGATCCAAAGCTTTCCCACTGGAGGCAAAGGAAGCGAGAGTCCCCTTTGACCAGTGAATAGGCTGTGCTGTGTGATCATGGAACCCACATGGACAAAAGGCATATCTGATGGGGGTTGTAGTGATGACGGGAGTAGATGGTGTTGAGCGAAAAAGCTGAATGGATCCAGCCCTATATTTTCCTGCCTGAAAAGGACAACTGGGTAGGAAAAATCATGACCACTGACTATAAATTGTTAAGTGGAGGGAAACCATGTTTAGATACAGTTTCCAATATATGTACATGCAGCAAAATACAGACATGTGCAAACTCCACATATGATGACTTGCATGTGGTTTTGGTGTTTCTTATACTTTCTTTGAAGCATTAATATGTGTTCAGACTGGTGAGCAACACCAGCATATTTGAATAACTTTGCAGAGCAGTTCTGGTAAACGTTACTAAACAAATCAGCCAGTATCATAATGCCCCTGTATAAATCGATGGTGCGGTCTCATTTGGAGTACTGTGTGCAGTTCTGGTTGCCGCACCTCAAAAAGGATATTATAGCATTGGAGAAATCCAGAAAAGGGCAACTAGAATAATTAAAGGGCTGGAACACTTTCCCTATGAAGAAAGGTTAAAACGCTTGGGACTCTTTAGCTTGGAGAAACGTCGACTGCGGGGTGACATGATAGAGGTTTACAAGATAATGCATGGGATGGAGAAAGTAGAGAAAGAAGTACTTTTCTCCCTTTCTCACAATACAAGAACTCGTGGGCATTCGATGAAATTGCTGAGCAGACAGGTTAAAACGGAAAAAAGGAAGTACTTCTTCACCCAAAGGGTGATTAACATGTGGAATTCACTGCCACAGGAGGTGGTGGCGGCCACAAGCATAGCCACCTTCAAGAGGGGTTTAGATAAAAATATGGAGCAGAGGTCCATCAGTGGCTATTAGCCACAGTGTGCGTGTGTATTATATATATAATTTTTTTGCCTCTGTGTGACACAGAGTGTTGGACTGGATGGGCCATTGGCCTGATCTAACATGGCTTCTCTTATGTTCTTATTATCTGAATTTCTGGATCATTCACAAGGCTAGGAGAAACCATTTAGGGATTTAC
This sequence comes from Heteronotia binoei, assembly GCF_032191835.1. Taxonomy (NCBI): domain Eukaryota; kingdom Metazoa; phylum Chordata; class Lepidosauria; order Squamata; family Gekkonidae; genus Heteronotia; species Heteronotia binoei. The sequence continues at coordinate 86,174,342 of NC_083225.1, forward strand.
ACTAAGGGAAAAAAAAACACTATAATTTTTGATCTGGGATTTGGGTGGGAGTTTGCATATTCTTTTCTTTCTGATTCAGGATTTCTTTTCTGATTCAGGATTCAAACCTATGGGTTCCCCCCCCCCCTAGATATCAGAATTTGGGGGAACAAATTTGAGGGTCTGATGCAGCTGTTCTTAAAGAGAATAGCATGGAATTTGCACAGTACATAGTTCTCACTTTTTTTGAGCAGGAATGCACAGGAACGCAGTTCTGACTGCCTTGACCAGGACTCTGGTTCAAAAAAAAGTCTCCGGCAGAGAAGTTTTGCTTGGTGTTGCCTCTATCACTGGAGTTGTTGGATGGTGGGTGGGGGCAGCAGTGGGGAGTCACTAAGTGCTCCACCCCAAATTTCAGTGTCCTTGATTTAAAAATTTCTAGCTACAGGCCTGCAGGTGGTTGGTGGGTCCTTTAAATCATGTGCAGAGGCCAGTGGCTGTTTCTGAAGGCTGTGGAGGCAGCAGGAATGGAAGGTCCTGGATTGGGAGCCCTAATTTGGGGGGCCCCACCAGGAAGTTGAGTGGCAGGGGCCCCACAGACATCACGTGACAACAGGCCTGCTGAGCTGGATTTTTAGAATCAGAGCAACAGCTGCAGTCCCCTTTCCCTGGGGCATTTGCAGCTGCATTTTCAGAATAATGAGAGACACTCCCCCCCAACCACCAAGAACTCTAATGGTGATTGGCTTGTAGTGCTCTTGATTTCTTGCAAGGATCCAGTTAGAAGGGAGAAATGCTGTTGCCCAGGAAATCAGAAGAATAAAAGAAAAACAAGATGTTTGCTGCTGCTGAAAGCACTCAATTACACATAAAAAAACCAACACTCCAATTTTTTTGTGGGGTGGAAGTATTTTTGTAATGTCTAAGAATCCAGATTTGTGTTTATTGTTCTGGCAATCATGGTAACAATCTGAAGCAACAATTTTCATATATATTTTTGGTTCAAGAATTTTAGGATTGATACCTCTAAAATCATCCTCAGGTACCATTTGACACAATAAATATTCCTAAAATAAGGATGATTCCTGTAATGAATGCAACTCAGAAGATGTATTCTAGGCAGTGCAGACAAAGATCTTTTTTCTTCCTAGCATTTCAGCTGGCTTTCAAGTGAAACTATTGCAGCAGAGTGGCAAAGGCCCTGCAGAAGTTTGTTTTTTGCTCCTAGCCCAGTTTCTATGGTTCTTTACCTAGATGATGATAAGAGTGTGCTGCTAGGCGGACAGATTCTGTCTGTTCCACAGATTAGTATATCATGACAACATATGAGCCTTTTTGTTAATGTCATGTGTGAGAACTCTTGATCTCCAGTTAGGATTGTCACCAGGGCCAGCTTGCCCACGAGGCAAACTAGGTGGTTGCCTAGGGTGTTAGAAGGGGGGGCACCAAATTGAGCTCCCCCTCACCCGGTGCCCAAGACAACCACCTAGTTTGCCTCTCCATGCTGCTGCCACCACTGCCAGCCCTCTCCCTAGCCCCCCAACTTCCCCCCACAGCTCGCTGTGACGAGGCTGGGCCCTACCGGCTTTGAGGCAGCTGCACACTTTTTGAAGCCAGTGCTGGAGGAGGCTTCGCTCCCCCTCGCTTCCAGTTCTAGAAAGGAGGGGGGAGAAGCCTCCTCCGTGCGGAGGGAGGGTGGAAGGCAGCAGCAGTGGGGGAGGGCACCAGGAAGGGAGCCCTAGGGCTGGTACTGATTGTGACTTGTCCTTCAGCTGCAATAAAGCAAAGCAGATCCCTCCAGATCAACCCAACCACACAACTAGGCTGCAACCAGTGTTCCCTCTAAGCTGAATTAGTGTGAGCTAGCTCACAATTTTTTTAGCTTCCAGCTCACACATTTTTGTCTTAGCTCAGGAAGGACGGTCTCAGAGGAAACTGATTTATGCTGTAGCCAAATCAGTCACTCACAATTTTAATGCCAGTAGCTCACAAAGTAGAATTCTTGCTCACAAGACTCTGCCGCTTAGAGGGAGTATTGGCTGTGTCTGCAACTGATCAATGAGACAACTGATAAATTCCATGTTATGTTGTACAACTAGTCTTGGGACCAGGCTTGTAGCTTTGGGGAAAGATTTGAGGGGAGGATACCTCCCCTGAAATGTGCCACTCTCCACTTCTGAATTTCCAGCTTTTATTTTAAACAGTAAGGCTTTTTGCTTTTTTAAGGGGCAATGTACAAACAAGTTTGGTCAGGGTTGCCTGGAAAGGTTAATGGAAGGTGAAGATGTAAGACAGCTGGAGCTGATTCAGGTAACCTCTTCTATCTCTGTGACTTTTGTTCCTTTCTGGAATCTTTTCACTGTAACGTCCAGTGAAAACAAAGGGCAGAAAACTTGTATTTTGGGGTTCTCCCTCTGTGAACGGTGGGGAATTTACCAAAGACGTCGGCAGCTCATGGAGGAACAAGAGAAATAAATATATTCACAGGTTCACTCAAGTCAGCCTGATATCAAACTTTAACCATTAACTGCAAACATCTTTGCTGTAATTTGCCTATATGAAAAAAACCACATACCTCTGAGGATGTGTATCAGTGAACAGCAACTGTCAAGCACCTGTCTTTACCTCCCCTAAAACCTGGGTTTAGGGTCCAAAAGACTGAAGAGTTATAATGCTCTAGGAGGTTTAAACTTCAGATCCTTTCACAACACAAAAAGAAGTACTTTGCTACAGATAGGGTTGCCTGGTCCAATTCATGAAATATCTGGGGGCTTTGGGGGTGGAGCCAGGAGACATGGGGTGGAGCCAGGAGTAAGATTGTGACAAGCAAAATTGAACTCCAAAGGGAGTTCTGGCCATCACATTTTAAGGAACCACACACCTTTTAAATGCCTTCCCTCCACTGGAAATAATGGATAGGGGCACTTTCTTTTGGGCACTTTTCTTTTTCATAGAATTGGACCCCCTGGTCCAATCTTTTTGAAACTTGGAAGGTATTTTGGGGGGAGGCATTGGATGCTATGTTGCAAAGTTGATGCCTCTAACTTAAAAACAGCTCCCCCAGAGCCCCAGACACCTGCAGATCAATTCTCCATTATACCCTATGAGAATTGGTCTCCATAGGGAATAACGGAGTGAACAGCAGACATTTCCCTCCCCCTCCCCTGCTTTCTGATGACCCTGAAGTGGGGGGGGCCCCTCCAAACCAGGGGATTCCCTGCCTCCACCTGGGGATTGGCAGCGCTAGCTACAGATCACCAAAGGGCTGAGAGGATATAATTTCTCCACAGTCTAAGCCTCATGACCTCTAATTAAAAAAGCAATTACTGGGGAAGATCTAAATAAATCTGTGCCAACTTGAATAAACAATTATTTGAATGCTAAGACAGCAAGCACTTTGTACATGGGCAGACTGTTTTTCTCACACTATATAGTTACTGCAAGCATCCACCTACTTTGTATTGAGGGATAATGTCTAGTTTGGAGGAAGTGATTTGCAGACTAGTGTAACTTAGGAATCTCCTGTTTTAGCAATTAAGGCACTGATTAATTGCTAGCTCCTTCACCCACCCCCAGCTTTCCCAATACAGTTTTGAATCCTACCTCACTATGTCATGGAACTTCTCTTATGAGACAAATGTACATACACCAATCAAATCAGCAAATGACTCATGGTATAATCATAAGCAAATCACTTCTCCCTGGATAGTTAATGGTGTGCAATATTACAAATATATGACATCTTCTAATACTTCTGTGTGTACTTGTTTGTAGCAACTAAGGCATATGTAAAATGGAAAAGAGAGGCAATAATTGATCCTAAAGGCTCAACTACATTTAATATTTAGTGCATAGTTAATTTCCATGTCATTTTTAAAATGTTTATAGTCAGGTGAATAATCTGTTTCTCCAAAGCCACATGATTGTGACTACACACAAATACCATGCGGTACATCTCTAGTGGTGTGGGGCAGTACAACTTTCAATGCAACTGTTCAGCTGCTAGGTATAAGGCCTGTTGTGGGAGAAATACAACAGGCTTTAGAAAAAGTCTAGGGTCCATGAATGTCTCTCTCGGGAAAGGTGGGCTTTTTGCCTCTATTATGGAACGAAGTTAGAGTCCAGTGGCTTGTTTGAGACCAATAAATTGTTATTCAATGTATGAGGTTTTGTGGGCAAGTGCAGTTCTTCAAGTACAAAGGTGCCAGTGGACTGTAAGCATGTGAAGAAGTGTGTGTGCACACAGAAGCTAATACCTTCAATAAAGGGTTAGTGGCCTCAAAGGTGCCAATGGAGACTTTGTTGTATCGCTGAAAACTAACACTGCAACCACCTGCCTCTACCCTAGCAGGACCCAGATTCTTTGATAGAATGGTTTGTAGGAATGAAGATAGGAAAGATTGAATGCTAGTGGCTTAGGGGATGGAAATGAGGTATGTTTGGAGTGTGTGTATATAGGCATGTATGTGAAATATGGATGAAAAGATCCAGTTCTTCAGTGGGACCAATTATCACAAAGTGCAGTTTTCCAAGCTCGGTTCAAAGTGCTGATTATGACCTTTAAAGTCCTATATGGCTTGGGACCTATCTACCTTCAGGACTGCCTTTCCCCACACAAGCCCCAGAGAGCACTACAATCAAGCTTGTTAAATCTGTTAAAGATCCCTGAGCTAAAGGATGCCCCTTTGACCACTACAAGGGCAAGAGCCTTTTCCGTGGCTGCGCCTGCCCTCTGGAATGCCGGTGTTGGAGTTCTTTTTCCCCTGACACTTCCATCCAATTTCACACAAGCTGCCCCAGGGCTGTGACTCACTTTGCCTCTTTCCTGTGGCAAGCAAGATCCTCTTAAAACTGGTTTCTGCTTGCGGTGGGAAAGAGGCGAGGCAGGTTGCAGTCCCAAGCCAGCTTGTGCGAAATCCGATGGAAGCATCGGGGGAGAGCTCTGATGCCAGAACAAGCCTAGTGGGGAATCGGTCTGACTTAGGAAACTGCAGTGGAAATGGATTTGCTTCTCTGATAACGCTGATTCATATTTGCCTCGAACATATTTGCCCTGGCTGGTGAAATGAGCTTCCTTTGGAGAACAGGACCCTGCCTCTGTGGGATCTGTTGCAATTCCACAGAGCCTGCAAAACAGAGCTCTTCCACCAGGCCTTCAAATGAGGCAGTGGGTGTCACCTTCTATTTGGTCTCCCCCTGTGGCAATTTGAGATCTGATGGACCTCTGGGCCTGATTGGTCATAACTGTTGAGGCAGAGTTTCAAGTTGGTTATTTTACCTGTTTATATTGTAATGTCCAGGGGTAATTTTGTAGAAAAATAGGTGGTGGAGCTCATCCAGGGATTGTTATACAGCTGCACCTACTGTTCAATGGACAAGGTGGGGAGGAGGAGGGGGGCAACCAGAAAGGTTCAGGAGCTGCACTTCTGTGAGCTCCTGCTGAATTCAAGGCCTGGTAATCTTAATCTTGTTTTAACCATAATTTTAATCTTGTTTTTATTGTTTATTTTTATTTTTTTTGATGTAACCTGCCCTGAGCCTGCTTGCAGGAAGGGCAGGATATGAATTGAATGAAATAAGTGAAAGTAATGTTTCTGGCTTAGAATTTTACTCGGCACTAAGTTTTGTGTTTTTCCTTGTGCATCAAGCAGGAGTTACCTCTGCTGGTTTTTCCCCCAGCAGAGATAGTTCACCATTTCCCCCCAGCAATTTATTACATTAGTTATGGCTGTCAGTGAACATTTTAGAGTCAGTGGACATTTTAGATATGGAGGGATAAAGATGCCCCTGCTGGATTGGTGATACAACAGGTATCTGATAAAGAGAACTCTGACTCTCAAAAGCTTATATCCCCAAAATCTTGGCTTCTGAGATGCTACCAGATTGGAATCTAGCTCTTTCTAAGGACAGTTACATCCTTCTAATCCCACTCATTTAAATGGATTTAGAAGGATGTAATTTTGTTTGGGATTGGTCAGTTATTATCTCAGGCTTTTCCTAGTAGCTTGACTCTGGGTACAAAAGTGGGTACTGTTGCCTTTTAAAATTAAAATCCAATACCATTTGTGAAGGTTTACAGTTCAAAGAAGTATACAGAATGAAAATAATCATTTTCTCTGAGGTCTACATTGTTTATTGTGTATTGATTACTGTGCAATAAAAACTGTTTGGCAGCCAGTCATATGAATAAACAATGATCAAATCAATCAGTTTAGTGATGATAATATTTAAAAGTCTTACCATTTAAGGCCTTATATCAATGTTAATTCATTTTTTTTGTGCTTATTTCATACGGCCTTATGGAAGGAATAGTTTCCTCCCAATGTAATTTAATGACGCTGTCCTGGACACACTCATCTCAGCCCAGCAAGGGGCTATTGCACAGCTGCAAAACTGTTTGATAACCATTTGAAGTGGATGATGGATAGATGGACAGATCAGGGATATGGCTCATGGTTTCAGCTGTCTAACACACCTGTTGAAAGTGTTTGCTGCAAAGTTTGTCACATTCCTATATACCACACCATTTGGTGTTTGTGTGAACCAGTCATCATTTGTGAAAGTGTGTGTGTGTTATGTGTCAAGTTGCTTTCAACTTACAGCTATCCTTCTAAGCCTTGTTTTTGCTTGCACTCTGCTTTTTTCTGTGGCAGACAGAGGGTTGTCAACCTCTGGGTAGGGGGCAGGCATTCTCCAAGAATTATATCTCCAGAATACAAAGATCAGTTCCCCTTGAGAAACACCATAGACATAGAGTGCACTTGTCCGGCTCCCATGGCCTGGCAGCCGGACTTCATCATCTCAATTGGCCTCCAAGCCTCCCCTCAAAGTCGAGGTCTATCATAAGAGCACAAAGTATACTGGTGCAGATCTGCCGATGGAAGGGTCAGCCAGGCTCAGAGCCCCCACCCCCTTTCCCAATGGTGAGGAACTGGGAACATTGACCAAGCCACCTGGGGAAAGTCCTGGTACCTGGGTGCCTCTCCCACTGACAGAGGAGAGTTTCAAGCCAGGCAGGGCAGGAAGGTGCTGCAATGAGCCAGGCAAAACTAGCTCCCTCCTGCTGGGATCGGTTCTACCTGGACTTGTCAGGGTGACCAGGAGGGCATCTGAGAGGGACGCAGCTATAGCTCAGAAAATTGATGTGCATGGGTGGTGGCAGGATTGGTTCTGGGGGGGGGGGGAAGGTTCAGGGGAATAAAAGAGAGGAGAGAGGAGAGTTGAGGAGGAGGAGCTTGGGTGAGGGGCAAGGGAAAGATGGGTGAGAGAGCGAGCCAGGTCTGATGTCCTCTCCAAGGCCTGGGAGAAGGATTAACAGTGATGTTTGCAAACTCCATTTCTTGGGAAGTCTGAGACTACTGGGATCTACCTGATCTACTTTCCAACCTTGGAGGTCTTTCCTCCCAACAAGGGGTGCTCAAGTGATAGAGAAGCTGACAGAACTCTATGGCATTATACCGTGCTGAAGTCCTTCACTTCTCAAATTCCACTTTTTCCATGCTCTGTCCCCAAATCTCCAGGAATTTCTCTACTCAGTGTTAGGAATTCCAGGCAGAGACAGTTCTTCACTATATAGTGTGCTCCATCAGCATTAGGTGCTTCTGCTCATGCAAGGTCAATGAGCTGAAAAGTGTTTAGCACCTGAGGAATATGCTAAGCTGTGCACCTCTGCAATAAACAGAGAGTGGAAACAAAATTAGGGTTCATTGTATTACAAAGCTTACTCAGATTGCCAATGGTTTCATTTGGGTTTTTTCCCCTTAGCGTCTAAATTAATTTAAAATATTTCTCTCTTCATTAACTTTGAATTTTAGCATACATGCAGCTTGATCTTATCTATGAACAGAAGTGCTACTGATTGCAATGGAACTTTGTATCAGGAATGTACACATAAGATTGCCCCTTTAAGGACCTGGATGAGCCAATATGGTCAATTTCTTTTCTTTTTTCTTTTGGAAGTGCCCATTGCCATCCATTTTGTCTGCCTCATGTTTCTTGCTCCTGCTGATGTGCTTTTGTTCTGTTTCTTCCATTTTTATTTTAGAATTGTTTATTTGCTATTAATAAGGAAATATGTTAATTTTAATGGGACGCATTTGTCACAAGGGCAGAGAAACCAGTGTAAAAGTAAACCACTTGTTGGGTTATGATATGAGAAATCAAGTGGAAATGTGGCTATATGAATTGATTTTCATGTATCTCCAATCATCAATATGTGTGGTTTGACCCTTACAATCACCCTATGAGGCTGGCCAGTACTGTTGTTCAGACATTATAGATGGATTTGGAGGCAGTGGGATTGTAGGCTTGTCTAAGACCTTGAGTTTAGGTGTAAACTGACAGTTGAGCCAGGAGATTATGATCGCATAGTTGCAGCAGATAAAAACCACTTCTGAAAATGTATGTTGAGATGCTATTGGTGAAAGGAGCACAGGCATTTATTAGGTTGCTTCAGGGGCTACAAATTGGAACCTCTAATTCTCTCTTGGTTTTTCCTTGTGTTGTGTCCTAGGTTCAAATGGAGAACTGTTACTTTTGGAGGGAACTGTTACTTTTGGAGGGAAGCTGAACAAGCCAAGTTTGCACTCCACACCAGGTTCCAGAGAAGGCCTAAGCGTGCCCAATCAGGGGAAGGATTGAAACGTAAGTAGCCAATCAACATGTAGGCTCATACTGTACCCTGATAGGCCCTTAGGCCTCTGTAAATAGCCAATCCATGTACATAGTTAAGGTCCAATCAGAAGGGGGCAAGAATTGTATAAAGGAGCGGGAGGTTTGAATAGAGCTCAGTCTGTGTTGGTGTTCCTGAAGTAAAGCTTGCTGAAATCACTCTCCGACTCTGGTCTCTTACTGCGCCGACCCCAGTACTTTATACTGGCGACGAAGGTGGGATGCCAGTAAGAACCAGCAACAGAACCAGGAACACGGAAAGATGGCTAAATCCAAGCCATCTGGGTCCGCACCTCCGCTCTGCGCACACCCCATCTCTCAAGCCGCCCAGACACGCTGCCAAGAATGGAGGCTTCAGCTAACCTCCTGCAGCCCTTTAGCATCGATCGCCCCGAGCTGTGGGACTCGTGGGTCGAAGGCTTCCAGTCATACCTGACCTTCCGGAAGATTACAGAGAGTACCATGCAGAGAGCTCTGCTTATCAGTACGTGTGGCACGGAGACCGTGGACTTAGCCAGGGCTCTTCTCCAACCCAGGAAGCTCTCAGAGACGCCGGTGGACGACATCATCAGCGCTCTGGAGAAGTATTTCCAGCCCCAGCCAACCAAGCTCACCCGGCACTGGGACTTCCGACAAAGGACACAGAAGGCAGGCGAAACCACGATGGCGTTCTTGACAAGCCTGCGCTGGGTGGCAAGCCGATGCAGTTTCGCAGACCTCAACGAAGCCCTTCTCGACCAGTTTGTATGGGGCTTGAGGGACGAAAAACTAGTACAGAAACTCCTGTCCCTCTCCGAGTGCGACCTAACAAAGGCAATCGATGTGGCCACCAGCTGGGAGAAGGGCAGATCAGCAGGGCCACGGCTGACAAGACAGGCTGCGGCACACCAGATCAACCCTGAACCATCTACAGAGGACTCAGACGAGGACAAAGCTCTACAAACCGGCTATCGTTCAGCAGGAAGGAAGACCACCCATGCCCCACAGGGCATGAGACACAAGACACCACCTGCATGTGCAAGCTGCGGGGGCCAGCACGAGCGAAAGACCTGCCGATTCCGGAATGCCACCTGTCGACTCTGCAACAAGGAAGGCCACATCGCCTGTGCCTGTAGATCCACATCCCGAGCACGCGTCCCGCAAAGATCTGCGCACTCCGAAGGCCAGCCAGACTTCGAGACCGACGCTCTCCACGCCCACCTATACCCGGTACAGTACCTACCCTCACCGGTCAGGCCCTCCAAAATCCAGGTCAATGTAGGGATCGGGGGGGTGCCCTGCCAAATGGAGGTGGACTCTGGGTCAGCATCATCTATTATAGCGGCAGAGACATTTTTTAAAATCCCCACCAGGCTGAGGCCTCGTCTCAGGGACCCGGGGTTTACCTTAGTGGACTTCCAGAAGAATAAGGTGCCTATCTTGGGAGTGGGCCCGGTCCCAGTCCAATACAAGGGGTTCAAGGGCCAGCTACAAGTGCTAGTGGTCAAGAACCACCTTACAAACCTTTTGGGTCTCGACTGGTTCAAGCCCCTGGGAATAGAGATCAGGGGGGTCAATAAGACTGTCGGAGTGGACTTTAACAAGGTTTGCGAAGAGTTCCCGGCCGTTTTCGATGGCACCTTGGGCTGCTACACGGGTCCCCTGGTTACACTACACCTTGACCCCACAGTGCGGCCTATTAGGCTTAAAGCGCGGCGAGTTCCATTCGCACTCAAGCCTAAAATTGAAGAGGAACTGGATAAACTGATTGCACAGGGAATACTAGAGCCTGTCACCCACGCAACCTGGGAAACTCCCATCGTGACTCCAGTCAAGCCCAGTGGGGAAGTGCGGATTTGTGCAGACTATAAGTGCACCCTCAACAAGGCTCTTCAGGCCCACGCATACCCTGTGCCCATCGTCAGCCACGTTTTAGCCACCCTAGCCGGCGCAAAATTTTTTGGCAAGTTGGACTTGGCCCAAGCTTACCAACAGCTGCCAGTGGATGAGGCCACGGCCAACGCCCAAACAATTGTGACCCACCGGGGGGCCTTTAGAGTAAAGCGGTTGCAATTTGGCGTGGGGGCAGTTCTGGGCCACCGACTCCCTGATGGGACCGAAGTCCCTATCGCGTACTACTCGCGGACCCTCTCGTCGGCGGAGCGGAACTACGCCCAAATCGACAAAGAAGGGTTGGCAGTTGTGGCCGGCGTCAAAAAATTTCATGATTACATCTACGGCCGGCCCTTTACCCTCTATATGGACCACAAACCCCTCTTGGGCCTCTTTGCATCAGACCGGCAGACCCCTCAGGTGTTGTCCCCACGGGTCCTCCGTTGGTCCATTTTTCTAGCCGGCTACACTTACACCCTAGTGCATCGCCCGGGCAAGGCAATGGGCCATGCTGACGCCCTGAGCCGCTTGCCCTTGCCTGACGTGGATCCCGATCCAGCCCCGGCTCATCAGATCCTACTGATGGACATGCTTCCGGACAGGCCATTGCTCGCCCGCGACGTTGCTGCCCGCTCCGCTCGTGACCCAGTCCTCTCCCGTGTCTTGGACTGGGTAGGGAGGGGGTGGCCCAAGGGCTCGACTGGGCCGGAATTTACTCCGTTTGCAGCCCGGAAAGACGAACTATCCACCCACAAAGGCTGCCTACTATGGGGCAACAGAGTCGTCATCCCCAAACCCTTGCAAGACCAAGTGCTTAGAGCCCTGCACGAGGCACACCCGGGCATAGTCCGCATGAAGGCTCTCGCACGGAGCTATGTCTGGTGGCCCGGCCTCGATGCAGAAATTGAGGCTTGGGTTAAAAGGTGCCCGATATGCCAGGTGTCAAGGCCTGACCCCCCACGTGGCCCAGTGCAACCATGGGAATCCACCAAACCCCCCTGGTCAAGACTGCATATGGACTTTGCTGGCCCCTTCCATGGGCGGACTCTACTCATACTAGTGGATTCATACTCCAAGTGGTTGGAGGTGGTCCAGGTGCCCTCGCCATCATCGCAGGCGACCATCACGGCTCTGAGGGCCATCTTTGCAACCCACGGGTTGCCGGAGACCATCGTCACCGACAACGGCACAGCATTCACGTCCACAGTGTTCCAGGACTTCTTAGCCAGGAACCTCATCAGGCACATTCGCTCTGCCCCGTTCCATCCAGCCACCAACGGCCAGGCAGAGCGGATGGTGCGCATGGCAAAGGAGGCCTTGAACCGTCTGGGCCCCTCAGACTGGCCAAAAGACTTGGCGTGTTTCCTAATGGCCTACCGGACCACACCCACCGCCTCCACAGGTCGCAGTTCAGCTGAACTCCTCATGGGCTGCCGCATCACCACCCTGCTGGACAAGCTGCACCCTGACCGAGCTCCAGACAGGCGACCGGCGCCGGAACACCTTAAAGCCCCTAGAGGGTTCTACCCAGGTGAGACAGTGTGGGCACGAAACTATGCCACCACTGGCCCCGCCTGGCTCCCTGGAAAGGTGGACCACGTCACCGGACCGGTCTCCTATGCAGTGACCTTGGAGGGTGGACATCTCCTGAGGCGACACATCGACCAACTCCGTGGTCGCCTGCCTGCCGGGGAGCCAAGGTCAGAGGCTCCAGATCCGGACAGCGTAAGTCCCCGTGAGCCTGACACAGAACAGGGTTCCGTGGAGCCCACTTCGGCCCAGCAGGAGGAGACCCCCGACCGCGCAGCTGAACCCAGGTCTCCCGGGGCCGCCGTCCCAGATGTCTCCAGCTCTGCAGCCGCGGAACCACCAACTGAGTCGGAACGCCCAGTCCCCTTGGAGCTCCGACGCTCGACACGAGACCGCCGCCCTCCGGCATATCTCCAGGACTATGTCACCTGATAGCTGGAACTATGGGGGGAGGGGTGTTGTGTCCTAGGTTCAAATGGAGAACTGTTACTTTTGGAGGGAACTGTTACTTTTGGAGGGAAGCTGAACAAGCCAAGCTTGCACTCCACACCAGGGTTCCAGAGAAGGCCTAAGCGTGCCCAATCAGGGGAAGGATTGAAACATAAGTAGCCAATCAACATGTAGGCTCATACTGTACCCTGATAGGCCCTTAGGCCTCTGTAAATAGCCAATCCATGTACATAGTTAAGGTCCAATCAGAAGGGGGCAAGAATTGTATAAAGGAGCGGGAGGTTTGAATAGAGCTCAGTCTGTGTTGGTGTTCCTGAAGTAAAGCTTGCTGAAATCACTCTCTGACTCTGGTCCCTTACTGCGCCGACCCCAGTACTTTATACCTTGGAAATGAAGATTTGTATTCTTACCTCCTCCCCATTCTCTCACATAATGACCATCTTGTTTCTGCTGGTAGCTGAGAAGGAAAGCCACTTGCAAGCAGGAAAAGGCAAGGAGAGATTTCAAGGTTATATGTGGCAATGATGGATGGGAAAGATGAATAGACAACAGGTGAATGTATTATATAGTCAGCCTTGCCACTGGGAAGTAAGAGATTGTTCTTTGTATCAGAAGAGTTGACATATTTGGCAGGCTGTCTGCTATAAGGACATCTTAGTCCTTGTTTCCAATAAGTGTACATAGAAATGTGGTTGTCTTGGTGACAGTCAGGAAAGAGGTTGCTGGCTAAGAAATAAAAGAACCTTGGCTAATAGGCCATTATGTAACTCAGTGTCTCATGGTTCTATTATTCCTAAGGATGTAGCGGTTCATTTCCAGGCCCACTCTCCTTTCCCCCTCTGTGTGAATGTATCTGTGAGTCCTGGCCACCAAAGGGTTCATATATATTGCAGCACTGGGGGAAATGCTCGGTTATCTTTTTTTCTCAAATAATGAAATAAGACCAGCAAATCTAGTTGGGGCTGTAGTAACCTTGAAACTTGATTGAGATTTTTAATTTCAGTGAGGCTAAGGCTATATATTTGGGTGCAGGACTGAAGATCAAGGTAAAAAAGAAATACCCAATTCATTGCATCCCACCTGAATGCCTCAAGCTGACATTGTTCCAGCCAGCACGGTGCCAATGCTGACTTTGTTGCCATTGTATCTCATTCCGGGCACAGTGTAAAGTGGAAGAAAACAGGAGTAGCCCCTGGATCACAGCAGTGTGAAGAGTGGGGGCTGAGGGTGTGTGTGTGTGTCATCCAGTGCCCTTCTAACCCTTCCACAGAAGTGGCTTTCGCCAAAGACAGTCACATCTTTAAAAACAAAATATCGACTTCTGCATACTGAAGTGGCATTAGGTCACATTACACATATTTGTATGCTTAAGCTTTTCTTTTAAAAATAGTATTATTTCACAATTTGGCAATGAGGGCAGCTGGAGTGTGGTTCCTCTAAGTCCCTATGCACAATCATTTACTTGTGTATCATGAGAATTCCAATGGGCTATCTGGGCAAAGGGTCTAGGAGTCAGGGCTTTCATTGGGTTATTTGTTTTGCAGGCTCCTCTCCTTCCTGTTCAGTCTTTTCTTGTGAAACAGACAGGTTCGTGGAAATGTTGAAAAATTGCATTGCTGAAAAGCCTGATTTGCTACCTCCCATAACTAGTGCTCCCTCTAAGCTGTGGAGTCTTGTAAGCAAAAATTGTACTCCATGGGCTACTAGCATTAAAGTTGTGAGTGAGCCATTTGGCTGCTGCATAAATTAGTTTGCTCTGGGGCTACCCTTCCTGAGCTAAGACAAAAATGTGTGAGCTGGAGGCTAAAAAACTGTGAGCTAGCTCACACTAACTCAGTTTAGAGGGAACACTGCCCATAATTAGGGATAGGCACTGACCAGAAAAATGGAGGTCCATGGAGGTCTGTAAATTTCATGAACCACAAATTTCCCTGGACTTCCTCAGTTTACAAACCAGCTCACTTGCAGTGCACTGTGGTGGTGGCACAGCTTTTTAAAGCATGCCTTGCTCACAGACCACTCTCACAGACAAAATGGACCGCTAAAAAAACATGGCCTACGGGTAATCTGTCTAAACTGCAAATGGACCGGGCAAACAGACCTTGAACCAGCCCTTGGTACATGATGAAATTAGATCCATGGACTGGTCCATGGACATCCCTACCCCCAACCCACTGAAAATGACATCCTGCTAAAACTAGAGATTTACATTTTTGGGAAATTTTGAAGCTGTATTAATGAAAGAAGTCTCCATAGTTAACGTAATTAATTGCTGTGAAGCAATAAAACACTCCAAATCTGCCTCATCAAAGGCAGCAAGTAGAATTAATGTATGCATCCCAATTATCCTTCTTTTGAACTGCTCCCAGTTCTGAGGGAAAGTTCTCTGCCATCTGACACCCCAGCACCTCTTCACAGAACACCCCCAGGAAGCTGCATGCATAGCACCTGTGATTGGCTGAGGTCAAGACCAATGTTCTCTCTAAGCTTTGGAGTCTTGTGAGCAAAAATTATACTTTGTGAGCTACTGGCATGAATGTTGTGAGCTATTGGCATTAAACTTGTGGGCTACTGCATAAATTAGTTGGCTCTAGGGCCATTTTTCCTGAGCTGAGACAAAAATGTGTGAGTTGGAGGTTAAAAAATTGTCAGCTAGCTCACACTAACTCAGCTTAGAGGGAGCACTGGTCAAGACCTTCTCCAAATATTTTCCTCAAGGCCACCAATGGCAGGAAACTTCAGCTAGTTCAAAATATGGCGGCTGGCTATTTTGCAAATATAAGGCCTATATTTTGCCTTTTTTAAAATTTGCTGCTGATTTGCTACTGGGCACAATTCAAAGTGCTGGTTATTCGTTTATTTTGCAATATTTATACCCCACTGTGATGAACTGTCAAGGTTAACATTCTAACAGAGTCTGAAAACTTTTGAGTGACAGGCAGTTTGAACAGAATTTTACTGAGAATCAGTTGAGAAATGACAGTTGGAAACTGACTGTTGAAGAAGAGACAGTTTAGCACTGACTGAGGACTGAGAAGGCAAAAAAGGAAGACTAAGTGGATCAAAGAGGATGCTCATTCCAGCAGAAAAAGGAACTTGATTCTAGTTAAGAGAAGTAATCCCTGCCCAGTGAAAAGGGAGATAGCTCTTGAAAGAGGAGTGATCCCTGATTTGTGAATAAAGAAGGATTTTGGGAACTGGGTTGTGTGTTCCTTCCTTTTCTAAATGTTAAGAGCCAGTGAAACTCAGGAACCCATGCTTGAATGTTAAGCAGAGACTGAAAAAAAAGCCTCTCTTAAAGTTTCAAGTACCTTATTGAAAAACAAAAACACTCACTTTTTGGCAACATATTAGCTGGATGTAGTGTGATTACAAGGTTACCTCAGTTTTATTATTGATTCACCTCATACATTCTGCCCCTGATTCCACCTGACCTTTTCCCCATCAAGTTAAATAAAATATGAACTTTCTAAAATCTCTTGTGTGCCATTTCAGAAGCAGAAAAAAAGAAGGTGAAATAAAAACGCTCACACTGTCAGAAAACAAAGTTGAAAGTTGCATTTTTAATTTAGGAAGAAGGATTCCCAATGGTTCAGTGATATGCCCTAGAGATGTTCAGTTACTTTACTTTAACATTCTTGGGGCCAAACTGCACAATACATTTTTAACAAGTCAGGTCAGAATTACCCCAGCCCATGTTGGGCTATCACATCACAGAAGATTGATTTCAATCAACCTTGAAATCATTCTTCAATGATGTCACTTTGGACTGGATCCTATGTAGGGATGCTGATAAATTTGTGATGAACAAATTCAACAGGTGGACAGGCTATTTTTGATATGATCACTCATGAGCCAAGTCTCAAATGAGCTTGTCTCACTGTTTGCTACATGACTCAACTGCCAAGCTGAAGAACTTTGTAGCTGTACAGTAGTTATAATCAGGGCTTTTTTTGTAGAAAAAGCCCAGCAGGAACTCATTTGCATATTAGGTCACACCCCCTGACATCACCAGAAGTGATGTCACCTGTTCAGTAGGTTACTTTCTACATATTGACACAGAACAGTACAGTGCCATCAGCTGCATTTCACGGATGTGTGTTCTCATACGACCCAATGAGAGACCTTGTTTCGCCCCTGTACCAACAGCAGAGAGAGCCATGTGCGGTGGAGCAGGCAGTGGCAGGTTCAGCTTCTCCCAGGAGGGGGCAATCATGGTTGGCTCTGCATCTCTCACTGTCTTCACAAGCCCTTTGGAAGCTGGAGGCAGCAGAGAGGACGGAGTGCAGTTTGGGGGCATGTGGCAGGCTAGTGCCTTCCCTCTACCGGAGACCTCTTTTTTTTAGCTGGAGCAGTGCCCAAGCCACCTGGAACTGCATTCCTGTGCATCTCTGCTTTTTTTTTTTTAAAGCCCTGGTTTTAGTTGTGGTTTCATATCCTTCTGCCTTGTGGCCAATTTTGTTCCTGTATAGAGTGAAATTTTCTTCCCTGGTTATGGTAGGCTGGGTAAGGTACTGAATGATGTTGTGGTGCTATGAATTCCATGTGGCTGTTCAAAAAGATGTATATGCAAACTGATGAAGAGCCAGACAAACTGAAAGCCATTTACATTGATTAGGCAGATGTAGACAAAACACCAAATGTTAAAATGTAAAAAAACAACAATATCCACAATGTTTATTTATGGCTGCTAATCTGCCTACTCGCAGAGCTTGGCAAGGTGGCTGTGACAGGCAGGGTGGGGTTCATATGCATCATGTATGCATGTAAAGTAACTTGGTGGACAAGCCTGAGCGGCTCACAAGCAGCCAGAACTGTGCAAACATTTGGCTCCTTGCTCTTGTTGGTCAAGTGGTGCATAAGGACATACAAAGAGCCATGCTGGATCAGACCAAAGGCCCATCTAGTTCTGCATTCTGTTTGCACAGTGGCTAACCAGCTGCCCCAGGAAGCCCATAGCAGAATGATTGCATCCTCCCATCCTTGCAGCTGATATAAAGAGGCATACTGCCTCTGATTCTGGAAAGAGTAGATATCCATAATGACTAGTAGATAGCCCCCATATTCCATGAATTTGTCCCCTCTGCTTTTAAAGCCTTCCCCTTACTTGCCTTTTTTCTATGCTAAACAAACCTAAGCATTTTAACCAGTTATCATAGGGCAGTTGCTCAAGCCCTTTGATCCTTTTGGTTGCTCTTTTCTGTACCTTTTCAAACTCTACAATATTCTTTTTCAGGTGCAGAGTGTCAAGCAGACGGATTCAATGATGAGTCGAAGTTGCTACAAAGACTACGTTTATTGATAGACCGTTACTTTGGCTCAAGCCTTGGCTTGAGAAGAATGAAAGCAATATATTGATACATAAGTTTTAAGGTACACTTCAAAGAGATTCCTACGGGGAGGGGAAGCAGGAGAGCATTCACACATAAGCCACAAAACTACATACATTCCCAGGGCGTTATCAGGCATTCGGCCTTGTATCACCCAGATGGTGCTTCCTCCCGCAAGAGGATTCATGGGAAGGTGCGGCCTGCTTGTGGCAGGACAGGAACCCATCAGTTATTGATCAGAATCAGTCGAGCTTAACACAGAGACCAGAACTCTACACAGAATTCCAAGTGTGATCTCACTGTAGATTTGTATAAGGGTAGTATGATAGCAGCAGTTTTATTCTCTATTTCTGTTCTAATTATGGCCAGCATGGAATTTGTCTTTTTCACAGCAGTTGCACACTGAAACAACATTTTCATTGAACTAAACACTATCACCTCAAGATCTGACTGAGCATGTGCTTGAATATTACCAATTCCAGGGGTAATTTTATAGAAAAATAGGTGGTGTAGCTCATCCAGGGATTGTTACGCAGCTTCACCTACTATTCAATGGACAAGGTGGGAAGGAGGAGGGGGAGCTGTCAGAAAGGTTCAAGAGCTGTGCTTCTGTGAGGTCCTGCTGAATTCAAGGCCTGACCATTTCCATCTAGTTCAAGCAGAGCGCTTGTGGAAGTCTCACCACTCTTGCTGCATGCTGCTGTTTGTTCAAATTCTGCTCCCAGGGATCAGTGAACCCCCCTGAGAATAGTATGTGTCTGGTGAGGGTGAAGTGGAAATCCAGAGTGCAAAGATGGGACTGGTGAAAATTGCCCTTCTGTCTGGTGGCAGAAGTGTCTTACATTTGGAAAAACATAAATCTCTTTGTTAATCTTGTTAAAAGCATCCCATATCCCAAGTTGCAATGGTAATGCTACAGGGTTTTGTTTCCTTTGTATGTGAGTCCACTGGAAAATTATTGTAATTGCTTTATTTATGAATATAGCAATATAGCATAGTGGAGGTAAACAGATTACCAAAGTAGCCAGCAAAATTGCTGATCCTGCACCAGATTGTCAGAGGAGAGAGCAGTTTCTTGGTTCCTCAATCATCCTGGATTTCTTTCAGACCAGTTTAATTCCAGTTCGAAAATCCCTGGTTTTCTGTTGCTGTCTTCCTGATGAAACTAAAAAAACTACAGCAAGACCATTTCTCTGCCCTTCTGATTAGCTGCAGATGTCACCTTCCAAAGACTAGGTAAGAGAGACTTCAACTAATTAACTCCTGTTCAGGAACATCAGTTTAAGAGCCGTGACCATTTTAACCATCAACAGAAGATCGACACTAAGTAGCCATAATATTTATTAGCTTCTTTTTAAGTGCCCTGAAAAAAATATAGTTTATCAGGTAAGCATTTATGAGTTGTCATGTATTTTTGTTGGCTTCTTTGATTTGATGTTAACTAGAGTTAACTAGAATTGGAGACCTACTAGAAAGTAGGTATGTGTCAAATAAATAAGAAACATTATTCTGTGCAGGGCTGGCCCTAGACTGTTTGGCACCCTGGGCAAGGATAACTTCTGGACCCCCCCCCCCCCCGCCGTCACCAAGTCGCACGGGCGGGGGGGGGTGTGGCCAGTTCAGCACCCCCAGAAGGTCAGTGCCCTAGGAAATCACCTAGTTTGCCAAATGGCAGAGTCAGCGCTGACTCTGTGACAGAATACTTTACTGAAACCAGGATTTCCATATAATGGTTGTCCAGTGCATTCTTTATTTATAAATTTATTCAGTAAAAAAATTCATTTATTTCTTTCCCCATGTTACAAAACTTGTCTAAGTATGAAACATTGACATAGTTTGAAACTTTCATAGACTCATAGAACTGGAAGGGATCTCCAGGGTCAACTAGTCCAACCCCCTGCACAATGGCTGTGTCTTTGACACAGAATAAAGGATGGCTATCTGCTTAGGAAAACTATGCCACACTATGTTCAAGTAAAGCAATTATACAAGAAATATTTCAAGGGGTTAGATGTGGTCAGCTTTTCCACTCAGTCTTGCCCAGTTTCCCTCTGCATGGCAATTCCCATCCCTCTTTTTTCCATGTGGTTTGATTCCCAGCAAAATATTTTCAGTGGTCACAAGGAAACCCTATCTTTCCTTTTTTTTTTTAATTCCCTTAGAAATGTATGGATTCATAAATCTTGAGCAGCAGAAAACACTTATTCCTTATTTTTTTGGATTCAAGGGCTAAAAGAATTGAGGCATATTTTGTAATTTATAAAATAAATTTAGGATCTTTTTTTCCCCACCAGTGGAAAAGCTGTTAGGATCTATCCCAAAGACTCTTGTTGCATCTTTTTACCTCCCCAAATATACTATGCTAATCTTACTCCTCAAAGACTCAGAGGGAGCTGGCAACCAGAAGGCAATAAGACCAGATCTCACATCTCACAGTGGGCTGCCAAAGGCAGGCAACATGGAGCCAGGAAAAAAAATCAATTTTGAACCAACCTAACAGACCCAAGAGAAAATGATCCAAAAAGGAGTACTAAGAACAAGCACATACACAGGATCCCATGACTGATACCATCAACAGTAATAGCTATCCTCATCTCCCTGTTAATCCCTAATTCCATCTCCTCTAACTCTGACACAGTTGCAATTTTGAGGGTCTGCCACCTTCCCCCGCTCAACATTGAGCCACTGACACATAGACCGGTTCTGCAGTCACTGTTGTTCTGCTCCCAAACTTCTGCTTTCCTTGGATCAAGCGTTCAATTCCTCACCAGTTGCTGCGCATGTGCATTTTGACCCACAGCTGCCTAGTTCTCTCCACACCTTCCCAATCTTGTTTTTTTCGAGATTGGGAAGGCATGGGGAGAATTGAAGGGAACCACAGGTCAAAATGTACCTGTGTAGCAACTGGTGGGGAATCAAACCCTTGATCCAATGAAAGCAGAAGCTCAGGGGCGGAGCAACAGTGACTGCAGAATCGGTAATAGAAACACAAGCACTGGTGACTTTCCAGACCTTGGAAAGTCAAGCCAAGCATCCTACATGTACCCAGTTCTAATACTGGCTCCCCAAAACATACTTAAACTGGCACTCCACACCTCAATTTTGTACATCTCTTGAGGTGCCCATAAGGGTGTACAAGAGCCTTTGACATAAACTGCTGGCCGGCCATGTACTCCTTCCTTCACATGGATTCCAGACTTTAGGATCAGGTGAATATTGCCCTAATCTGAACTCAACCTCCCTCTTGTCTCTATCGATTATTCCTCTGTTTCCTAGTCCTGTGTGTGTGTGTTGCTCTGAGGTTATTATGTTTGTGAGCAGGGCTTTTTTTTTTTTTTTTTTAGCAAGAATGCAGTTCCAGCTGGCTTGGCATCAGGAGTATGGCCTAATATGCAAATGAGTTCCTGCTGGGCTTTTCTACCAAAAAAGTCCTGTGAGTGAGTAGTGTGAACTCTTGCATTTAGCTACAATAAGATTCCATTTATTCAATCAACGGTTTCTTTCATCCACTGATATCTCTCACAATTTACCCTTGTATACATAGAGTATCAAAGAACTCTTGGACATGTGTAACGCCCTGTGCATCTATAATCAGACCCAGGCAATCCGTGTAACATCCTGAAAGACTACAGTTTATTGTGCCATGATATTTCATCTATTGAGACTGCTTCATCAGATGAAGCTGATAAATCAGGATGTTGCTTGTGAAAGTTCATCCCTCAGTAAAGCTGTTTGGAGTTCAAAGTGTCAGGTGACTTTGTTGATTTTGTTGGTGCAGATTAATGACTGTTGTTCTGGAAATACAAGAGATAACTTAGCTACTTTGGGAGCCAAGATGAAAAATTGACTAGAAATAAATAAAATCAATATGTCATTATTATAACTAATGTGAAATGAAAATTAAT
This sequence comes from Heteronotia binoei, assembly GCF_032191835.1. Classification (NCBI taxonomy): domain Eukaryota; kingdom Metazoa; phylum Chordata; class Lepidosauria; order Squamata; family Gekkonidae; genus Heteronotia; species Heteronotia binoei. Next base: position 86,196,078 of record NC_083225.1, read on the forward strand.
AACATCTGATAATAATAGACCTGCCCATTATTTTGTATTCTGGTTGTCTAGCTTAGAATTCATGAAGGTCAGAAAGAGGGAAATGAGTGAGGAGAGAGTGTCTCAGCATATACAGTACTTTACAAGGATGTTTATCTGTCAGCAAAAATGCACAGTCGTGCCTCCTCCCACACTCATTACCACAAACTCAAGCCCTACATGCATACAGCTTCATTAATTGTAAAACTGCTGTGTTTTAATTCTGAAACTGCTTTTGCTTAGGGTGCTGCACTTCTGAAATTATACCTTGGCCCACACTGGGGCTCTTTTACTGTCCACTCTCTCAGATATTGAACACTCTTCATTTTGCCGGCTTAGCACACTGTTTATTATGCCTCTCTTTAAGAAGCAGACAGCATGGAAAACAGTATAGCACTTGGTTGGTAGCATTTCAAACAAGTCAGAATTGTGGTATCATTTCTCTCTTTCTAGAGCTGTAATATCTGAGAAGTAATTCCAGCAAATTATGCCTTCCAATATCTTTTAACAACAACTTTGTTAATTTCTTCAAATTCAGGACACTGGATATAACATTTTTGGATACATAGAATCTGTTGTGTTTTTAGGTCATAACAAAAAGACTAATATTGTAGCAAAACTCTCTCCTGTTTTTTTGGAAACTTTCTTTTCAGAGTATTAGTGCTAATTGTGATACAGAGCTTTGATTTATCATCTGTTGTTTTATGTTGGAATCATTCTTCATTTATACATGTTCCTCTATTTCCATATTTAATGTATTGCTTGAGCTAGACTGCAGAGAGGCCTTATCTGGTTTGAAAAACTCTTCATTTGTTAATGTCCATTAGCTTCTTTTTGTTCCCTTTGTTACATTTCTGGGGTTCCTGGTTTGTTTTTATAGCAGGACATAGCAGTCTGGTTGGGTGAGCGTGTGTGCATACATATATTTTATGCCTCTAAATCCTACTATGAAGCCAGCATGGACTCTCACTGTCCCTGGGATCAATGTTCATGATTAATATGGTACTTTGTCATAAGAACATAAGAGAAGCCATGTTGGATCATGCCAACGGCCCATCAAGTCCAACACTCTGTGTCACACAGTGGCAAAAAATTTTATATATACACATACACTATGGCTAATAGCCACTGATGGACCTGTGCTCCATATTTTTATCTAAACCCCTCTTGAAGGTGGCTATACTTGTGGCCGCCACCACCTCCTGTGACAGTGAATTCTACATGTTAATCACCCTTTGGGTGAAGAAGTACTTCCTTTTATCCGTTTTAACCTTTCTGCTCAGCAATTTCATCAAATGCCCACGAGTTCTTGTATTGTGAGAAAGGGAGAAAAGTACTTCTTTCTCTACTTTCTCCATCCCATGCATTATCTTGTAAACCTCTATCATGTCACCCTGCAGTCGACGTTTCTCCAAGCTAAAGAGTCCCAAGCGTTTCAACCTTTCTTCATAGGGAAAGTGCTCCAGCCCTTTAATCATTCTAGTTGCCCTTCTCTGGACTTTCTCCAATGCTATAATATCCTTTTTGAGGTGCGGCGACCAGAACTGCACACAGTACTCCAAATGAGACCGCACCATCGATTTATACAGGGGCATTATGATACTGGCTGATTTGTTTTCAATTCCCTTCCTAATAATTCCCAGCATGGCGTTGGCCTTTTTTATTGCAAACGCACACTGTCTTGACATTTTCAGTGAGTTATCTACCACGACCCCAAGATCTCGCTCTTGGTCAGTCTCTGCCAGTTCACACCCCATCAACTTGTATTTGTAGCTGGGATTCTTGGCCCCAATGTGCATTACTTTGCACTTGGCCACACTGAACCACATCTGCCACGTTGACGCCCACTCACCCAGCCTCAACAGATCCCTTTGGAGTTCCTCACAATCCTCTCTGGTTCTCACCACCCTGAACAATTTAGTGTCATCCGCAAACTTGGCCACTTCACTGCTCACTCCCAACTCTAAATCATTTATGAACAAGTTAAAGAGCATGGGACCCAGTACCGAGCCCTGCGGCACCCCACTGCTTACCGTCCTCCACTGCGAAGACTGCCCATTTATACTGACTCTCTGCTTCCTATTACTCAGCCAGTTTTTGATCCACAAGAGGACCTGTCCTTTTACTCCATGACTCTCAAGTTTTCTAAGGAGCCTTTGATGAGGAACTTTATCAAAAGCTTTCTGGAAGTCAAGGTAAACAACATCTATCGGGTCGCCTTTGTCCACATGTTTGTTCACCCCCTCAAAGAAATGTAACAGGTTAGTGAGGCAAGATCTTCCCTGGCAGAACCCATGCTGAGTCTTCCTCAATAACCCGTGTTCATCAATGTGCCTACTCATTCTGTCCTTGATAATGGTTTCTACCAACTTTCCCGGTATTGAAGTCAGACTGCCTGGCCTGTAATTTCCCGGATCTCCTCTGGAACCCTTTTTAAAGATGGGGGTGACATTTGCTACCTTCCAGTCCTTAGGAACGGAGGCAGATTTCAATGAAAGATTACAGATTTTTGTTAGAAGATCCACAAGTTCAACTTTGAGTTCTTTCAGAACTCTCAGATGTATGCCATCCGGACCCGGTGACTTATTAGTTTTTAATTTGTCTATCAGTTGTAGGACCTCCTCTTTTGTCACCTCAATCTGACTCAGGTCTTTCAACACCCCTTCCAAAATTAGTGGTTCTGGGGCGGGCAAAAAGTTCTCGTCTTCCACAGTGAAGACGGAGGCAAAAAATTCATTTAGCTTCTCAGCCATTTCCCTATCCTCCTTCAGTAATCCTTTTACCCCATGGTCATCCAAGGGCCCCACTGCCTCCCTGGCTGGTTTCCTACTTCTAATATATTTGAAGAAATTTTTATTGTTGGTCTTTATGTTTTTTGCAATATGCTCCTCATAGTCCCTTTTTGCCTGCCTGATCACAGTCTTGCATTTGATTTGCCACAGCCTGTGTTCCCTTTTACTAATCTCACTTGGACTGGTTTTCCACCGCTTAAAGGAGTCCTTCTTACCTTTTACAGCTTCCATTACTTTGTTTGTTAACCACGCAGGCCTTTTCTTATGCCTGTTTGTGCCTTTCCTAACTTGTGCTATGTATTTTATCTGAGCTTCTAGGATTATAGTTTTAAATAGCGTCCAAGCTTCCCCAAGGGTTTTGACCGTATGTACCTTTCCTTTCAGTTTCCTCCTCACATGCCTCCTCATCTCAGTGTATTTACCCCTTTTAAAGGGCGTAGGGCCCTTTTTGCATCTCCATTTCCTTCGCTTTCATTGTGTATCACCTTCGGGGGGGGGGTCCCCCTTCTGCATTCCCCTGCACATCCCAATCAGGGCTTGTTTTACTTCTGCACTGATTTCCCCACCCTTCAGCTCTGAGCCCACTTTCAGTCTGTTTCTCCCCACCCTCAGAATCTTTTTGTGGTGATTAATCCCCTTAGTTCACTTTCAGGCCAAAGGTAATTTAAAAGCGTACACATTTCCTCAGACTTTCTCTCGCACCTCCCCTCAGAGGCCAGTTGGTCTCTTCATATTGGCCAGTTTTGCACTAGGCGTGTCTTTTGAAATAGGAGATTAGGAAAGCAATTGCCTTAGAATCATAGAATCATAGAGTTAGAAGAGACCTCCAGGGTCATCTAGTCCAACCCCCTGCACAATGCAGGATAGTCACAAACACCTCACCCCAAATTCACAGGATCTTCATTGTTGTCAGATGGCCATGTAGCCTCTTTTTAAAAACCTCCAAGGAAGGAGAGCCCATCACTTCCCAAGGAAGCCTTTTCCACTGAGGAATCGCTCTAACGATCAGGAAGTTCTTCCTAATGTTGAGCCTGAAAGTCTTTTGATTTAATTTCAACCCATTGGTTCTGGTCCCAACTTCCGGGGCCACAGAAAACAATTCCACACCCTCCTCTATATGACAGCCCTTCAAGTACTTGAAGATGGTGATCATATCACCTCTCAGCCACCTCCTCTCCATGCTAAACATCCCCAGCTCCTTCAACCTTTCCTCATAGGACTAGGTCTCCAGACCCCTAACCATCTTCGTCGCCTTCCTGTGGACCCGTTCCAGCTTGTCTATATCCTTCTTAAAATGTGGTGCCCAAAACTGAACACAATACTCCAGGTGAGGTCTTACCAGAGCAGAGTAAAGCGATACCATCACCTCACATGATCTGGAGACTATACTTCTGTTGATACAGCCCAAAATTGCATTTGCCTTTTTAGCCACTACATCACACTGTTGACTCATGTTCAGCATATTATCCCCTAAGACCCCTAGATCCTTTTTGCACATACTACTGCTAAGACAAGTCTCCCCCATCCTATAACCATGCATTGGATTTTTTCCTACCTAAATGCAGAACTTTACATTTATCCCTGTTAAAATTCATTTTATTGATTTTAGCCCAGTTTTCCAGACTGTCACCGGACAAGGAGGGGAAGAAGCTCGATGGCATGGGAAGGAAGGTTTACTCGGCAGGGGCCCTCGGAGTAAAGGTATCTAACTATGCGGCCTGCATGGCTAGATACCAATACTCCGTATGGGAACAGCTCACCCCTCTCCTCTCCTCCCTGAGTGAGGATAAGAAGGCTGCTGCTAGGAAGCTGCAGAAGGAAGGCTTTGCTGTGGCCAAGCAACAACTGGCTGCAGCAAAGCACATGGTAGATGTGTTGGCTAAGGCTATCACGTCTGCTGTGTGTATCCGCCGTCACTTCTGGCTGAGGTCAACTGCCGTGCAACAAGACACCAAGGCATTTGTAGAGGACTTGCCTTTTGAGGGAGATGGCCTCTTCAGCACTACTACAGATAGTGCACTGCAGGAGTTCGACAAAAGCCTCAAGACTTCCAGAAACCTGGGTGTACAGGCCACCTCTAGAACACCCAGGACGAAGCAGTGGCACAAACCTTGGGCCAAGAAGCCCTACCAAAAGAAGGAAATGGAGATGCAAAAAGGGCCCTAGGCAGAGGGACAAAGTACCATATTAATCATGAACATTGATCCCAGGGACAGTGAGAGTCCATGCTGGCTTCATAGTAGGATTTAGAGGCATAAAATATATGTATGCACACACGCTCACCCAACCAGACTGCTATGTCCTGCTATAAAAACAAACCAGGAACCCCAGAAATGTAACAAAGGACATTGTTACAGGACATTGTAAAAAGAAGCTAATGGAAATTAACAAATGAAGAGTTTTTCAAACCAGATAAGGCCTCTCTGCAGTCTAGCTCAAGCAATACATTAAATATGGAAATAGAGGAACATGTATAAATGAAGAATGATTCCAACATAAAACAACAGATGATAAATCAAACCTCTGTATCACAATTAGCACTAATACTCTGAAAAGAAAGTTTCCAAAAAAACAGGAGAGAGTTTTACTACAATATTAGTCTTTTTGTTATGACCTAAAAACACAACAGATTCTATGTATCCAAAAATGTTATATCCAGTGTCCTGAATTTGAAGAAATTAACAAAGTTGTTGTTAAAAGATATTGGAAGGCATAATTTGCTGGAATTACTTCTCAGATATTACAGCTCTAGAAAGAGAGAAATGATACCACAATTCTGACTTGTTTGAAATGCTACCAACCAAGTGCTATACTGTTTTCCATGCTGTCTGCTTCTTAAAGAGAGGCATAATAAACAGTGTGCTAAGCCGGCAAAATGAAGAGTGTTCAATATCTGAGAGAGTGGACAGTAAAAGAGCCCCAGTGTGGGCCAAGGTATAATTTCAGAAGTGCTATGGTTCTCAGTCCACTGGCAAGTCCAAGGGTGCCTGCCCTCAGAAGCAGGGCCTTTGACTTTCTTGTGACACGCGTCATCGCCCCCACTGGTTCATCTATCCACCTCCGCCCTTTCCTGCCTGCCTGGGAGTTGATCTCCTCAGACAGGTGGGCTCTGTCCATCATAGAAGAGGGCTACAAAATAGAGTTTGCTCTGATTCCGAACCAATTTATGGTGATCACCACTCCCCCTTCCCCACCTCTGCTGGCAGAGGTGAACAACCTCCTACAGAAACAAGCCATAGAGAAAGTTCCGCTGGGAGGGTTTTACTCTCGCTACTTCCTGGTCCCCAAGAGGGATGACGGCTTGAGACCAATTATGGATCTTCGGAATCTGAACAAATTTATTCTGTACCAGAAGTTCAGAATGTCCACGCTGCAAACAATCCTGCCCCTCATCAATCAAGGGGACTGGATGGCAACTCTGGACCTCAAGGATGCCTGCTTCCACGACACATCCATCCGGTGTTCAGGCGTTTCCTCAGGTTTGTAGTGGGTGCCCAGCACTTCCAGTTCAAAGCCCTTCCATTCGGCCTGTCTACTGCACCTCGGGTGTTTACGAAGATGATGAGCGTTGTGGCTGCCCATCTTCGTCTCCAGGGAGTTGTCGTCTTCCCATACATCGACGACTGGCTCCGTGTGGCGAAGTCGAGGGAAAGTTTGTCAACACACGTTGTCATCGCTCTGCGTCTTCTCGACACCCTGGGGTTGCACGTCAATTTGGAGAAATCCCATCTCACTCCGTCAAGGACAGTGCAGTTCTTAGGGGCTTTGCTGGATACAAATCAACATTGGGCATTCCTGCCTTCGCAGAGGGCAAAGGACATTGTCAGTCTGGTGCAACTACTTCAAAAGTGAAAGTGGGGCACAGCGCAGCATCTTCAGCGGATGCTGGGGCTGATGGCGGCGACGACAAGCGTGCTTCTTTTCGCGAAACTGAGAATGAGAGGCCTACAGTTGTGGTTTCTTCGCCAGTTTCACCCACTCAGAGACTCACCTCAGAAGAGGTTCACCATTCCATCTGAGATGATTCAAACACTACAGTGGTGGGAGTCGGAGGACAACATCTGCCAGGGAGTTCCCTTCCACCTTCCAACTCCTGCTGTGACCATCACCACAGATGCTTCTTTGTGGGGCTGGGGGGCCCACATGGAAGGCTTGTGTGTGGGGGGCCAGTGGCCGCCAAAACTGACACAGTTCCATATAAACTATCTGGAGCTTCTGGCGGTTCACTTTGCCTTGCGTTCTTTCCACCCCCTAGTGGAAGACTGTAGCACTTCTCACGGACAATACCACTGCCCTGTGCTACATCAACAGGCAGGGTGGGACAGTGTCTCGTCGGCTCTGCGCACTGGCGATGGATCTCTGGTCAGAGTGTCTGCAGTATGACATCTTCGTGAAGGCGGCACACCTTCCGGGGGTCCTCAACCTCCAGGCAGACTCCATCACATCAGCACGCTGTGTTGGGGAGCTCACGGCGATGTGATGTGATTACCCTTATCTTGTTTTTAGGGAGGCTGGGGTTTCCCTGGCTCCGGACATTACTTTTCTTCCAAAGGTGGTCTCTCAGTTCCACCTCAGTTTAGAGGTTTGGTTGCCTACTTTTTACCCTAGCCCTTCCTCGGACGAGGAACGTAGGTTGCATGCTCTGGACGTTAAGCGTGCTTTACTGTTTTATTTGAAACGTTCAGAGGTTTTTCGTAAGGACAAGCAGCGTTTTGTTTCCTATGCTGCTCCCAAGTTAGGTTCCAGGATTTCGTCTCAGAGGCTCTCTAAATGGCTCACTGAGACTATTAAACTCTGTTATTTGTTGGCAAAGAAGCCTTTACCTGGTCCTGTTCGTGGACACTCCACAAGAGCGATGGCCACGTCGGTGGCGTTTCTGAGAGGCGTGTCCCTTTCCGATGTCTGCAAGGCTGCCACCTGGTCTTCTCCGCATGCCTTCATGAAGCACTACGCGCTGGACGTGCATGCTCAGCAGAGGACTCGGTTGGGAACTGCGGTGCTGCAAGCTGTTTCTTCTGGTTGACCGTCTTCCCGCCTCCAGGTATGCCTTGCTTGCTAATCTCCCATGGGTGTGAAGCACAGAGACCATGAAGAAGATAGACAGGTTGCTTACCTGTAACTGTAGATCTTCGAGTGGTCATCTGTGCATTCACACTACCCGCCCTCCTTCCCCACTGCTGACGGTCTCCCTCCAGTAGGGGCTTCCAGCCGTCAGGAAGGAACTGGCGGGATTCCCGTGCTGGCGCCGGTGAGCATGCATACTGGGACGCCTGTGCATGCCCATTGGCGCCGAGCGCGGAAAAATCCTGGGCTTTTCAGGTACCTATTTGGGGATCGGCGCAGGCGCACTATCCCATGGGTGTGAATGCACAGATGACCACTCGAAGATCTACAGTTACAGGTAAGCAACCTGTCTTTCTTGAGAAACCCATGCTGGCTCTTAGTAATCACATTCATTCTTTCTAAATGTTCCAGGACCGACTGTTTGATGATTTGACTTGTTTGCTGGAATGGCCAGTTTGTTAAGATGCAGTGCTATTAACTGTGAGATTATTGGTTTGTTTTTCCATTTGGGCAGTTTTGTTTTTTTTGGGAAAAAGGGTTTTCCCTGATCACAAACATTTTAAACATGAGAATAATGCTGTGGAACTTGCTCTGGGGCAGCAGCAGCCTGTTTAAAAAAATGTCTGGTCCATATCAACATCTGGTTTTCTCCTTTTGCCATCTCATTTCTAAATAATACTGGGGGGAGGGGAACTCAGACTGCAAAGCATTGACATTTCCACCTCCTCCTCTTGTGAACCTCCTCCATGAAGCTGCCACACAGCAGCCTCCCCAAGACTTCTTTGGCCAAGTGGTCAGCATCTCTTTTCACTAAACTTTTAAAGCAATCCCTGCCAATGATTTTTTCCTCCATGCATCCTGGATTAATGTTAAATTCCTTGACTATTGATAAAGGGGCAAGGGAGGGAAAACACTAATGGCAACCCCACAGTAAATTCAGCTGGAAGAACCTCCTATTTCAAAAGACACGCCTAATGCAAAACTGACCAATCAGGAGGCACCAACCCCACAATACTGTCTGGGTTTTCTCATTGGTATATACTGCAGAATATATATTCCTTGATTCCCAATAGAAATTGGAGACAGGAAAAAGGTGTAGAGTGCAGGCACAACATTCAAATTAAACCCCAACTGACTCACCTTCAGTGAAAATCGGAAGCTGGGTATGCAGAAATGGCCTAGCTTCCCTCCCCTTCCCTGTCTGTGCACAAGGAACTCTGTGACTAATAGTCCTTGAAGAAGCATGTCATATAGAGAAGCATAGATTTCTCACACTACAAGTTGTAGTTTTATTACACAAACATACTCTCTGTTCTAGAGATTGCCTTGGGCTGGGCAGCAATTCACTGTTACTTGTTCTCTATTAATACTGCTTCTCAGTGGCTTGGACAAATTTTGCAAAATGAGAACACCCAGTACATATGTCATAGCTATACAGAGAAATAAGTTTCCCTAAATACTTTCAAGCATGCCTTGCCTTGACCTACCCATGTTAATGAATTTTCAGGTTGGATCTTTGGGTCCTTGTTAAGGGCTTGGGGCCTGGGCTGTCTTTTCAAAATGCACATTGAACATAGTGGTGCCCCACTGACTTCTGGTTAAAGCTAATAAGCAGTATTAGACAGACAGACAGACAGACAGGTAGGTAGACACCTTTATTGCTTAAGGTATCACATACTCAAGTAAGTCTGGTGACGTTTTTTGCTGTGGCTTCTTCTATTGGACTTGAAAGAATTAGCTCTGTATGTTTATTTTCTTACTTGAGTAATAGAACAAAGTTTGAATTCAGTGGCAACAAAGTTTGTTATGACCAACAAAGTTTCATTCAAGGTATAAGCTTTAGTGTGCATGCATACTTCTTCAGATATCCACCTGAATCTTTCTTGAATAATGTAAGTGAATTAATCCTGGATGAAGTTCCACGTGGCATGAAGGAGAGCAAAAGAGTGGGTTCCAGCTTTGCAAATGACAGCCTTGTTCTAATTAGTAACACAGGAAACAAACCGAAACAATGCAGATTTTAAAAGTAACCTGGGGAGAAAGGCAATCCCCCTTTGAATACAAATTTACACAGGCTGAACTGAAATTTAATTACAGCTGGAAAAGGAAACCTAATGTCCATTAGATGAGCTTAAAGCATTCATTGTTGCGTGGATGGCTGCTCCTTTTGACCTCCCAAGAGCTCTTTCTGTGCAGATGCTTGGCTGAACTTCAGCTGCTCTCTTCTACTGGGGGAAAAGATAATTGAGGGGCTTTAGACAGAAAGGCCTTTCCCACACTGGTGATGAATTGTCTCATATTGGAAGGGGGGAGCATCATATGCTTTCTCCCTATTTCTGTACATTAAAAATACAACTACAACTACATACTGAATACCTTTAAAAGGATGTACTTATAGCTCTGTTCACAGGACCACTAGAGTGCACTGAGGTTAGAATATTTGACAAATTTGCAATACAGTTAGCAGCCAAGCCCTGTTTTCTGAGGTAAAACTTTGGCTTTTCCCCTGTTCTGAATGACAGCAGGGGAAACCATTTCATTTGACCATCTTGGGGAAAGAACAGGATGCAGATTGATGAATCAATATATTTTACAGTTTTTGTGATTACAGAAAAGACTGCAGGTTGTCTTCATGTATAGACAGAGTGGTTCCTCAGTGGAACGGGTTTCCTTGGAGGTTTTTAAACAGAGGCTAGATGGCCATCTGACAGCAATGCTGATCCTGTGATTTTAGGCGGAGATATTTGTGAATTTCCTGCATTGTGTAGGGGGTTGGGCTAGATGATCCTGGGGGTCCCTTGCAACTCTATGATTCTGTGATAACCTTGTTCACATCACCCATGGATAGTCATGTAGAGAACAAAAATGAAAAGTTTTCATGTGTGAAGTGGCTGTAAGATAAGATTTGACAGAAAGGAATAAGGAAACAAAGAAAGGCAAAGAATATACTGGGCAACAACTGAAAAGGTTGAAGAAAAGCAAAAAAAAAGATGAGAAGTGAGTACAAGGGATGATTGCCCTCCCAGGAGCTTTGGTGGCAAAGGAAGCTCCTTCTTCTTCCCCAAAGGTATCACAGTAGGTAGTGGACTCAGAGAAAGTACAAGTTGTGATTGAGCCCAGTTCTCCCTCCATTCCATTACTATTTCCTTCCATTCATTCTGCAGTTCCTTGAAGGTTTCCATTTGCATTTTATATGTTGTGCTAAGTGTTCAAAGACCTTTACAAAGGTCACCTTGATAACCCTTCCAACAATTCTGGAAGGTAGGTCTATATTAAATTCAAATGACAGATGGTGGGCTAAGCAAGGCGTACTTCAGGTGATGACCAAGTTCATAACTGAGAGGAAATTTGATCCATAATTCATGGTGTTAGCCACAATAGTACACTCTAAGGAAGGTCATGGAGAGAAAGAAAAGAGAATAAAATTATATAGAAGGAACTAAAGGGAAAAATTAACATTTTTAAGAGAAGCATTATGGAAATAAAAAAAATAGGTAATGAAGGCTCCAAGGTAAAGAGGGGTCATGGATAATTCAGCATGCAAAAGAGATTCAAAATGGAATAAGAGACCAAAAATAACATCAAAGACATGCACATTTTTTCTTTGACTGGATATCAATTATATCTGCCAGGCCATACTTTGTGTCTCATGTTCTATTTGCTATTTCCATTTGTCTGAGATAAGCTCAGTTATCTATTGCTTAATTTTCTTTATGCCTCCACCCTTTCATCCAGTCTACATCTGACCTGTTAACCCATCTGTCAGTACAAAACAGAATCCTTGTTTTTCCAGTCTGTTTGTAACAGTGGGTTGTGCAAGATGGGCTATGAAACTGTGATTCCATCCTCTTGTATAACTGCAACAGTACAAATGTGGGCTCTGGAATGTTCACATGTTGCATTCTCCATGTCTGAGATGAAAATCCAAGGTCCTTGGTAATGATTTGACAAGAGAAATGTCAAATGCACATATAAGAATATAAATGTTTTTGTCTTACCCAATTGTTATTAACATTTTCATTTTGATGCAGTGATGTTACACTGACTAGTATTTAGTCTGCCTCCACATCAGAATAGCTGTCTGGCATGTTGAAAACCACAATACCCAGCCTCCACAGGCAAATTAACAATCTCTGTCTATTCAGGGGTATAACTAGGTATGTAAATTAACCTAAAGAAAAAATGTTGCAAATGACTTGATGAAGATTGAAAATGCTCCAGGAAGGCTAGAATAAGAACAGCTGTTTGTTAATTAAAGAAAAAAGAGAGGAAGGCAGAAATCAGCCTGATCAAGTCTAACCCACCGAGTCCAAATGAAAATGGTGGACTATAAATGGCATAAGGTCTGTGAGAGCTTAGAGAATCCTGGAGGGGGAATTTTTATAGGAGCAGAGTAGGATTTCCAAATTGTTTCCTTTTCTTGTGATTAGTTACAGGCTCCCACCTTGTAACTTTCTAGTGTGCAAAAAAGGCTACACATGCAAAGACCAAAGTCCAGACTCCACCCTATTCTGCCAGCAGCAAAGAATCTAGTTAGAAGAATGAATAATTTGAGATGGAGACAAGTAGTAAAAAGCAAGGGTCCGAAGTGACAACTTAACATCCAAAGAATACTTGAAATTTAATTCTACATGATGAAGATGGAAGTCATTAGACTGGAAATAAAGAGTGCTGAACATTCCTGTTCACAAGTATATGATAACATGAACCCACCAGATTATTATTATTTTTTAAAAAGTTTGTCTGAATTGTCATTAAAACTAAAAGCAGCTCTTCAAAACTCATAGAATTTATTCATGTTATATGTTGCTAACTGGAAAATTGTAGCCAGCAAATTCTTTTATTAGAGATTATGGCTTCTGCTTTGTTTTTACTCATGGCTGCTCTCTCTGTCTATACACACTTGCTGCTGAACAATTTCGTCTCTTTCGCTTCCTGCAAGCAGAGCCTGGAATTTCATATGTCACTGCCAAAACCACATAGAAGGTATGCAGCTTGTCAGATTCTACTAATGGCCAATGAGTCATACATCACCAAATGCAAAGGGCCATAGAAAACAAGTAGGGTTGCCATGCAAACTGGCCTTTGGAAAGTGGCAGTGAAAAAAAACCCTAATACTGTCATTATTTTTTAAAAGAAATTTTAAAAATCAAAATATTTTATAAAATGATAGGGCAGCAGTATGGGGAGAAAGAAACCTTGCTGGTGTTTGAATGTCCCCCCCCCCCCTTCCTCATATTTAAGAAGGCTACATGGATACTCTGACTGGAGTGGTGGGGTGAGGAGTGCTCTACAGTAAACATCAATTTGAAAGTATTTTTTAATTTTAAAAATTATATGCCTAGCAGGTAGGAATGATGTTCCTTGTCACTAGTGATGTCATGGCCACTAGCTCAGGTGATAGTTACACAACCACAATTTACATACAAATTCAAGAAAGGAAACTGAGTCCTCACAACAATGAGTAAGGAGTCTAGATTGCTTGCCCAACAGCCTAGGTGTGACCAAAATTTGTTTCACACCAGACACTACAGACATGTAGTCACCACACAGTGACCACAGTCCAATTAATGTTAGTCATGTACAAGTGCCACTGAAATCAACAGAACATGTTAGATGCCCAATGGATATTAGACTGAGATACCAGGACACCAACTATACAAAAGGGGCACTCAGGGGATTTAACCTCTCTCCAAGGATCTGGAACTTTGTCACATAATCTCTAAAAGGCATGTGCAAACTACAGTGTTTGGATCCAGTGACAATTGTCTGTCACATAAGGAGCCTTGTATAAGGGAATAACTGAATTTAGCATATCAAAGTCACATCAAAGTGTTTGAGCCCATATAACATACCTCATCTTTAATATCTGATTATCTGAATCAACATTCAGATAATCAACTGTACAATGAATTTGATCTGCAAATTAAAAAATACTATTTAAAAATGCCCTGTAAACAACAACTTGTCAATCTAGTCAAATCAAACTCTATATTTTATTTGGTCCCTCATTTGACCAGCTTTTCTGATCGCTTTTGGCCTGCCTGCTTGAGGTGATTCTTTTGGAATAAGAATCATTACAACTTTCTTCATAGAAGTTTCAGTCTTACTTCTGGGGTTGGAAAATGCCGAGCTGAACTGCTTCTCAGAAGGGGAGTAGGCTGGAACTTCTGTTCAGGGTAGTAGAAGGTAATCTAATGCCTACTGCCTACTTTTCTCAGTCAGAGATGTCCAAGATATGCACAGGAAACTTTGAGGAGATTTACCTTGGCTAAAAGGGAGTCCCGGGGGGGGGGGGGGGCTCCTTTGAGGCTTTGAGGGATCTCTGGAGACAAGTTGCATTTTCATCATCTGCAGAAGTTTCCAGAGTCATTTATTTGACATAAGCTTGACAGGATCCTAATCTTCTTGATATTGCTAAACATCTAAAGCTATACAAAACCAGTGTTGATCTGGATAACTACAGAAAAGGTACAGATCGCTTTCATTCCGGGACTAATTAAAGTTAAACAAAATAAAATCAGAAGGTGGGAAACTGAAATCCAGAAAGAAGAAGGGAAGAAGGGGCGAAATTTGGACTTTGTAAATTTAAAGGACAGTGCTAAAAAGTGGAAAGGAATTTGTTTTGTCTACTTGCGGTTTTGGAGAAAAAGCCCCATCGTCATAGACTTGCAGCTCCCACAGCCAACACAGGAAATACGTCAAGCATCGTGAGATCTCTCTACCAGCGAAAACAGGATTTGATGGCAAGCAAAGCAGGAAGTATCGGATGGAAAAGGGAAATCATTGAAGCAGCCAGCCTACTCTAGGACTATAATATCATAGAAAAACATCGGCAGCCATTGCAAGGAGGCTAAAAATTAAATAATTTTTTTAAGTGTTCAGGACATTAAAAATTGATGGAGCCAACAGAGCTGACGATTATAAGGTAAATACTAAGGTAAAGCCTCACTCTTTTAAATCTGATAGTTGAAATTTAATTTGATGAGGTAAAAATTTTTGGTGTTTTTACATGTCAGACCATAAGCAAACCCATGCAAGGACTGCTTCACTGGAGAAAATGCAGGACCAATTAGATGCAATGGAAGCCAGGATAATGAAAGGGATGAGGGAGATGATAACTGCTTCCAAAAAAGAAATTAGAAAAGATATTGAAGAGCTCAAAAAAGATATAGAGGATCTCAGAAATGAGACTGTGGTGACATCAAAAAAAGTGCAAGAGGTGGAAGGGAGAGTGAAAGTACATGATTCCACCTTGCTAAAAATACAAGAAAAAGTGGCAATTCATGACTGCAAATTGATGGAGACCCAGATACATCTGAGAGGAGTACCTGAGGATGAAGTAACTGATTTGAAAGAATATATAATAAAAATAATTGCAGAATTTTTGGAGGAAGATCCTGAAGGGACTAGAAACATGTATGACTTTATGTATAGAGTGAACTCACTATATGTAAAAAAAAAATCTACCAAGAGATGTTATAAGATATATGACAAAAGAAATGGTGGGAAAATCATGAATAAAAACTTTGAAAAGACATTGATAGTGGGAGGCAGCAGAGTAAGAATTATGAAGGAGTTGCCAAGACAAGTGATAAATGACAGAAGAGCATATAAGAAACTGACAGAAAAATTATGGGACAATGAAATGAGGTATAGATGGATAATACCTGAAGGTTTGAGTTTTGAGCTACAAGGAAAAAGGATTACAATTAGAAGCACACAGGAAATGCGTGGATTTTATGAAGAACATAAAGAATTTGAACCATGATGGATTACAAATTATTATCTTGGAATGTAAATGAACTAAATTCACCACAAAAAAGAAAGGCAATGTTTCATTAGATTAAAAAGCAAAATTGTAATATATAGTTTGTTTACAAGAAGTACTTATCAAACAAAAGGATTACAAATTTTTATGGAATAAACAATTAAGACTAGAATTTCATTCATTGGCTGAACAGAAGAAAAGGGGAGTGATTTTTTTTTATATTAAACAAGAATTGGACCCAAAACTAGTGTTTAAAGATAAAGATGGAAGATTTGTAGCAGTAGAAATAATATTAAATGCAAAAAAAAACTTTACTGGGACTGTATGTACCAAATGGAGCAAAGGATGCTTTTTTAAAAAACATAATACAACAATTTGATAAAGTGACATATGATCAAGTTTTGATAATGGGGAAATTTAATGGAACAATTAAGAACACACTAGATAGGTCTGGGAAAAAATAATAAGGAAGTGTGGGACGATACTTTTTTTTCCAGCAAGACATAAAACTTTTTCCAGAATTGACATGTTGTGGGGTACTAAAGATTTAGGCCTTATAACAAAGAAAATAGAGATTTTACCTAAAATAGGTGCTGATCATAACCCAATAATGTGGATTACAGAATTGTCTAAAAAGTCGAGAAGATGGAGATTGAATGAAAATTTACTACAGAATAAAGAAATAGTGACATCTCTAGAAAATGAAACTAAAGCTTTCTTCCAAATAAACGATAAAGAAGATATAGAATTTCAGATGGTGTGGGATGCTTATAAAGCAGTAATGAGAGGAATATTGATTACATTGAATAATAAAGACAAGAAGGCAAAAGAAAAATAGATGCTGGACATTCAAAATGAAATAAAGAACAAAGAAGGGGAACTGAGAACAAGGCCAAGGAAAAAGAAAATTATGAGGGAGATTACAATATTACAAACACAAATGAGACATTTGTTAAATAAAGAACTGGAATGGAATCTGAAAAGGTTGCAGCAGTAATCTTTCGAGGGAACAAATAAACCTGGAAAATATTTGGCCTGGCAACTGAAGAAAAAGAGAGAAAGTAAAATTATTAATAAAATTGTGGTGGATGGAAGAGAGGTGGTAGATCAAGATGGAATAAAAAGAGAATTCTTTAAGTATTATGCCAAATTATTTAAGGCTGTTAAAATAAAGAAAGAAAAGATGGAAGAGTATTTACAAAAGATTAAAATAGCACCCTTAACAGAAAATATGGGAAAAGTTTTGAATGATCCAATTGAAAAATAGAAATTGAAGCAGCAATTAATGCAATGAAAAATGGAAAAGCACCTGGGCCAGATGGATATACAGCTAAATTTTTTAAAACCTTCAAAGAGGAGTTAATACCGAAACTTCGGAAATTGATGAACATGATAAGGATAAAAGGGAAAATACCAAATACATGGAAGGAAGCTGTTATTTCATTGATTCCAAAGGAATATAGAGATATCACGAATGTAAAAAATTATAGACCAATCTCACTATTAAATAATGAGTATAAAATATATACAAGAATCTTGGCAGAATGGCTTAAACAATAGTTGATAAATTTTATAAAGGAAGATCAAGTGGGGTTTCTCCCCAAAAGGCAAATAATAGACAATATTAGAACTGTTGTAAATATTGTAGAATATTATGAAAGACATTCAGAAAAGGAAGTAGCATTATTCTTTGCAAATGCAGAGAAAGCATTTGATAATTTAAATTGGGACTTTATGTTTGCAGTAATGGAGAAAATGGAGTTGGGGGGAAACTTTATAAGGATGATAAAAGCAATATATACTGAACAACGTGCAAGGTTATGTATAAATGCAGATCTTACAGAAGACATGATAATTAGCAAAGGTACAAGACAAGGCTGTCCACTTTCCCCACTGTTGTTTATAATGACTCTTGAAAACTTACTGATGCAAATCCAAGAAGATAAAGAAATAGAAGGATTAAAAGCAAAAGGATTTATTTACATATATAGAGCATTTGCAGATGATATAATGTTTATAAATGAAAATCCCATATAAGTCACACCTTTATTGTTAGCTAAAATACAAGAATATGGGGAATTGACAGGGCTGTGTATGAATAAAGAAAAATCAAAACTTCTATGTAAAAATATGCAAGTAAGCAAACAAAAGGAACTGCAGAAGATAACGGGATGTGAAGTTACCTCTAAGGGAAAATATTTGGGTGTGGAGATAACAATGAAGAATATTGACTTGTTTAAGAATAATTATGAGAAGCTATGGCGTAAAATGGATGAAGATATGATAAAATGGAATAAACTTAATTTGTCATTGCTTGGCAGAATAGCTGCAATTAAGATGAATATTTTGCCAAGAATAATGTATTTGTTTCAAACTATTCCGATTCTGAAAGACAGTAAACAATTTAATAAATTGCAAAGGAAAATTTCAGAGTTTGTGTGGGCTGGAAAGAAACCAAGGATCAAAATGAAAACAGATGCAAAAGAGAGAGGAGAATTCCAATTACCAGATTTAAAATTATATCATGAAGCTGTTTGTCTAGTGTGAATAAAAGAATGGGTGATGCTGTTAAACAAAAAACTTTTAGCGTTGGAAGGTCATGGAAATAAATTTGGCTGGCACGCTTATATATACTATGGGGGGAAAAGATGGATGTTTTTCTCTCTCGCCATTATATAAGAAATAATTTGCTAAATACTTGGATGAAATATAAGAAGTATGGGGATGAGAGAAAACCATTATGGATAGTGCCAGCAGAAGTAATAAAAATAACAGCTGAGACGGGTGAAGAAAAGTGGTTGTCATACAATCAACTATTAAAAATACAAAGTGGCAAAATAGAATTGAAAACTGCTGAAGAGTTGAATGATAAATATGATTGGTTCCAAATGCAACAAATAAAGAGCTTGGTGGAAAATGATATTTAAACTGAAGGAATAAGAAGAGAGCAAACAGAAATGGAAAAAGTTCTGCTTGGAGACAATGAAAAATTAATTTCAAAATTATATATATTTTTAAAATGGTCTACGGAAGATGAAGTAGTGAAATCTCAAATGATTAAGTGGGCAATTAATATAAATAAAAAAATACAGATGTAAATTTGGGAATATTTGTGGAAGAATTCTATAAAGCTTTCGACGTGTCATAGTATTGAAGAGAACTGTTTTAAAATGATGTACAGATGGTATATGACGCCTAAAAAGTTGGCAAAGGTGAACAATAAGATGCCAGAAGATGTTGGAAATGTAAAAAACATGAAGGTTCTTTCTACCATATTTATTTATTTTATTTTATTTTTTATTTATTTAGAATTTATATCCCGCCCTTCCCACGAGTGGCTCAGGGCGGCTTCCAACAATAGATCCCACATAAAATTAACAATATTTAAACATATAAGGGAATAACGATTTAAAACAGATAAAACAGATAAAACCATAAATATTAATAAATATTCAGAATATATAAAAAGAAATCTGGCAAGTTGTGTTAACATGTGTGTGTCATATGTGGTAGACTTGTGAAAGAGCAAAAAAGTATTGGCAGATGATTCAAAAAGAAATTTCTAGGATCTTGGGATACGGATTTAAGAAAGTTGCAGAGACTTTTCTGTTGGGATTACATATGGAAAAATTTCCAAAAGAAGATAGAACTATAATCTGGTACTTGCTTTCAGCTGCTAGGACACTGTATGCGAAATTGTGGAAGCAAGAAAAAATACCAGAAAAAATGGGATTGGATTGTAAAAGTTATGACATGGAGTGAAATGGACAAATTAACAAGAATTTTAAGAGACTATGACTTAAAAGGTTTTAAGATGGAGTGGGAAAAGTTCAGAAGATATGTAGAAAAAAAGTGGAAAATAAAAGGACATTGGACAATTTTTGATAATGATTAAGTCTTTGAAGGAAGAAGAATATTAATCTTTGTTTTTATTAGTTAAGGGTACCTTTAAATGTTAGTATTTTAAGTAAATAACACTGGCGGGGGTCAAGTAACGGGGGGGAGGGGTGGTTAGAAAGTAATATATGGGATAGAGTTATTAACGATGCAAGAGTTATAACTCTATGGGATAGAGTTATTAACGATAGAGTAATATATGGGATAGGAGTTATTAACGATGCAAGAAATAGATATTGTTACTAAATAAAATTGTTTTAAAGAAGAAGTTTCAGTCTTAATACTTATTGTGGTTGTTTTCTTCACTGGTTAGTTGTACAACGTGCAATGGCTAATCCTCTGAGCCTCACATAAATTTGACTTATAATTTATAATTGATTGCAGGTACATACCAGATGCCAAGTGAATATTTATTTATTTTATATTTCGTTGACTTATATCCTGCCCTCTCTGCAAAGCAGGTTCAGGGCAGATTACATCAGAAAAGAGAACAATTAAAATAGTTTAAAGAGATTAAAGTTACAATAAAAACAGAAAAAAATACAACTAACTTAAAAACTCCGCCTCTACAATAGTGACCAACTGGCTATCCAATTCCAAATTGCTGGAATGGGCAGGGGGGGAGGGAGGTCAAATAATAGATGAAGTCCGCTGCCTCAATTGAAAGCCTGGCGGAAGAGCTCTGTCTTGCAGGCCCTGAGAAACTGAAGCAGTAAAAATCAAATTGATAATTTATGGTTTGCAATAAATGGTGGCAAAGTGATGAAACAGTGTAGAACTGGGTGCTGCCAATAAATAGACTTAAATATAAATTCATAAGTAATGCAGCATTTGAAGGAATGTGTAAGGCGCTAACATCCAGCCTCAGCTTGACCCTGTCCTAACTGTCTAAGCTGAGGACAGCTGGGGCCTGCCTCACCAATGCAAGGAAGGCTATGAAAGGGTGGTGACTGGGACCCAGGCAGATTGCTCCAACACAGCTGAGAACAAAGCTGAGAGCCAGACAGCAGTAGGAATGGGTGAGCCAGAAGGCAAGGGAAGGTCATGCCCAAACTTGTGAAAGGCCAAGATGCGAGAGGCTAAAAGGCATCCCTGAGCAGCAAGGAGGAAGAGCAGGGCAGGGAAAGAGGCAGCAAAGGCTTCCCTTTCCTTTTAGAGCCTCCCAGGTAGAGGAGGTAGAAGGTGATTAGATAGATGCCAGGTGGGGGTAGGGCAAAGGAATCCCATAGAAAGGAAGGCACTACACCCAGCCTGGAATAAAGGTTAGGTTTATTTGATTTATATCCCATCCTCCCCGCTGAAGCAGGGACTGAGCTCCTAGAAGGAGAGATATAAGGCCAGAGTAAAACATCCCGGGGAGGGAAGAGGACTCAGGTGCCAGAACGACTCCCCTTCCCAGTACTGAGGCCAGAGTGAGGGCTGCCTCCTCATCACACCCTTTTAGTTTAGGACAAGCAATGGAAGGCAGGGAGCCTGTCCTGAGAACAAGGGAGCCTCACAACGTGTTGGAGAATGCAGACACAGACCCCGCCATGAGTTATCCAAAGGCCCATCTACCAGCATCCCCAGGATAGATCAATAGCTGCCTGCTATTATGGCCACTAATGTTGAGGGCATCACCAGTGACAGAAGCCCAGGTGGAGGCAAGTCCTGTGCATACCTTGACTGACATCAATACCATGGACTTAGCTCAATTTGTCCAGTGGCTGGCTGAGCATCAAGTGCCTCTTCCATGATCTGACCCAGCAGTAGAGATGCAAGCCACCCTGTTGCACAACCTCTTCCATGTACTAGGATGCAGCTACATCATACCAACCACAGGTCCAGTGGGATCCAACCTATAAGATCCAGGGGTGGTCTGGATGTTCTGGGGCATGAGGAAGATGTCAATGCCTTCCTCAGAGCCTTTTGAGCAAATGCAGAACCTGCCTGTTGGCTCAAGGAGCAGTGGACCTTTGTTCTTCGACACTACCTGTCTGGGGAAGCCCAGGGCTCCCTGAAAGTACTCCCCAAAGAGGACAGGCCACTTATGGTCAACACCTGGGGGTGGTCTTGCAAGCACTGGTGACCAGTGGCCTAAAAGCCAATTCCCCAAAAGGGAGGAGGAGATTGGATTTATACTCAACCCTTCACTTGGAGTCTCAGAGTGGTTTATAATCTCTTTCCCTTCCTTTCCCTGCAGCGGACACACTGTGAGGTAGATGGGGCTGAAAGACATCTCAGAGAACTGCTCTTGAGAGAACAACTTTGCAAGAACTGTGAATGACTCAAGGTCACTCAGCAGCTGCAAGTGGAGGAGTGAGGAATCAAACCTGGTTCTCCTTGGTAAGAGTTCATGCACTTAATTACTACACCAAACTGGCTCTCTATTAAGGCTCTTATCTGAGAAGGAAACCACCTTAAAGCACAGCCCCCCTCCCATGAACAAAAAACAAATGAGGTAGTTTTGGAGCCTAGTGGGATGTTGCTATTGCTAATATCTTTCTTTGCACATTCCACTCCTTATAGTTGCCAGTCATTTCAGCTATACTCCTGTAACTTCCTCTTGTGTTTGCTAATCTAGTCTCACGATTAATCTTACTTTGCCTTTGTAACAGCATTTGGGAGTGCCACACAACCATTCTGACCCAACTTGTTTCCAACCAGACTCTCTTTGTAATATCTCCCCCACCTACACTTTTCTGTTGTTGATATAAATGTATTCATTCAATGGTCATAGCCACCTATGTGTCTGAAAAAGCGAGCTCTGATCCATATGAACTTCTTCTGGAACAAAAGCTTTTAGTCCTTAAAAATTATTTGTTTTGATTTCTATCCCACCCTCCCCTATGGAACAGGGCTCAGAGAAGGTTACAATGGACAACTGTAAATGAAAAAAAATTAAAGCAGGGGTGTCAAACATGTGTTATGAGGGCTGGATTTGACATAAATGAGATCTTGTCGGGCCAGGCCATGTTGGGCTGGGCCATATTTATACCTATTTAAGCTTAGGTAGCAGAGATATAAACTTTATTAGGTACACAGACAAACATAATTAAAGATTTTTTTAAAAAAATACATTTATTTTATTTTATTTATTAAATTTATATTCCACCCTTTCCCATGACAGGCTCAGGGCAGATTACAAACACAACAAAACAGTTAAAAATCTACAATAAAATAATAAAACAGTGAAAACATGCTTAAAACATTAGCACTCCTTGGTCTTAAAAGTGCTTTCTTTGTATTTCTCCCATGGGATCCAGACAATAGGAGGAGGAGAGGCTTGGCTCAGCAGTTCTGCTGTGCGACTGAGAGAGCCTGGCAAAACAAGCCCTGCCTGACCCACTTTCTCTCCAAAGGAGGAGCCTCAGCCAATGGAGATAATAGAGGTTTTGCTCTGTAGTTCCTGTGCGATTGAGCAAACCTTGCAAAGCAAGCTGTTATGCAGAAGGAAGAAAGAGAGAGGGAGAAGGAAGCAGATGACAGCCAGTTGTTCAGGGGCCTGATAGGAGGCCTCCAGGAGCTTGATTCAGCCCATGGGCCACATGTTTGACATCCCTGAATTAAAGCATAATACCACAATGTTAAAAACTATTTCACAGATGGCACAACTCAACAGGATGGCCATCAAACACAGTTAATAAGTGCTCCCAAATTTCTATTTGCATGTGTTCTTGAGGTGGACCAAGTACTGGGTAAGTGGGTAAAACCACCATCAAAAGCACAACATAAATGGTGCGAGTCAGGTGGAGCAGGGGAGGCCAATGTAAGTAGACACCTCCTGCCTCAGCCAAAGGCCTGGTGGAGCATCTCCATTTTACAGGCCCTGAAGAACTGTAGTATGTCCCTCAGAGCCCTGATCTCACTTGGAAGAATGTTCCACCAGGCCAGAACCAGAGCTGAAAAGGCTTTGGCTCTGTTCAAGGCTAAGCGAATGTCTTTTGGGCAAGGGATCACCAGTAGATGTTAATCTGATGAGCAGAAAGCTGTTTGGGGAGGAAATATTGGTCCTGCAGATATGTTGGTCTTAGACCACACAAGGCTTTAAAGGTTAATACCATAACCTTGAACTTGATCTGGTATTCAGCTGGGAGTAAATGCAGCTGGTTGAGCACTAGTTGTATGTGAGCTCTTAAAGGTGTCCCAGTAAGCACACATGCCTATAACTGTTGAATGTTTTCTTTCCTTGAGGCCTTGTGTACTTTCTAAAGTTAGTGTAACACCTTATCTTCTTACCATGGCGACCCACTGAGAAACATCAGTGGAACATTCTTTTTTTTTTTTAAGCAATTCGAAATGCTTATTAAAATATTAATTAACCATACATATAAATATTTTCCATATACTGAGTAATCCAATACAATCATAAAATAAATGTCAACAGATTTTGAACATTCTAATTTAGTGCCATAATTCAAGAATGGTGAGTGAGCAGAAATGCAGGTTAGGGGGAAAATATTTCTAGGTTTAGGAGAATTTAATAACTTTCATATGTACCATTCTTGAGCATGGTGACTGAATAAGTGGTGGTTGGCCAACTTTAGGGATTCCTGAAGATTGTTTGGATCTGTTCCAATCTAGTTTCAGTCCTGGTTATGGGACTGAAATGGCCTTCGTTGTCCTGACTGATGACATACTCAAGAGATGAACATGGGATTATGACCCTGTTGATTTTCCTGGAGCTCTTAGTGACTTTTGATGCCATTGGTCATAATACCCTTCTGGACTGCCTTTTAAAGTTGGGACTGGGAGACACTGTTCTGTGGTTTTCAGTCCTACCTCAAAGGCAGATTATAGAGGGTGGTGGTGGTGGTGGTGGGACTGCTGTTCTGCCCTTTGGCCTACAGGGTTCCTCAATGTTCCCTCTTGTCTCTCATGCTGTTCAACGTCTATGTAAAACTGATGAAAAAGGTCTTCTGGAGATTTGGGCTAAGTTGGCACAAATGATAGATCCAGGTGGGCAGCCGTGTTGGTCAGTAGAACAAAGTAGGAGTCAAGTGTCATCTTTAAGACCAACAAAGTTTTATTTAGAATGTAAGCTTTTGTATGCATGCTACTTCTTCAGAGGAGGGAATGGGGTACAGTGAGCAGAAATACATATAGCTGGTGGGTTCAGAGTGTAAACTGATACAAAGTTAGGATCAAACTGTAATAAATTGGAAGACCATTTGGTCTGGATAGCATTTGCATGGGAAACCAATAAAAGGTAATAAAAGTTGCTTATTAATTGCTCTTGCTACAAGTCTAGGTAAAACAAAAGGAAATGTACAAGGAAATAGCACAAATGTGTGGAAGGTGCCTGGCTCTATCTTGTGCTTCCAGCAGATGCCAGGGAGGCTGTGGAAACCACGAACAGGTTACAACATGGAGGCAGTTTTGGAATGGATGAAAGAATTCTGATAAAATGGAGGTGCTAATGGGGGTGTTCCAGGGTCCAGGCCTTCTTTTGGATAAACAAGGGGCAGCAGTGGCCAGTGGTGACTTTCACCAGTTTTGGTTGGTGAGCCAGCTGTAGCCTTTCCTGAGCAGGAGGAAATTTTTCTACTGTAGTACATAGTAACATCTAGGCTAGATTACTGCAAGGAACTGTACACGGGACTGTCCTTGAGGACTATCTGGAAGCTTCAGTTGGTGCAGAATGCTGTAGATAGAATGTTGACTGGACTGGGTTGTAGGGACCATATCACTTCAGTCTTGTTCCATCTACAATGACTACCAATTTGTTTCTGGGCCAAATTCAAGGTACTAATATTGGCCTTTAAAGCCCTCTATAGCTTGGAGCCTGGATATCTTAAATATGGTCTTCTCCCACATTAACCTCATTGTCCACTCTGGAAATCTTTGAAAGAAGAAGAATTGCAGATTTATACCCCATCCTTCTCCCTGAATCAGAGACTCAGAGTGGTTTACAATCTCCTATGTCTTCTCCCCCTACAACAGACACCCTGTGAGGTGGGTGGGGATGAGAGGGCTCTCACAGCAGCTGCCCTTTCAAGGACAACCTCTGCCAGAGCTATGGTTGACCATTCCATCAGATGCAAGTGGAGGAGTGGGGAATCAAACCTGGTTCTCCTAGATAAGAGTCCACACACTTAAACACTACACCAAACTGGCTCTCTTTGGGTGCCCTTGACAACTCAGGCAAGATGGGTGGTAATTCAAGACAGAGCCTTTTCAGCTGTGGCTCCAAAACTTTGGAACTCCTTCTATTGTTGTCTTCCACCTATGGGTGAAAACTTTTTTGTTCTCTTTGGCATACCCCCAATACCTGTTACTTGTCTCCTCCCTGGCTTTTGGTGTTATGTATGTTTATATGTTTTTAGTGAGTTATTGCATATATACTTAATTTTAAATGTTTTAAAGTTGAAATGTTTTAATGTTTGATGTTTGCTGCCTTGGGGACCCTATTTGGATGGAAAGGTGCCATAGAAATGTTTTAAATTAAGTAAGTAAATGTGAATACTTCACAGAACATCAAAATAATCTGTAGTACAAGTCACACATTCCCAAACTAAGGTACAAGATGCTTTACTATGTATTTTGCAATTTCACTAGTAGTTTGCAATTTCACTATAGATCTGGGGTTGTCTCACTTTTGACTGATAGATTATTTTGCGAGTGTCACAATTTAACCAATTCCTTTTAACTGGTGAATTTTAATGTTGTATTTACTCTGATGTCCTTTATTAAGAACAGAATATATAACATTGTTCCTTATTTTTCCTTTTGAAGGAACCATTAAGACAACATGACTTTCATCATGCTGTTAACAAATAAAGTAATGGGCTGCATAAGAGAAAGTTCACAAGTATTGGGCCCTCATACCTTGATGGAACACATGATGGAATTAGAAAAATTTCTCAAAGTCTGTGCTGTGGTTCTACTGACCAGACGTTCACTATTAACCCTCTAACATTTTATGAAAAAACACACTTTCATTTTATCTGATTTAGGATTATGCTGTACTGTGATTCATAATCCACTGGTATATTTATGCTTAAACTATTTTAACTCCAATAGCTTTAATGCTATTGAAAAAACTTAAGTGTAGTTTTAGGTGACTTGATCAATGCAGTTCTGATGTTCTAATTTCAAACTGCTATTTTGTTTGGTTGGTTGACTTGGAGCAGTGCTTCCTAGACTCCCACTCTCCCACCCAGTCATACCTACCTTATACCTGCTTTACATTAATGAGATCTTTCTGGACACATGGTAAAGAAATGCTGGATGCATTCCACCAGGCTTTCAATGACTTTCACCCTACCATCAACCTGACAATGAACCAGTCTATGCAAGAAATACATTTTCTGGACACCACTATAAAAATAAACAATGGATGCATTGACACCACCTTATACTGGAAACCTACTGACTGACAAACATACCTGCATGCCTCCATCTACCACCCCAAAGATACCAAATGATCCATTGTATACAGCCAGACTCTACGCTACAGCCGCATTTGCTTCGATCCTGCTGACAGAGATTCTCACCTGAGGGATCTACAACAAACCTTTCTGGAACTAAAAAACCCACCTGATGAAGTCAGGACACAGATTAACAAAGCCAGAAGGATACCCAGAGAAAACCTGTTACAAGACAAACCCAAAAGAGATAATAACAGAACACCACTAGTGGTCACACACAACTCTCAACTTAAAACAGTTCAACATATCATCAACAACTTACAACCTCTATTGGACAGTGACAGCTCTCTTTCAAAAGTACTGGGGGGTAAACCTTTTCTTGCACACAGACAGCCCCCCAATCTCCTCACCCACAACAATACAGCATCTCATCTGAGCATGGACTGGTACTAGAGCTTGCAATAAACTCAAGTGCCAATTTTGCTGCCACATACACCCAGACAACACTGGACCTAACAACATCAACTACACCATCTCAGGCTTATTCACTTGTTCATCTTCCAACATTATATATGCCATTAAATGCCAACAATGCCCTTCAGTTCTCTACATAGGGCAAACAGGACAAACTCTGCACCAAAGGATAAATGGACACAAATCTGACATTAGGAATTACAGAACTGAGAAATCTGTGGGAGAACACTTTAACCTTCCAAAGCATTCAATGGGTGACCTCAAGGTAGCTGTTTTACTGCAAAGGAATTTCATGAACAGAATGGAGAGAGAAATTGCTGAATTACAAATTATTATGAAACTTGGAACAAACTCCTCCCCAGGACTGAACAGGGATATTGGTTTTTTATCTCAGTACATATGCTTAACCCACTCTCCGTGAGTATAGCTATACATCCACAATATTCCAATGTATTTCTCTTTTGTAATAGTGTATCAGAATAGTGTTTTATATTGACATACTCAAATAAAGGATATTGTCTATTCATCTCATTACATATACCTAACCCATTTTCATTTCATGTATTCTTGTTTTCTAATGGCAGACTAGAATGATGTTTATAATGTATAGATTGATGTTGATAAGTAAATTAGGTAGCCTACAACTAGGGGTGCGGTCACACTCACCATTAAATCCATCTGCAACGCGCCTCTATTATAATCTGCACAACCAATTTTCCGATCAGACAACAGCCAGGCTCCTGTTCTATCCCATGTGGGTCCCGTCGCTGGTCGATCAGAGTGCTCTACTGGACCTCGTTTCATGAGACGTCAATCTGCATTAGCGCAGGTACAGTGATGCCCACTATCTGCAGCATGTCACTTTTAATTGGGTCGGATCACTAACAGTTTTGCTAGTCCATTGGCACTACTTTTCCAGTGACGAGTCACCAACAATGGAGCGTTCATACAGAGAAATTCCGCTCAGGAACCGTCAGAAGAATTTTGTTCCGGATTTAAAGCAGTATCAAATTAGCCCGCGCCCCAGTCATCTCAACGCGGGACTAGAACAAGCTAACCACCATTTGCAGATGCTGACGTTTGGACAACCGCTTAAAATCCGACATGCTTCCGGACTCCACTCATGCCCGAAGCGGGATTTTCTGAACGTCTGACCTCACCCTAGGAAATACATGTCCTTCTGTGATTTGCAAAAACACCAATTGGCAGGGAACTATATTACCTTCATGTGACCACGGCCAGTTTGCACTCTTAAACAACAAACTGCTTGAATTTCAGCCCACAAAACCTGATCCCCTTGTCTCATGAAGTGCGCTTAGAGAGCACACGAAAACTTACATTCTCAATAAAATTTGGTTGGTCTTAAAGGAGCAACTTGACTCCTGCTTTGTTCTGCTATTTCATTTGTCACTTTTTCATCTATACTTCATTGCTTTGGGGAGCTTTCTGCTGATTTGAATACTTCACAGAACATCCAAACCATCTGTAGTAAAAATGACACATCCTCAAACTAAGGTACAGGATTCTTTACTATGTATTTTGCAATTTCACTAGTCTCAGCAATGAAAAAAGGCTAGGTGTCAAGCTTGGATAGTAGAAGCAAAGTTGTCCAGTTTGAGATGCTGCTCACATATCCCAGATATTAAAAACTGAACAGCATGTGTTTGACATTAATTTATAGATTTCACAACCCTTGCACACATTGAAGTTAATAACTGATTTTTTTAATAGAACACTTAGAGGAATAGTTCAATTTGGGAACAGATTTGGGCTAATTCATACAAGTACTGATACCTACTTATATTTCCTGCATGAATAATTGGGATGGGGAAGTGGAATGGTATGGAATAGCCTGATCTCATTAGATCTTGGAGGCTAAACAGGATCAGTTCTTGGATGGAAAATGGTCAAGGAAGACTGTAGAGAAGGGCAATGGCAAATTGCCTCTGCTTCTCATTTGCTTAGAAAGTCCCTTGCTGAGGTCACCATAAGCTGGTGGCGATTTAACATATAATTGGACTGTGGCTAGCAAGCATATGAGCAGCAGGACCTTTTTTTCTGGGGGAACATGGTGGGATGGAGTTCCAGAACCTCTTCATGGAAACAAAATTCTCAAAAAAAATGTTCAAAGTTCATGAGGAGCACCCATGTGTTTCTCCTTCATGTCCTTCTTCAGAGTTCCGACACCTCTTTTTCCAGTCCTTATGAGGAGTAATTTCCATATGGAAAGTCAAGTTTTTTAGATTCTACTGCAAAAGTTATTTTCCAAGCTGTTGCCAAGGTATGCAAAAATAGCTGATCCTATGCATTGTGGCAGCTGCATGTGACAGGTTGTTCTAAGGCATGGAGTCACTGTGTTCAGGAATTGCAAGCAGCTATGTCACATCTAAAGGTTATGGGAATAGAGCTCTGAGTACGTAAGAGAAGCCGTGTTGGATCAGGCCAATGGCCCATCCAGTCCAACACTCTGTGTAACACAGTGGCCAAAAAATCCAGGTGCCATCAGGAGGTCTATCAGTGGGTCCAGGACACTAGAAGCCCTCACACTGTTGCCCCTTCCAAGCACTAAAAATACAGAGTATCGCTTGCCCCAGACAGAGAGTTCCAACAATACGCTGTGGCTAATAGCCACTGATGAATCTCTGCTCCATATGTTTATTCAATCCCCTCTTGAAGCTGTCTATGCTTGTAGCCGCCACAACCTCCTGTGACAATGAATTCCATGTGTTAATCACCCTTTGAGTGAAGAAGTACTTCCATTTATCAGTTCTAACCTGACTGCTCAGCAATTTTATTAGTGCCCACAAGTTCTCATATTGAGAAAGGGAGAAAAGTACCTCTCTCTCTTCTCTATCCCATGCATAATCTTGTTTCTCCAAGTGTTTCTCCAAGCTAAAGAGCCTGAAGCATTTTAATCTTTCTTCATAGGAAAAGTGTTCCAACCCTTTAATCATTCTAGTTGCCCTTTTCTGCACTTTTTCCAATGCCATATCATATTTTTTGAGGTGCGGTGACCAGAATTGTACACAGTACTCCAAATGAGGCCACACCATCGATTTATACAGGGGCATTATGATACCTGCTGATTTATTTTCAATTCCCTTCCTAATAATTCCCAGCATAGTGTTGGCCTTCTTTATTGCAGTTGCACGCTGTCTCAACATTTTCAGTGAGTTATCTACCATGACCCCAAGATCTCTCACTTGGTCAGTCTTCTCCAGTTCACATCCTATTAACTTGTATTTATAGTTAGAATTTTTGGCCCCAAGGTGCGTTACCTTGCACTTGGCCACGCTGAACCTCATTTGCCATGTTGACGCCTACTCACCCAGCCTCAACAGATCTGTTTGGAGTGCCTCACAATGTTCTCTGGTTCTCACCACCCTGAACAATTTAGTGTCATATGCAAACTTGGCCACTTCACTGCTTACTCCCAACTCCAAATCATTAATGAACAAGTTAAAAAGCATTGGTCCCAGTACTGAGCCCTGCGGCACCGCACTACTTACCACCCTCCACTGAGAAAACTGCCATTTATACTCCCTCTCTGTTTTGTATTAATTAGCCAGTTTTTGATCCACAAGAGGACTTGTTCTTTTATCCCCTGACTCTTGAGCTTACTTGGGAGCTTTTGATGAGGAACTTTACAAAAGCTTTCTGGAAGTCAAGGTAAACAACATCTGTTGGGTCCCCTTTGTCCACATGTTTGTTCACCTCCTCAAAGAACTCTAACAGGCTAGTGAAACAAGAACTTCCCTTACAGAACTCATGCTGAGTCTTCCTCAATAACTTTTGTTCATCAGTGTGCCTACTAATTCTCTCTTTAATAACAGTCCCTACTAACGTTCCTGGTAATGAAGTCAAACTAACTGGCTTGTAATTTACCAGTTCTTCTCTGGGATCCTTTTTAAAGATGGGGGTGACATTAGCTACCTTCCAGACCTCAGGAACGGAGGCAGATTTTAATGAAAGATTGCATATTTTTGTCAGGAGATACACAATTTCCCCCTCTGAATTCTTTCAGAATTCTTGGATATGTGCCATCCGGGTTTGGTGATCAGTTTTAAAATTGTCTATCAGTCGTAGGACCTCCTTTCTTATCACTTCAATCTGACTCAGGTCTTTCAACACCCCTCCCAAAATCACCAGTTCTGGAGTGGGCAAACACTTTTCATCTTCCACAGTGAAGACAGAGGCAAAAAATGCATTCAGTTTCTCAGCCATTTCTCTATCATCCTTCAGTAATTCTTTTACCATTTGGTCATCCAAGGACCCAATTGCTTTCCTGGCTGGTTTCCTGCTCCTAATGTATTTGAAGAAATTTTTATTATTGGTCTTTATGTTTTTTGCAATATGCACCTCATAGTCCCTTTTTGCCTGCCTGATCACAGACTTACATTTGATTTGCCATAGCCTGTGTTCCCTTTTATTAACCTCACTCAGACTAGCTTTCCACCACTTAAAGGAATCCTTCTTACCCTTCACAGCTTCCATTACTTTGTTTGTTAACCATGCAGGTATTTTTATATACCTATTTGTGTCTTTCCTGACTTGTGGTATATATTTTATCTGAGCTTCTAGGATTGTAGTTTTAAATAGCCTCCAGGCTTCCTCAAGGGTTTTGTCCCTATTTACCTTTCCTTTCAGTTTCCTCCTCACATGCCTCCTCATCTCAGAGAAGTTACCCCTCTTAATGTTAAAAGTGGTTGTGTTGGTCTTTTGGGGCAACTCTCTATTTATACAAATGGTGAAATCAATAACATTATGGTCACTGCTCCCAAGCAGTGCAATCATTTTTACATCTCTCACCAGATCTTGAGCATTACTTAGAACCAAGTCCAGGATTGCCTCTCCCCTGGTAGGTTCTGTGACCATTTGCTCCATAGCACAGTCATTGAGAGTGTCTAAAAACTCAATCTCTTTCTCACGACCTGAACACACATTGACCCAGTCAATGTGCAGATAGTTAAAATCACCTATTATGACACAGTTTTTGCATCTATCTTAAATTCTTTCCTCATTTTATAATCATCCTCTATATTTTGATACGGTGGGCAATAACAAACTCCCAGAGTCCACTATTTTGACCCAAAGCATTTCTAGAAGCAAATCTAATTCTCTGACCTTCGCAATCTTACTGGACTGTATACCCTCTCTGACATACAGAAGCACCCTACCTCCCACTCTTCCCTCCCTATCCTTCCAATATAATTTATATCCAGGAATCACTGTGTCCCACTGATTTTCCTCAATCCACCAAGTTTCTGAAATACCCACAGTATCTATATTTCCCCCCAACACTAAGCATTCCAACTCCCTGATTTTACTTCAGACACTTCTAGCATTTGTATATAAACATCTATAATTTCCCAGGCAAGTTAGGCCCACAACCTTCCTCCTGCTGCCTCAAGACTTTGCCAGGCAGTCCATACTTTTTGTCATTGTCTCAGTGGACAACTCTAATCCATTGCCTGGTAGAAAAGTAACAGCTAACCCTTCATCTCTTTGAGATAAGTCGTCCTGAACCAGACATTTCATTTCCTATCGGCTTTTCCCCAAGATTCAGTTTAAAAACTACTCTGCCACCTTTTTGATTTTAAGCTCCAGCAGCCTGGTTCCCTCTTGGGACAAGTGGAGACCGACTCTTTTGTACAGCTCCTGCTTGTTCCAAAAAGCATCCCAGTGCCTAACAAACTTGAACCCTTCCTTCCTACAATATCGTCTCATCCACGCATTGAGGCTCCTAATTCGTGCCTTTCTCTCCTGCTCTGTGTGTGGAACAGGTAGCACTTCTGAGAAGGCTACCTTGGAGGTCCTGGCCTTGAGTCTGCTGACTAGCAGCCTAAATTTTTCCTCCAGGACCTCATGACTGCATTTTCCCACATCATTAGTGCCAACATGTACTACAACCACTGGCTCCTCCCCAGCACCATTTATCAGCCTATCTACAACATGCGTAATGTCCACTACCTTCGCACCAGACAGGCAAGTTACCATATGGTCAGTATGCGGTTTTGCCACCCGGCTATCTACTTGCTTAAGGATCGAATCACCAACTACCAAGAGCCCGCCTCCCTCCCTGCCCAGGGATGGTTCCTTGGCGTGAAAAGATACCCGTTCACCTACTGAAGAAGTGGTCCCTTCTGAGGGCACATCCCCCTTATTCTCAGCACGGTGCCCTGTTACCTCTCGACCCACATGCTCCCTGGCAGCAGTGGGGCTACCATTTTCAGAGTGGGACACATCTAACATGTCCCCGAAAGTTTTCTCTGAGTGCCTATCTGACTGTCTCTGCTTCTCCGTATGTGCAACTGTCCAGTACAACTGTCCAGGAGCATCTCATACGTCTGGTCTGGTACTGAATGTGAAATCTGGTAAGCAGCATTTTAACAAGAAGACATGTAGCATAAAATTGTATTGTGGGATGAAATCAAAGAAATAGTAACATTATGCTTGTGGGAGGCAGGACCTAGGCCTGAGAGAGCAGAGGATTCTGACTAAGGTGGCTCCTCCTCAACGCCTTCTCCAGTTTGCCACCAATTCTCTTGTCTTTCCCCTTCCATCATCACTGTTACAATGACATTAAGATTACAACAGTGTAATGGTGCCAATAAGTCACTCTTTTGTGGTTTAGCGAGAGCATTTGTGCGGCTTATGTGCCTTGGAAGGCCAGAGCAAAAATTAATCAAATAAATTGCATGCCAAAATAACATCTCAACACCATAATCAGTTATGCCAGCACAGAAGATCAAGAGAGAAATCCTAAATCTATTTATTAATCCTACTCAGATTTATTCAATAGGACTTACTCCTAGGAAAGTATTCTTAGGATTGTGCTGCAAATCTGGCCGGTATAACGCAAGGATAGGATTACATTAAAAAGAGCCCTGTGGCACAGAGTGGTAAAGCTGCAGTACTGCAGTCCTAAGCTCTGCTCATGACCTGAGTTCGATCCCGATGGAAGCTGGGTTCAGGTAGCCAGCTTGAGGTTGACTCAGCCTTCCATCCTTCTGAGGTCGGTAAAATGAGTATCCAGCTTGCTTGGGGAAAGTGTAGATGACTGGGGAAGGCAATGGCAAACCACCCCTTAAAAAGTCTGCCGTGAAAACATTGTGAAAGCAACGTCACCCCAGAGTCGGAAACGGCTGGTGCTTGCACAGGGGACTACCTTTACGTTTTAGGATTACATTGCTAGACTGATAGCTTGTTTTATCTTTTAGGCTTGGAGGTTGGAGCCTGCTCTGTCTTGAAGGTTGTAACAAAAGCAACATCTACCCCTCCCCTGATAAATAGAATAAAATATTATATTTAAAATTTTCTTACCCTGCACAACTTTGCTATGAAATTTGTAGCAATAGATACCTGGAACTTCTAAATGAAGGTATGGCTGAAGGGTTTGTGAAGAGGATGAACAAGAAAAAATAGATAATATTGTTACAGTTGTCAGGATGGAAGGGCCAAAACTGAAGGCAATAGATGGGACTATGGTTTTAAAATTTTAATTACCCAATGTAATTTAATTTCCTGCCATTTTAGGCAAGCCCCAGAAAAGCCCACTAACAACTGTGACTAATATGAGCAATGGTAGGGCTGTCCCCAAACTACTATGTAGGTGCCTAATGGAGACATCATCTATTGCAGAAATAAACTGGCCGCAATCAGCTTACTAGAAATTGGCCAACTGAGTGCAGGTGCAATATTTATGTGGGTGCAAGTCAAGTGGATTTGACTGTCCTACTTAAAAAAAAAAATGTGCAAAAGCCCACAATATATAAATTGCTGATTACAAAATAAAAACAGTTCAACAGATTACAATAAAATTATAAGATGACTATTAATGAGAAAAAGCAGCATCCGACAACCAAAAATAGTAGACAGCCCCAGTAACCAATCTCTTTTTAATGCTCCCACCTGGGAACATAAAAGCATTGTTCAGATGAATATATCTGATGAAGTGAGCTCTGGTCCCCAAAACTTATGCTTGAGTAAATAGTGTTAGTCTTTAAAGTGCCATAGCCATAGGACTATGTTATAAACTGCCGGTTTTACTTCACACCCCACAATTAAGAAGGGTACATCTGCATCAATCTCTTTTTATTTCCTTCACTATGCCCCCCAAGAATTAAAGTCAAACAAATGGTGACCATATACCTAAGTTTGTTATTCCAGTTTGGTCCTTGCATTTGTCAAACAACTTTTAATACGTTGTATGCTAATATGCTACTCACCCTCTACCTATATTATCACCAAATTGTTTTAACTATTGTTTAATTTAGCTGTTTTTATTGTTTTTCTATTATGTATTGTGAGCCGCTCTGAGCCTGCTTTGGCGGGGAAGGCGGGATATAAATAAACTAAACTAAACTGTACATATGCACTTGTAACTTCCATTTCAATGTCTCTGAAGAAGCACACAGAAGCTTTTACCTTGAATAAAACATTGAGGTTTTAAAGGTGCTTTAAACTTTGTTCTGATTGTTAGCTGTTTTTTTCTGGAAAGAAACATGGTGCATAAATGTGATTTTTTTTTTTTAATGTGCTATTTGAAGAGATTTTTACAGCTGCCAAACTTCTACAAGTGATACTGGAATCAACACTGTTACTGATTCCTCACTAGCAGTTGTTCCACCCAATGGCTTCTGCTTTCTTCAGAGCAAGTGACCGATTCCACACTAGGCCCTGCGCAACTGCATTTTGACTCACTGCTCCAGTGAGTCAGTTTGGTGAGCCAGTTTGGTGTAGTGGTTAAGTGTGCGGACTCTTATCTGGGAGAACCGGGTTTGATTCCCCACTCCTCCACTTGCACCTGCTGGAATGGCCTTGGGTCATCCATAGCTCTGGCAGAGGTTGTCCTTGAAAGGGCAGCTGCTGTGAGAGCCCTCTCCAGCCCCACCCACCTCACAGGGTGTCTGTTGTGGGGGAGGAAGGTAAAGGAGATTGTGAGCCGCTCTGAGACTCTTCGGAGTGGAGGGCGGGATATAAATCCAATATCATCTTCTTCTTCTTCTGCTCCCTTCAATTTCCCACACAGTGTCTTGGTCTTGTTTTTTTTATATATCCAGAAGCTATGTGGGAAACTGGAGGGAGCCATGAGTCAAAATGTAGCCACACAGTGACTAGTGGGGAATTGGTTGCTTTCTCTGAGGAAAGCAGAAGCTGAAGCCCGAGGGCGAAGAGCCTGGTAGTGAAGAATTGGTACATATATTATGGATATGAATTCGCTCTGTACTCTTAATTGAAGAACTAGAGCTAGCTTTGTACAGGGATAATGGAAATTTCATGTTGAATGTATTCAACAATTGAATGTACTGTTTTTAACTGATGATGATTTTTAAGTCAATGCCTGAGTCTGTTTGGTTCTCATTATTCATTTTAATTACCCAAGTTGTTAAACATTTTTGCCGTAACTGTAATGTGGGAAAATCACATATGGGAAAAGCTGGCTGCACTGTTCTACACTGTTTGGAAGTCAATGAACAGACAAACAGTACATTGAAAAATCAGCTTCCTGTTCACCTCTGGCAAACAGCACATGAGCCCAACGGGTGCATGTTTGAGCAAACTTAATTTTGTATATGGTCAGAATGTGTCATGCATGCCTGTTTCTCACAGAATTTTTAAAAAGATCTCTAGCCCTGCCTTCCCAGTTTCTAGGGTTGCCAAGTCCTACCTTGGCTTTGGCCAGGGATTTTTCTTGCGCATAGTTTGTGTGTGCAGTGCAATGACACCACCCAGAGTGATGCCATCATTCTAGGCACATTGCACCAGGGCTGCTCTAGGATTCAGCTAAAAACTCTATGGTATCATAGATGGTATCATAGAGTTTTTACTCCAAATGCTAGAGTGTCCCCTGCGTAATGTGCCTGGTGTGATGATGTCACTTCTGGGTGACATTATCATGCCAGGCATGTCATAAAATAATGGAGCTCTTTGAGGGTGGGGGTCCTCTGTACCAGTGGGTTGGGGGCCCCCAAATGATGCGAAAACCTGCCCCCATTGGGAGCTTTGTAAATAAAAAACCACTAAGAGACACCATAAATTTTAAACAAGAAGACAGTATAATGTAGAGGTAGACACTGCACACACAGGAATTGAAGAGGATCAACAAATGTGTAATTTGTATGTAGAAAGAAACTATGGGAAGATCTCTCATAAAAGATCAATTGTAACTCTGACATGCATAAAACTCGGAGATTTGCTAATTGTGTGTGTTAGGCTTATGTTTGAGCATTCTATATTCAGCCATTTTCTTCCCACCAAGGGAATATTTATAAGTAAATATTCAGAAGTAAGCCAAACAAGGAGCATATGTCTCATTAATACATTGGGGGAACTGGACCACTATCTTTCTGTTCTTTTCTATTTGCTTTCATTAAACTGTAATTATTCTGTGAGCAACTAAATCTGTTGGCAATGGATGTTGTGATAGCCACTAGCATAGATGGCTTTAAAAGAGGATTCAGCATATTCATGGAGGATAAGTAGTTATGCCTGCCACTGCTCACTTGGACAATGGAAGAAAAATGCTTTGGGAACTGGGGAGGGGTGGGGGGGAGGTGACTCGCATTGTTTCAACACCAGGACATCGCTTCTGGCATGACCCAGAAGTGATGATGTGTTGGATTTATGCTTTAGTAACCAAACTCTATGGTTTAACTTTAGAGTTTGGGGTAAATGCTAGAGCATTGCCCCTATGTTGTGATGTCACTTGTGACTTGTGCCAAAAGTAATGTCACTGCATTACTAGTGAACATGACATCACCAGTGAGCCCTCCCCATGGTAGGTCTCCTGCTGGTTGCCAGCCTTGGGTTGGAAACCCTAAGGAGAAGTCCATCAATTGGCTACTAGCCAAGTAATTAAAGGAAACCTTTATACCCAGAGGCAGTATTGGCACTAAACTTTTGAATACCAGTGCTAGGAGCCCGCATCAAAGACTTGGTGCTAGTCAAATGGTTGGCCAATGTGAGATCGGATACTGGTCCAGCAGGGTTCATGTTCTTTTATTCTTATATACTAGCTAGCTAGTTGGAAAACATAATACCATTAGACCCTGGACTCAGGTACCATGGAGAACTACGTTTTCTTGTCTTGCTGGCACTTGTAATTCAACTTTGGTAGCTATCTAAATTCCTGGGAGGTAGGGAGGGAGGAAGGAAGAAAGAAAGAAAGGAAAGCTGCACACAAATGAGCCTCACATTGCTGCAGCCCCTGGAGGAGAATAGGAAATTGAGGCAATAGGGTAATGGTGCTGAAAAGTATCCTTCAGGTGAACCCAACTTCATCTGAATTTAGGCCTACTTATAAAAAGAATTCACAGGAGATTATGTAATTCCATTAAACCCTCCAATTTCCCCAAATCTGGAATCATCAGCCCTTATGATTGATTCATTGTACATCTACTCAAACTACTTACCAGTCTACTACAGGTTGAAAAAATGAATAGGGTACTTGCATGGTAAATTGATTGAATTCTAAGTTGGGTGAACAATGAATCAATCAGTTTGGCTATGTGAACTGGTCATCCATTAACCTGTCAAACTGTCAGCACAGTTTCATATCTGAAGCAAAACATTCCATTCCTGTGGCCACATTCTGGCTCTCACATTATGTATTATCTTCCAGAACCACCCAAGGATTTCAGTAAGAAGAGCATTACATATGTCCTGCTTTTTCTGGTGGGTGGTGAGTGGGCAGTATTTGAAGCCGAAGTGTGCAAATGGAAATGAAAAACTTTGTGTGGGCAAATGCCTCCCTTCTTGGGCAACTGCAGATGGCTAAAACCCACAATTATCAGGAGGCTGCTTGACAAATAAGGACTTCTGATAGAAAGCACCTCAAGTGATACCAATAAGTATAGTCATTGGACTGCATGCTTTCTTGTGTTGATAAAACTGTGAGTCAGCTATGGAAGACTGACTGTTCCAGCTGATAAACATTTTCCCATGATTAACAGGTATGCAGAAAAGGATTAAAAGGATTAGGATTGTTTGTTATTTTAAAACCTTGAGCAGCATTTCTTAATGTCAGAAGTAAAGGTTCTTGCCCTAAAAAATCAATATGATAGTGTTTCTATGTGGAATAGTAAGAGCCCTGTGGCGCAGTGTTAAAGCTGCAGTACTGCAGTCCTAAGCTCTTCTCACAACCTGAGTTCAATCCCCGGCGGAAGCTGGGTTTTCAGGTAGCCGGCTTGAGGTTGACTCAGCCTTCCATCCTTCCGATGTCGTTAAAATGAGTACCCAGCTTGCTGGGGGGAAAGTGTAGATGACTGGGGAAGGCAATGGCAAACCACCCCGTAAAAAAGACTGCAGTGAAAATGTGAAAGCAACGTCATCCCAGAGTCGGAAATGACTGGTGCTTCCTTTCCTTTTCCTATGTGGAACCCAATTCCAGTACAAACAGGCCAGTCCCTTAGACTAAGAATTAATGGACATAAGTCTGACATTAGAAACCGCAAAGTTCAAAACCAGTGGTGGGAACATTTTAACCCTCCAGGGCATTCAGTTGCTGACCTAAGAGTAGCGGTTCTCTTACAAAGGAATTTCAAAGGGAGACTAGAAAGAGAGACTGCTGAAGTGCAACTGATAATGAAGCTCAAGATAATGCATACACCTGGACATAACCAAGACCTAGTTTTCCTGTTTAATTACCAGCACTGATTCCTCCATGCTTACTGTCCCTTCTGCGTATCACATATGATTGAATCATACCTGTTATTGTAATTTGCCTGCTAATGTCGTTTGGTCTCTGAAATCACTCCATTTTCTAATATGTAGGACAGATGGATTTGCATTCTAGCTGTATCTGAAGAAATGAGCAGCAACTCATGAAAGCTCATACCGTGCGACAAATGTTAGTTTTTAAGGTGCTGCTGGATTCTTGATCTGTTCTACTGTTACTGACAGACTAACATGGCTACCCATCTTGATCCAATTCTAGGACTAACTAGGAGTACCCCTCAGCCTGAGATACAGTTCTTGGGGAATGTGCTCCTGTCTTTCAGTTGTGAAGGAGAATTTGTTTCCATTCTTTAGGCAATAAAATGTCTTACTTCAGAAGTGGACACAGAGAGGTGTCAGTTGGCATGTGACTGAGTTTTTCTTTCTTTTCTTGGAATCCTCAAGTGGAAAGTTTCTTTAAAAACAAAAAAAAAAATTGAACTAAACTCTTTCTTCTCCTTCACCTTACCTCACCATATGGTTTTTCAGCTTCCCTGGCTAACAGAGGCCCTTTCTGCACCAGCTGTTTGCTGCATTCTTTGCGCACATTCCAAAGTGACCTTCTGCATTACCTACTCAATACGTGATCCCCTCGTCTGATGAAGTGTGCTTAGAGAGCACATGAAAGCTTACGTTCTGAATAAAACTTGGTTGGTCTTAAAGGTGCAACTTGACTCCCGCTTGGTTTTGGTTCAGACCTTTTTCCAGATCTAGATTGAAGTCTGAACTGCAGAACTTTTCCTTTGCGTCTTCAAATTCCTCTCCAAAGCTTTGTCCCAAATTTCATTGTTGTCTTTTCTCCATTCCAGCTCCTGTTGATTATTTTCTCCAACTTTCCATGGTGTTCTTTATTTGAGAGATGCTTTTTGACTTTTTAAAAAAGTATTTTTGCATTGCAGATGTTTTCCTAGACAAAATTATATGCTTTCTCTTTATTGTTTGGAATGGAACCTCAAGACATTTATTGAGACCAGTGTAGCCAGCACTCCCACTTTCCAGCTTATTCACTCACTCACACACACACACACCTTCTCCTGATGGCGCTGGCTGTCATGCCAATTTCTGATGGGAAAAAGAACTTGTGTGGACTCCCCCCCTTCCAGTCATTCACACATACGTCTTCTCCAGACGGTGCTGGCTGCCATGCCAATTTCTGGTAGGAAGAAGAACTCACGCGGGCTCCCCCTACCCAGCTACCTCTCTCCCATTCATTCACACACACACACACATCTTCTCCGGATGGTGCTGGCTTGCATGCCAATTTCAGAAAGAAAAAAGGACTCACGTGGGCTCCCCGCCACACTAACACACTCATTCACACACAACATGTGTCGTCTCCTGATAGCACTGAATGGCTGACTACTTGCTTAGGGGGAAAAGGACTCTCGTGGGATCCCCCCACTCTCACACTCTCAGTCACACACACTAGATCCCAGAAGCGGGTCAAAAACACAAATACAGAAGTAAAAATCCACAGATAAAGCTGTTTCCTGTTTGAAGCAGTATTTTAAATGCAGAATCAATTTAGCTGATGTGGATCTGTAGCAGACAGATCGAGCAGACAAAATCTGGAGCAGAACTTGATGTATAAAGGACCAGAGTTTAAAAGCAAAACCTTTGGCCCAGAATAGCAACCACAGCTACTGAGAATAAAGTAGCTAATGGAAGCTCCATCCATGCTTAAAGGTCTTCCAAAGCAGAAAGCCACTGGAGTAGTAGAAAGATTAACAGAAATTGGAAATGTTGGGTTAACTCCCTGCAATAGACCACCCTTTGGGGATGTCTCTTCAAAGACTTGATGCAACTGCAAGACCCGGGGGCAAAACTTTACAGACTCCAATATCTGGCTCTGCCTAGTTCCTTTAAAGGGTGGCCAGATTGTGAAGTTGGTCCCCACCCTACTATTACAATGCTGTGTATGTTCCATCTTGGAACATATTTAATTTCATTCAGAGCTGCAGGGTTACTATCCTCAATGTTATTTACAAATGGGCACAGTTTGCATTCCATCTTAATTAATACATTTCTGTCACATCTTTAATAAACAATTTCTAGACCTACAAAAATCACAGTATAGGTATAATTCAGTATAGTCAAATAATTCACAGATACCAGCTATATAGGAAGTAAAGGATAGAAAGTTTAATCAAAATCTGACCAAGAAACATGGATGCAAATCTGTCCAGACTCTAGCATGTAATAGTCATGCCTACATATACAGTAAATAGTTAAGAAGCTTTCAATATGACATGAGTGTATATGAGGTGTTTATACACAATGTGATCCATCCCTTTTAAGCAATACTGGGATAGCATCTGATATGCTGGGATAGTACTGATATGCTTTTGAAAACAATTTTATGGCTATGACTGAGGGAAGGAAACACATTTCCTGCTTAGATTCCATATGTTCTCCACAGTTTTACAGGTAATTACTGGCATAAGAGATGGGCACTGTTTATTTTCTTCTTTAAAACTGATCAGAATTGTCTGATATTAATGTATGTTATTACTTTTTTGTTTTCATAGGTTTAATTCATGAACACACATAAGTAACACACATAAGTTTCCTCCCTATCCAGCTGGATAGCCTTCATTCAAGGGATTATGCCTACCAAATTGCAATCAGGTAAGAGAAAATATACTGATTTTATACAGCGGGCACAAGGAGTCATGACAGCATTAGCATGTGAGATTTTCTTTTTCCTGAGATACTCAAGTAGAGGGGGAGGATTATTTTAAAACAAAAATGGAATAGGTACATGAACATAGCTAAAACCACACTCCACTGCTTGCCTTGCCTGACTATACTCATTTGATTTCATCATTTTTTTGCCCAGCCTACATTTGTTCTTTCCCTCTTGGATGCACAACTTAACATGGTGAGGGCGGGTTGTGTGTGTC
Source organism: Heteronotia binoei (assembly GCF_032191835.1). Classification (NCBI taxonomy): domain Eukaryota; kingdom Metazoa; phylum Chordata; class Lepidosauria; order Squamata; family Gekkonidae; genus Heteronotia; species Heteronotia binoei. Next base: position 86,239,063 of record NC_083225.1, read on the forward strand.
AATGAAACTGAAAGCAATATCATAAGAGGACTAAGCTCTTTTCAGAATCATTCAGGTGAATGGTCACAGCTGAGACATCAGCCTAAGATGTACCTACTCCCTTCAGAGATCAATGGCCACACTAGCAGAAGAGCTGCCCTGAGCCCATTAGGGGAGGGCAGGATATAAATTTGATAAAATAAATAAAATAAAGAGAGCAGGCAGTTCTAATGATGATGGCACAGAGGAATCCTTGAAGTGTACTAGCTACTGGGCAGCAGTACCAGTGGAAGGTGACACTGACGGAGGATCTTTCATAGACAATGACAGTACCACTTCAGGCAACCCTGATTAGTACTGAGAAGAAGAGCAACACAATGGTAGACCACTTCTGAACAGCTCTTACCTTGAGAACTTTATGATAAGACAATCCAAAATGAGTAAGAAATGTAAGATATTTAAGCTGGATTCCAAAAAGAAAGGCACTAGAGATGATATTGCAAATGGAGCATATAAAACAATTTCAGAAAAAAATCAGTGTGTGTTTCATAGATTATAACTGAGCATCAAGAAGACAAAAGTAATGACTTGTGGGGAATTGCAGAACTTTAAGGCTGACAATGAAGAAACTGAAATTGTTCGAGATTTTCTATACCTTGGCTCCATCATCGACCAAAAGTGAGACTGCAACTAAGAAATCAGAAGCAAATTGAAACTAGGAAAGGCAGCTATGAAGGAGTTAGAAAAGATTTTTAAGTGTAAGGATGTGTCCCTGGCAACCAGGATCAAGCTAATTCATGCCGTTGTATTCTCAATCTGGAGATTCATATTGAGTATTCAGTATATGAGTGGTGTAAGTGTTAGAGGGTTGGACTAAGAGTGGGGAGAAATAAAAATGAATGAAATTGATTAATTAATAATTCTCCATGTGGGAGCAGGCACTGCATGTTCATATGTTCTACTGCCTTTTGTTTGGTGCAAAACATTTGCCCCATCCCTTCCTCTCTCAGACTGTAGCAAAGATGCCTGCCTAGCAGAGACAACATTTGCCTCTGTCGCTTGCAGCCACAAACTCCCTGTCATAGAAGACAGCAAATATGGCTCCCAGTCATCAGCACTGCCTACATCTGATTACTGCCTGTATCCAATTTGCACCTAACCACTGTAGATATACTTGCTGTCTAGCAGGAAAGGGACATGGATCCTTTGTCTCTCTCTCTCTCTCTGACAGGGTTGCTTGCATTTCGGAGAGTACAAGTAAGACTTTACTGCCCCCTGTAACTAGCAAGTGCAGCACAAGACCAGAGAATAAAATAGCAAGCAAACAGGAAGACACACTGCTGCTTGATTCTTGTCTGCCTGCCCTACTTCCCTTGCTATCATTGTTAGCAGATTTTCTCTGACATACTTTGCTGGCAGAGACTTTGTGTCCTTTTGACTTTTCTCCTCTGATGTCATGGTAGTTTTTGAACAGCTCTGGCCAGCAAATGAGTACTAAAGAGGAGCTGAGATACCTTAACATTGGGATCCCTTTCTTTTTGCTCTGTTATAATGTGCCTCGGAGCATTTCTCTGAATATTGTCAGGTGACTCTTGATGATTATGTATGCAATGGCACAGCAGTACAAACAGATTATAAAATGCAAGTGTCATTTTAAAAATGCATTTTGGCAGTGTAGAAGAAAGAACAATGGTACCTTTTGATTGATAATGTTTATGAGATGACACAAAGAAAGTCAGTAGCACATTTGAAACAGAGAACCAGACTAAATGTTGAATAATAAAGCAAAATTTGTGATGTGGTCAGAATAAGAATTTAACAGTGGCTTATGCCATAATGGTTTTATACACTCTGAAATGTTTGGAAGGGTCTTTCCATACTGTATGAAACTGACCACAATTTGCCTTTTCAGTGGCAGGGTCTGCTTGAATATGTTAGATTTTGCCAAACTACCACAATTCAGTTGTTCTAAAGAAGCAATGGACAAAGCCTCTTGAATATGGTTCTTTTGGATTCAGTGTGATTGCTTTTTAGTACAGCTAGAAAAGATTTTGTGAAATGTCATGGCCATACATGAGCAGAGAAATGCTCCTGCAGCTATGACAGGCCATGTTTCTTCAGACCAGTTTGGAAAGTGACATAGGAACATGAAAAATATCCTAGCAAACATCCATGTTGATGAAATGTGCCAGGAGATTTCAGACAAGTGCTTCAATTTCACAGCAACTTTTTAATAGTTACATTTTTATAGTAAAGAGGTAATTCTGTGCTCGGTTGCTGGCATACAACTCCTATAGAAATCAATGACATTTACATACACAGAACTGATGGGGGATTGCAACCTCAATTTAATCATGGCATACATTAAGAAACATTGATTTTAAATTGCCTAAGCAAAATTATTTACTACTGTAATCATTTTTAAAAACTGTATAGCTTTAAGATTCTGGGGAAATCAATAGGATTTAAAAAATGTAACATAAACCAATTTTTAAAAATTTGCTCTGGACATTCAACAGCATACTTCTCATCCAGATTATCAAAAGCAGTGAAGTAATTTCAGGTGATTGTCATTCAGAGGATAGCATTCTATTTTTTTTAAAGACACTTCCATTCAAGACTTTGTTTTTTGTGAGGCTGCATTTTTTGTTCTTCTGCTCTACAGAAAGGGTGCTATTGCTAGCGAGATGTATGTGCAGTGATGAAGAAAGAAGCATCTGAGGTTTAATTTAGCCTTGTGGGCCCAATATCTCCCTATCAGTACTGGTATTCTAGTAAAAGCTTTTTTTTTTTTAGTTAACTCTCTTCACAGGACCTCTTAGTGTGGGCTTGGGAAACACAATGACCACAGGCTTCTGTGGAACATCACCGACACGATGACCTCACTTTTATGTGATGTCATCACATGAAGGATGTGGCATAATAGCCCCACTCACCCCGGAACATTCCCAGAACCCTCCACTGGAAAGCTGAGGGGACATGGCAATGCTAGTTCATTATAATTTACTACATTTACCAATTATATTTCTTTGACACCCATTTCAGCACTTTGTTACAAAGGCACTGTGACCCTAAGGGGGGTGGGGGGGGGGTGGGCTCCCTCTGGGTGTCCTGCCCCCCCAGGGAAAGTGAATGCGCAATACATTGCCTCTCCTTTCCTGGTGTAGTGAATGCTGCATGGTCACTGTCTGGCTATGCCTGGCAGATGGTCGTTGCAATGGCCTCTCCTACATTACTGCATCCATGGCAACACCTTCTCGCTGGTCCCCCCCCCCCCCGTTTTCACAGAGTTTGCCACGTTATGGTGCGACCGAATGTCCGGCGGTATAACCGGATGGGCAGACTGGGCTCACCAACCTCGCCAGCCAAGAGAAGGAAAATTCTAACATCAAGCCCGGGCAGACAGAGCTCGTTAATGTAACATCTACCACCTGGAGGACTCGCTGCCAGCGTCCCGGCTTACTGGGCCATGGCAGATGACCCCATGGTGAAAGGGTGGAGCCAGTACTGCGCACACTGTGCTTCACCTAAAAATTCCTCTGCGCAGGCCTGAAGGGTATCCACATCCACAACCCACAACATACCAAGTCCTGCAGCGATGGGCAAGGGGCGAAACGGCAGGTGGAAGATGCCACTGGAAGCCGTAGTCCCGATCCTGCATGTAGGCGGTTCAGGGTATTGGTCACCTGATGCTGACCCGGAGACGAAAGCATTTTTCGGCAGCACCCTGAACGACCAAGCAGCCTTATTTAGGGACAGCACTTCTTGCTCCGTATGGAGAGGGGCCTAGAAAAGGTGGCCTAAACAAAGCTCGTCTCCCCCCTCCCAGTTGGCTAGCCGCGGTCAACGGGCATCCTTACTTGCGGTCGAAAAATAACAACAAAGAAAAGGCATGCACCTGCCTCACAAAGTGTGCAAAGACTAAAGCTTGCGTGTTGGAACATCAGAACCATGCTTGACACAGTAGACAGTGGTCACCCTGAACGACGTTCTGCTCTAGTTGCCCACGAACTTCTCAGGTTGAATATCGACATAGCAGCTCTCAGTGAGGTCCGTTTCCCTGAGGAAGGTAGTCTTCAAGAACACAGTGCTGGCTATACCCTCTACTGGTCAGGTAAGTCAAAGGCTGAGAGCCGCCTTTCTGGCGTTGGCTTCATGGTCAGGAACTCCATTGCCTCTAAACTCAAAAACCTGCCAACAGGTCACTCAGATCGCATCATGTCTGTGCGCCTCCCACTTCAAAACAAGCAGCATGCAACACTCTTTAGTGTGTATGCTCCAACCCTTCAAGCAGATCCTGCAGAAAAGAACAAGTTCTATGCTGATCTACGCAACCTCGTACGGAAGACCCCTACAGAGGACAAGGTGATCATCCTTGGCGACTTTAATGCCAGAGTAGGTAAAGACTCGGAAGCCTGGAAAGGAGTACTTGGCAAACACGGCATTGGCAACTGCAATGATAACGGGCGCCTCCTGCTAGAATTCTGCACGGAGCATCAGCTCACCATTACCAACACTATCTTCCAGCAGAAGAACAGTCTGAAGACAACCTGGATGCACCCACGGTCCAAGCATTGGCACCTTATTGACTACATTCTGGTGCGCCAGAGAGACCTTCGAGATGTCTTACACACCCGAGTAATGCCCAGTGCAGAATGTCATATGGATCATCATCTAGTCATATGGACTAGATGGAATGTCATATGGATCATCTGCAATCTCCGCCTTCACTTTAAATCTACACTCAGGAGAGGCGGTATCCCCCGGAAGAAGTTTCAGGTTGGCAGCCTTCAGTCAGCCGAAGTTAAAGCTGCCTTCCAGGCAAAACTCCAGACAAGAATTGAGGACCCCAGTTGCCTCACAGATCCTTCTCCAGAAGCACTCTGGGAACACCTAAAAACTACCATCCTGTTGACCTCTGAAGAAATCCTCGGGTTCTCCACAAGGAAGAACAAGGACTGGTTTGATGAGAACAATCAAGAGATCCAAGAATTACTGGCGAAAAAGAGATCTGCCTACCAAGCACATCTTGCTCAGCCCTCCTGTCCCGGGAAAAAAGCAACCTTTCGCGCTTTATGTAGCAACCTTCAGCGCAAGCTTCGAGACATTCAGAACGAGTGGTGGACCAAGCTTGCAGAGAGATCCCAGCTGTGTGCAGACACTGGTGATTTAAGAGGGTTCTATGAAGCCCTGAAGGCAGTATATGGTCCATCATATCAGGCTCAGAGCCCTTTGCGTAGTGCAGACGGCCAAGTGCTCCTCACAGACAAGGCATCCATACTGAACCGGTGGTCGGAGTATTTTCAGGATCTCTTCAGTGCCAATCGCGTAGTTCAAGATTCAGCAATCCACCTCACCCCACTTCAACCAGTGAAAACAGAGTTGGATGTGATCCCCACCCTAGAAGAGACTGTTTAAGCCATCGAGCAACTGAAAAGTGGCAAGGCAGCAGGAGTTGATGGAATTCCACCAGAAATCTGGAAGCATGGGGGCATAGTACTACATAGCACACTTCACAAAGTACTTGTCACCTGCTGGGAACAAGGCAAACTACCACAGGACTTTCGCGATGCAATCATCATTACTCTACATAAGAACAAAGGGGAAAAGTCAGCCTGCTCCAACTTCCGGGGGATAACCCTGCTCTCCATCGCAGGCAAAATCCTTGCCAGAATACTCCTGAACAGACTGGTGCCCACCATTGCAGAAGAACTCCTCCCAGAGAGCCAGTGCGGCTTCATAGCTAACAGGAGCACCACCGACATGGTATTTGTTCTCAGGCAGCTCCAAGAGAAATGCAGGGAACAGAACAAGGGTCTATATGTGACTTTTGTCAACCTTACCAAAGCTTTTGATACCGTTAGCAGGAACGGCCTGTGGCAAATCTTGGAACGTTTAGGATGTCCCCCAAGGTTCCTCAGTATGGTCATCCAGCTACATGAAGACCAGCGAGGCCAAGTCAGACACTGCAACGATCTCTCGGAGCCCTTCCCAATTGGCACAGGTGTAAAGCAAGGCTGTGTTCTCGCGCCAACTCTCTTTACGATCTTTTTTAGCATGATGCTTCAAAGAGCCGCAGTAGATTTAGATGATGATGATGGTGTCTACATCCGCTATCGCACCGATGGCAGCCTGTTCAACCTGAGGCGACTAAAGGCCCACTCCAAGACAATGGAAAAACTTATCCGAGAGCTACTGTTTGCTGATGATGCTGCACTTGTCTCCCACTCAGTATCAGCTCTGCAGCATATGACGTCCTGCTTTGCAGAGGCTGCCAAGCTATTCGGCCTAGAAGTTAGTCTGAAGAAGACAGAAGTTCTCCACCAGCCTGCACCCCAGGAAGATTATCACCCTCCTTGTATTACTGTGGGTGAATCAGTTTTGAAGACAGTCCAGCAGTTCAGCTACCTGGGGTGCATCATCTTCTCAGACGCCAAGATCGACAAGGAGATTGACAAAAGGCTGGAAAAGGCAAACAGTGCATTTGGCCGACTGCATAAAAGAGTGTGGAGCAACAAGCATCTGAAAAAAGGCAGAAAGATCAATGTTTACAAAGCGGTTGTGATGACAACCCTCATCTACGGCTCCGAATCGTGGGTTTTATACCGTCATCACCTGCGACTCCTTGAGCGCTTTCATCAGCGCTGCCTTTGCACCATCCTCAACATCCACTGGAGTGACTTTGTGACCAACACTGAAGTCCTCAAGCATCGAGGCATTGCTGTTGAAGACGCAGCTGCGCTGGGCAGGGCATATCTCCAGGATGGAAAACCACCACCTTCCCAAGATTGCCCTGTATGGCGAACTTTCCACCGGCCATCGAAATAGAGGGGCACCAAAGAAGAGGTACAAGGACTCCTTGAAGAAATCCCTTGGTACCTGTTGCATTAACCATCATCAGTGGTCTGACCTAGCCTCAGATCGCAAAGCATGGAGGCACACCATCCACCAGGCTGTCTCTTCCTTTGAGAATGCATGCATAGCTGGTCTTGAGGACAAAAGGAGATCGAGGAGGAATCGTACTGCTACAGCACCAATTCCAAATCAGACTTTTCCCTGCAGCCACTGTGGCCGGACCTGCCTGTCCCGCATTGGTCTTGTCAGCCACCAGCGAGCCTGCAACAGACGTGGACTACTGCACCTTTCTTAAATCTTCGTTCGCAAAGTCAAGCCGAGAGAGAGAGAGAGACTGTGACCCTAAAGATAACAGGCATTTACTCAGTGGCAGGCATCTTTTCTTGGTTTATGTCTTCATCTTCTAACCTCCGATCTTATCTGTGAGGCTAGGCTCAGAATACACATCACTGGGCACTTGTTTATCTTATTGAGAACAACACTAGATCTACTTGAGAGAGGCATGCACATTCTTAATGTAACATCTCTTTATGATGCTACCTGTGTTTATGACATTAGCAGAATTTAGGCAGAGTTCAGGAATTTAGGAAATATGCAGGTTTTAAGGCACATTCTGACTTATTTCACTTTGCAGCATGAAAAAAGAAGAGTTAGTTGTCATGAGAGCAGAAGAATTGTTTGCTGCGTGGCTGATTTAGGGAAGACTTTGAGAGATTCCTCCCCCCCCACACACAGAGTGTGACTTTTAAAAAAAATACCTCTCCCATCTGGGAAGCTGTTCCTTGCTGTGGTTTCAGGGACTGAACCTAAAATTAAAGCTGAGCTTTCCTGGGGTACCTGTTGGGGGGGGGGGCTATAACAAGGACATCCCAAATCCAATCTTCAGCAAACTTGGAGGGTGGGAGGAGTAGAGCCTGCTGAAGACTTCCAGGGCTGGATTAAACCCTGTGGAGGCCCCTAGGCAGTTGAAATCTTGAGCCCCCCATTGCAAATTATCTCAGGAGTTGGAGCACCCACCCCACTGCCCGTGGCCCCTGCTGCAGCACCGGTGGCTAAAAAGGCAAATGCAATATTGGGATGTATTAACAGAAGTATAGTGTCCAGATCACGTGAAGTGATGGTATCACTTTACTCTGTTCTGGTAAGACCTCACTTGGAGTATTGTGTTCAGTTGTAGGCACCGCATTTTAAGAAGGATATAGAGAAGCTGGAATGGGTCCAGAGGAGGTTGACGAAGATGGTGAGGGGTCTGGAGACCAAGTCCTTTGAAGAAAGGTTGAAGGAGCTGGACATGTTTAGCCAGGAGAGGAGGTGGCTGAGACGTAATATGATCACCATCTTCAAGGACTTGAAGGGCTGTCATAGAGAGGATGGTGCAGAATTGTTTTCTGTGGCCCCAGAAGGTAGGCCTGGAAGCAATGGGTTGAAATTAAATCAAAATTAAATCCTAACAGAGCAGTTCCTCAGTAGAACACGCTTCCTTGGGAGGTGGTGGGCTCTCCTTCCTTGGAGGTTTTTAAACAGAAGCTGGATGGCCATCTGACAGCAATGCAGATTCTATGAATTTAGGGAGAGGTATTTGTGAATTTCCTGAATTGTGCAGGGGGGTTGGACTAGATGACCTTGGAGGTCACTTCCAACTCTATGGCTCTATGGCTGATGAGGATTGGGAAAGTTATTTTAAAATTTACCATTGTGCCACATATATGAGAATATGCTTATATTTCATGTTGAAGATGAATAGTTAGCACATAGCGACTAACAGAACAGAATTCACAATATCTGGCATGCACTGGAAAGTATGTGTGGAAGAGGAGAGGGAGCATCAACCCAGATAGGCCCAGATAGCAGCCACTGCCAAATCCGCCTTCTTTCATCTTAGGCGGGTGAGGCAGTTGGCTCCCTTCCTGGAACGCAATGACCTGGCAACAGTGATCCATGCAACCGTCACCTCGAGGCTAGATTACTGTAATGCCCTCTACATGGGGCTGCCCCTGTGCCGAACTCGGAAACTGCAGCTAGTGCAGAATGCAGCAGGCAGACTGCTATTGGGCTTACCTCGTTGGGAACATGTGCAGCCTAGGCTGCGGGAGCTGCATTGGCTGCCAATTGTTTACCGAGTTCGTTACAAGGTGCTGGTTATTACCTTTAAAGCCCTATATGGCCGACGACCTGCCTACCTTAGGGACCGCCTCTCACCATACGTTCCTCAGAGAGCACTACGATCCAGTTCATAAAACCTTCTGGAAGTACCTGGGCCAAAAGAGGCCAAACTAAAAACAACTTGAGAACAGGCCTTCTCTATAAAAGCACCCCAATGGTGGAACCAGCTGCCGGAAGAGGTGCGGGCCCTGTGGGATCTTGGCCAATTCCGTAGGGCATGCAAAACCGCCCTCTTCCGGAAAGCCTTCTAAAATGGAGCTTGGAATAAACACCATGCCATCATTAACATAACTGAGATAGTAGCACTATTAGATTATATTTTTTAGACTGTTTTTAGATTATTTAAATATTTAATTGTTAACTGTATTGATCTGTATAATCTTATTTTATTGCTTTAATATGGCTTTTGCCATGTCCTGTAAGCCGCCCTGAGCCTGCCTCGGCGGGGAGGGCGGGGCATAAATAAAATTTTTATTATTATTATTATTATTATTATTATTATTATTATTATTATTATTATTATTATTATTATTAACCATTTTGTGACTCTTTAACTACCCTGATTGCAACTGCAAGTAGAAATAACCTTCAACAGATATGCATCCTATTTAAAGGTAAGCATGCATACACATTCTATAGGAAGGAGGTGCTCTAAAATTGCACTGAGCATTGGTTCTCATATTGGTATGGGTCACATGTGCCCCATTTCTTCTAAAAGAAATGCCTCATATTCTTGTAAAAGAAATGCCTCATATTCTTGTAAAAGAAATGCATCATATTCAGGTGAGAGTATTCTGTGTACTACAGGGAACTTTCTATTTGTATTTTAAAACATTTATATCCTACCTTCTGAGGCAATCAGTAATATATTTCTAAAGACATCTTACATAAAACCTGTCAGATGTCAAAACACACACAAAAACCCCTTCATTTAAAATGTCCACAGAAACAAAACAGTTTTGTCCTTCTGAAGACCAACAGCAATGTGATCCTTATTAGCTCCACAGAGAGCTTATTCCACAGAAGTGGAGCCAGTGCAGAAAAAGTTCATGAGCATCTGGTTGCCAGCTCTGTCACTCTCAGGGAAGGCAACACTAACCAATATGGATCTTAGAAGCACACTGATGGCATGTGGGTTCACAGAGGCTGATGTCTTTCAGATATTCAGCATCACAATGCTAACCATGGCTCCTAGCCTTTTAACATGGTCTACTAATGACTATAAAGCAGGGGTGGCCAAACTTGCTTAACATAAGAGCTACATAGAATAAATGTCAGATGTTTGAGAGCTGCAAGACAGGAAGGAAGGAAGGAAGGAAGGAAGGAAGGAAGGAAGGAAGGAAGGAAGGAAGGAAGGAAGGAAGGAAGGAAGGAAGGAAGGAAGGAAGGAAGGAAGGAAGGAACCTTTGAACTAGGTGACAGTCCTCATCTAGGATGCAAGAACAATAGCCACATTATGCTTTTTATTAGATTCAACCCAAATGACTCCCAATACTGCTCAAGCTTTTTCCAGAATTCTTTATCAGTGAACCTCAAAAGCTCACACATTTTTTGTATCATCTATTTACTTAAGCTATATCCCATCTTTCTCCCAGGCAAAGACCCGAAGCAGCTTACATCATTCTTCAACAAAAAATCTGTTGTCCGCCCCTGGCCCAAGAGAAGCCAGGCTATGTGTAACGAGATCCAGGGCTTTTTCGGTGGCAGCGCCAGAACTTTGGAACACCCTCCCAGGAGCTGTAAGGGCCCTGCGGGATTTATCTGCGTTCCGCAGGGCCTGTAAGACCGAACTGTTTAAACAGGCTTTTGTGATCTAACTGAAAAAGGGCTGCCACCGGACACCGGTGGGGCTGATCATAGTTAAGAAGTCAATACCGCCTATACTGGATTGAAATAGCGCTATAGAATGGTTTTAAAGTTGATGTAAATTATGGTTTTATATGTTTTATTGGATTAATTGTTTTATAATGTTGTAAGCCGCCCTGAGTCTGCTTGCGGAGAGGGCGGGATATAAATGAAAAGTAATAAATAAATAAATAAAATAAATTCTCTTCTTCATTTTATCCTTACAACAATCCTGTGAAGTAGGTTAGACTGAGAATGTATGTGTAACTGGGCCAAGCCAAGATCACCCAGCAAGCTTCCATGGCAGAGCGGAGATTTGAACCCGGGCTTCCCAGAACCTAGCCTGACACTCTTAACCACTACTCCACAGTTGCAGTAAATAAAAATAAAGAAAGGAAGGAAGGATGCACAAAGGCAGCACTTTCAGCTGCCATGGAGAATATATGCATTGATGGTGCCAGACTTCCTGGGAGTAAGTCCCATTGAACAGACCAGAGTAGGATTCTGAGTAGACCTGATTAAGACCCAGAGTCACTGTCAGCTTAACGTACCTTCACAAGTTGTGAAGATAAAAATGAAGGAGGAGAGAACAACATTGTGAGCCAGTTTGACTCCCCACTGGGGAGAAAGGCAGCAGGGTATATATATTACAGTAAGCAATGACTGGGAGGAAAGTCACAGTGCTGAATTAGGGCCGCTGTCAAGGAGCTGGAGTTCTCTGGGAAAGACAACTGATCTCCAGAATTTACCCAAAGTAAATGGCCACTTTCAAGGGTTGATCTAGGGATCCATTCAGCTCCTCCCTGCCCAAGGCACAGCCCCCAGTCCCCAGAAATTTCCTAAATTGGAACTGGCAAACCTACTAGGGCTTACTCCCAAATTAATTGGGGGGGGGGGGGGGAGGATAAGATTGCTTCCTGCTGAACTCCAGACTGAGCATTTTAAGTCCTGGGCCTCTCACTTTTTATTTTACAATGTCAACCTTTCATGCCTATTCCCAGACAGGCTAGACTGGCCCTTTTTCATGATAGTTTTGGTCAATGAGCCACAGGTGCAGAAAAGTCCAACTCAGCTAATAAAGTCCAACTCCAAAAAAAGAGCACTAAACCCAAGGGATGAGTGCATTCCAAGGGTCCCCCTAAGTTTCCCTTTCACACTGCGAGGGAGCCAGCAGCTGCCAAAGGAAGTGGAGGGAGGGGTCCAAGATGAGAAAGCAGCCAGCTTTTCCTCCCCACAACACATGAAAGGAACCTTCTACTGGTGAGCTCATGCGCCCCTCCACCCACACCATGCCAGGCGCTAGGTCCTAGTGCTCCTCCTACATCTTTCCGTCTCTCCATGCCTTTCCAAACAAGTGCCCAGTCTGCCTCCCCCCCCCCACACACACAGAGGAATGCATGCACGGAAGGAAGGAGGCCACTGGGCAATGTTGCAGGGGCAGTAAGGAGCTCTGCTAGGCTGGAGGAAGAGGCGGGAGGAACACCCCGGCTGTGAAAAATGGGGGGGGGGGAGCGGGGAGCTGGCTCAGGGCTCCCAAGGACCTGGGGCCCATAGGCAAGCGTTTAGTTTGCCTAATTGTTAATCTGGCACTGAAGACTTCCTGTGAGTTTGGTGTTTCTAATTCATAAAAGGGTTCTTCTACCACCTTCCGAAACCAAACAAACCAAGAATCAGTTCAGGAAATGAAAAAGTTTGTGTAAATTCATGGTTCATGCAATCAAATGAACCATGAACCACCATTTTCCTGGTTCATGCCCATCCCTAGTGTGGATTTGTGAATATATATTATTGAGTTAAAATGCAGCACCTTTGCAGGATAATTTCTCTTGCTGTTGTAGACTGTTTTTGGAAGTACAGGAAGAAGATGCAATAAAGCTTTCATTTTTCCTTTTATGCTTCCTTCTTGGATTATACTGATTGCTGGAGGTCCCTGAAGGCTTGATCCCTTTTTTTCTCTTTTTTTCCTTTTTGTCTCAAGATTCATAGTAAGAATGAGAGATATTAGTTAAATTTGTAGCCTGCATTTTGGGGCTGCTAAGATCTTGAAGAGTTTTTAAACATTGGTTTGCAGTGTATCACTAGAAGATTTTATGGCTGCTGTGTTAATTGTGGGCAGAGAGCAGAATAAGCATTCATAAACTAGAAGTCACAAGACTTAATTCTCTAATCCATGTAATAATCTATTTTTGTGTTTAGGCTCGCTAGTCGCTACTCATTCTAATTTGATTACCACACTGATTAGCTGAAGAGCTATATGCACCTAGAATTACCATTTTATCTCTCCAGATAACCCATCCTAGCTTGTTTAGGTCATTGTCTGTAAACAAATAGCATTTACTAATAAGGGACAACAAGTGGGGGCTTGAAAAAACTGTCGTGGAACTTTATGGAATCCTGTGCATGTTTAAATGGTGTTAAGAAGACCTTGCTCTTAGTTAAATTGGCATAGGATTGTGACAGAAACTGTCTTCTCACATCCTAATCCTTAGTAAAAGGGACAGAAACAACAATTAAAACTGGGGCAGGAGCGTCATTGAGGGAACACCAGATGAAACAAAGAAGTCTTCACCTACTGGCAAAACACAGTTATACATAGGGACTGATAAATTTTCCTAAGGATGAAGTTCCATAATTTTGGTACTATAGTGCAGAAGGCTCTCATTTGGGTGCCACCCATATAAGATCAGAAGGCAGTGTCTCAAAAGATGGCAACAGCTGCTGGGTTTATATGAGAGCACAGAAGTTCCAATCAGGAATGTTGCTGGTGGCAGCACATGGGTAACTCTTCTAGTAGGATGGCTTCATATGTCCATCAACTATGTATTTCCTACTCTGACTCTTCTCACTGGATACTACCCTTGCCAGGCCTGCTCTAATGGAAATAGTATCAGCAGGCAATATGTCAGAACACTGAGGATATATGAACTTCCCGGAATGCTTCTGAATCCCAGAAGTGTTTCATTTGGATTAGTTATTCTTCCAGTATAACAAACAAGGTATGATTGGGTTGAATTTTGATTAGCTGCACCTCCAAATGTTCATCCCTAATAGAAACAGTAATACATTTCCAAGTTATGGAGGATTGTAATGGAGTCTGGTTCAGGAAATAGGGTATGCTCGCACTTCCCTACAAAATATACCCCAACATGGCTGGAGTTCCACATAATTGTTTACTTGATCTAGCTCTGATTCAGAGAATGCCAAAACCTGAAATTATTTTCCACCCCTCACACACATACTCAGCTGTTGCTATGTTTTCATTTACTTATGGGTGACGTGCAACTTCCACTATTTAAAAGCCGTCTGAATTTGGCTATATCAGCCTCCTTTAGTTTTTTTCATTTGACATTTAACCTCTTGGGGTTGGAAACTCTGTCATTTGCCAGCCAGCTGGGGAGCATCGCGGCAGGCAGCTGTCTCATTATTCTGGCTTCCTTCCTGACAACCTTATGGAGTTGTGGTTTTAAAACTGACAAGTGGAGCCTTGCACTTTGATATGGAATTAAGTGGGAAAGCCAACCCAGAGACTGAAATAATGGGCAAGATTGACAGACTGGTCAGAAAGGAAACTTTGTGAACACTTTCCTTATCTGGCTGAAGCAGTCATGCAGTGCTCCTTGTCAGACAAATTCTGGAAGCAACAGCACAGATTACATGCAAATGAGCAACCTCAGCAGTACAATTTTAGTTACTCTGCAAGCCAATTAAATTTCATCATCAGCTTTTACCTGGCAGGTTTAGTCCAAAGTTTCATTGCCTTATTCCTTTTTATTTCAGGGAGATAGCAACAGATGGCATTCTGTTTTTGTCAGACTTGGCAGATTGACAGTGGACTCTCTTCCCCTAAGTCTGAAAGGCATATTCAGTGTCACCAGCAAGCAAGCAGCCTGGAGAAATCTGCATTCTTGGAAATTTGTCCAGTCACCTTGAAGGGATCCAAGGAAAGATGGAACACTCTGAAAATGTGTAACAGAATATTCTTACACCAGATACACTGGGACAATGTCAGACGTGGATGGTTCAAGTTAACTGCTTAACACCAAATACAATATTTATTATATATTTCATTGATACCAGTGGAACCTATTCCTATCACTGACATCTCTGCCAAATGGCTAGGAAGTTGTCTAGTATAAACCCTTAATCCTCATAAGACCTTTCTGCCAAGTATTTTGTGATTTCTTTGTGTTGCAATAATCTGAACACTATGTTTACATTTGCATTTGTGTGAAATTTGTATTTACATGTATTCAGTATTTGTCAGGTGACCTGATTGAAAAGGGAGAGGAAGAATAACTCACTTCTTTTCTCCAGTCAGCATTCATTCCTGGAGTTTCCCCTTGTATCCTTTCCTTGTCACACTTGTTGTCTACTGGCTACTTTCTTCCTTGATATGGCAAGGGATCAAAGAAGAAGGAAAGGAAATAAAATGGTGGACATATTTTCAGATTTGTTCTAGACTTAAAAGAATATCTGTACCAAGACAGATGTTACTAAAGAATTGACTGACTGAAAAGTTTTTCACAATCTAATGACCATTTATTAGAATGAATTTACAAGTTATTGCCTCAATATGACTTTGCAGAAGAACAGGTTAAACCCTGCATGATCAAATGGATGCAAAATTTAGGTAAGGAAATACAATTTCAATGCTGGGAAAACCTATGAACCTTCAGGACATTAAATTTGCTGCTAGTCAAGCATTATGAGAACTGGTATAAAATGTTCTACAGATGGTATGTTACCTCAAAAGACATTGAAATAATGTACAAGAATTATAAAGGGTCTTGCTGGAAATGCAAAGGAGTAAAAGGTACCTTCTACCGTATGTGATGGTGTTACCCAAATAGGTGGTCTCCTAATATCTGGGGGAATATTAGTTCTTAGAGGAGACATTAGGTCTAGTGAGAGCAAGATCTCTCTGAGTCAGATTCAAAGTATTGGTTTTAAGAACATAAGAGAAGCCATGTTGGATCAGGCCAATGGCCCATCCAGTCCAGCACTCTTTGTCACATAGTGGTCAAAAATATTATATATATACACACACACACACACACATATATATACACTCTGTGGCTAATAGCCACTGATGGACCTCTGTTCCATATTTTTATCTAATCTCCTCTTGAAGCTGTCTATGCTTGTAGCCGCTGCCACCTCCTGTGGCAGTGAATTCCACATGTTAATCACCCTTTGGGTGAAGAAGTACTTCCTTTTATCCGTTTTAACCTGACTGCTCAGCAATTTCATCGAATGCCTACGAGTTCTTGTATTGTGCGAAAGGGAGAAAAGTACTTCTTTCTCTACTTTCTCCATTCCATGCATTATCTTGTAAACCTCTATCATGTCACCTTTCAGTCGACATTTCTCCAAGCTAAAGAGCCCCAAGCGTTTAACCTTTCTTCATAAAGTGTTCCAACCCTTTAATCATTCTAGTTGCCCTTTTCCGCACTTTTTCCAATGCTATAATATCCTTTTTTGAGGTGCGGTGACCAGAATTATACACAGAATTCCAAATGAGACCGCACCATCGATTTATACAGGGGCATTATGATAGTGGCTGATTTGTTTTCAATTCCCTTCCTAATAATTCCCAGCATGGCGTTGGCCTTTTTTATTGCAATCGCACACTGTCTTGACATTTTCAGTGAGTTATCTACCAGGACCCCAAGATCTCGCTCTTGGTCAGTCTCTACCAGTTCACACCCCATCAACTTGTATTTGTAGCTGGGATTCTTGGCCCCAATGTGCATTACTTTGCACTTGGACACATTGAACCTCATCTGCCACGTTGACGCCCACTCACCCAGTTTCAACAGATCCCTTTGGAGTGCCTCACAATCCTCTCTGGTTCTCACCACCCTGAACAATTTAGTGTCATCTGCAAACTTGGCCACTTCACTGCTCACTCCCAACTCCAAATCATTTATGAACAAGTTAAAGAGCATGGGACCCAGTACTGAGCCCTGCGGCACCCCACTGCTTACCGTCCTACACTGCGAAGACTGCCCGTTTATACTCACTCTCTGCTTCCTATTAATTAGCCAGTTTTTGATCCACAAGAGGACCTGTCCTTTTACTCCATGACTCTCAAGCTTTCTAAGGAGCCTGTGATGAGGAACTTTATCAAAAGCTTTCTGGAAGTCAAGGTAAACAATATCTATCGGGTCTCCTTTGTCCACCCCCTCAAAGAACTGTAACAGGTTGCTGAGGCAAGATCTTCCCTTACAGAACCCATGCTTAGTCTTCCTCAATAACCCGTGTTCATCAATGTGCCTACTCATTCTGTCCTTGATAATGGTTTCTACCAACTTTCCCGGTATTGAAGTCAGACTGACTGGCCTGTAATTTCCCAGATCTCCTCTGGAACCCTTTATAAAGATGGGGGTGACATTTGCTACCTTCCAGTCCTCAGGAACACAGGCAGATATCAATGAAAGATTATATATTTTTTTATTTAGAAACCAAATTCTCAATGAAACCTGAGACTATGCTATTGGCAATCCTTCCACAATACATATTTAGATATATGTTGACAGCTGCCAGTGTAACATTTGCAGTGAAATGGAGACAGAAGACTGTCCTACATTAGAAATCTGCAAAGGAAAACTAGCTGAATATACAACAATGGCAAAACTAACAAATTATATAATTAGAAGACCACTGAAAGAATTTTAGCAGAAATTGCAAGCCTACTACTTATATTACATAAATAGTTAAGTATCTTGATACCTCAAACTATTTGTATATTATATCAAAGCCAATGAAGATATAGCACAAATATTCTGTAAGGATAAGACTTAGAAAATGTTATAATTAAAATAATACCTAGGCTCTTAAGATTATATAAATTTAGCATAAAATTGTATAATTGTAAAAGATGTAATCTTTTTATTGTTAATAGAATATCACAACTAAGAAAGTTCTCATTTATTCTTTCAAAGAGATAATTCACCTCAAAATACTGAAATAATGATGTTTTACTATCTGCTTTTACATTTGAAATTATTAAGTTATTAAGACTATGTGGGTTGTTAGGGATGGTCTCAATTTAGTACAGGAATTCATCTAACTGTAGAGGCAACCTTCCTATTGTCAGAATATCACAACTAAAGAGTTTTTGTTTATTCTTTTAAAGAGAGAATTCACCTCAAATACTGCAATAATGATGTTTTACTATCTGAACTATATTTTTGAAATATGTGTTTTACTAAAATAGTTGATTGTTGAAGATCATTGATGAATTTATACTTTCCCCCCTCTCTCTTTTCCTTCTGTACCTCACTTTAAAAAAAAAAAAACACAACAACTTGTTTTATTATTTAATTCTGAGGGGAAATGGTCAGGTGGGAATTGGGTATAGGACTTATAAGGTGAACAGGCAACAGGAATGAGGTCACTCTGTATAAAAATAAATGCTAGATATTTTGTCACAAACATGTAACTGTTTCTGTTATTCAGCAAGGTCTTTAAAACTTGAGGAGCAAGATAACTTGGCAATCTCTGCTTACACAAACAAGCATAAGCTTGTTGCTTTCACAGAGACTAAAGTTAGTGAAGACAGGAACATTTAACCAAGTTCCAAGTTTCCTTCTTAGCCACTTAATGTGGATCACCCCCTTTTCTCTAGGAGCTATTTCTCTTAAACAGGATAGGGATCACCCCCGCCTCCTTTTAGGAGCTATTTCCCTCAGGCTTGAATGGGTATCCTTCTGGATCTTCTCACTTCCTTAGCCTACCAGTAAACTGTCGAGTCTTAACTGCCACTCTCGACTGTAAAATTCCATTTGAATCCCCTGTTACTCAAAGCTCTCAGACCAGGTTACAGCATTAACCTATCTGTCACAGCACTTAAGTTGGTTAAGCTGCGTGCCACCTCACACAGGGCTTGAGAAGGCCAATCCAAACACTGCTGCCTTGTGTGGGGCTCCTGTGAACCAAGCTGTGCACCATCATTGCCTCCTTGCCTACTGTAGAGCTCAGGTAGAATGGTTGCCCCTGCCTTCCCTGCCTCACACAGGAGTAGGGAGGGGTGGGCTCCTTTACATCACATGGGGCTGAGTTAGGCTCCTTGCTTAATATAGAAGTGAAATGCATGCTTCCTCCCCACCTGCCTTTAGGTGGGCTGGATGCCACCTCTCCACCTTGGTTCTGTCACAGGGCTGGTTGGGCCCAGGTTTGTGGAAGGTGCAAGGTCTCCCAGTGAGTTGTCACAGCAGAATGTAGATTCAAGAGCCTAACCACTACATCACATGAGTGAATGTGCAGTAACTGCTGCTGAAAAGCAGCAAGAAACTGGGTCTGGGAGAGTCATGCAAATTCCATGGTAGCAAGTTTCACAGCAGTTGCTACCAATCCTGGTCCCTGGTGAGTCCTCTCTCAAAGCCCAAAACAACTTTGGACAAGGCCATGTCATGCCCACTGACTTTTTCTGAAAGAAACCAATCCTGGAATGCATTCTAAACTGTTGTGGTTGCCTAGCAACAGTCACTGAGGGAATCCATTTTTAAAACTAAAGGTTTCAGATTTATAGGAAAACCATCTTATCTGTTTACAACACTACTCTCAGAATGTAAGTATCCTCAAATATGGTCAGGTTGAGAATGAGAATATACAAGACCCATGGAAAAAGATCCCATCCTCCCCCCACTTGCTCACCAGGCCTGGCACTACTCCAGACATCCATTGATGTTGCGAAGCCCAGAGCAACTCCCAGGCTCCTCTGTGCCTGCTGGCAGGCCTGGAATGGCTCCAAGCCTCCATGACCACTGCTGTTGGACCTAGAATAGTTGCTGGGCTCTGACATACTTGTTGCCTGGCCCAGAGTAGCTACCTGACTCCAGTGGATAACACTGGAGGCAGAGAGTGTTTTCTGTAGTTGCACAGATAACACTGTTTTATTGGGGAGGGGGGGGGGTCAACCCCCATGTATTTGTTTAAGTTTTCAGATTTTTTTTCTGCAAAGTCCCTCAAGATTGCAGGATAATCTGTTTTATCTCAGTGTGGCCCTGATCCATGAATTTTGATATGTGCAGATCAGGCCCAAATTGACTATTAGACTATAAGATGATATCAGACTTCAAGGCAACCTATGCCCATACTGCCATTGCTATCACTACAATCACACTCATAATTTCACCTAATGTATACCCAAGGACTGTATGAATCAGCTGTGACATGATGCCAAGTTGACATGCTTGCCTCTTCTGTTTTATGACTGTTCAGATTCTGCTGGATGCAGAAAATTGTAGCAGGTGCGCATAATTGGTTAAATGCTAATTTTGTAAGACAATGGCCTTACATAAACTGTACACACATGCCTCATTGTTTCCCCACACAAACATGCCTTGCTCTGTTTGATCTCTCCCTTTTCTCACTTACACTGTAAGCTCTTTGAGGAAGGGGCACTCTTCCTGTACTAGGGTTTTGCAGGATTTTATACAATGGATGAGAATTCATAACCGAACCTCCTTGACAACACTGCAGTAAAGTCAATTATACTGAAAGGAGTGTTATTGTGTGAGGAAACAGCTTAATGGCTAAAGTCCTATCCCCTGATACTCTTGACCTCCTTCCAAGTATTTATATCTCTCCATGGACAGAAGAAGAAGAAGAAGAAGCTGTTGAGTTGCAACTGACCATCTACAGGGCATTCCAGACAAGAGGTGAGCAGAAATGGTTTGCCCTTGCCTTCCTCCACAAAGCAGTCCCTGTCTTTCTTGGTAATTTCCCCATCCAAATACTGATAGTAGTTGACTTCCGGGGGAGGAAAATGCCGAGCTGAACTGCTTTTCATAACGGGAGCAGGCTGGAACTTCTGTTCGGGGTAGTGAAAGGCAAATTAATGCCTACTGCTTACTTTTCTCAGTTAGAGATTAGTCCAAGATATACACAGAAAACTTTGAGAAGATTTACCTTGGCTAAAAGGGAGTCCTGGGGGGGGGGGGGGCTCCTTTGAGGCATTGAGGGGTCTCCGGAGAAGAGTTGCATTTTCATCATCTGCAGAAGTTCTCAGAGTAATTTATTTGACATAAGCTCGACAGAATCCTAACCTTCTTGGGCATTGCTAAACATCTAAAGCTACAGAAGACCGGTGTAGATCTGGTTAATTGGCAGAAAAGGTACAGATTACTATCTTTCATTCTGGGACTATTTACAGTTAAACAGAATAAATTCAGAAGGTGGAAAATGGAAATCTAGAAAGCTTGGAAGAAGAAGAAAGGAAGAGGTGAAATTTGGACTTTGTAAATTTAGAGCTAAAAAGTGGAAAAGAATGTATTGTTTGGTCTACTTGCGGTTTTGAAAAAAGAGCACCATCATCACAGACCTGCAGCATATACAATCAACACAGGAAATACGTCAAGTATTGTGAGATCACTTTACCAGTGAAAACAAGATTTGGTGGTAAGCAAAGCAGGAAGTAGCTGACAAAAAGCCTACTCTAGGATTATAATACCATTGAGAAACATCGGCGGCCATTGAAAGGAGGTCAAAATTAAAATAATATTTTTAAAGTGTTCAGGACATTAAAAACTGTTGGAAATAATTGAGATGATGATAAGAGGATAAATAATATTGGACCTATTGTTTATAACGGACTTTAGAAGCCTTTAAAAGAAATTTTTTTTTAGAGAGAAGCAAAAAGTCGTGACCGCCATTTTGAAAGATTTAAAAACTTTAAAAATTAATATTTCAATCTGGGAGGCTCTGAGAACAGCAAAATTAGGTTTGTTGTAAAAAGCAAGCTCTAATCTTTTGAACTTGATAGTCAAATTTTAAATTGGTGAGATCAAAATTTTCGGTGTTTTTAAATGTCAGAACACAAGCAAACCCATACAAGGGCTGCTTCATTGGAGAAAATGCAGGATCAATTAAAGGCAATGGAGGCCAGAATGATGAAAGGCATGAGAGAGATGATAACTGCATAAAAAAAAAAAGAAATTATAGAAGAGATTAAAAAAGATATGGAAGATCTCAGAAAGGAGACAGAGGAAACATCTAAAAAAGTGCAGGAGGTAGAAGGGAAAATGAAAGTACATGACTCCCCCTTGTTGAAAATACAAGAAAAAGTGACAATCCATGACTGCAAACTGATGGAGACTCAGATACGTCTGAGAGGAGTACCTGAAAAGGAAGATAGTGACCTGAAAGAATATATAATAAAAATAACTGCAGAATTTTTGGAGAAAGATCCTGAAGAGACTACAAATATGTATGATTATATGTATAGAGTGAACTCACTCTATGCCAAGAAAAATAATTTACCAAGAGATGTTGTCATAAGATATATGACAAAAGAAATGGTGGGAAAGATCATGAACAAAAACTTTGAAAAGACATTGATAGTAGGAGGCAGCAGAGTAAGAATTATGAAGGAGTTGCCAAGGCAAGTGATAAATGATAGAAGAACATACAAAAAACTGACAGAAAAATTATGGGACAATGAAATGACGTTTAGATGGATAATACCTGAAGGTTTGAGCTTTGAACTTCAGGGGAAAAGAATCACAATTATAAATGCACAGGAACTGCGTAGATTTTATGAAGAACATAAAGAATTTGCACCAGATGGATTACAAATTATTGTCTTGGAATGTAAATGGACTAAATTCACCACAAAAAAGAAGAGCAATGTTTCATTGGATTAAAAAGCAAAATTGTCATATAGTTTGTTTACAAGAAGTGCATATTAAACAAAAGGATTACAATTTTTTATGGAATAAACAATTGGGGTTAGAATTTTTTTCATTGGCTGAACAGAAGAAAAGGGGAGTGATTTTTTATATTAAACAAGAATTGGAGCCAAAATTAGTATTTAAAGATAAAGATGGAAGATTTGTTGCAGTAGAAATATTATTAAATGCAAACCCCCCCATTGTTATTGGGACTGTATGTGCCTAATGGTGCAAAGGATGCTTTTTAAAAAAGACATTATACAACAATTTGATGAACTGACTTATGACCAAGTTTTGATAATGGGAGACTTTATTGGAAGAATTAGGAATTCACTGGATAGGTCTGGGGAAAAAAATAATAACAAAGAAGGAAAATTGCCAAAGTCTTTTTTTGAATTGGTCAAAGAAGAAAATTTGGAGGACATATGGAGGGAATTTAACCCTGAAGTGCGGGACTATATCTTTTTTCAGCAAGACATAAAGCTTTTTCCAGAATTGACATGTGGGGCACTAAAGATTTAGGTCTTATAACAAAGAAAATAGAGATTTTACCCAAAATTTGGGCTGACCATAACCCAATAATGTGGATTATAAAATTGTCTAAGAAGTTGAGAAGATGGAGATTGAATGAAGATTTACTACAGAATAAAGAAATAGTGACATACCTAGAAAATGAAACTAAAGCTTTCTTTCAAGTGAATGACAAAGAGGATATAGAATTTCAGATGGTCTGGGATGCCTATAAAGCAGTTATGAGAGGAATATTACTTTGAATAATAAAGACAAAAGAGCAAAAGAAAAACAGCTGTTTGACATTCAAAATGGAATAAAGAAAAAGAAGGGGAGTTGAGAAAAAGGCCAGGGAAAAAAAAATTATAAGGGAAATTACAATATTACAAACCCATATGAGACATTTGTTAAAGAATTGGAATGGAATTTGAAAAGACTGCAGCAGAAATCTTTTGAGGGAGCAAATAAACCTGGAAAGTATTTGGCTTGGCAATTGAAGAAAAAGAGAGAAAAATAAAATTATTAATAAAATTGTGGTAGGTGGAGGAGAGGTGGTTAGCCAAGAGGGAATAAAAAGAGAATTTTTTAAGTATTATCCCAAGTTGTTTGAAGGTGTTAAAATAAATAAAGAAAAGATGAATGAGTATCTACAAAAGATAAAAATAGAACCCCTAACAGAAAATATGCGAAAAGTTTTGAATGATCCAATTGAAAAAATAGAAATTGAAGCAGCAATTAATGCAATGGAAAATGGAAAGGCACCTGGGCCAGATGGATTTACAGTAAATATTTTAAAACCTTTAAAGATGAGTTAATACCGAAATTGCAGAAGTTGATGAACATGATAAGAATGAAAGGGAAAATACCAAACACATGGAAGGAAGCTGTTATTTCGTTGATACCAAAGGAAGATAGAGATGTCACGAATGTTAAAAATTACAGACCAATTTCGCTGTTAAACAATGACTATAAAATATATACAAGAATCTTGGCAGAACGGCTTAAACAACATTTGATAAATTTTATAAAGGAAGATCAAGTGGGGTTTCTTCCCAAAAGGCAAATAAGAGACAATATTAAAACTCAAAGATTTCAGGTTTTCACGGCTGGTAACATCATTAGGGTTTGTAGAATCTTTCGGGATCAAGTGCCGTGTTCTACTGGAGAAAGTTTTCTTTCCAGAACACGGCACTTGATCCCAAAAGATTCTACAAACCCTAATATTAGAACTGTTGTAAATATTGTAGAATATTATGAAAGACATCCAGAAAAGGAAGTAGCATTATTCTTTGCGGATGCAGAGAAAGCATTTGACAATTTAAACTGGGACTTTATGTTTGCAGTAATGGAGAAAATGGAGCTGGGAGAAAGCTTTATAAGAATGATAAAAGCAATATACACTGAACAACGTGCAAAGCTATGTATAAATGCAGATCTTACAGAAGATATGACAATTAGCAAAGGTACAAGACAAGGTTGTCCGCTTTCCCCATTGTTGTTTATAATGACTCTTGAAATATTGCTGATGCAGATCCAAGAAGATAAAGAAATAGGATTAAAAATAAAAGGATTTATTTACAAATACAGAGCATTTGCAGATGATATAATGTTTATAAATGAAAACCCCATACAAGTCACACCTTTGTTGTTAACTAAAATACAAGAATATGGGGAGTTGGCGGGATTTTGTATTAATAAAGAAAAATCAAAACTTCTATGTAAAAATATGCAAATAAATAAGCAACAAGAATTACAGAGACTAACGGGCTGTGAAGTTACCTCCAAGGTAAAGTATTTGGGTGTGGAGATAACAATGAAGAATATTGATCTGTTTAAAATAATTATGAGAAGCTATGGCGTAAAATGGATGAAGCTATGTTAAAATGGAATAAACTTAATTTGTCATTGCTGGGTAGAATAGCTGCAATTAAAATGAATATTCTACCAAGAATAATGTATTTGTTTCAAACTATTCCCATTATGAAAGATAGTAAACAATTTGATAAATGGCAAAGAAAAATTTCAGAATTTGTATGGGCTGGGAAGAAACCAAGGATCAAAATGAAAATTTTGACAGATGCAAAAGAGAGAGGTGGATTTCAACTACCGAATTTAAAATTATATCAGGAAGCAGTTTGTTTAGTGTGGATAAAAGAATCTATAACGCTGTTAAACAAAAAACTCTTAGTGCTGGAAGGTCACGGAAATAAATTTGGCTGGCAAGTGTATTTGTATTATGGAAAAATGAAGATGGACGGTTTTTTCTCTCACCATTATATAAGAAATAATTTGCTAAATACATGGATGAAATATAAGAAATATGGAGATGAGAGAAGACCGTTGTGGATAGTGCCAGCTGAAGTAATAAAAATAACGGCTGAGATAGGTGAAGAAAAGTGGTTGTCATATACCGTAATCAATTATTAAAAATACAAAGTGGCAAAATAGAATTGAAAACTGCTGAGGAGCTGAATAATAAATATGATTGATTCCAAATGCAACAAATAAAGAGCTTGGTGGAAAATGATATTAAAACTGAAGGAATAAGAAAAGAGCAAACAGAAATCGAAAAAGTTCTGCTTGGAGACAATGAAAAATTAATTACAAAAATATATAAATTACTTTTAAAATGGTCTACGGAGGATGAAGTAGTGAAATCTCAAATGATTAAATCGGCAATTAATGTAAATAAAGAAATACAGATGGAAACTTGGAAATACTTGTGGAAGACTTCTATGAAGCTTTCGACGTGTCATAGTGTTAAAGAGAGCTGTTTTAAAATGATGTATAGATGGAATTTTATAAAGTCTTGGCGGATGTACTAGTACCCAAAATGCAAAAGTTGATGAATTGTATTAGAGAAGATGGGAAGGTACCAGATTCTTGGAAAGAAGCGGTTATTTCATTAATACCGAAAGAAGAAAGAGACTCCACGAATGTTAAAAACTATAGACCGATTTCACTACTGAATAATGATTACAAAATATTTGCTAGAATTTTAGCGGAAAGACTCAAACAGCATTTAAACATTTTTATTCAGGAAAAACAAGCAGGTTTTCTCCCTAGGAGGCAAATAAGAGACAACATCAGAAATGTAATAGACATTGTTGAATACTATGAAAAACACCCAGAAAAGGAGGTGGCTTTATTTTTTGCGGATGCGGAAAAAGCTTTTGATAATCTTAATTGGGACTTTATGTTTGCAGTTATGGAGAAAATGAATTTAGGAGATGATTTTATAAGGATGACGAAAGCAATATATACAGAACAACAGGCAAAACTCTGTGTGAACACTGACTTAACTGAACAACTGAAGATCAGCAAAGGCACTAGACAAGGTTGCCCTCTATCTCCATTGTTGTTTATAATGACCCTAGAGGTCTTGTTGACCCAAATTGATGAAAATAGTGAAATAGAGGGATTGAAGTTGAAAGGTTTTTCCTATAAATACAGAGCCTTTGCAGACGATGTGATGTTCATTAACGAGAACCCAGTACAAGTGATGCCTTTGTTGTTAAAGAAAATTAAAGATTATGGTGAGTTAGCTGGCTTTTATATTAATAAAGAAAAATCGAAAATTCTTACTAAGAATCTGACACTAAACAAACAGAAAGAACTGCAAAATGCCACTGGATGTGAAGTTGCCTCCAAGGTAAAATATTTAGGTGTGGAGATGACGATGAAAAATATTGACTTATATAAGAACAATTATGAAAAGCTCTGGCATAAAATAGAAGGTGATATGTTAAAATGGAATAAACTAAACATATCTATGCTGGGGAGGATATCTGCAATTAAAATGAATGTTCTACCAAAGATGATGTTTTTATTTCAAACTATCCCAATAGTGAAAGATAAGAAACAATTTAATCTGTGGCAAAGAAAGATTTCAGAGTTTATTTGGGCAGGCAAGAAACCAAGAATCAAAATGAAAATCTTAACAGATGCGAAAGAAAGAGGCGGCTTCCAATTACCTGATTTAATGCTATACCATGATGCAGTTTGTTTGGTATGGATTAAGGAATGGATGACTTTGATCAATAACAAATTATTGGCGCTAGAAGGACATGGAAATATATTTGGTCGGCATGCGTATATGTACTACGGGAAAGAGAAGATGGATGGTTTTTTTCACATCACTATATAAGGAGGAGTTTGCTGAATACTTGGAAAAAATATAGTAAATATGGAGATGAGAGGAAACCACTTTGGATTGTGCCAACAGAAGTAATAAGTATGCCGCAAAGTGTAAGGGAAGGGAAAGGGGCATCATACGAACAACTGCTAAAGTTCAAGGGGGGCAAAGTTGAAATGAAATCGGTTGAAGAATTGCAGGACAAATTTGGTTGGTTTCAGCTGTTACAAATTAAAAGCTTAATAGAGAAAGACATTAAGAGTACAGGTATAAGACGAGAGAAAACAGAAATGGAGAAAATGCTGTTGGGCGAGAATGAAAAATTGATCTCAAGGATGTATAAATTGTTATTGAAATGGGCTACAGAAGAAGAGGTGGTGAAGCCTCAAATGATTAAATGGGCGATCAGTTTTAATAAAGAAATACAGATGGAGACGTGGGAACACCTATGGAAGAATTCAATGAAAATATCTACGTGCTATAACATAAAAGAGAACTGTTTCAAAATGCTGTACAGATGGTACATGACACCTAAAAAGCTAACAAAATGAGTAATCAAGCTTCAGATAGGTGTTGGAAATGTAAAAAACATGAAGGTTCTTTCTACCACATGTGGTGGACTTGTGAAAAGGCGAAACAATTTTGGACAATGATTCAACAGGAGATCTTGAAAATCTTGGGTTATAATATTAAGAGAGCACCAGATGTCTTTCTGGTGGGATTACAAATGGAAAGCTTTCCGAAGCAAGACAGAACATTGTTGTGGTATTTGCTTTCAGCTGCGAGAACATTGTATGCGCAAATGTGGAAGCAAGACAGAATACCTGAAAAATGGGACTGGGTCTTAAAGGTTCTTAACTGGAGTGAAATGGACAAACTTACTAGAATCTTAAAAGACAACAATTTGGAGAAGTTTAAAAAAGACTGGAGTAAATTTCAAAGTTACGTGGAAATACAATGGAGGGTGAAGAGTCACTTAGTGGTTTATAACAACATTAACTGAACTTTAAATGATAAAGAAGAATTGTGATTATTGAATTAGTAGAATATAGTTACATGGTAATTATGTATATATGAGTTAAGATAAAATTAAGACAGTTGGAATTCCGGAGTTGATTTTATAACTTTGGGTTTTGTGTTTAATAAGCACTAAGTGAATTATAGAGAAAGGGTTAGGGAAAGATAACTCGTTGTGTAAAAATTTTATAATGGTGAAAAGATATTTAGTAGTGTATGACAACATTAATTGAACTTTTAATGATAAAGAGGTATTGTGCTAGTGTGATAAAAGTATTAGTAGAACATAGCTACTTGGTAAATATATATATATATATATATATATATATATACACAAGAGTTAAGATAAGACTAAGATAGAGGGAACTCTGGAACTGAATTAATAATTATGAGCGTTGTGTTTAATAAGTGCTAAGTGATTATTAGGAAAAAGGTTAGTGAATGATATATATATATTTTTTTTTCTCTAAAGATTTTATAATTGTGAATTTACCTCTAATATGCTTTTAATTTGTTTTAAGTACCGGCGGAGGTCATGAATAAGAGGGGGGGGGAGGAAAATATGTAATGTATTGGAGAAGTATATTTGAATTTGAATAGATGAATGTATCTCAATATATTGCAAAATAAAAGTTTGGTTACACATAAAATGATGCATAGATGGTACATGACTCCTAAAAATTGGCAAAGATGAACAATAAGATGCCAGATAGATGTTGGAAATGTAAAATACATGAAGGTTCTTTCTACCATATGTGGTGGACTTGTGAAAGAGGAAAAAAGTATTGGGAGATGATTCAGCAAGAAATTTCTACAATCTTGGGATATGCATTTAAGAAAGTCGCAGAGACTTTTCTGTTGGGATTACAAATGGAAAAATTTCCAAAAGAAGATAGAACTGTAATTTGGTACTTGCTTTCAGCTGCTAGGACATTATATGTGCAGTTGTGGAAGCAAGAAAAAATACCAGAGAAATGGGATTGGATTAAAAAAGTTATGGCATGGAGTGAAATGGACAAATTAACAAGAATATTAAGAGACTATGATTTAGAAATTTTTAAGGCGGAGTGGAATATTTTTAGAAAATATGTAGAAAAAGAGTGGAAAATAAAAGGACATTGGACAATTTTTGATAATGATTAAGTTTTAGAAAGAAGAAGAATATAATTTTTTGTTTTAATAGTTAAGGGTACCTTTAAATATTAGCATTTTAAATAAATAACACTGGCACGGGTCAAATAACGGGGGGGAGGGCTGGGTAGAAAGCAATATATGGGATAGATAAAAGAAGTTATTAAAGATGTAAGAAATAGATTTATTACCATATGTTACCAATAAAATTGTTTTAAATGCCAAATACTGACTGTAGTTGAACCTGCTTAACTCCTAAATTTTGCTGAACTTGGTCTAAATTGGTCTACTGAGTCTGCTAGGATTATAGTTTGACCCACCCCTATTTTTTATGCTCATTTTAAAGTGTTGCTTTCTATCAGAATGCTAGTTACACTGGTTACTGGTGTATGGGTGCTAGGGAAAAACTGGTGACCAGGCCTTGAATTCAGCAGGAGTTCTCAGGAACACAGCTCTTGAACCTTTTTTAGGGTTCCCCCTTTTCCTCCCCACCTACCTTTTCCATTGGATAGTAGGTGCAGCTGCATAACAATCCCTGGATTAGGAGAGTGGGCAGCCAGCCAGCCAGCCACCAGGTTCTTTGCCATGCCCCCAGCAGCCCTCATTAACCCCTGGAGAAGTCCATGCCACCCTTTCTCCACTTTGTATGTGATTTTGGGCAGCAGGCGGCTTGCTGGCCTTTTGATTGATGAGGGGGGCAGCCTAGGAGAGCCCCAGGTGAGCAAGGCCTGCTTGGGCTGGCTGAATCTCTAGCCAACCCAACCAGGCCTTGCTCGCCTGGGGCTCTCCTTTCTTGCATTTGGCTTGTGGGGGTGGCATATGCTGAGTTATGCTAATGAGCTCCATCGCCCATTTTTCTACAAAATAACACCTGCTGGTAACTGACAGTGTAATCCCAAGCAGAGTTACCCTACTAACCCATTGACTTCATTGGACTTGGAAGAGTATAATTATGTTTAGGATTGCACTATAAGACATATATGCACTGGCACTCTGCAGCAAAGGTTCAATACATTTAGCACATTGAATGCAACATGTCCTGCTTGGTGATTTATTGTTCACAAACTTACTTGGATAGAAGATTGGGACTTGTGGTCCTTACTGCGATTGATAGCATATTGCGAATAGGATCCTATTATGTAATTTCTGTACTGCTTAATGTGGCTTATTAATGTGGTCTGTTTCTTTCTGAGGGTTCCAGATTTCTAATATCCTAATGCACTGGTTATTGAATGCCCCATTTTTAATTGTTCTGACACACTACTGTGTAATGTGCCTTAAGTCCCTGTGAAAAAGGCGGACTATCAATAACATAAGGTGGACTATTCAGGAAAGCACTTCGTGAAACTAATAGATATAAGTATACTTACATTAAAGTAAACATATTAAAATCAGTGGGACTTTCACATAAATATGCTTTGGATAGTCCTGCACATTCTAAGTTTATTAGAACAATTCCTATTTAGTTGTTGTTAAACTGTATCCTATCCAGCGTCTCCAGGTGGGTAACAGCTTTAAACCACTTTAAAGGAAGAATGTGGAAGAGTTCACAAAAGTGGTGGCTGCTAAACAATAACTATCTGAATGATGATACTGATATTACAGCACTGTAGGATTCAGAATCTGGGAGTTGTAGGCAGGGCTGGCTCTCCCACTAGGCAACTAGGCAGCTGCCTAGGGCACTGGGAGGTTGGTGGCAGAAAATTCGGTGTTTGCCTGCCTCCTCGCCCGCTGCTGCTCCTCCCTTCCTTTCGCCTCCCCACCGCACCCCCTCCCCTCCCCGCCTCCCCCTCCTCCCTCCCTTCCCCACCCTGTAAAAAAGTCTGCTATGAAAATGTCATGATGCGACATCACCCCAGAATTGGAAATGACTGGTGCTTGCACAGGGGACTACCTTTACCTTTAGTTAATTATCATTCCTTACTTCCTCCACTATGCATTACAAATTCTGGTTGAAATGCTGATGAAAACAATTAGAGCATTTCCCTCTCCTGTATCAGATGAAAAGTCTGAAATTCAGTCCCACAGTGGGGACTATATGGTAAACGAGAATATCCACTTAGCATTTGCTAAGCGATAGCATAATTTCCAACTTTTTTTTTTAATTAAGCACTTGGGAAAACAAAAAACACAGGTCAGGGTTGTCACTAACAACTCCTACAGAGATATACAGCGCAGTTGCTTATTATCTGCCAAATGAGCCTTGCTCTAGAGACAGGCCTCAGTTGGCACTATTCCCCTTGCTGACTGTTCCAAAATCACCATTGTGAGAGTTTCTTTCCCACTGATGGCTTCTGCTTTCCAAGCTTCTTTTCTTTTCTTTTCTTTCTTTTCTGTTGAAAGACTCCTTATGTAAGGGAAAGAATGAAATTAAACTTCTCCACCTTGATGGATGACTTCATAGATTTGCCTTCATCAAATGAAGAGGGTTGTATTTTCTGGCGAGGGAGCTGTGCTTCCCTCCCCTTTTCCTTCTCCCCTACAAAAAATGCAAACAAAGTGAAATAAAAACACAGGAGTTACTTAAGCTCCCAGCAAACTGTGGCACTATCTATGCTGATTCCAATACAATGCTTTCTCCTGCAGTGGGAAGCAGCATGAAGCCAGGTTGCCAAGTCATGCTTTTAATCTTCCTTTCTTCTGCTTCCAGAGCCTGCTGTGCCAGGAGCAGGGGAAAAAAAGCTGCAATAGAAAATGCTAATCAGGCTGGTGGCACAAAGATCCAGCTGTCTCTGAGGCCTTGTCTGCCTTGCCACGTGCCTTTCTACACATGGTTGTGTTGAAAGCTACAGTAGTGATAAGCTCAGGTTGGTCTGTTTACTAGGACTGTGATGAATATTTGCCCACTTTAATTTTTGTGTCACAAACTATGTATGCATAAGAGAAAGCAAGAAACGTATTTTCCCCAAAACCTTTATATTTGTAGATAGATCCGGTGGGCATCTGTGTTGGTCTGAAGCAATAGATAATACTGAGGTCAAACTACATTTAGAATGAGGTAGGTTTGCCAGTTCTAGATGGGAAAATTCCTCGAGATGTGATGGAGCCTAGGGAGGGTGTGCTTAGGAGAGGGAAAGCAGCTGTGCAGTATAAGGGTGATGTTTCCTGGATGTGTCACAAAGGTGATCCTAACCAATCAGGGATGATACACTGAATGTAACAGTTTAGGAGGGGATACAAAACCTATGCTAGCAATTACTTACTGAATATGTGAATACTTGCAACCACTTTCACATCAGTCCATTCAAAATTTGGCCAAAGCTTGCCAAGACTAATGAAATGTTCATGAAAACTGTCTCCCTTTTGACTCAACCCAGCAATTTACATAAATGATGACACTATGCCACAACTTAAGGAAGAAAGAGTAGTAATTGTTTTTGATTGACTGAATATGAAATGTGACTTGAAAGATAGAACAGTTGTGCTAGTCTGGATCTTCAGTATCATTATTCAGGAGTCTCTTGTTCTGTGCCACAGTGCAGACATTCAGTAGTGGATAGAACTCTCAAATCTTTGAGGTACACAAAACTACCTATGGATAAATCCCCTGGCTAAATCTCATTTACAGTGCCATCCTAAGCAGGTCTGTTCATTGGGACATACTCCCAGGGAAATTTTCTTAGAATTGCAGTATTAAACACCATGGTCCAGGAAAAAGGTAACAGTAGTCCGCTGTGTAAGCACTGGGTCGTTACCGACCCATGGGATGATGTCACATCAGGACATTTTCATAGCAGACTTTTACAGGGTGAATTGCCATTGTCTTTCCCAGTCATCTATGCTTTACCCCTGACAAGCTTGGTATTCATTTTACTGACCTCGGAAGGATGGAAGGCTGAGTCAACCTTGAGCTGGCTACCTGAACCCAGCTTCTGTCAAGTCAGGTTGTGAGCAGAGCTTGGACTGTAGTACTGCAGTTTACCACTCTGTGCCACAGGGCTCCTATGGCTGCAGAAATCTTACCCCAATTATTCAAAATTTGCTCTGCACCAGAAAAGTAAAAGTGTATTACAATTTTCTTGCCCAATATTCATCTTTCAAATACATATTTTTTTCTGGAAAAAGAGGTGCTGGAACTCTCAAGAGGAAAAAAAACTGGATAATGTCACTGGACTGTAATGCCTGCTCTAGATCAGTGGTCCCCAACTTTTTTGGCATCAGGGACCAGTTTTGTGGAGACAATTTTTCCATGGACTAGGGGCGGGGGGAAGGGATGATACAATTGTGCACTTTATTTTGGTGAGGTGGTTAAGTGTGCAGACTCTTATCTGGGGGAACCAGGTTTGATTTCCCACTCCTCCACTTGCAGCTGCTGGAATGGCCTTGTGTTAGCCATAGCTCTTGCAGAGTTGTCCTTGAAAGGGCAGCTTCTGGGGAGAGCTCTCTCAGCCCCACTCACCTAACAGAGTGTCTTTTGTGGGGAAGGAAGATGAAAGAGATTGTGAGCCACTCTAAGATTCAGAGTGGAGGGCGGGATATAAATCCAATGTATTACTACTACTACTACTACTACATTGGAATATATAATAAAATAATTATACAACTCACGGCCAGGTTGCTAACAGATCATGGACTGGGGGTTGGGGACTCCTGCTCTAGATCCATCTGAGAGCAATGAACTGTACGAACTGGAAATTTTATTTATTTATTTATTTTATTTGATTTATAGGCCTGTCCTCTTCTTTTTGTTATGTGCCAGGACTTTATAAATGATTGTTTCAGAATGCCATCTTGTTTTAAGGATTAATGGTTTTAGAGCATAGAATTGATTTTATTGTTTATTCTTAAATGTGTTTTTGTATGTTGTAACTACCTTGAGCCTGCATGTGGAAAGGGTGGGGTAGAAATTCAGTAAATAAAATCAACACACAGGTGCCCCTCATGAACTTTTAAACGTTTTTTGAAAATTTTATTTCCACAAAGAGGTTTGGGAACTCCATCCCACCATATTCCCCTGGGGAAAAAAGCCATGCAAATTTAACAAGTTTAATTACTTTAAAATTTAAAATTAATATATAATTATTGAATATAATTTACATAAATGATAGATACCTACAGTGGTTAGCTTCTTAAATGCAGGTGAGTCAACTATGCTGTGTATAATTTGATAGAGTAATAACAAATGTCCATGTCTTTTATTTCTGTATCTTATTTGCAGCTTTTAAAAACTAGCTCTCACCAGTAGCCACATTCTCCATGGTAATGCATACTATACATGGTTCTATTTGCTCAGCTTAATAGCATTTCATAGAACAATTCAATACCATGTACTTAGAATCCTACTCATGTCTATTCAATAGAGCTTACTCCCATGGAAGGGTTTTCAAGAGTGTCCTGCTAGAGCTCAAAGTACTTACAGCCCTTCTGCTCCAGTCCTAGAGCTGGATCTAGGGAGGGGGCAGAGGGGGGTGCTTGCCCCGGGCACTGACGGAGAGGGGGCGCCAAATTGGGTATAGAGTCCATTGTATTCTATGGGACCATAAGATAGAATGGCCCATAAAGGGGTGCCATTTTTTAAATCCCCCCCCCCTCAAAAAACATGTAGATCCGGTCCTGTCCAGTCCAAAAACTTGTCTTCACTCATGATTTGACTTTCCACACCTTGCCAATTGGGTTTGATCCAAAAGTGTGGGTTCTCCTTATTCCACATCTGCCTGTAAAAGTGAACCAGGAAGTTTGTTTGTTTCTACTTCACAAACATGGTGAAGAAGGATTATAACCTCGTTTGAGGTGACAAAATACCGTGGAATGGCCTCGATGCATGCTGGTTTATAAAGAGAAATGGGAATGGGGAAAATAAAGGTCCACCATGAGGTAAGTTTCAACTCACTTGTGAAACAAATGCAAACCTATGGTGGAGCAAGATCTAAGTGGGCAGCTGTGTTGGTCTGAAGCAATAGAACAAAGTAGGAGTCAAGCTGCAACTTTAAGACCAACAAAGTTTTATTCCGAATGTAAGCTTTCGTGTGCTAGAAGCTTACATTCTGAATAAAACTTTGTTGGTTGTAAGGGTGCAACTTCACTCCTACTTTATTCTATAGTGGAGCAGATGGAGACCATGATTTACAGATTATTCTTTAATCAGATTACTTGCTATTTTCACTTTTGGCATCTGAGCCTACCAGGATTAATCTTACCTTACATAATAGAACTGCAGTAGAATTCCAAATACTTAATGGAGTTAAACCAGTAAGCAGTGATAGAATTGGGCCAGCTTGCTTTAATAAAAAGGGAGGGCATGCTGGACTTTGTAACAAATTGCCCAGTTAGATACCAGCCTCTTTCCACTATCATTTTACTCTAGTCTTCATTACCTTATTGTTTTTGCAGGAAATGCAGCCTTCTCCCACTCTGGACTAAATCAAGGTTTGCTGTTGCGTGCTTCCAATGAATCTATTTTGGCCATTCATAAGCACCACAGGCAATCTAATTACTATGTAACTGCAAAGGGATAAACTCATTTATAATAAATAAAAACCTCAGTTATGAAAATGTAATACTTTGAACTACATTTTACAATACTGCAAAAGGAAATGAATTAATTGCCTCATGCATTTCTTTTAAAAAACTCAAAACCTCCTGGGTCCTGGCAGGCTGTCCCTTTCCATGTATTCTTTCCCCCCATGGCCCCCCAGATTGCCTGCTGTGTGACAGTGAAATGCTTAAATTGTTTTGGCAGGGGAGATATTCTCAAAGCCTCATGTTTATTTTCAGCAGGAAAGGAATATCTCTGAATGCAGCCAGCACGTCTTTTCCTGTAAAACTGTTTCTAATTGCAGATCATGTTCTAAAAATAAAAAAAGGCATTCAGAATTCACAGCTGGGAAAGCTGAATTAAACAGATGACAAATAGCACATGAACAACATGGGCAAGCACACAGGCCATTTTGTAAAAATAAATAAATAAATAAATCCTGTTATAAACGTGTATTTTTATGAAGAACAATAATCTACTAGCGTAAGGAAATAAGAGTTATCTGGTGAACAAAATTGGCAAAACATATGGAGTTCTTCCAAGCCACCAAACTGATTGCTATTGAAATTATATTACTATTCCATGAGTTCAGCATGTTGTCTGGTATTGGATACCTTATTTATGAACTAATTGTTCATTTATGTGAGCATCCATTTAAAGAAACTCCATCCAGAATAAAGCAGCACTTTCCAAAATCTCCTGGGTGTGGTTATTTATCTCATGAAGGGTAGATATTAATCTCTGAATCTCTAACATTTCAGTTTTTATATTTAATAACATATTATCCATCATAGACATAACAAATATCTTTAAAATATTACTCTTGCAAGTGTCTACCATGTTAGATTAGAGCTTGTTGGATAGTTACATTAAACATACCCATATGTGCACAGGGGAGTTTGGAATGCAGACTTTTCCCTTTGGCTGCAGAAACACAGGGCCACCTGCCTTGTTCAACCTGTACAGAAGCACAAAATGAGTCTGTAAGACCATGGACTGGGTCTTGGGCTCTGCTAGTGATGGAAGACAATAACCCTTCGTCTGGCAGGAACAGCATGTTCTGTTGGCTGAAGGTGTTTTGTACCATGAGAAGGCTGTGCTACTAGAGGAACTGATCCAAAGAATACAACCCTAAGTTATGTAATAATATATGATATAATATCTGCTTGTAACTTACAAGTTGAAAGGAATAATCAAAGAAACTTTCATGGTAGTAAATAGACAGATATTAGCTTGCTCAAAGGCTTGGCGAGAGCTGCAGTTTCCCATTGACCCCATCCCTGCAACCTTACACAGTAAACCACATTCAGCAACTGAATATGGCCAAAAGTAGAGAGAGAAAAAATCAGACACATGTGACAACAGGCCTATGTAGCCGACATAATTTCCCTTCCTCATACAACAGCTTCTGAACAGGAACAATCTTACCTGCATAGTGAGGCTTTTGAATTGCAACATCACCTTGCTTCCAATGTCTCCCACTTCAGTCTACTATGGATATGCCATCAAAATTTATTAATCAATATCCAACCCTAACCACGCCCATGTACAAATAAAGTGCTCTGAATCTGGCCAAAATTATTTATGAGATGCAGTTATTCTGGTGCCTCTTTGTCTGGTTTAAGTTTCCTGAGAAGCAGAAGTGAGAGGAGGCAGTGCAGGGAGGAAGCAAATGAGCAGATCTCTGCAAGACAGGGATGTGTCCAAGCAGAATAGTTGGCATTACTATGTACAGTGTCAAGCCTAGCATCAAAACAGGGCTTACTTGAACATAACGTAAGAGCATAAGAGAAGCCATGTTGGATCAGGCCCGTAGCCCATCCAGTCCAACACTCTGTGTCATACAGTGGCAAAAAAAAAAAAACAGGTGCCATCAGGAGGTCCATCAGTGGGGCCAGGATACTAGAAGATCTCCCATTGCTCCTCCCTCCCCCAAGCACCAAGATCAGATCACTGATCAAGTACCACTGATCACAGATTACTGATCAAGCACCAAGATCAGATCACTGGTCAGTTGATGACCAGTGAGGGCTGTCAGGGGGCCTACTCCCCCTGACAGCCCTGCCAATGCAGCTTCTGCCAATGAGGAAGAGAGTCTCCATCCCTTCTCCTGCCTCCCTGCCTGGCCACTGACTAATTCTCAAGTTACATTCAACATACGTACAGCTGATTTTTTTTTTTAATACAAACCCACATTTCTCCAGGTACTGGTCTCTGGTTTCAGTTGCAATGTGAACACACATTGGGTCTTTCTTACAAACAGATATGTACTGATATACATGCAGGGTACATGTGCTCTCACTGTACATGTGAAAAAGATTACTGTTTATTCTTGACTTTTCTTAATATATGTACTGAGTGACGAGACGTGTTAAAGGCAACATGCTTTATTAGCGAGTACATCACAAGCCAAGGCAACGCGGGCTGGGTCCTCATTATATACATACCCTGGAACAACCCTCAGTCTGGCCAGGTCCAATCCTGGCCAGTTAAACTTCCCGCCACAGATCTTGATTGGCGGAGCGTATTTGCGGAGCTACATCCAGGGACCAATGGACTTCCACTGTTCACCTCCATAGCATCCGCTGTGTTGTAATTTCGGGACTGAGATGCAAGACACAACACTCCTCTCCCCCTAGTTCAAGACACAAAGTCTTTCAAGTAGGCTGGTGCCCTGCATTCCCAGGTTACCTCCTCGGGGGTTATTTGGGGAGTTGGAGCGGCCGCCATGGCTGGCGGGGCAGCTGGTTCCTCGTGGTGGGGTGACGCTGGAAAAGGGCTGTCGGTTGCCTGTTTCTGTTCTGGAATCTTCTCCCTGGGGGGTGGTGCTCCCTCCTCTGTGGCGCTCTTCCGCCCGCATAGTCGGTTCGGCCAGCATAGGCTGGGCAGCTTCCGAGGGTGTTGCTGTTAGTACTCCCCCGCTTCCCGCTCCCCTGCTCGCTGTCGGTTCTTCCGGCAATGTGCGATGGCGCAGCTGGTCAATATGCCTCCTTAGGATCTGGCACCCTTCCGACGAGACCTCATAGGAGTGGG
Source organism: Heteronotia binoei (assembly GCF_032191835.1). Classification (NCBI taxonomy): domain Eukaryota; kingdom Metazoa; phylum Chordata; class Lepidosauria; order Squamata; family Gekkonidae; genus Heteronotia; species Heteronotia binoei. Next base: position 86,277,881 of record NC_083225.1, read on the forward strand.
ACCTGGTGACCCGCAGCACCTGGGCGGCTAACCACTCTGGCCCGCTTGCAAAGTTCTTTGCATATACTGGATCCCCTGGAAAGAATCCGCTAGCGGCTTCCCTGGTTTCAGGGGAACTGCGGAGGTCCGTAGCCTGGTCAGGATGCAACCTGTCTAGCCTCGTGATCAACTTCCTCCCCATTAATAACTCGTCAGGGCTTAACCCGGTGACGGGGTTGGGGGTGATTCTGTTATCAAATAGGAAGGCTGCCAGGCAGTGATCCCAATCTCCCTGTACAATATGACCCAGGGCCTCTTTAGTGGTGCGCACCATGCGCTCTGCTTGGCCTTTGGTAGCTGGATGGAAAGGGGCGGACCGAATGTGTTGGATGAGGTACTGATTCAAGAACTCTTGGAATTCCCGGGAGGTGAAAGCGGTCCCATTGTCCGTGACGAGGGTCTCAGGAATCCCATGAGTGCAAAAGACCCTTCTCAAGGCTCTAACTGCCACCGCGGTTGAGGTTGAAGCTACGGGAATCACTTCCAACCACTTGGTGTATGCATCAACTAAGATAAAGAATATTTGGCCCTGGTATGGCCCCGCAAAGTCTAGGTGTAACCGGGACCACGGCCTCCTGTTGTACTCCCAGTGGTGGACAGGGGCACTGGGTGGATCAGGTCGGGACTCTTGGCAGGGTTGGCACCTTCGAGCCCACCCTTCTATCTCCTTGTCCATCCCCAGCCACCATACATAGCTACATGCCAGGGCCTTCATGCGCACTATCCCCGGGTGTGTTTCGTCTAAGGTTTCTAGCACTTGCTTCCGCAATGGGGGGGGGGGGGAGCCACCACCCTGCTACCCCAGAAAAGGCACCCCTTGTGCATGGACAGTTCTTCTCTGCATGATGTGAATGCCCTGAATTCTGCGTCCAGTTTGCCCGCGGGCCACCCCCTTTCCACCCAGTCTAAAACGCGTGTGAGGATGCGGTCTCTACCCATGGCATGGAGGGGCCTCTCTGGTGGAGTCTCTATAAGCATCACATAGTGGGCGGGGGCGGGATCTGGGTCCATAGAGGGCAGCGGCAGGTGGCTGAGGGCATCCACATGTCCCATAGCTTTGCCAGGGCGGTTGACCAGGGCATATGTGTATGAGTTGAGGAACTGGTTCCACCGCAGGATGCGCTGTGACAGAATTTGCGGTGTTTGGCGGTCTGGGGCGAGGAGACCCAGTAGCGGCTTATGGTCCATGGTGATCGTGAAACGCCTACCATACAGGTAGCCATTGAATTTATGCACACCTGCCACTATTGCCAAGGCCTATTAGTGAGTACATCACAAGTGAGTATTAGTGAGTATATCACAAAGCAAGGCAACGCGGGCCAGGTCCTGATTATAAATATACCTCAGTCTGGCCAGGTCCAATCCTGGCCAGTTCAACTTCCCGCCACAGATCTTGATCGGCGGAGCGTATTTGTGGAGCTACATCCGGGGACCAGTGGACTTCCACTGGTCACCTCCGTAAAGTCCGCTGTGTTTTAATTTCAGGACTGAGATGCAAGACACAACATATGCATTATATAATTCTCATGTTACAGTTGAATATGTGATTGAAACTCCCAATTTATCCAGGTACTTGACCCCAGTTTCATTTGTAAAGTAAACAGGTGTCGACTCTTCCTTATGAATAGATGGTAAGTGCAGTGCTTTTTTTCTTTTAAAAGGTGCCAGATACTGTATATCAAACATCATGATTATATCATGACCCTAATTTAACATATGAACAAGCTGAAAAGAAATCAGTCATGCGTCTTTTTCAAATAAAAAATGGTTGTGTAAATTACAGCCTTGGTTTCGTGGAGCTGCTGTTCACTCATGGCCCTCTTGTGCTCCTTGACTATTTGCTTCTCTGTTGTTGGGCTCATTGCCTCTTGCCCAAATGTTGCTTTTTAAAAAAGGATATCACACATACAGAGAATGGCATATCCATGAACCAGAGTCTTTAAAAAAAATAAAATGAAGAAGAGAAGAAAGTAAAATTAAAAAACTAATCAGCCCCATTGAACTCCTCACAGTACATCTGTAATAAGAAGGGGTCGTTTTGTAGAAAAATAGGTGGTGGAGCTCATCTAGGGATTGTTATGCAGCTGTATATACTATTCAATGGACAAGGAGATGGAACTCTCAGAACGGTTCAGGAGCTGAGCTCCTGTGAGCTCCCACTGAATCTGAGGCCTGGTAACAAGGGCCAGTTGTCTTCAAAATCTCAGGAGAATGTTAGGCCCTGAACACTCTTAGAGCTGTATCATAGCAGTTTGTTGCTTCCTTTATTTAGTTTATAAAATCTCTGAGTCACCTTCTCAGCCCACATAGGGTGCAAAAACATTGTAAAAGACTTTTGTTTCCTTGCTTTTTGCTTCCCCTGAGCAGCAAGAGAATGCCTTTATCGAGAGAATGAAATATTCCCCTTCTGCTGGGAGAAAATGTATGCCCTGAGCAACCTTCTGAGAGAACTGTAAAGATTATTCCTTCCTTAGATGTAGCCCTTTTCAGTCACCTTTTTGAGAATCCTGTGAGGAATTCCACAGGAAAAAAATTCTCTCCACAGTAAAATTGCAGGCACAGACTTCACTAGGGAATTTTGCTTCAAACTGGGTAACTACCTTGCGGCTCACCCAATGTACTGATGACTGACAAATGTGAGAAGTTAAAAAGCACTAAGGCAGCATAGAAGGATTTTAAAAGTGTTTTGACAGCTAAAACTTATGTTGCATATACTAATATACTTAGAAATGAATTAATATAGCTTTTGGAGGTCAATAGATAAAATGGGGATGTTAATTAATTAATAATTGGAAGAGGCATCTGGCCACTAAGGAAGCAACCTTCCCCTTCACTCCCACCTATATTCTCTTAGTAAGAAACAACAGGAACACCATAGATAATAATTCCCTAATAGTGGTGGCAAAATGGAGTGCTCCCATTGGCTGACAGGCACATTCAACAAACCATTGTTCCATCATGCATCAGTCACGACCTCTAGGTTCCCATTGGCTGACTCCCCTGTCCCCCACCTACTGCAGACCCAGGAACACTGAACAAACAACTTGAACAGTCTTACCCTAGAGACATCCTCTCCATCAAACTGGCCTCAGAAAGGGCTGTCACTTTACTGTGGCCTCACAAAGCATTTCCTCAGAGGCCATGGCAGTTACTTCTTTCCTGTCACTCTGTCCTCCCCTCTTCCCCTCAGCCTTGCCCAAGGGCAAGCAAAGATTGGGCCACTGGGAAAGCTGCTAGCCAGGAGCCCTTGGTTGGCAATAAAAGGGGAGCCCTCATCTGAATATAATGCCATAGAATCCACCTTCCAAAGCACTTATTTGCTCCAGGATGGGGAGAGAGATCTGTTGTCTGGAGTTCAGTTGTGAAGTTGTGATTCCAGTCAGGTCTCTTTTTTTGTAGTAAAACTCAGCAGGAACTCATTTGCATATTAGGCCACACCCACTGACATCATCATTGTTTCACACATGGCTTTATTGTGGAAAAAGCCCAGCAGGAACGCATTTGTATATTAGGCCACACCCCTGATGCCAAGTCAGCTGGAACTGCATTTCTGTGCATTCCTTCTAAAAAAAAAGCCCTGATCCTAGGAGATCTTCAGGCTCCACCTGGAGAACAGTTACCCTAGGCCTGGCAGCACCCTCTGGGGGATTTGCTGCCACCTGACTGGCATGATTTAACTAAACCTGGCTGCTTGTTCCTGTTCAGCAGCAGCCACCCTATGACAGTCAGTGTGACTTAGTAGTAGCAAACTCCAGGTTGGGAAATTCCTGGAGATTTGAGGGGTGGAGTCTGGAGAGAGTAGGGTTTGAGGAGGGGTGGGACCCCAGATAGGTACAATGTCATAGAGTTCACCCTCCAAACCAGCCATTTCCTCCTGGGGAACATTTGTTGCCAATCTCCAGGTGAGGGCTGGAGATCATTAAGAGTTGCAACTGCTCTCCAGATGGCAGAGGTCAGTTCTCCTTGAGGTGAGGGAAGTGACAGTGTGTGCATGGGAAGTTCACCTGTATGAGTAAACTGAAGAGTGCAACTCCAGAAGCTGTGATAGAGAGACAAACTCCAAACAGCCAGTCAACAGTTATATTTGGGTAAATACGTTAGAGGCAGTCACAGGCAGTCCAATGGTTCATACACATAAAGCAGTCCTTCCAAGATACAGTACCAAATCAGTTTCCAGTTAGAGAAGTCAAGAATCCAGTCCATACATTACATAAGCCAGTCTTATCCAGTCCTCCTGAGTAACAGTATAACAGCCAAGATGTTTCTCCTCCTCTCACACACCGTCCTTCTCCTCCTTATCATCACCCCACACTAGCTGAGAGTAAGGCTTGTACTATTATAGTGCAGCTATCCAATCCCCATCACTGATTGCTAACAAGCTGCACCTGTTACTCTCGTGACATTCATCACTCCTGTATAGCTTAGTTACATAATCATTACTCAGCAGTTTTGTTCCCTTAAAGAACCTAACTCTGACAGAAGTGAATGCCTTCACTTGGGTGGGTGGGTAGACAGCAAGGGGAGCACTCACCCAGAGCCTCTTCCTAGAGCCCATTGTATTTTTCTTCACAACAGTCCTTATTACTAGTATTTCTATAAATTAAAAAATCCAAAAGAGCAAATGATCATAAGTTACTTCCAGCTATCCAGAAAAGCAGCAATGCTAACAATGGCCTAATTTGTAACTCATCCCTCTACAAACACTGGAACATGGTATCAAGGGTGAAGAGCCTGGGGGGTGGTCCTGAATGCCTCACTTTCCATGGAGGCCCAGGTCACCACAGCTGCCAAATTGGCCTTTTACCATCTCTGTCTGGTTAAGCAGTTGGTCCCTTATCTCTCCTCCCAGGACTTAGCTACAGTGATCCATACAATGGTCACTTCCAGACTGGATTGCTGTAACACATTCTACATGGGGCTGCCTTTGGACCTGATCTGGAAACTCCAGCTGGTGCAAAATGTGGCAGCGCACCTCCTGTCTGCAATGTCCATGTGGATGTGCATTCAACTGGTGCTATGCCAATTGCATTGGCTCCCTATTGAGTACTGGATCTGGTTCAAGGTTATGGTATTGACTTTCAAAGCCCTATGCAGCCTAGGACCAATATATATGCGAGACTGCCTCTTCCTCTATGTGTCCCAAAGAGCTTTGTGTTCTGCTGAACAACAACTGCTGGTAGTCCCCAGTCTGAAAGATGTCTGTTTAGCCTCAACCCGCTTGGTGGAACTTGCTCCCGCTTGAGATCAGGGCCCTGTGGGATATAGTGCAATTCCACAGGGTCTTCAAGATGGAGCTGTTCTGCCAGGCCTTTGGTGTGGTGGCAGGCATTTGAAGATCTCAGCCTCCCCCGGCTACACTGTCCGGATGAAAAGTCCTCAAAAACCATCTTGGCATCTGTTGAATTGGGCATTGTTATCAGTTTGTTATGCCCTGCCCGGTGGGAGACATTGGTAGGTGCCAGAGATGGTCATATGCTGTTTCAAATTTAAATTGTTTTAAATTTTAACTTGTTACCAATTGTATTTATTGTTCTTGTTCCTTTTGCTGTGATCTGCCCTGAGCATGCTTTGTGGGAAGTGTGAGATATAAATCCAAGGATAAATAAATAAAATAAGCAGTATTTTTATGGTGGTAGGATTTGCATTAATGGTAATCTATCACAATTTCCACTGTTATGCAGCTTGAAGAAGCAACAGTGAAACAAGGCATTAGTACATCCTTGTTGCAATGACTAGACTGCTGGCTGCCTTATGAATTTAAAGTTGGACTAAACGTGATATCAATCTTCTTCAGGATATCATCGGACTTTTTGGCTAAGAATACAGCATTGGATGGCTCTAAAGTTGGACTTTATATTCTATGGTTGGTTGGTGATGTTCCAATTTGTATAATTTTTTGCATTGATTTTGCTTATAGACTGGTTCACAATATAGTAGTTTTGATAATATTGTTATTTGTGGCATTTGGCTGAGGCTGGTAATCACGGAAGCATTGTGCTTATTTGTTTGCTACCTATTACCATGATTCTCTTGTGTGGTGTAAGCCAAAATGCCCTCAAAAGAGGTAGGGGAATTGACAGGTGGGCACCTTTGGCTTAAAAAGGATCTAGAATGTATATATACAGGATTCCACTTCCAGAAATTATTGCTAAATTTACCAAGGACACTAATTAAGTAAAATAATCATGAATTTATTACAGAAAATATAGAACAAACATACAAGACAATAGACTCATATAACATACATACAGTCCTAATAAAAATAGAGATAAATGCATATAGGTAACATAAGGATAGACAAACAGAGTGATAATTACCGATCGTAGTCTTCAAGGAAGGCTCCAATGATGACAAATGAGGATGATGGGGAAGGGGATCCTCAACTGGCCAAGAATCGGGGATGTATCTAAACAGCAGGAATGGGGTACTGCTAGATGCACACCTGTGGGGAGTTGGGACTGTGGTTATAAGGACTATCTTGAGCCCTTAGGGGGTAGGAGGTGCAGGGGCAGATGACAGCTGGTCAGCTGGTATGTGACCTCAGAAAAGGGGAGGCTCTGCAATGACCATAAGGGCTGAACTTATGCAGTGGCCAATGGTCAGTTTATTAGGGACACCTGATTGGGTACCCATATCCAGCCAATGAGCGGTCCTGGCCCTAGTTACCTGATTGGACTTCCAGGTAACAATGGGCAAAAAAGGGGAGGCTCCAGAGTGACCATTAGGGTAAAGAATAGGTGAGGGAAGTGATTAACAAGCTATCAAACTTATCTATATGTGACAATAGAGAGTCAAATTGATACCTAAGGTGACACTCGATTTATACAATAACTATGGCTCTGAGTGAAGCTGTTCTTCCTCTTCTTTACTTCTCTGCTGGCACCATCCTTTGTCTTGGGTTTTGTTGGACAAAAGCTTAGGCAGTCTGGCAGGATCCATGCCTAAGATAAGCTTGATTGCCTTATGCAGAAGTTGAAGCAGCTGTTGGATATGTGAGTCTCTTGCTTTGCTGTAATGGAGTCAGGAAAACAAGATGGATTCTGGTGGTTTTAGCCTTTGGATCATGGAAACAGGCTGGAAACTGTTTGCCTGTACAGTTCATGGCGGCATGGCTTCTTCCACTGCAACGGCCGAGACTGGGCACGCAAGGAGCAGCTGGAGGCTCATCTGTAGTTCTGGCTAACACCCATCCAGAGATGTAGAATGCTGTTGCAAAGCTGAGGCTTATAGTATTCACATAAGCCTTAGAAACTGTGGGCAAAGTCCACTTCTTAGAGCAGATGTGTGTGAGTCAAAACTCCAGGCACTCTGGCAACCATACTGGTGATCACAATGTCCATGTGTATGAAAAGTAGGGGGCTTTTTCTTACAGTGGTTGCTCATTTCCAGTAAGGAGCAATCCCCTGCATTGGCATTTTTAAATAATCAGGCTAAGAAAAAGTGTCCACACAAAATTCTGCCTCCCCAGAAGTAGATTCAAGTATCACATCCCCTTACCCCATGTTTTCTGAATCCACGAATTCAGCAATGTTTGTTTCCCTTTGATTCTTGACTTATATTTTGTGAGTGAGGAATTCCCACATTCAAATTTATTTTCCCACTGTGCTGGCATTTTGTGTTGTCAGTGATACATGTTCACCCAGCCTACCACGCTACTGCCCCCAGGTTGTCCTGGAGACATCTCCCATTTTTTAATTAAAAGGTACTGATTGTATTATGACATAATGGTTTCCAGGCTTGAGGCAGAGGGACACCTTTAAGCTAAACTGTGGGAGGACAGCAGCCAGAGAAAAAAGTTTCCCTTCAGCAGTTCCTGGAAGGCAAATGTGTGTTAGCACATCTCCCCCCATCTGACATATCTGATTTTTTTTTTGCTTAAAACATAGTAGTAGTGGCTGAGTTATGATTCATTTTCCCCCATTATAATACAGCAATATTATAACATCATGACAACAGTCTCCAGCTTCCTGGAAACTTAAAGTAGGAGAGGAAGAGAGAGCCAGCAAGCATAACTCCCTCCTGTTCCCTCAGTCTTACAAGATTCAGCCATGTGATGCAGATTGTAGTGTGCAGAGAGCAGGAGAGAAGGGGATGCTGTGCCACTCCTAAAGTCTTGCACAGTTTTTTATTTAGGCATCTGATGATTATTGTCAAGCATGGTGAAATTCCATTGATAATTGATTGTTTTAGGGTCCTGCCTAACCTGGTCTGTGAAGTATTATGGAGGATCCAATTTTGCTAGCTTGTTATTTTCTCCCTTCCCCCGTCTTGCTTTATGGCTTATAATTAGAAGTAGTGAGAACTGAAACCAAGTAATCAGCACCTTCCCATACATTCCTGTAAGGGAGTATGAGCCATCTGGGGAAAGCAAGGACTCAGTCCTGATAACACTATGGGAACGTAGACATTTATGATAGTTTATGTGTGAATGCTACCCCGCAACCCCATCCCTTGGAATCCCTTTGAAGTAGGCCTTAAAAGTATTGTATCAATGTATTGTCAGCATTACTCTCAGGAACCTGTTACCAAAGTATCGGTCTATCAATAAATGTAGTCTTTGTATCAACTTCGACTCGTCATTGAACCAGCATGCTTGACAATTATGGTATACTGGAGAGAGAAGATTTTTGCTGTCCTTCAGATCCTGGGCTATTCTTTCCTCAGGAGTTGTCATAAATAAATAAGACCTACTTCTCTTTTTAAAAACATCCTGCCTCCCAACTGAGTGTCCATCCAGATTTTGTTGTGCAGGAGATCATCCGAGGATTGTTGCTTGAATAATGGGAGGAGGCTTCATCTCATACCCTCAGGATCCTGGCTTTAAAAAACTGAAAGGGAAAGGTGACTGCTATGTGAAGTGAAAATTTCTGCCTGCATCTGGAAACAGATAATTTTTTTCCTCCTTGATTTTTTTTGGGTGAACAAATATATTCCTATTTTTAAAAATCTCTTCTCTTCTCCTGCAGGGAATCAAAGAAACACTAAATCCAACCAGCCATAGGAGCAGCATCTTCTCCTCCTCACTTTTCTTCCGCTTCCCACCAAATTTCTTTCCAATCTTTATTCAACACTCAGCCCCTCTGTCTCCCCCCCCCCGCCCCCGCATTGCATCTGTCTCCATTCAAGGTTGTTGCAGGCTTCTGTGTTACACATGTTGAATCCCAAACATAAGAACATAAGAGAAGCCATGTTGGATCAGGCCAATGGCCCATCCAGTCCAACACTCTTTGTCACACAGTGGCCAAAATTTTATATATATATATATATATACACACACGCACAAACACACACACATATATACACACTGTGGCTACTAGCCACTGATGGACCTCTGCTCCATATTTTTATCTAACCTCCTCTTGAAGCTGTCTATGCTTGTAGCCGCTACCACCTCCTGTGGCAGTGAATTCCACATGTTAATCACCCGTTGGGTGAAGAAGTACTTCCTTTTATCCATTTTAACGTGACTGCTCAGCAATTTCATTGAATGCCCATGAGTTCCTGTATTGTGAGAAAGGGAGAAAAGTACTTCTTTCTTTACTTTCTCCATTCCATGCATAATCTTGTAAACCTCTATCATGTCACCCCACAGTCAACATTTCTCCAAGCTAAAGAGCCCCAAGGGTTTTAACCTTTCTTCATAGGGAAAGTGTTCCAAACCTTTAATCATTCTAGTTGCCCTTTTCTGGACTATTTCCAATGCTATAATATCCTTTTTGAGGTGTGGTGACCAGAATAGCACATAGTATTCCAAATGAGACCGCACCATCGATTTATACAGGAGCATTATGATACTGGCTGATTTGTTTTCCACAGTATTCCAAATGAGACCGCACCATCGATTTATACAGGAGCATTATGATACTGGCTGATTTGTTTTCAGTTCCCTTCCTAATAATTCCCAGCATGGCGTTGGCCTTTTTTATTGCAATCGCACACTGTCTTGACATTTTCAGTGAGTTATCTACAACGACCCCAAGATCTCGCTCTTGGTCAGTCTCTGCCAGTTCACACCCCATCAACTTGTATTTGTAGCTGGGATTCTTGGCCCCAATGTGCATTACTTTGCACTTGGACACATTGAACCTCATCTGCCACGTTGATGCCCACTCACCCAGACTCAACAGAACCCTTTGGAGTGCCTCACAATCCTCTCTGGTTCTCACCACCCTGAACAATTTAGTGTCATCTGCAAACTTGGCCACTTCACTGCTCACTCCCAACTCCAAATCATTTATGAACAAGTTAAAGAGCGTGGAACCCAGTACTGAGCCCTGCGGCACCCCACTGCTTACCGTCCTCCAATGCGAAGACTGCCCATTTATACTCACTCTCTGCTTCCTATTACTCAGCCAGTTTTTGATCCACAAGAGGACCTGTTCTTTTATTCCATGACTCTCGAGCTTTCTAAGGAGCCTTTGATGAGGAACTTTATCAAAAGCTTTCTGGAAGTCAAGGTAAACAACATCTATTGGGTCTCCTTTGTCCACATGTTTGTTCACCCCCTGAAAGAACTGTAACAGGTTACTGAGGCAAGATCTTTCCTTACAGAACCCATGCTGAGTCTTCCTCAATAACCCGTGTTCATCAATGTGCCTACTCATTCTGTCCTTGATAATGGTTTCCACCAACTTTTCCGGTATTGAAGTCAGACTGACTGGCCTGTAATTTCTCGGATCTCCTCTGGAACCCTTTTTAAAGATGGGGGTGACATTTGCTACCTTCCAGTCCTCAGGAATGGAGACAGATTTCAATGAACAATTACATATTTTTGTCAGAAGATCCACAAGTTCAACTTTGAGTTCTTTCAGAACTCTTGGATTTATGCCATCTGGACCTGGTGACATTAGTTTTTAATTTGTCTATCAGTTGTAGGACCTCCTCTTTTGTCTCCTCAATCTGACTCAGGTCTTTCAACACCCCTTCCAAAATTAGTGGTTCTGGAGCAGGCAAACACTTCTCGTCTTCCACAGTGAAGACGGAGGCAAAATATGTATTCAGCTTCTCAACCATTTCCCTATCCTCCTTCAGTAATCTTTTTACCCCTTGGTCATCCAAGGGCCCCACTGCCTCCCTGGCTGGTTTCCTGCTTCTAATATATTTGAAGAAATTTTTATTGTTGGTCTTTATGTTTTTTGCAATATGCTCCTCATAGTCCCTTTTTGTCACAGTCTTGCATTTGATTTGCCACAGCCTGTGTTCCCTTTTATTAAAGTCACTAGAACTAGCTTTCCACCGCTTAAAGGAGTCCTTCTTACCTTTTACAGATTCCATTACTTTGTTTGTTAGCCATGCAGGCCTTTTCTTAAACCTGTTTGTGCCTTTCCTAACTTGTGGTATATATTTTACCTGAGCTTCTAGGATTGTAGTTTTAAATAGCCTCCAAGCTTCCCCAAGGGTTTTGACTGTATTTACCTTTCCTTTCAGTTTCCTCTTCACATGCCTCCTCATCTCAGAGAATTTACCCCTTTAAAAGTTAAACATGGTTGTGCTGGTCTTTTGGGGCAACTCTCTATTTATACAAATGATGAAATCAATAACGTTATGGTCACTGCTCTGAAGCAGTGCAATCACTTTTACATCTCTCATCATGTCTTGGGCATTACTTAGGACCAAATCCAGGATCGCCCCACCCCTGGTAGGTTCTGAGACCATCTGCTCCATAGCAGAGTCATTGGGAGCATCAAGATACTCAATCTCTTTCTCTCGACCAGAACACGTATTGACCCAATCAATCTGCAGGTAGTTAAAATCACCTATTACGACACAGTTTTTACGGTTAGCCACTATCTTTAATCCTTCCATCCTATTATAATTGTCCTCTATCTTTTGATTTGGGGGCGATAACAAACTCCCATAGTTAAATTTCCTTTTGCGCCCTCTATTTCAACACAAAGCATTTCTAGAAGGGAATCTAATTCTCTGACCTCAGTCTTACTGGACCATATACCCTCTCTGACATACAGAGCCACCCCACCTCCAACCCTTCCCTCCCTATCCTTCCAATATAACTTATATCCAGGAATCACCGTGTCCCACTGATTGCCTCATCCCACCAAATTTCTGAAATTCCCACAATGTCTATGTTTTCTTCCAACATTAAACATTCCAACTCACCAATTTTATTTCGAACACTTCTAGCATTTACATACAAACATCTATAATTTCCCAGGCAAGCTAGGCCTGTAACCCTCCTCCTGTTGCCTTGAGACTTTGGCAGACAGTCCATGCTGTTTGTCACCATCACAGTGGACAACTCTGATCCATTACCCGGTAGAAAAGTGACAGCTAACCCTTCATCTCTATGAGATGAGTCCTCCCGAACCTGAGACATTTCATCTCTTGTCAGCTTTCCCCCAAGATTTAGTTTAAAAACTGCTCTGCCACCTTTTTGATTTTAAGCGGCAGCAGCCTGGTTCCATCTGGGGACAAGTGGAGACTGTCTCTTTTCTACAGCTCCCACTTGTTCCAGAAAAAATTCCATTGCCTAGGAAACTTAAACCCTTCCTCCCTACACCATCGTCTCATCCACACATTGAGACTTCTAATTTGTGCCTGTCTCTCCTGCCCTGCATGTGGAACAGGTAGCACTTCTGAGAAGGCAACCTTGGAGGTCCTGGCCTTAAGTCTCCCGCCTAGCAGCCTGAATTTTTCCTCCAGGACCTCATGACTGCATTTCCCCACATCATTGGTGCCAACATGCACCACGACCACTGGCTCCTCCCCAGCACTGTCTATCAGCCTATCTACTACACATGTAATGTCCGCTACCTTTGCACCAAGCAGGCAAGTCACCATACGGTCAGTATGCGGTTTTGCCACCCAGCTGCCTACCAATCACCAACTACCAAGACCCCCCCTCTCTCTCTGCCCAGGGATGGTTCACCAACTGAAGAAGAGGTCCCTTCTGGGGGCTCATTCCCCTTATACTCAGCCCAGTGCCCTGTTCTGTCTTGACCCTCATGCTCCCTGGCAGCAACGGGGCTGTCACGTTCAGACTGGGGCTCATCTAATACGTCCCTGAGAGTCTTCCCCGAGTGCCTAACTGACTGTCTCTGCTTCTCCAGGTCAGTCACCTCGGCCTCAAGGGTACAAACTCATTCCCTGAGGACCAGGAGCTCCTTGCATCGAGCACACACCTAAGACTTCTGTCCTGTGGGCAGATAGTCATACATGTGATACTCAGTACAAAACACTGGAAAGCCCCCACCCCCCTGCTGGCATTCTACCTTCAAGATAGCTTTTTTAAAAAATATATACAGTCCCCTTTTAAATCCTGTTTGTTAATGTGGCTCCTCTTCTGGAGGTCAACTTACCTTATTGGGAGAACAAGGAAATTAGGGATCTGGGTTCCTGGTCCTTACACAGCCCCCAGGCTAAGAGCCACAGGCCAAGAGCCCTTTAGCTCTCTGGCAAGGTGCAGCTTAACAATGCAAAGAGGGTGGGGAACGGAAGATTCTATTCACTTACCATGAAGTCTTCCTTCTCTGTGGTCCTGGAGTGGTCCAGTCCTCACTCGTGGGATCTCAGCTCCTCCTCTTCCATTGCAGGGCTTAACAAACTTGACCCGAAGGGGAGGTGCTGGATCCTCAGCGGTCAGTTCTTCTGCCAGCTATCCTACCTCCCTAATAACAACTCCAAGAACAATAGGAGAGAACATATCTGGGGAAAACAAAACCGTCCCCTCCCTCCAGAGCTTATCCTGAACCCTTCCACAAGGGGCTCTAGCGAGGGACCCAGTAACCAACACAGTATCCACCTCCAACTCCAAAGTCTCCGGACAAAGCCCATACCCCCTCACACAACTGGGTGGGTAGGACTGGACCACTCCGGGACCACAGAGAAGGAAGACGTCACGGTAAGTGAATAGAATCTTCCATTCTCCAGTGGTCCCAGGAGTGGGCCAGTCCTCACTTGTGGGACATAAAAAAGCCGAGTCCCTGGGCGGGCACATCAGCTTTGTCCCGAGACCACGTGTTGGAGCACCTTCCTACCGAACGCAGCCTCGGCCGAGGCCGCCTTATCGATCCTATAGTGCTTAGTAAAGGAGTGAACTGACTTCCAGGTCGCTGTCTTACACACTACCTCCAAGGAAGGAAAAGCCCTATAGGCTGCTGACGTGGCTGTTCCTCTGAGGGAATGAGCTGTCACCCCTGTCGGGGGCTCCAAACCTCTTGCCTTGTAAGCCTCACAGATGCACCCCCTAATCCACCTACTAATGGTGGAGGCTGACACCTTGTGACCATTGTTTGAAACCCTAAGGGAAACAAACAAAGAGTCGGACTGACAAAACCCCTTGGTCCTGTCCAGATAGAAACTAAGGGCTCTACGGACATCTAGACAATGCCCCAGCTTCTCTGTCTCATCAGTCAGTCAGTCACATTTTATTTGTATCCCGCCCTCCCCGACCAAGTGGCTCAGGGCGGCTAACAGCATAAAATTCAATACATACATTATATACTAAATAACATTTGAAGACAAATTAAAATCCATAAAATTCTAAAAACATTAATACATTTAGTGCTATTCATCGGCAAGTTTACTTGGCAATTTAGTAGTATCAGCTGGTGAAGGCCATTTGGAACAGGATGGTTTTGCAGGCCCTGCGGAATTGTTCAATGTCCCGCAGGGCCCGCATTTCCTCTGGGAGTTGATTCCACAGCTGTGGGGCCAAAACTGAGAAGGCCCGAGTACGGGTACTCTGGAGTCTTACCTCCTTTGGGCCAGGGATAGTCAGCAGGTTCTTCCCTGCTGACCTCAGTGCTCTCTGGGGTTCATACGGGGAGAGGCGGTCCCTAAGGTAGGCAGGTCCTCGGCCGTATAGGTTTTTAAAGGTAATAACCAGCACTTTGTAGCGAATCCGGTATACAACTGGCAGCCAGTGCAGTTCACGCAGCCCCTGCTGTATTTGCTCTTGCTTTGGGACCCCCAGCAACAGTCTGGCAGCCGCGTTCTGCACTAGCTGCAGCTTCCAGGTTCGGCACAAAGGCAGCCCCATGTAGAGGGCATTACAGTAATCCAGTCTCGAGGTGACCGTTGCATGGATCACTGTTGCCAGGTCCCGACGCTCCAGGAAGGGGGCCAACTGCCTTGCCCGCCTCAGATGAAAAAAGGCTGACTTGGCAGCGGCTGCTATCTGGGCCTCCATTGATAATGAAGGCTCCAGTAGAACTCCCAGGCTTCTAACCCGGTGTGCTGCTTTCAGCGGCGCCCCGTCAAAGACCGGAAGAGATATATCCCCTCCTAGAGCGCCCCGACCCAGGCAAAGGACCTCTGTCTTCGCCGGATTCAATTTCAGCCCACTCAGCCTTAACCAAGTTGCCACGGCCTGCAGTGCCAGGTCCAAGTTCTCTGGGACGCAGTCAGGTCGGCCATCCATTAGTAGATAAAGCTGGGTGTCATCTGCATACTGGTGACACCCGAGCCCATACCTCCTGGCAATATGGGCAAGGGGGCGCATATAGATATTAAATAGCATCGGCGAGAGAACTGCTCCCTGAGGTACCCCACAGTGTAGTGTGCGCCTCTGGGAGAGCTCTCCCCCGATTGCCACCCGTTGTCCCTGATCCTCAAGGAAGGAGGAAAGCCATTGTAAGGCCAACCCCCTAACCCCAACATCGGCGAGGCGGCGGGTCAGCTTTTGCCACAAAGCGCTTTTAGTACCGTGTTCAGATTCCAGGAAGGAAACCTATGCACCTGCGGTGGATTAACCAAGGACACCCCCTTCAGGAACCTCCTGATATGCGGGTGTGTGGAGATAGACCTGCCCTTCCTAGACCCTCTGACTGCTGCTATGGCGGCCACTTGCCTCCGCAGTGTACTAGTGCTAAGGCCTTTTTCTAGCCCCTCCTGCAGAAAAGATAGTACAACGGAAACTGAGGCATGCAAAGGGTCCTCCCCCTTATTCGCACACAAGATACGAAAAACCTTCCAGGTAACATTATAGCTCCTGTTAGTGGAGCTCTTCCTTGAGGACAACATGGTGTCTACCACCTTATCCGAATAACCCAGACTAATCAACTGTTGCCGCTCAATCTCCAGGCAGTGAGCTGCAGCATTTCTGGTCGTGGATGATGCAGTTTGCCTTGAACTAGAAGATTCCCTCTCAACGGAATTTGCCACGGCTCCAGTATTGACAGACTTTGAAGGTCCTGGAACCAGGCTCTCCTGGGCCAAAAGGGGGCCACTGCAATCATCTCCGCTTTCTGCTCCCGAACCCTCTGCAGAAATCTCTGTATGATCTGGAATGGGGGAAAGGCGTATAACAGCTTTCTCGGCCAGTCTGAGTTCAGAGCGTCGACAGCCGCCGCCCCTCTGCTTCTTGTTCTTGAAAAATACTGCGGCATCTGGTGATTGTCGTCCGAGGCGAAGAGATCCACTTCTGGGGTCCTGAATCTTTGGCAGATCTCTTGAAACGACTCATGATGAAGAGCCCATTCTGACTGGTCCAAGGATTGCCGACTCAGCCAGTCTGCTACCACATTGTCCCTTCCTGCCACATGGATGGCTCTGATGGATCGAAGATGGGCTTCCACCCATCTGAACAGGACCTGAACTTCGTCCTGAAGTTTCCGGTATCTGGTGCCTCCCTGACGATTCACATAGGCCTTTGCTGTCATATTGTCTGTTTGGACCAGGACGTGAGCTCCTGTTAACTTTTGGCTCCACTGACGCAAGGCTAGACGTATGGCTCTCTACTCCAGAAGATTTATGCTTTCCTTGGCCTCTTGGACGGTCCACTGACCCTGTGTCACCGCTCCAGTCATGTGTGCTCCCCAGCCAAAAAGGCTGGCATCTGTGGTCAACACCACCCGGTCGGGCATCTGCCACCATCCAAGATCCTTCAACAGGCCGGGTGGTAACGTCAGTGAAATCGGACTTTTGGAACCTATTTGCTTCTGGAAGGGCAACAGGAATTTCTGGAGTGGCCTCATGTGGAACCGTGCCCGCTGAACTATGTCCTGACACGACACCAACATCCCCAACAACTTTGCCAGTAACATCAGCTTGACCCGCTTCCGTTGCTGGACTTCCAAAATCAGCTGCGAGATCTTTGATTGTCTTTCTGGCGTCAGAAAAACCCTGTCCAGACTGGAGTTGATCTGAACCCCCAAGTGTGTCAGAGACTGGGACAGCTGAAGCCAGCTCTTCTGAACGTTTATTACGAATCTGTGCAATCTGAGGGTCCTTATGGTCAACTCTAGGTCTAGTTTCGTCTGCTCCTCCGACGGGGCCTTGACCAGAATGTCGTCCAGATACGGAAACAGGGAAACCCCATGTAGCCGGAGGACCGCCGCGAGGGTGACTAATACTTTTGTGAACACTCTAGGTGAGGACTTTAAGCCAAAAGGCAGAGCTCTGTACTGGTAATGACGCCCGTCGTAGGAGAAGCGAAGAAACCTGCGGTGCCCCTTGGCTATAGGAATATGAAGGTAGGCTTCCAACAGATCTATGGAGGCCATGAAGTCTCCCCTTTGAACAGCTAGCAGTATGGACCTCAGAGTCTCCATTCGAAACTTCTTTGTAACGACTGACTTGTTTACCCACTTCAGGTCCAGAATTGCCCGAACATCTCCGTTCTTTTTGGGCACTACAAAGAAGACAGAATATACACCTTGAAACTTCTCCAGCACCGGTACCGATTTGATGGCTCCTATCTAAACCAGATGATCGATGGCCCTTAGTAGGGTATGATGTTTCTCGAGAGATTGAGCTCTCTGTACCTCCAGGAACCGATGACGTGGAGGAGAAGAAAATTCTAGGGAGTAACCGTTGGTAACTGTGTCCAAAACCCATCTGTCCGAAACCGTTTGATGCCACACGTGGGAGAATCTTTGAAGCCGTCCCCCTATCCGATCGTGGTCCATTGGGACCGCCCAGTCATGCTGAGGTGGACTTCTTCTGTCCCTTAATTGGTTGACTTTGTTTTCCTCCAAAGGAAGGTCTGCCGTCTCTGGCCTTTGGTTGCCACTTTGCCCTGTATTGTTTGAAGGAGGTTTGTCTTGAATCTCTCCTATTTCCACGAAAGGACTGGGACCTCTGCCTCGTTTTGTTCTCACGTCTCTTGGAGGGCAGGACTTTTTTCTTATTTCTGTCCTCTATGAGATATCTGTCTAGACCTTCCCCGAAGAGCGAGGCCCCTTTAAAGGGAACCGCAGCCACTTTTGCTCTGGCTGAGGGATCAGCATCCCAATTACGGAGCCAGGTATTCCACCTAGCCGTAATGCTAGAGGCCATAGCCCTAGCAGAGAGTTGAACTGTTTCGAGGGTTGAATCTGATGCAAAGGCAGTGGCTAGCGTAATTTTCTTAAGTGAGTCCTTAACATCCTCTTAGCTAGGTCGGAAAGCCACATGTACGAAGCCCTACAGAAGAGAGACGTGGTAGCTGACACTTTTAGAGCACTAGCAGAGGCTTCAAAATCACGACGTAAGGCCTGCTCTATGCGCTTGTCCGTTGGATCCCTTGGCATCCCATCCGCATCCATCGGTAGAATGGAATTAGAAGCCAAGCTGTTGACCGGGTCATCAACTACTGACAACTTAAGCCTTTTGGTCGCCTCTGGGATGAAGGAGAAAAACTTAGAGAAGTTTGACGACACCGTCTTAGGCTTGGCTGGATGTTCCCACTCAGATCTAATTATTGAGAAAAACCCAGAGGGCAACGGGACCTGTAGTGGTTTTGAACCTGACTTGGGTATAATATCCTCCATTGCAACAGGAAACTCAGCATCCTCCTCATCCTTGGATTTTGGAGTATACTGTATCTGCAATGTCCTAATCACTTTTGGCAGTAGGCGTGGATACACGTCTGCTGGAAACAGTTTGGAATGAGTAGAGGCCGGCCCCTCCTCTTCCTCAGAGAGTTCTCCTGAGTCAGGTGACGAAGAGCCTTCAGACAAGTCAGAATCCTCTTCTTCTTCTTGATCAGAGGGAGCTGAATGCAATTCTAACCTACTGCGCTTGGGAGGCCTGGAGGAAACCCCTTCCTTTTCCTTATCTACCTCTCTATGTTTCTGTTTGGCTGCCCTCTTATGTGACGGAGTTGGGGTGGCCACAGAGGCAGCTTGAACCTCTTTTTTGACCAGCTCTTGGATCCAAGAAAGAAGATTAGACTTAGCTTCATCTGCTGAAAGATCAGCCTGATGCACTTCTGTCCCCTCTTCCTGTGCTGGTGAATCAGCCAGCTCCAACTCGCATGTGCCCTCCTCCAGCATTGCTCCCATAGGAAATCTAGTGGGGGCGGTCATCTTAGAGTGAATGGCCCTATAAGACACAAGTAGCATAAGTAAAATGGCTTCCATTCCTGCCAAAAACCTTCCCTCCCCCCCTCACCAGCTCCTGATTGGTTTTTTAACTCCCTTTCCCTTTTCAGGGGCCCCTTCCAGCCAAGGTCACCCCTTCTGGATGCAGGAGCAAACAGGGAAGCCGGAGGGAAGAAGGGAATGAGGGGAGGGGATGAAGGCGGGGGAGCGCTGAACAGCGACGTCTGAATCCCAGCTTCCTTTACAGCCCCGTGGGCTTAAGCTGCCAGAACCGACAAAAGGGGCTCTGGGAGTCTGCAGACCTCCTCTCCCCCTGGAAATCCCCTAAGGGTTCCCCCCTTCCCATAGAGCTTACCGCCGCTTCTGGGAACCACTGCGCTGTCGCGCTGTCCACGGCACTTCGGGAGGGCAACGTGAAGCACACGAGTCCTCTCCCTTTTTCCCTGGCCTCCGCCGGTCTTCCCTTCGACTTGCTGCCCCGCAGGCCCCCGGGTTTGCCGGGGTGCCTTTGCTGGGAGCAGCTGGGAGAGACCTATCCACAGCCCCGTGCGTCCGTCGGGCTGGGAAGAGGCCGGGAAGAACAATTAGGCGCGAACGCGTGCCTTGACAGAGAGGCTACTGCGGTGCATCATTCAAGCACAGGAGGGATTTTCCCTCCCCGCTTTCCCTGAGGAGAAAAAACAGCGGCTCGTCTTAATCTCCCTGCTGGGTGATTTCTGCCACTGACTCCAGGTATTCTTCTTTTCCTTCCTTCCTTCCTTCCTTCCTTCCTTCCTTCCTTCCTTCCTTCCTTCCTTCCTTCCTTCCTTCCTTCCTTCCTTCCTTCCTTCCTTCCTTCCTTTTTTTTTTTTTAATTGTCTTGGGTCAAAGAGCCTCAAGGGGGCTCTAAAGCACGTCCTGCTTGGATTGCAGGGCTAACAAAACTGACTGCTGAGGATCCAGCACCTCCCCTTCGGGTCAAGTTTGTTAAGCCCTGCAATGGAAGAGGAGGAGCTGAGATCCCACGAGTGAGGACTGGACCACTCCTGGGACCACTGGAGAACACAGCCACTCCTAATCAATCAGCAACAATCACCTTCAATCACCTTCACCTTCAGCCCACTCAACCAAACAAACAGCAGTTCCCCACAAACTCAGAATTTTCAGCAGTCACACAAACTCAGAAATTCTCAGCAACTTCCCCAGCTGCTCACCCTTATATCAGTTAGTCTCTGCTCTATCTCAGAGATTCTCTGCTCTCTCTCAGAACTCTCTTAACTGTGAAAGTTAAAGCAGAGGCTGGTGTCAGAATGGGCAGAAGGGATGGGGTGGGGGAGGGAAAGAAAGCAAGATGTCTTGTGAACAGTATTTTCTCTGGGGCCTGGAGCCCAGAAATCTCTGCATTGTTTAGAGAGTTGAGTTCTTTATTTCTTTTTAAAACCAGCCCCTGCATTCCCTCCTCCTTGTACAGCAGTGCAAGGGGAGGAAGGAATGAGAAGTGCACAGGAAGGGGAGGGTGGTTGATATATATTTTATTCCTCTAATGCAGACATTCCCACATGATAATGTTGTAATTTTACTGTGCATGTGCAAAGCCTTTTTAAAAAGGGTTCAATTACTGAAGAAATGCACGATGGAAGGTGGCATGGCCCCCTTTCAAAGTAAATGTGGAATACATAGGGTAGGTCCAATCCTGAAAACCTATGAGGTACAAGCCCTGTTGTTAAAGGAGTGCTGCAAAGTTGAAGCATCAGATGGGATTCAACACACTGGTGAAAAGAAGTAAGAACATCCTGCAAAAATGGTCTCTGTGTTTTCAATTTCTGCTTTTGTGCATTTGAAAACACTGATTTCCTACAATCAGTAGGGGGATTGGTGGGATGTTCTGTGAAACCAGGTTTTGTAGTGCTGGGTTTATGGGGCTTCTCAGATGCAAAGCGAAAGGACAGGAGAGAACCAGTTCTCCACTAACCAATTCTCCAGGCCTGCCCTTTCCACTTGCTCATCCCACAATGTTAGCAGTGGCCTGTCATCTCCAGTGTTGCTGGCACAGGAAGGACATGATGTGTGGGTGGGGCTGTCTAACTCTATCTGTTGATCAGAGTTAGAGATGAGTGAGCATAACAGTATGGCCACTTCCTTTTCTTTCTAACCATCTCTGTGGAGAGGAAAGAGGTGGCCAGGCACACATGCACAAATGGAGATGAGTTTTTGTACTCTTTGCTCTTGATTTCTGGAATATCATGTGATACTTTCTTTGGCTTTTCCTGCAGTGGCCATTGAACCCCCCCCCCCCCGAAATGGAGATAACTTGGTGACACTGTAGAATAGGTTTGAGAAACCAGTGGTTTTTTCAAAGAGACCTAACAAGGATGCTGGAATAAAGAATAATGGTCCATTTAATTTCAGCTGCAGTAGCTGAATCATTGGACCAGAAAATATGAGCTCTTATCATAACTGTAGATAGATTGACTACTGTAAGATCCATGAATTGAATTATAATTGAAAAAGCAGAATCAGGATAAACTTATGGAATATATCTTATGTAAGGAGAGAGAGAGAGAGAGAGAGAGAGAGCAGGATGGGATCTACGTGTTTTTTGAGGGAGGGTGTTAGCCAAAATGCCCTCAAAACGAGGTTGGGGAATTAGTTAGGTGGGCACCTGGCTCACTAGGAATCTTTTTACCAATTTATACCAGGCTCAACCATCCAGAGGGTAAATGCTCAATAAAAGGACTCTAATTTAATAAAACCAATTGTGATTTATTTAGAATAATAGTTCTTCCACACAAGATAAAAATACAATACAATCACACATTCACACAGGCCTAAGAAACACAGATAGATTGATAGGGGAACATATAAGGGTAAACAGACAGGGTAATATTTACCATCGTAGTCTTCGAGGAAGGTTCCAATGGTGACATAAGAGGATAGGGGAAATGGACCCAAAACTGTGGCCAGAATTGGGGATGGATCTAGACAGCGGAACTGGGATACTGTTAGATGCACACCTGTGGGTAGCTAGTCCACAGGTTATAAGGCCTCACCTGAGCCCTTAGGGGATGGGAGGCAATGGGGAGGAGGAATGGGAGGCTCTGTGATGACCATGAAGGCTGGACATTAGCAGAGCCAATGGCGAGTCCCTTGGTGACACCTGATTGGGTGTTTGCTTGGACCAATGAACTTCACCTTCGTCCTGGGCAACCTGGAAACATCCAGGTTGCGACAGGGCCTGAGGCGGCTCCAAGGGTGTCAGTATGTGAATGGCTAGGTACTTGGGATTAAGTGGGCTTATCTGGGAAGGTGACAATAGGGAATCAAATATTGACCTAGGTATCCCCGGTGTAGACAAAAGACCTGGTTATGACAGGAGATGTTTTTCCTCTTTTCTCATCATCTTCTGGGCAGGGGCCTTTGTCTAGGGCTTTGCCAGACAATCAGGAACATTAGTTGAGCTGTTAATCCATTCATGGGGCAGATGGGTTGCTTGCGAGCCAAGGGTGACACAGGGTGTGTACGTGAGCCTTCCACTATGAGGGAATGAAGTCCAGCCTGGCAGGAAGATGGACTCTGGTGGTGTTAGCCCTTGGTTCATGGAAAACAGGCTAGAAACTGCTTGCCTGTACAGTTCATGGTGGTGTGGCTTCTGCCACTGCAGTGGCCAAGACTGGGCACACAAGGAGTAGTTGGCAGCTCATTTGTAGAATGCTGCTGCAAAGCTGAGGCTTATAGTATCCACATAAGCCTTAGAAACTGTAAGCAAAGTCCACTTCTTAGAGCAGATGTGTGAGAGTCAAAACTCCAGGCACCCTGGCAACCATACTGGTGATCACGATGTCCATATGTATGAGAAGTAGGGGGCTTTCCTTACAGGGGGGGCAAAATTAAAAAATGATGGCCCCTTATGGGCCATTCTATCTTATGGTCCCATAGAATACAATGGATTCCATACCCAATTTGGCGCCCCTCCTCCATCGGTGCCCGGGACAAGCACCCCCCTCTGTCCCCCCCCCCGAGATCCGACCCTGAGAGAGAGAAAGAACATTGTCAAGAAACAGCAAGTGATAAAAGAGCCAAACCAGCCAACTCTTGTCATATTTACTTGCTCTTTTCTGTTTTTCTCTGAATACCTGCTACTATTTCTGCTACCCTTAACATGAATTTGTGGAACCCTTCTGAGGCTAATGGGGCATTTGTACTTACATTTAGATGGGGGACGCTGTTGCAATTCTAATGATTAATGAATTTTTTTGTATTTATTTAATCTTGAGGAAGGACAGAGATTCAACCCTATCAGCTTGTATAGGAATGTGCAGATTCTTACCATTGCTCATGGTAATGAATAATGGTAATGCATTAATGAAGACGCTACACCTTCTCAGGACAGTCATGATCGGACTATGGTGGTTTATTGTCTAATTCGTTAGATGCATTATTAATCTTGCAAACCTCTGAAGCAGATACAGGACTGCTGAATACATTTTTTCAGTTAGTCAATTGTCATATCTCCCTGCCTGTAAGCATCTTTATAATGTTCATCTGTGCATCTTAATACTCTGTTCCACAATCCACCTGTGTACCCTGATGCTCTGATTGGCTGTCTATCCTGTGACCTTCCCTAGACTAAAAGCAACATCATCCTGACCCGGCTAGTCTAGGCTACCTTGATCTCGTCAGCTCTTGGAAGCTAAGCAGGGTTGGCCCTGGTTAGCTTTTGGATGGAAGAACTCCAAGGAACACCAAGGCCATGACACAGAGACAACAATGGCAAACCACCTCTGAATTTCTCTTGCCTTGAAAACCCTATGCAGTTGCCTATGCAGTTGACTTGACAGGGTGGGGGTGGGGAAAAAGCATAACCAGATTATCTCGGCAAATGTGAATTCTCAAACCCACATTTGCTGAGATAATATGAATGTGGGCAAGGGGATTATTCACCAGCTGTGTTTTGTGAAAAAGAACTGTCAGCAGAATGGGAAGGGGTGGTTAACCATCTAATACCTGTTAGTTCTCCCTGCAAATGTCTTCCAAAGGTCATTGTCTCCCAGTCAACCTTACTTCCTGTTTCTCAGCCAACTTTGGGGAAAACCATTTAAAATTATCACAGGGGGTAGGGAAGAACTGGAAACTATCGCTAAAATTCTTTACAAATGTCATTTGAAGCAACACTGAGAGATGTTCTACTGCAGACCAACATGGCTACACTCTGAAACTATCTTCATGTTTCCAAGTCACATCTACTTTCATCTTTACTCCTCACTCTTGTCGACCTTTCTGATTTTCTGTAGCATAGCATGCTCCTGTAACAATATTGAGTTTGGCTATAGGCTGGGTAGTACAGGTTTCTTTGTTTCAAGATATGACAGACACACAAAATTTCCTCAAGTAGTTTAAAAGGGGTATAAGGAGTTGTTTCAAACAATCTTTTGTGCCATTGGATAGACCTACCATAACCACATGGAGATAGATCAAGATGAGCAGACATGTTAGTCTGTCCATAGCAGTAGAAAAAAGTAGTGAAGTGAAGAAGTGAGCAGTGACTCATAAAAGCTCATACCCCAAATTTTGTTAATCTTTAAGGTGCTACTGGACTCTTATTCTTTTCTATAACCACATGGATCGTCATTGATGTAGAACCTGAACATATGGAAAATGTGATAATGTTTATTCACTCATTACATTGACAGAGCCTAAAAATGACCACAGTCCTGACTGATAGCAGCTCTACAGAATCTGAGGCAGTGTTCCCTCTAAGTTGAGTTAGTGTGCGCTAGCTCACAGTTTTTTAGCCTCTGGCTCACACATTTTTGTCTTAGCTCAGGAAAAATGGTCCCAGAGCAAACTAATGTATTCAGGAGCTCACAACTTTAATGCCAGTAGTTCACAAAGTAGAATTTTTGCTCACAAGACTCCACAGCTTAGAGTATTGATCTGAGGTAGTTTTTTTTTGTAGACCCACTACCCTATGATATTTTAGCTGTGGGTATGTGGAATTTAAAATTTTCTACATATTAATCATGTAGCAAAATTCAAACTCAGGACTTCTGTAGAATGTAGCCAACTTTAATCCTCAGGACTATGGGTATGTGTGGGTAAAGTAGTACTTTGGGGGCAATTTAGTAAACTGAGGATGCATCCAGAATGATCTTTGAAAACTGTATGACTAGGCAACTAAAAGGCAGAGATGATTCAACATAAGCAAGGGGGAAATTGGTGCTTTTTGAGATGAAATCATGATGTTTCATTTCGGTGTGATGTAAATTGGTTGAAAACACAGAGGAAAGTGATGGTAAGGACAGAGTAGAAGGATCACTGAAACATCCATGCAGCATGCTCTGGTACTTGGTGGGTGTGTGTGTGGGGCGGGGGGTGGGGCAGATCCTGAGATGCTTAGGAGAAAGGCTAGCAAATAATAGAGTTATAACACAATTCCTTAATCCATATTTTTCTACAGAAAAAAGATGCTAGAATGATCAAAAGTTGGATAATTTTATATGAAGAAATGCTAAAGATATACTCAGGGCCATAGTAAATTGTAATTTTATGGTATGTCGGTGTCCACATGAAAGAAGCATATTATGAGTTACTCTGACCTTGAGCATATAGACCTTAGGACCAGAAATACCTTTAATTTAAAAATGACTCCTGATGCATCCCAAAAATAAAGGACTTATTTAATTAACAAATTGTCCTTACTTCTGCATGGGATGGAGAAAGTAGAGAAAGAAGTACTTTTCTCCCTTTCTCACAATACAAGAACTCGTGGGCATTGGATGACACAGAATGTTGGACTGGATGGGCCATTGGCCTGATCTAACATGGCTTCTCTTATGTTCTTATGTTCTTGTGAAGTTTTTTTTAGGCTCAGCTCAGAACTGATATATTTTTAATTGTGGTTTATTATACTTTATGGTGTATGTTTATTTATCTGTACCACTGAGGAAGGCCATTAGGTGGAAAACCATCTGATTTTAATGAACAATTTTGCTATATCATATCAATTAAAGTTGCATATGTATTTCACATATGTAAACCTTTTATTACTTGTTTTGTTACTGGGATGATCATCTCCTGCACATGTAACTTTTGAACTACACAGAAAAACCTTTCTGGCTACTGTTGGACTACATACATTTTGGTCTGAACCAAAAATGCTTGCTTGCCTTGACCTGGATTGCCCAGGCAAGCCTGATCTCATCATATCTTGGAAGCTAAGCAGGATTGACTCTGGCAAGTACCAGGGAGACCTCCTTGGAATACCAGAAGTTGGGAGGCAGGCAGGCTTTATTCAGCTACCTCCTGGGAAATCCTCCAGGCCCCCAGTAGGGGTCAGTCACCAGAAGTTTCCATGACTTCCAGGAGCACATACACTCACACATACACATCTTAAAAAAGTACCAGAAATGCCTTGCTTTTGCTTCCTAATCTTATTATATAGGTACAAATGCTATGGAATAATAGCATGTGCACAGTCCCTTTATGATAAAAAAGGACTTTATGATAAAAAAAATGCTTTACTGCCAATAGCACTCATTTCTCACTTCCTTTCAAGCACTGATTCCATTTTCTGCAGCAGTGCATCCTATTAAATCTAGACTGCCATCTGCTCTCTCTCTTGTTTTTTTCTGTGTAAAATTCAGCCCCCTTTAGGGTGCTGTATTAAGTGATAAATAATAATGAAAACAGTTGAAGGGAAGCTAAATGCAGGTAGATATCAATCATTTCTAGAAAATAACACTGAAAGTTCCTAAACCTCCTACTTCTCATGTCTCAGACCCTTGAGATGCAAGTGACAATTTGTGAAAGAATAAAAGGATTTCTAGCAATCAGGACTTTTTCTTTAAAAACACCATTCTTTTTGCCTCTGCTTCTTGAAGCCATATAAATTCAGCAAGGAAACTGAGTAGGATTTGTTATGGATGCAAATTCAAAAGCTGAGATGAACTGTGTCCACAATCTCCAGCCCATCTTACCCTCCCCATCTTTTCCCCATAGTGAAGACTTTGCTTCTATGTGCTTCCAGAGGAGAAGTGACACTCTAAACCAGAGCAGCACAAGCCATCTGAAAATATTTCCCAGATGAGTATCAGTTTAGTCCTAATCAGATTGAAAGCTGTTTAGCAGGACAAAAATGGAAACACTCCACATAATTTGGCAGCGTGCTCAGGGCGCTTTGTCTTGCAGGTGAATGAAATCCGCATAATCCTCACCCTTGGGATCATCATGTTATTGAAGAAAGTCAGTAATATTTTGCATTGTGCTGACAGCACTGGACAATAATTGGGTTGGGTGGGTGAGTCAACACAAGATTAGACCCAGAGCATTGTATTTAGGGCAAAGACTCCTTAGGCAAATGTTGGAGAGCTCTCCACCTTATGCAGCAAACACAATCACTGTACATAAGTGATATGCAGTAACTTCCCACATAAATAGTTGGATCCAGTCAGGGCTTTTTTGTAGCAGGAACTCCTTTGAATATTAGGCCACACATCCCTGATGTAGCCAATCCTCCAAGAGCTTACAGGGATCTTCTTACAGGGCCTACTGTAAGCTCTTGGAGGACTGGTTACATCAGGGGGTGTTGCCTAATATGCAAAGAAGTTCCTGTTACAAAAAAAGCCTGGACAAAAGCATTGCATTATTAGGAGGGTTGTAGTAAGGAAGCAAACTGGGTAAGATTTTGTGAAAAATATGCACACTCATCAATGAATCCTGGCCCAAACATGACTAAGACTCCCATAGAATACACTTGTTTGCAGCTGATTTCAAAATACCAGTAACTTTACTTTAGTAGTAGTAATGTAAAGAAATAAAAGCTGGGGCCATAGTGAAATTAACTTAGTAAGGGAGCTATTGCAATACAATATCCATAAGTATGAAACCTCTGAGATGGTTTGCCCACTTCAGAACCACTAATTTTGGAAGGGGTGTTGAAGGACCTGAGTCAGATTGAGGTGACAAGAGAGGAGGTCCTACAACTGATAGACAAATTAAAAACTAATAAGTCACCAGGCCTGGATGACATACATCCAAGAGTTCTGAAAGAACTCAAAGGTGAAATTGTGGATCTCCTGACAAAAAATGTAATCTTTCATTGAAATCTGCCCCTGTTCCTGCAGACTGGAAGGTAGCAAATGTCACCCCCATCTTTAAAAAGGGTTCCAGAGGAGATCCGGGAAATTACAGACCAGTCAGTCTGACTTCAATACTGGGGAAGTTGGTGGAAACCATTATCAAGGACAGAATGAGTAGGCACATTGATGAGGAAGACTCAGAAGGGGTTCTGTAAGGGAAGATCTTGTCTCACTAACCTTTTAGAGTTCTTTGAGGGGGTGAACAAACATGTGGACAAAGGAGACCCAATAGATGTTGTTTACCTTGACTTCCAGAAAGCTTTTGATAAAGTTCCTCATCAAAGGGTCCTCAGTAAGCTCGAGAGTCATGGAGTAAAAGGACAAATCCCCTTGTGGATCAAAAAGTGGCTAATTAATAGGAAATAGAGAGTGAATATAAATGGGCAATTTTCTCAGTGAAGGATGGTAAGCAATGGGGTGCTGCAGGGTTCAGAACTGGGTCCGATGCTTTTTAACTTGTTCATTAATGATTTGGATTTGGGAGTAAGCATTGAAGTGGCTAAATTTGCAGATGACACTAAATTGTTCAGGGTGGTGAGAACCAGAGAGGATTGTGAGGCACTCCAAAGGGGTCTGCCGAGGCTGGTAAGTGGGCGTCAATGTGGCAGATGTGGTTCAATGTGGCCAAGTGCAAAGTTTGGGGCCAAAAATCCTAACTATAAATACAAGTTGATGGGGAGTGAACTGGCAGAGACTGACCAAGAGAGAGATCTTGGGGTCATGGTAGATAACTCACTGAAAATATCAAGACAGTGTGCGATTGCCATAAAAAAGGCAAAAGCCATGCTGGGAATTATTAGGAAGGGAACTGAAAATAAATCAGACAGTATCATAATGCCCCTGTATAAATTGATGGTGTGGCCTTATTTGGAGTACTGTGTACAATTCTGGTCACTGAACCTCAAAAAAGATATTATAGCTTTGGAAAAAGTGCAGAAAAGGGCAACTAGAATGATTAAAGGGTTGGAACACTTTCCCTATGAAGAAAGGTTAAAACGCTTGGGGTTCTTTAGCCTGGAGAAACGTTGACTGCAGGGTGACATGACAGAGGTTTACAAGATTCTGCATGGGATAGAAAAGGTAGAGAAACAAGTACTTTTTCTCAATATGAGAACTTGTGGACATTCAATGAAATTGCTGAGCAGTAAGGTTAGAAATGATAAAAGGAAGTACTTCTTCACCCAAAGGGTGATTAACACATGGCATTCACTGCCACAGGAGGTGGTGGTGGCTACAAGCATAGACAGCTTCAAGAGGAAAATGGATAAGCATATGGAGCATAGGTCCATCAGTGGCTATTAGCCACAGTGTATTGTTGGAACTCTCGGTCTGGGGCAGTGATGCTCTGTATTCATGGTGTTTGGGGGGGGGGACAGTGTGAGGGCTTCTAGCACCACTGGTGGACCTCCTGATGGCACTTAGTATTTTTGGCCACTGTATGACACAGAATGTTGGACTGGATGGGCCATTGGCCTGATCCAACATGGGTTCTCTTATGTTCTTATGAGATGAAGGCCAAGGTCAGACACACATAAACTGACGAGATGGGCATGGATGAAAGCCAGATGCATGTCGGATTTTATGCGGTTGTCCAAACATCAGCATCGTTCGTGTCCCGAACTGCCATGACTGAGACGCAGACTTTTTTGATAGTACATTAAATCCGGAATAAGAATGCTTCCGACGTACTCCCATGCTCCATTGTAGCCGACTCGTCGCAAGCGCACATCCACTTCCCTGCGAGAGCCCACTCCAAATGATATCATTGCACCAGCAATTGTTGACTCAGCCTTCCAACCTTCCGAGGTTGGTAAAATATGTACCCAGCTTGCTGGGGGGGGGGGGGAGTATAGATGACTGGGGAAGGCAATGGTAAACCACCCCGTAAAAGGTTTGCCATGAAAACTTTGTGAAAGCAGCGTCACCCCAGAGTCAAAAATGACTGGTGCTTACACAGAGGACCTTTCCTAAATGGGGGGGGGGGGGGAGGCAGATCGCCCACCTTTGCTGTCTCCCTGCCAGGGAAGGAAGATCCCCCACCTTTGCTGTCTCCCCGCCAGGCGGAGAAACAGCAAAGAGAGTTGCTGTGCTCCCCCCCCCCATTTAAACACCACGTCGGGGTGTTTAAATGGGGGGGAGGAAGATCACCCACCTTTGCTGTCTCCCCGCCTGGCAGAGAGACAGCAAAGAGAGTTGCCGTGCCCCCCCATTTAAACACCATGGTGGGGTGTTTAAATGGGGGGGAGGAAGATCCCCCACCTTTGCTGTCTTCCTGCCAGGCAGAGAGACAGCAAAGAGAGCTCCTGCGCTTCCCCTTCCTTTCTGGGTGTTTAAATGGGGGGGGGGGGGCAGATCACCCACCTTTTCTGGCACTTTTTTTTTTAAAGCCAAGCACAATATCCCACGTACTGTGCTTGCGCGAGTTTGGAATGCCATCTCAAAAAATGAGGCCCGGTTGAGACCTCTGATCAACCAGTGACGGGACCAGTGCTGCTTAGAACTGAAGGATGGAGGGATGTCTGATCAGGAAATTCGTTGTTAAAAAGCTGCGGGGTATAATAGCAACGGGTTAGGGATGGATTTAATGGTGAGTGTGACCGCGGCCAAAGTGTACCTACCTTTGGTATTAGTGGATAAACGCATTTCTTCACAAATGAAGATCTGGTATGGCAACACTGCATTTAGTGTAGCTACCCTGACATTTATTATTTTAGTGCCCTTATAATACACTTTTTTGACCATCGAACCAGCTCACAAAGTAACTAGAAGATCCAATTTTCACACAACCATTAATTGCATTAAACAAATCGCTAAAGCAGGCATACATTCAATACAGCTATTTACACCCACTCTCAAATTAGGTCAGAGTTAGATCAGAAACAAATTGGGTGAGATTTTGTGAAAAATAATAAAAAATGTCTTCAACCTGCTCTAGAAGGGCTGGAGAGACAGAAGATGAAATACCATTTTATGTGTTTACTCCTCAGTGTACCCTGTAAACTAGGATTTTATTTTAGGTTTTTAATAAAAGCCTAGATTTTTTGAAACATCAGTATGTTTCCCCTCAAAAAACGTTTGACTTGGAGGAGACTCTACTTGTTTCCATACAAATAAAGGTCAGGAGATGTGACTAAGATAACACATCCATTTTGTTTGGATGCATTTTTAAACAAGTGTAAAAGCAGTTTGCCTATAGTAACAATGAGTCATCGTTAACTGGGGATGGTTTCATGCTGAAATTATGACAATTGGCTCAAATTCAAGTTTCTTTCTTCTAGGAGTGGCTTCAAAACTGTTAATCTTATGGATTTTTGACAGGTGGTGGCTTGATTGCTTTAAATGTGAAGCCAGGCTCTGGTTCACAAGGTGTTTATGGAAACCACCTTGGCAGCAATTGTTTATAAGGAACTGGCTCCCTTCAATGGAAAATGCAGCTGTCGACTTGGCTCCTACTAATATTAATAATGACTCTAGACAGACATAATAATATACTGGGAGAATCATATGGTGACTGGGATGAGATTTTATGAGCATACTTTGAACTGTCGATAGAAATACATATATCACATATGAATTGAATAGGGCTACAATTTTTACAGCACCAAATTTTGTGTTGTTTAGTTTTTACCATTTGTTGGGTACCAAACCCCCCTTGAAAATATTTGGTTTTAGTGGTCTTTTGCATTTTCCCTCTGCTCACAGACCCAATATGCTGCTACTTCAGCACTACTTTCAGGGCTTCTTTTTTCACTAAAACATTATCCATGTTAGGGAGATACCAATGTGTTTTTTAAAAAAAAAAATTAAAAAATTCTGCATGATCATGAAGGCAACTTGAAGTAAAACAAAATTTGTTACCCTTCTGCAGTGCCTGCAAGACTGAGCTGTTCCGCCAGGTGTTTCGTTGAGGCAGGCGGGTGTCCTCTACTCCGTTGCCTATACCATCGGCTGCCCCCCCCCCCCCAGTGATCTACCACAGCGATCTATCATCTGAATCTTTATATTTGGGCCACTGAAAGACTACACCTAAAGTTGCACTATGTGCCGCCCACCACTGTTGTTTAATGTTGTTGTAATGCTATTGTTTTAAACTGTATTTATTGGTTTTATTGATTTTATTGTATGTGATTGGTTTTTTATCTGCATATGATCCACCCTGAGCCTGTCTGGGAAAGAGCAGAATACAAGTGAACCAAATAAATAAATAAACAAAAACTTGAACTGAATACAACCAAACACGGGTGTGAGAACATGATTGTGCCTATTCTGTGTCAGTGTTGGTAGTGAAGTAAGCTCACTTCTCCACTCCAATTGCATCTGCACAATGCCAAATAGCAGAGTTCTTCCCAGTTGTGAAAGGGTTCCTACCTCAAGCCCCAGAGGATGTTGACCAGGAAAATATACAAGAAATGGACTTGGTAGCCATGTCTGATGAACTTTGCCAGGAAAGTGATGTGTTTGTGTGTGATGATTCCCTGTTGATTCTCCTAAACCTTTGTGGCTTTTGATACCATTGACCATGGTATTCTTCTGGACAGGCTGACTAGATGGGAGTGGGGAGGGAGGCGCATCGTGCTTCAAAGGTTCTGCTCTTACTTGACTAACCAATTCCAGAAGGTGGTGCTGGAGAAGTGCTGCTTACCCCCATGGAATTTATCCTATAGTGTCCCACAGGTTTCCCATGTTGTCTCCCATGCATGAAACCCTTGGGAAGGGTTATCTGGGGATTTGGAGTGAGGTGTTAGCAACATGTGAATGACACTAAACTTTGTTTCTTCTTAACATATAAGTCAAGTGGCTCTCTGAGGTCCTGAAAAGGTGTCTGGATAAGGTAATGGGATGGATGAGGGCTAATAAACAGAAGTTTAGTTCAGACAAGATTGTGGTGCTTTTGGTCCATGGAGAAGCTGCTTGGGGATAGAGGAGCCAGCCTGTCCTGGAAACAGGTTGCACTCCCTCTGAAGGGACAGGCATATAGCTTGGGGATGCTACTGGATCCTGGCCTACAAGAAGAAGAAGAAGAAGATATTGGATTTATATCCCGCCCTCCACTCCGAAGAGTCTCAGAGCGGCTCACAATCTCCTTTACCTTCCTCCCCCACAACAGACACCCTTTGAGGTGGGTGGGGCTGGAGAGGGCTCTCACAGCAGCTGCCCTTTCAAGGACAACCTCTGCCAGAGCTATGGCGGACCCAAGGCCATGCCAGCAGGTGCAAGTGGAGGAGTGGGGAATCAAACCCGGTTCTCCCAGATAAGAGTCCACACTCTTAACCACTATACCAAACTGGCTCTCTACAGCTGGAGGCTCTGATCTGCTCTGAAGTGCATTCAACTATTTATCAGTTTGACTGGTATGCCAACTATGACTATTCCTACCCCCCCCCCCCCCCAATCATCTGTCCAGTTATTCATGCTCTAAACACATCCAGGTTAGGTTACTGTAATGTGCTGTGTGATGATGCCTTTGAAAACAGTTCAGAAACTTCACTTTGTCCAAAATGCCAGGCTACTGTCAGGGGTTGGTTGCAGGGTTCATGTCAACCCCGTGTTGAAAGATCCGCAATGGTAACCTATTTGTTTCTGGACACAATCCAAAGTGTTCATAACTTTAAGACTGTAAATGATCTGGGACCAGAGTACTTGAAGGACTATCCAGCACACCAGTAAAGATCCACATCTCAATGCCCTCTCTCTGTGCCTCTGCCTTCAGAGGTAAGGCAGATTAAAGACAGGGTATTTGCTGTGATGGCACCTTGCTTTTGGAATGCCCTGCCCTTTGAGGCTTGCCTGGCAACTATTTTGCTATCTTTTAGGTACCAGGCCAAAGCACATCTTTTTACTGAGGCTTTTAATTTTAATTTACCATGTTTTTTTAAATGGTGTACTTCTGCTCCTATGTCTGTTTTATGGATAGTTTTTATGTTGTTTATGTCTAATGGCTTGTTTTTAACTAGATTCTTTTAAAAATCGTTCTATTATTTTAATTGTAAACTGCCTGAAACAGTAATCTGATGAGGTGGCATAGAAATATTCTAAATAAAGAAAAATGACAATTTTAATTCTGCATATTTGGACTCTGCCTTAACAGTTATAGTGTCACATGCTGCCAGAATGATGGTGTGTCCATTGATATGGGATATGTTTTCCGTTTATTCACTCTGAGAATGTGGACATGATTCCAGGAAGTCTGAGGTCTATCACCTGCTTGTATGATCTATGCCCTTCCTGTTTGGTTAAATCTGCTGGGAGGTGGTGGGCTATTGAATCTGGGAGCCAGCAAATGCCCTTTTGAGATTGGCGGTGGTGTCCCCTGTCTTGAAACAGGCAGTAGTACATCCAGTCTCAAAGAATCTTACTCTTAGAAACTTAACCAGGAGATAGGGTTGCCAAGTCTAACTTAAAACGTATCTGGAGACTTTGAGGGTGGAGCCAGGGGACTTTCCCATTTTCTAAAACAAATAAATAGAAAATACAGCAGTGCAGTTCCCCTGAGTACAGTCTTCATTTCCTCATCCCCCAGCAGCTGCATGTTCCCATGCTCTCTCTCTCTCTCTCTCTCTCTCTCTCTCTCTCTCTCTCTCTCTCTCTCTCTCTCTCTCTCTCTCTCATACACACACACACACACACACACACACACACAGAGCAGCCAAAATAAACAGTTTGCAATCCCACACTTGTAGTCTCACTGGGGCAATTTACTCATGAGTTGCTGAATGTATCCATTTGCTGTACATTCAACCAAGTTCTTCAGATTAACACAAGGAAACCAAAGGTTCTAGTTAACTTTTTACTATTTTACTGTGCAAACATCTTCTGAAAGGAATGTAAAACAAAAGGAGGGACTGTGCTTGTTTCCCTTCCTTTCTCAAAGCTCACTGGGAGCAGCCACATCATTCTGTCAGCTTGCCCCACCCCTGTTCAGCCTGGCTCCTATAGATTTAAAGGCACACATACCTTCAAAAAAGCAAGCAGTTCCCAAGCTTCTTCTAAGCCTTCCTAGGTGGAAAGGCACATGGAGAATGTTAGGGTGGGGCTTCCCCCTGCTGGCCAGCTTACTGGGGGCAGGAAGCAGCCTGAAAAACCAGGGGATCCCCCACTGGGACCTGGGGATTGGGGAGCCTACCAGGAGACCTGAATACTATCCAGTCTCAAATGTGCCATTTTTGAGCAAGGTGATTGAACAAATGGTAGCAAGGCCGCTCCAAGGATTCTTGGATGAATCAGATTGCTTGTATCCTTTCCAATTCAGTTTCAAGACTGGTTAGGGGACAGAAGCAGCCTTGGTAACCCTGGTGGATGACCTGGACTGAGAGATGGACAGGTAATATGCAACCTTGTTGATCATCCTGGACCTCTCAGTGGCTTTCAGTGCCACTGATCATGGTATTCTTCTGGACCACCTTTCAGAATTAGGACTGAGTGACATGGTTCTGTGGTGGTTCTGGTCCTATGTGAAAGGTAGGCTTCAGATGATGGTGCTGGGGGACTGCTGCTTGGCCCCTTGTCCCTTGGCCAATGGGGTCTTGCAAGGTTCCATTTTGCCCCCCATGATTTTAACATCTACATGAAGCAGCTGGAGAAGCAATCCAGAAATGTGGGCTGGGAGGTCACAAATATGTAAATGATATGTTTTGTACTTCCAGCAGATCCCAGGAAGACTGTGAAAGCTATGAACCAGTGCCTGAAGGCAATTTGAGGACAGATGAAGGGGGGGGGGGAGAAGAAGAAGAGGAGGAGGAGGAGGAGATTGGATTTATACCTGCCCTTCACTACATGAAGGAGTCTCAGAGTGGCTCACAATCTCCTTTCCCTTTCTCTCACCACAACAGACATCCTGTTAGGCATCCTGCGAGAGCTCTTCAAGAACTGCTCTTGAGCAGAACAGCTCTGAGAGAACTGTGCTTGACCCAAAGTCACTCCAGCACTTGCATGTGGAGGAGTAGGGCCTCAAACCAGTTCTCCCAGATAAGAGTCCACACACTTAACCACTACACCAAACTGGGTGAACTGAAACTTAATTCTGACAAAAACAAGTTCTACTGCTGAGCAGAAGGATTGACCCAGAAATTGATATGTCTTCCATTCTGGATGGGGCTGCACTCCCACTAAATGAGTAGGTTTGTAACTTGGGGGTGCTGCTAAGCTGCCTGTTTGATAAGCTGGTGCAGTGATGGACAGAGATACCTTTCACAAGTGTTGATGGGTGAGCAGGCTGTGGCCTTTCCTGGGCAAAATAGAGCTTTCTGCTGTAGTAGATGCACTGATCACACACACACACAGGTAATATTGGTACAGAATGTTGCAGCAAGAATGCTAACCAGAGTGATAGGGAGCACATTATTCCAGACTTTTTCCACTTACACTGCTCCTAATTAGCTTCTGGGCCTAATCCAAGATGCTGGCATTGATCTTTAAACCTTTCTCTCGGCTTGGCTTCGCGAACGAAGATTTAAGAAGGGTGCAATAGTCCACGTTTGCTGCAGGCTCGCTGGTGGCTGACAAGACCAATGTGGGACAGGCAGGTCCGGCCACAGCGGCTGCAGGGAAAAGTCTGATTTAGCGTTGGTCCTGTAGTCTGATTTAGCGTTGGTCCTGTAGCAGTGCGATTCTTCCTCAATCTCCTTTTGTCCTCAAGACCAGCTATGCGTGTGTTCTCAAAGGAAGAGACAGCCTGGTGGATGGTGTGCCTCCATGCTTTGCGATCTGAGGCTAGGTCAGACCACTGGTGATGGTTGATGTGACAGGTGCTAAGGGATTTCTTCAGGGAGTCCTTGTACCTCTTCTTTGGTGCCCCTCTATTTCGATGGCCGGTGGAGAGTTCGCCATACAGGGCAATCTTGGGAAGGCGGTGGTTTTCCATCCTAGAAATATGCCCTGCCCAGCGCAGCTGCGTCTTCAACAGCAGTGCCTCGATGCTGGTAACCTCTGCCCGCTTGAGGACTTCAGTGTTGGTCACAAAGTCACTCCAGTGGATGTTGAGGATGGTGCGAAGGCAGCGCTGATGAAAGCGCTCAAGGAGTCGCAGGTGATGACGGTATAAAACCCACGATTCGGAGCCATAGATGAGGGTTGTCATCACAACCGCTTTGTAAACATTGATCTTTGTGCCTTTTTTCAGATGCTTGTTGCTCCACACTCTTTTGTGCAGTCGGCCAAATGCACGGTTTGCCTTTGCCAGCCTTTATACCTTATACACTTGGAAACAACATCCCTTAAGGGCCACGTATTTCCACATGAACCTACATGACTACTGCAATCATTTTAAGGGGCCCTTCTTTGTGCTCTCACTGTCTAAGGCTAAA
The DNA here is from genome assembly GCF_032191835.1 of Heteronotia binoei. NCBI lineage: Eukaryota > Metazoa > Chordata > Lepidosauria > Squamata > Gekkonidae > Heteronotia > Heteronotia binoei. Next base: position 86,315,600 of record NC_083225.1, read on the forward strand.
CAAGGTGGCAACCCAAGAAAGGAGTTTCTTAGTTGTGGCACCAAAATAATGGAATCCTCTCTGTAAGGAGATTTATCTGTCCCCCTTCTATCATGGTATTCTGCCAGCAGGTGAAGGCTTGTTTGTTTTATTTGGCATTCTCCCATTAACCCTCATTCCTATGCATGTGTTCTAATTGTGTATTTTGGTTAGTATAATTTAGTTATATTATTGTTTGTATGCCATGTATTTTAATTTTTTTGTTTCCCATCTTAGAGACTCTCAGCTGGATGAAAATATGGCATAAAATATTTTAAATAATAAATATTTCTCATTTTTCATTTGTATTTATTTTTTATACAGCATTTGCATGGTATTTTTTAAATGCCATTTTTATGTCAAACACCTTTTGATGCCATTTTTTGCCATTTTGAAATCTTTTAAAGACGCTTAAAAGGGAAAACTTAAAGGGGAAAAAATCCAATCGAACCAGACTTCTTACAACATTCAATAACATCCCTAATCTCTCACAATCAAGGGTCATGTAGTGAACATGATGTCACAGTGCCACATGCACCATCAAGTGTGGCTATGTGACAATATCACTGAGGGTAATCAGGGCTCTCCAATTGCCTTACTCTGAATGGAAGAGAAAAGGAGACCACATCCCCATTCCTTTTCATTATTATTCATCATTTGCTTCGATTATTTCAGTTCCTGTTGTCTTTAGTAAGAACACCACCATTGACCTCCTTCTCTCCCTCTCTCCATCCTCTCACAGTGCTGTGGGTGATTTCTGCTGCTGTACCAGATGCCACAAGCTCCACATCTGGCACAGTAACAGTTGCCAACAGGAACACAGTAAACTTGGAGAGGGGAGGAAAGAAACTGGAGGGCAGGAAGGGAGTCATTCTCCAAAGTCTTCCAGACAACACTAATGTTTTAGTTTCATACCATTTTTTCTTTATTCCCCCTTCTGGTTTCCATGAATCTTTGTTAGCAATCCTTCGAAGTCCAGTTTTTTTCTCAAAACTATTTCCCTCCTATCTTTTTTAAAAAAGTATTCATTTTTGGTTTTCACTAGCCTGTGCCATTTTACAGTGCTCTGTCATCATTGTCATTCTGTCTTGGGGCAGGGTGAGCAGTGATTCCTTTCCTCCCTCATCTTCTGGGCATGGAACAGGGGTCATTGAGGGTGTGAGGGTATTTGTAAATTCCCTGCAATATGCAGGGGGTTGGACTAGATGACCCTGGAGATCCCTTCCAACTCTATGATTCTGTGATTCTATGAAAAAAGAATTGCATGCTATTGTTACCGCAGGCAGCAAGAGACCATGCATGTGCTGAACAAACTATCATGGCCAATCAGAAGGCCCAAAACAAGCGGACAATCCCTGCCTTTATGCAGCATGGAAGGGTGAGCCAAGGCAAATGCTAGAGAGCTGGCGGTCCAACTAGCTTCTTGTAGGCAGGCAAGCCAAGGTGGCAGTGAGGGAGCCAGCAGCCCAAGAAGCCCCAGGTGGACAGGCTTGTTTGACACTGGTCACAAGAGATGCCTATATGGTGTATGATGCCCCTCCCCAACACACACATTCTGTGAACAAAACTGTAGCACAATAATAGTGGAGTAGAAACACAGTAAATTTCCAAGATAACACATTCCTTGTTTGACACTTGCTCCCTTTCCATAAGGATGCAAAATTGCTGGGAAAATGAGGGGGAGGCATATTTCATAGGAGATGAAAATATTTGCATAATCCCTTGCCCCCATTTTGCGCAGCACAAACTACATTATTTTGAAGAATCAAAAGAATTCTAGTACTTCATAGTACTTTCTTCTTGGGACTTGTTCTCAAAAGGTTCTTCACAGAGAGTGGATTCAGTTATCATAACTTGTCTTTGGTACCCTGTTTTACAACACCATGTATAGAGGCCATGCAGGAGGTGCTCAGCCTGTACCTGGAGCTTTCTTGAATCTGATCTAATTCCTCCCGCTGAAGGGCATATATTCAAAATATGTTGGTGTTCCTGCCAATTGGATGGAGTTCACTCCTCCCCTTTGTTCTTCCCCATTTTTGTTCATCAGCAAAATGTATAAGAAAATTCTTTGCTCTGTAATTATAACAGGTTTAGCAAGGAATACACCATATATTTATTTTGCCAGTGTGTGCCTGTAAATTTGTTGCATTTCTATAAAGTATGATTCCTTCTGGTCATTACCCAAGAGACTACTCAGGTTTCTGTGCTTAAGCTACCTGCTTTTAGATCACAGAATCTTTGTAGTGAGATATATGGAAGAATCAGATAGTGAATGGTTGGGGGAAATGGAGATGATCAAGGATACTGGTTAGCTAAACTGTATTGTGTGTTTTCCTTTGAAAGCCGAATAAATTAAATTGTCCTTCAATGGAGAAAATGAAACACTAATGCCAAGTGACTGGAGGATCCTACTAAACATATAGAATAATGCAGTCCTATAAATATCTGGGAGATCTTTGTGGTGAAGTTCATAAGAATTTCATATTTCACTTGTTTGTACCTTTTCCTCTGCACCCTGCATTGTTCTTGTGCCCAAAACTTTGTGGAGGCTGAAATCCTGGCTGTCATTATTTTTGCTGGAATATGAAGCTCACCTGGGGTGAGGGGTGCTGAGCTGCCTCATTTTTTTTCTCTTTTGTTATTTTTGGGCAGTTTATGGAGATGAGGCAAGTTATAGAAGGGTCAATATTTATTTGGAAAATTTCAGCTCCACCTCTCCAGGGAACCTGCCCATCATATGATCATCTGGTCTCTAAACAAAGAAAAGGAAAAAAGCTCAGTTAGTCCACAACTGGAGCATTTTCTCAAAATTCCAGAAGCTTTAGGAAAGTGACAGCATCTGTTGCTTTATGTTTTTGTGGAAAGCCACCCTAAACAGCTCAGACTAACCCAATCTCATCATATTTCAGAAGCTAAACTGAGCTGGAATTTGTATGGGGGACCACCAAGGAAGTTCTGGCTGTTGTGCAGGAGGAGGCAATGGCAAGTCACCTCTGCTCATCTCTTGCCTTGAAACTCCTATGAGGTGGATCTTCACTAAGTCGTGCCTTTACAGTAGGTTTTACCTTAAGAAAGACGCATAAGTCAGTATATTTGCATATAGGTTTGCCCTCTGCCAGTCACTTTCTCTCAGTATAACCTACCTCAAAACATTTTTGTGAAGATAAATTAGGGAGGATAATCATGTACGCTGCTATAGTCTCCTTGGATGAGACAAAAATCTAATAGATAATTATTATAATAAAAATCTGCTGCTGCCCAACTGAATGAGAAGCTGGAGAATGAATATTACAAAATATATGCTGCACTCCTCAGGGGAGGCCTGTTATGCTGGTTCAGGCAACAGACTTTTCATCAAAGCACCTGGACTACTTGGGAGGCTTTGGAAAATATAATAGTTAATTGAGGTTTAGATCTCTCTTGTATAATCTATTAGAAATCTAGAAATGCATTGCATTTCTTCTTGTCTCATATTACACAATGGATTTTTTCATGTAAATGGTAGTATAGAGGGGGGGGGGGTTGTTTTTGTTTTGCCTTCCAGGATTTATGGCTAAATTTACACACCTTGGAAGCTGTGTTCAATGCAAATGAAGCTGCAAGTGCTGAGTAAGTTTCCTGGTTTACAGGAACAGGCAAGCAACTTCAAAGTACCTAGGGCAAAAGGTGTGACTGGGTTAACAAATACCACACAATTGTGCCACAAACTGAACCTTGACCTCAGATTCTTTACAAAAGAGTCTTTATATGATAGTATAATTTTCACTGCACTTTCAGTCTGGCACTCCCAACAGTTCTCCTGGGAAGAGTGTAGGCTTGGTGGAAGCTGTATTATTTGTTGTTCAGGTTAGAGAAAACGTTGAATACACTGCAAGAGAAGTTACAAGCTCCTGTGAGAGGCATTGCTTCTTTTTGTACTTCTTCAAAATATTACAAAAACAAAGCAGAGTAAGCAAACAAAGTAACAAGGAAATCTAAAATGTTCAGACATTAAAATGTCTATGTAAACAGATTAACTATCAAATATAGTAAATATATCAAAGAAGCATGAGTCTTATATTATGCCAGTTGACTCAAGGTTATAATGAAGTCTCTAAAAAGACATGAAGTTTTTTCTAAACCTGCCAGAACTTGTATAGTTAGTTTCGCATACATTTCTTAAGCACAGTTTTTTAAGAGGCATATTTTTTTCAGTACAGTTCAATAAGTATGTTTTGTTGTTGATACCAAATGTACAATTTCATCTGCCTTTAGCTATGCCAGTTATTTCCAAGTGAGTGTCACTGAAAAAGGTGTGAAGTGTATGGGAAGGGGATAGGCCGAAAGTGTTTCATTTAAAAAGAAATTTACAGATTTCAAGACCTGAGGCTGATTCTGATCTATTTTGCTTCCACATAATAATTCATAGAGTGATTAGCAGAGATGAATACGTCAGGATATATATAAGTATTCAGAAGATTTGCCCAGAACTATATATCCTGTCTTTCCATGGATAACAGACAAAATTTCCCTAGTAACACTTAAGGCCAAATTAGATGGGATGGGATCCAGGTTTCTCTGAATTACTCATGTCTTAATTTAAAAGCAAAAGTATTAAGTATGTGCATGGGTGGCACTAACAGCTTCTCTCATATTTTGTCCCCCTGGGCACTTTCCTCTGGCATTAGTTGGGAGAAAAGCACTTGGAAAGGTAAGCAAAACTTTTTTCTCCTGAGCGTCCCTTTTGCTCCAAAACTCCAATCTGCTCCCTTCCTTTCTATGTGATTCAGGAAGACCCACCTTGGAACAGTTCACTCTGGTGTTGTCACACCTTATCTAGCCTTTAGCATAATGTTTAGGCTACAGCAAATAATATATGTGTAGTTAATTGTAGTTAATTAAAAGACAATGCTGTTAAAGTGATGCTCTTATTATGTCAGCAAATTTGGAAAGTGCAAAAGTGGCCACAGGATTGGAAAAGGTCAATTTATATTCCATTCCCAAAGTAGGATAATGCCAAGGAATGCTCAAACTATTGCACCATTGCACTAATTTCACACACCAGCAAGGTCATGTTAAAGATCCTACAAGCTAGGCTTCAGCAGTATGTAGATCAGGAACTACCAGAAGTTCAAGCTGAGTTTTGGAGAGGTAGAAGAACTAGAGATCAAATTGCCAGCATTTGCTGGATTGTGGAGAAAGCACAGGAGTTCCAGAAAAACATATTTCTGCTTTATTGACTACGCTAAAGCATTTGATTGTGTAGATCACAACAAACTATAGCAAGTCCTTAAAGAGATGAGAGTACCAGACCACCTCACATGTCTCCTGTATGACAGTCAAGAAGCAACTGTCAGAACAGGTTATGGAACAACTGATTGGTTTAGAATAGGAAAAGGAGTTTATGAGGATGTATATTGTCACACTGCTTATTTAATTTATATGCAAAGTACATATGCAGAATGCCGGCCTGGATGAATCACAAGCCGGAATTAAGATTGCTGGAAAAAACATCAACAACCTCAGATATGCAGACAACATCACTCTAATGGCAGAAAGCAAAGAGGACCTAAAGAACCTCTTGTTGAGAATGAAAAAGGAGAGCACAAAAAAACTAAGATCATGGCATATGGCCCCATCACTCCTTGGCAAATAGAAGGGGAATACATGGAAGTAGTGACAGACTTCACATTCCTGGGATCCAAGATTACTGCAGATGATGACTGTAGCCATGAAATTAAAAGACATTAGCTCCTTGGGAGGACAGCTATGGCAAACCTGGGCAGTATAATAAAAAGTAGAGACATTATCCTGCCAACAAATGTCTGTATAGTCAAAGTGATGGTATTTCCAGTAGTAATGTATGGCTGTGAGAGTTGGACCATAAGGAAGGTGCTGGAGAAGACTCTTGAGAGTCCCATGGACTGCAAGAAGATCCTAAGGGAAATCAACCCCCACTGTTCCCTGACTGTTCCCTGGAAGGTCACATGCTGAAGCTGAGGCTCAAATACTTTGGCCAACAAATGAGAAGGGAGCACTCACTGGAGAAGATCCTGATGCTGGGAAAGACAGAAGGCAAAAGAAGAAGGGGATGGCAAAAGATGAGATGGCTGGACAGCATTACTGATGTAACTAACATGAATTTGAGCAGACTTCGGAGAATGGTGGAAGACAGGAGGCCCTGGTATGACTTGGTCCAAGGGGTCACAAAGAGTCGGACTTGACTGTGTGATTGAACAAAAAAAGTTAATTGGTGAGATACAATAATAATTCAGAAGGCAGTTGCCTGAGGCTGCACTGGCATGTGGATGAACTTTGTTTGAAATGTGCTGCTCTATTCATGCTTTGTGCAACTTCAGATTTTCTACACACCTATTGATAAAGTTCTGTTGATAAAATTATTAAAAATGCAAATAAATTTGGATGCTCTTTTGTGCTGTTTATATTCTGAATTAAATCCAGTGATTTTAGTAGAGGATATACTCAAATCCTAGTTCAGCAACTGACACATTAAGTGAAACCAGCAGGGTTCTAACTTAAGCGGGATCAGGACATTCTTTGTTATTGCATTAATTTTAACCTTCTGTTACTCCATAGTTTATCAACATATGCAGCAGTATGAGATTCTGCATTGTGCAACTGTATACGACCCATCTGAGGCAGGAGAAAATAGTACTGAAGTGAGTTGATCTGTTCCTCATCCCTTCTATGGGAGGCAGATGGGTCTGTCAAGAAGGGTATCCTAAAATCCTGGTCTTAATGAAGACTCAGACTTAGAAGGGAAGGGGCTAACAACTGGGTTCCTGTCATCATAGTTCCTGAGTTATTGACTCCAGTCCTGAGAGAATCTTCCTGAGTTCTAGACAAGCTATCATTAATTAGTTTCCTGCCAGCCTCTTTCAGGCTAGGTCCCACCCACCCATTGCAGCATAGTTTCTTGCCCCTTAAATCAGTGCATCTGATACCAGAATAACAATATTGCTAGCCCCCAAAGTTCCTCCACATCCCTCAATCAAGGGAGGCTTGTCTGTGAGAATGGCATATTTTTGGTGATGCCAAAAACTCCCACTCAGTCCCAATCAGGCCAATCAATTGGCACTGGCTTCCACAACAGTGTCCAGTCACTCTTGAGCCATATCCACCCAAGTGGCCACAGTTGAAGCTGCCAGCTCTGGGTTAGGAAATTCCTGGACATTTGGAGGTACAGCCCGGAGATGCTGGGGTTTGGAGAAGGGAGGGAGCTCAGTGGGGTATAACACCATAGAGTCCAGCCTTCAAAGCTACAATTTTCTTCAGGGGAAATGATCTCTATTGTCTGGATATCAGTTGTAATCCTGGGAGGTTGTCAGGCTCTGCCTGGAAGCTGGCAACCCTGTTCTGGCATTTCTTACACATATTACAGAACTCTAGTTACAATCAGAGATTTGTAGCAGGCCTTGCTTTATATTAGCTTGGCATTTAGGCACAGTTTGAGAGGCACCTATATAAACTTACAATGACTGAATGCCTGGTGCCAGGCAGATCAAAGGGCCACAGTATCTCTTTGGAATAATTATAGTAATTATCCCAAGCCTGTGATTAAGATAGCTTCAGAGCGTTGTAGTATTGGTCTGCAAGAAAACAGGTAGATTAAAGTCCACTAGCATCTTAGAGGCCAACAAGATTTTCATGGTGTAAGTTTTTGAGAGTAGATGCTCCCTTTGTCAGACAGGGTGCCATCTGACAAAGGGAGCATTGATTCTTAAAAGAAGACACCCTGAAAATCTTGTTAGTTTCTAAGGTGCTACTGGCCTTAAATCTAGCAAGCCTATCATTGGCCCTTTTTACACTAGCCATTTGATCCTTTATGTCAATTTTAATGCTACCTTCTACATTATGTATTGCCTTTTCTGTCCCGCCTCATGGTTTCATCTAGCTTTTACATTTGTTTTATGTGAATGTGTACCGACAGCACTTTCATTCTGCTGTTGCCTCACAGTTCTCAAAACTTGTATTGGCCTGGAGATTTCTTCAGATCCAAATCCCTTAATTGTAAAACTTGTCCTTCAGGTTTCCAAACTCCTCCCAAAACCTCTGTAGTTTGCATTTAAATGCCAGATTGTTGTGCTAATTTACATCTCAGTGTGTGTTCCATGGCAAACTAGCTTCTTTAAAAACTACCATTATATGGGGGTTACCATGGCAACGCTGGAGATGGCAGTTGTCTGAATCCCTTGCTCCTCTCCCCCTCACAGTTAACCGATATTATAAAGATAACAGAACAGTTAATTTTATAACCGGGATATGGGAAAAAACTCAGAAACTACTGGGACATAGCAAAAATCCTCTTTGAATTCCTCCGCTTTCTATAGAACTGCTAGCTGAGGAACTCAGAAGAAATTTGGTCTTTTCTGGAATTACAGTGGGGGGATTGAACATAACATCAGTCTAAATGCAGATGATATTTCATTATATATATCTGATCCTTGTAGATTTCTGCCGGAGATTCAAAGAGTTCTGGATAATTTTGGTAGAGTTTCTGGTCTGCATGCTAATTTCTCAAAATCTGAAATCTATCCTATTTTCTTATCTTCTGAGATAACTTCTTCTATCAAGCATTCCTATTCTTACTCTTGGTGCACACATACCTGGCGATATTTAGGGGTTCACATTCCTATTAATTTGACTGATATTTTGAAACACCATTATGATAAATTGTATTTGACTTTAGTTAATCTACTGAAAGAATGGAATTTGCTACATCTCTCTTTGCCAGATCGTAATCATCTAGTAAAATGCTTCATTTCCCCCAAATTTTTATTTCTTTTTCGTGCTCAACCAATCTTTATTCCAATGGTTGCTTTTAATAAACAGCAGAGCTTACTCACCAAATTTATTTGGTCTTATAAGAAGTCACGCTTAAACCAACGGATAGTATACAGACCATCTTACTTGGGTGGCTTGGACTTGCTGAATCTGAGAGTGTATTATCAGGCTTCCATTAATGCTAACATTGTTCATATTTTGAATTCGGACTTCATGACGGAATAGATGCTATTAGAGTAGTCTTTGGTTGCTCCCCTTCGCTTAAAAGAAATTTTTTGGTTAACTTCAAAGTTTAGACCTAAGCTTGCACGAAATAATATTTTCTTGCATGTAATGCTTCACACCTGGGATAGAAATAAAAGGCTTCTTGTCCCAAAAATCTCTCTGTATGCAACATATACGAATCAATCCTGGTTTGGTCCGGGAAATGTTCCAGGAGTATTTGATGACTGCATATCTCTTATATAATAGATCTATTTTCCCCAGACAGCTACATCAAATAAAGCAGCATATTAGTCCACTTCGTTGGGGAAATTGTGGGTCTCTGGGAACATTTCTGCATCACTGGTGGGAGTGTCCAGTTATTTCTCAGTTCTGGAATGATATCACTCAACAAATCTCCAAAATCACTTCACAGTCATTTTCAGTGACACCAGAATTAATGCTCCTAAATTTGTGGGATGATTCTTCTCATACAGTCTCGCACAAAGAGTTGACCATCATACTTATAGCAGCAGCAAGAATTACTATTGCTTCAGTATGGAATTCTCCCTCGCCTCCTCGCCTAATGAAGCTTGGGATCAATTTATCATGCATAAAATTGCGACCTTTGTGAACCACAACTTTTCGAATTCAGAAAGTACTCATATCAAGTTTAGATCTATCTGGGCCCCAATTTTAAATTTTATGTCAGAACAATGTATTCTTCCTTCCAACTGCACTTATCATTCTTGGCTTCATTTTTAGTTGTTTAAGGTCTGAGAGGCGCATGTGTGGGTGTATTATTTGGTTGGCTCATATTTAGTTATTGTTTCTCTGTTCATGCTATTTTATGCAGTATTTCTTTGGACTATTTTTTGCAATGCTATTGAATGATATAATTTTATGCTCTTCATATGCATTTGTAAGTCAAAGATTTTTGTTTTTAATAAAGATTTATTTTTTTAAAAAAACTAGCATTATATGATTCTATAGGTTGTGCAGTAGATGGTGGTGCCTCTGCAATATTCCCCTTAAGCTTGATATGTTTAACAAAACTAATTTTGCCTTAGTTTAAATTGACAATTGTTTTCATGCATTGAAAACCTCCACTGGGATTTGCATTTCATGAATTAACCCATGAGTTGTGAGGAAAATATGCCTTCTCCCATACCACCAAAGCAGACAGCAGTGCCACAGGTCTGGGAGCCGACAACAGGCAAATGCCAAAGCTGTTTCCTACCCCTACCCCTCCATTTTGCCACCTTCTGTCTATCTGGTGTTCCAATTAATTGCTTGGCTCACTTGGATGGTGAACTGGCCCAGACCAGACATATCTAACTCTTGGCCCTGGCATCAGAAGTGGATAAAATATTACAGAGAGCAAGGAGAGTGGAAGTTGCTGAATATACAGATTAATCATTGGGGCACACATGTCCTTACATGAGGAAAGGTAGACTGTGAGCTCTGGGTGACAATGCAGTGCATTTAACACTCTTTGCTTCAATATGACAGTCTAGAAAAATTGGGAAGGGGCGGAATACATTTTGATGGAATGTGATTTAATGTGGAGTTTATCAAAATGTCCATATTTCTAGGTGTGTTTTGCTGAGGAAAGGTAAAAATATATAGTACATTTCACTATTGTGGAGGCCGCGGCGGGCTGGGCGTTGGAGCGCCCAAAGCTTTTGGTCTTGGGTGACTTCAATGTCCATGCTGACGACGCGGCCTCCAGCCAGGCAACGGACCTGGTGTCATCCATGGCGACACTAGGACTCTCCCAGGTTATTACAACGCCCACTCATCAGGCGGGACACATGTTGGACCTGGTCTTTGCGGCCGGAATATCAGTGACTGATATTGCAATGGAAGCAGTGCCATGGTCAGATCACTTTGCCCTTAAGGCTCGTATGGGGGTGTCACCCAAAACCTGTTTAGGCGGAGAGCATATTTTTGCTCACCCGCGGAGCCTGATGGACCCGGAACGGTTCCTAACGGCCCTTTGGGACACCTGGCCCGCTGGCGACTCCCTGGATGATCTGGTAGAGTCCTGGAATGATGGGCTCTCCAGGGCCATCGAGGAGGTCGCACCCAAGCGCCCTCTGCGTCCCCGCTCGAAGCCGTCGCCCTGGTTCAACCAGGAGCTGCGGCAACAAAAGCGAGGACTCAGACGACTGGAGAGGCAATGGCGGCGTACTCGAGACGAAGTGACCCGAACATCTTATAGAGAGAGTTTGAAGGCCTATGAGATGGCAATCAAAGCTGCAAAGAAGGTGTTCTTTGCGGCTAAGATTGCGTCCGCAACTTCGCGCCCGGCACAATTGTTCGACATAATTAGAGGATTTACAACGCTGCCGCAAGGCAGACTAAATTCTATTGAATTGGAAATAGGCTGTGAGGCTTTTGCGAAATTTTTTGTGGATAAAATCGCGTCACTCCGTCCCGACCCCCCTGCCAATTTTGAAACAGTTAGCGAAATCGAGGCCCCGAGTCTGTCTTCGGATTATATACTGGACGGCTTTAGCCCCCTCAGCCTGGAGGAAGTTGACAGGATTCTCTTATCTGCTCGCCCAACTACTTGTAAACTGGACCCATGCCCTTCCTGGCTTATTAAATCTTGCCAGGGTGACCTTAGATATCCTATACGGGATATCGTAAATAGATCCCTGACGGAAGGGCATTTTCCAACGCCGCTCAAAGAGGCCGTGGTCCACCCCCTCTTAAAGAAACCATCTTTAGATCCGGCCCAATTGGCACACTATCGGCTGGTCTCAAATTTGCCTTTTCTGGGCAAACTTATTGAGAGGGCAGTGGCGATGCAGCTACAGACCTTCCTGGAGGATGCTTCCATCCTTGACCCATTTCAGTCCGGCTTTCGCCCGGGACATGGGACGGAGACGGTGCTGGTCGCCCTAGTGGATGACCTTCAACGGCATCTGGATCGGGGCAGCTCGGCGGTGCTGATGTTGTTAGACCTATCGGCTGCGTTCGACACGGTCGACCATCGGCTACTGAAGGGTCGCCTCGCCGAAGCGGGGATTCAGGGGTTGGCCTTACAGTGGCTTTCCTCTTTCCTTGATGGTCGGGGACAAAGGGTCGCAGTTGGGGGGGAGCTGTCCCAGAGGTGCACACTTGATTGTGGTGTACCACAAGGGGCGGTTCTCTCCCCGATGTTATTTAACATCTACATGCGGCCTCTTGCCCAGATTGCCCGAAGGTACGGGCTAGGGTGTCATCAGTATGCTGATGACACCCAGCTCTATCTACTGATGGACGGCCAGCCGACCTACGCCCCGGAAAATCTAGATCGGGCATTGCATGCCGTGGCTGAGTGGCTCAGACTGAGCGGGCTGAAGCTTAACCCTGCGAAGACAGAGGTCCTTTGCTTGGGTCGCCACGGCCCGGGAGGGGGAATCCCCCTACCAGCCTTTGACGGTGCGCCGCTGATAGCGGCGGACAAGGTCAAGAGCTTGGGGGTGTTATTGGAGCCTTCCTTAAAGATGGAGGCTCAGATAGCAGCCGCTGCCAAGTCCGCGTTTTTTCACCTTAGGCGGGCAAGGCAGTTGGCCCCCTTCCTGGAGCGCGACGACCTAGCAACAGTGATCCATGCTACGGTCACCTCGAGGTTGGACTACTGTAATGCCCTCTACATGGGGCTGCCCCTGTCCCGAACTCGGAAATTGCAGCTGGTACAGAATGCCGCGGCCCGGCTGTTATTGGGCCTCCCAAAGTGGGAGCACATTCAGCCGGGTCTTCGGACTCTGCACTGGCTTCCAGTGATATACCAAGTCCGGTACAAGGTGCTGGTCATCACCTTTAAAGCCCTATATGGCTTGGGACCTGTCTACCTGAAGGACCGTCTCTCCCCGCATGTTCCCCAGAGAGTACTGAGGTCGGGATCACAAAACTTCCTTACTGTCCCTGGGCTGAAAGAAGCCCGCTTGAAAGCTACAAGAGAAAGGGCCTTCTCTGTTATGGCCCCTACATGGTGGAATCAGCTACCGGAAGAGGTGAGGGCCCTGCGGGACCTTGTTCAGTTCCGCAGGGCCTGTAAAACAACCCTCTTCCGGTTAGCCTACACCTAGCTTGAGAATTTTAATGCAACCTGCCAGATCTCTGTATATATTGGAATATTTATTAATTTTTATGGTTTTATCTGTTTTATCTGTTTTAAAGTTATTCCCTTACATGTTTAAATATTGTTTAATTTATGTTGGATCTAATGCTGGAAGCCGCCCTGAGCCACTTGTGGGAAGGGCGGGATATAAATTCTAAATAAATACAAATAAATAAAAAAATTGACAATTTCAAACAGGTTTGCGCTGCCTGACCTTGTATAGGATGTGGCTCACATACTCATTCAGCGTAGATATAGAAAATTTAAAGTTAGCCATGCCTGTGTTTTTAGGTTTTGAGTAATCTGGCTATATTATTCATGTGGATATTATTGTTGTCTGCAGGTGTTCTTACAATTTTAAGCCATAGCTTTTGCAATTTTTAGTGTGGTGCTATAGAAACATTGCATTGTGTAATTGGTAGTAAAATAATGACTTGTTAATGGAGCAGCTATTGATGGCTTTCATAGTTTCTTTCAACATGTTGAATCAGGTTACATTGAGTAGGAAATCTTATTAGGGCTGTTCTAAGCAAATTTACTCAGAAATCCTACTCAGGTCTGTTCAGTTGGCTTTACTCCCAGAAAAGTGACTTCAGGATTGCACTGTGAGCTTCTTAACTGTGCATCTTCCAGATCAATGCCCCGGAATAAGCAGCTCCATAGCCAGAAAATTTTGGGTGAACGGGCCCAAAAGCTAAACAATTGGGGAGGGGGCACGAGGCTTGGCTGCTTCTCTCTTATGCTCGCTGTCATGCGCTTATCTCCCCCTCACTGCTTCCCCTCTCTGCTGCTCTCCTGTACTCTCTGCGTGCTGCTGCTTTCTCCTCTGCAGCTCCCTGCTTCCTTTGGCTTTGCAACCTAGCCCTGGGCTTGGCTTCGCCTTTGCTGCCCCTTTGCAATCCATCCCATCCAGCCAGTGCCACACCAAGGTGACACACAGCACTGCTCCTGGTCCCTCTGAGCCCTTGAGCAGGGGGGGGAGGCGAAGGTAAGTGTGGCAGGGCTGGCATGCATGGCCCCCTCCCTGCGCAGCTGGACTGCCCACTGCATGTTTTGCTCTCCCTCAGCCAGTGAGGGAACTTTACAAACTCAGCCAGCAGTGGCGTGGCTTGAACAGCACGCCCTGCTGCCAGCTGCCATAGTTCCGCCTCCCATGTCTGTGCTTGAAGCTTGAACTGAAGCACAGATGCAGTGAGGGAAGCTGGGCTATAGCAGCGGGGCATGCTGTGCAAATCGCACCACTACCGGCTGAGCTTGCCCCCACACTGAGGGAGAGGGTGAGGGGAGGAGGAGTGCACTGGGCAGGGGCGAGGAGAGATGCCATGCCTGGGGCGACAGTGCTGCCTCCAACGGAGGAGCCCTATAGATGGAAAGGGGGTTAAATAGAGTAGCCAGGCACCCCTCCCCCCTGTAGCTATGGGCCTGGGTCTAATATGGTTGCAAATTTAAATTCTAAGAATGCAGTAGAATAATTATTCTTTCTGGAGTAGATTTCTGCCATATTAAATGAGTTTATATAGTGAAAATCAATTGCAGATTTCATCTAAAAAGCTTGTGAGTGTTTTAGGCAAAGGACCTTTCCAAAAGCCTTTGGAAAACTAGCCCTTTACTCAGATCCTAATATAAAATACTATCTTTCATTATTTCCTTGTGTCTTGTTCTTGTTCACATAAAGAAGCAAATGAATTGCAACTAGTGTCATAAAAATCTAGTTCTATCAATTTAAATTAAAATTGCAAAGCTGTTTTGTTCTAACAGAGCTCAGTTCCTCTCAGCACATGCTTTGAAATTGTTAGGAGATAACTAGCAATCAATTTCATTTCAAATTCTACTCTAATATCATGTATCACTGGGCCTTTGTATGTGGGGGAGGGGTGTCAGCAAGTGCACTGCACCAGAGCCCCTGGGCCCAAGAAGGGGTCCAAAGAGGTCCAAAGGGAGCGTTTCCTGGAGTTTCCTGGAGTCCCAGGATGAAGACTAGTATTTGTATCTTAAGGTGTTTTATTCTACGTGATATCTTTTGTCTCTGTGTTAATGTCAGCTGTGTGGTACAAAATATTAGCTTGCATAGACAACTGCAATAAGGTAATTGCAACAAGCCAGAAATGCTACACTGGATATTGACGCAGAAAACGTTGAAACACTCCGTACAGATCTTACACAACTTTAAAATGATTGGAAATGCATGTGGAATGAAGTGAAAATTGTTGCATCAATCCTTGATAAAAAATAAAATTATCTTGTGAATGTGGTGGAGTTATACGCAACTCTGTGTGATAACAGATCTGATTCTAACTTGCTGGAAATGGATGACACAGGTGATTCACCAGAAGAAGCCTACTTCAGCAAATCTGTGCTTTATTTTTTGGTAGACAGTATTATAGCATGATTAACTGTCAGATGCAATGCTGTGAAGCAGTTGGCTGAAAATTTTGATTTCTTGTGGAAATATCTCATCATGTCTGAAAGATTTATTTCTAACAAAACAATATCCTGATGGCCTTAATGATGAGGATTTTTTTTACAGAAATGCAGCAATAACCTTCAGTACATAAGACAAATTTTGGAAATGCACAGTTAAATCCATTGGATCTGTTGAACATATTAACAGAATACAGATTTGGTGACCTGTTTCCAAATGTGTCAGTTTACAAATTCTTTTAACAATTCCAGCAACAGTAGCTTCTGCAGAGAGATCATTTAGCAAACTCAAGCAGATTAACAATTTTTTATTTTCCAGAGTCCCAAGAATTTCTTGTGGATTTGGCCCGGTTGAGGATTAAATCAAACATTGCCAGAACACTTAATTTTGATGCTGTCATCAGAAATTTTTCACAAGAAAAGGGTTAGGAAAGCTCACTTTTATGGTTACAAAGCCTTAAAAAGAAAAACCAAACCTTTTTTGACCTTATGCTTAAAACCATTGTAAATGTTAAACAAAGATGGCTAATGGAGCAGGAAAGGGGCCCTGAAAGTGTTTTTTGCACCACCTCATAAAATTCCTTTCAGAGGCCCTGTGTATCACCTGGTTAATATCAGGTGCCTTATGTTCCATAGCACCTCCCTGCATTTGTCACTTTCATTTTTCACTGTGGAACTATAGGAGAAAATGTGCAAACAGAAAGTGCCCAGATTCCCTGGAAAGAAGTTGGAAGGAGGAGCTCCAAGTCAGCTATAGCTGAATCAGTTAACCTATTATTGACCAAATTTATTCTCATCAGCTCTATGCCACAGCCTTTTTCTCCCTGGACCTTTTGTTTTTTCTTGTTAATTTCTTTCCACTTTTACTGTCCTCGCTGATGTGAAAATATTGAGCAGAAAATGAGAGCAAGATTGATACTTTAGGGTTGTCTTAGTATTTGCCATGGGAAATTTGATTCAGTAATAGTTGTGCCCTTTTGGATGAGCAGCGCAAATATGTGAATATGCAGTTTCATCAAACCTCTATATCTATATATTAATTACAAGCTGCTTTGCTGTAACTTGCCTTTGTAAAAGAATGTGTACCTCTGAGCACATGTAGAATACTTTTTGCTCACCAGTAAATTTTTGTTGTCATTCATTTGCACAATTGAGTCCAACTCTTCGCAACCCCATGGACCACATCAAGCCAGGCCCTTCTATCTTCCACCACCCTCCTAAGTTCACTCAAATTCATGTTTGTTGCATTGATAACACTGTCTAAGCATCTCATCCTTTGCCACCCCCGTCTTCTTTTACCTTCAATCTTTCCCAGCATCAGGATCTTCTCCAGTGAATGCTCCCTTCTCATTTGGTGGCCAAAGTATTTGAGCTTCAGTTTCAGTATCTGACGTTCCATGGAACAGTCAAGGTTGATTTCCTTTAGGATTGACTGATTTGATCTCCTTGCCATCCAAGGGACTCTCAAGAGTCTTCTCCTGCACCACAGCTTGAAAGCATTTATTCTTTAGTGCTTGGCCTTCCTTATGGTCCAACTCCCAAAGCCATACATTACTACTGGGAATACCATCACTTTAACTACACGGACTTTTGTTGGCAGTCTGATGTCTCTTTTTTACGCTACCTAGGTTTGCCATAGCTTTCCTCCCAAGGAGCAGGCATCTTTTAATTTCATAAGAAAACACAGAATAACTGTGGAGTATTAATGAAATCACAATAAGAAAAATATTACTATTAAATACTTTTCATTGACCATTTGAGTAGAAACAGCACAAAATCACATACCCAAAATACTCATATATGACATGAAGTTCATAATGATACTATTGCCTATTCAAACCCCTGTCACAATCAAATACAAAATTATCACAGTTTTTGGTCCATTCATGTGTGCATGTCAATTTCTGACTTCAGAAGCTTCAAAGACGATCTGCCAGCTCCTGTGGTTGATTTAAAGTGCTAGTGCTCAAAAATGAGTTTCAAACCAACTTTTTCACTCTCCTCTTTCACCCTCAGCAAGAGGCTTTTTAGGTCCTCTTCACTTTCTGCTATTGGAGTGGTATCATCTGCATATCTGAAGTTGTTGATTTTTTTCTGGCTTGTGCTTTATCTTAATTCTGGCTTGTGCTTCATCTAGGCTGGCATTTTGCATGATGTATTCTGCATATAAATTAAATAAACAGGGTGACAATATGCATCCCTGTTGTACTCCTTTTCCTATTCTAAACAATCAGTTGTTCCATATCCAGTTCTGTCACTTCTTAACCCTTATACAGGTTTCTCAGGAGACATGTGGGGTGGTCTGGTACTCCCATTTCTTTAAGGATTTGCCACAGTATGTTGTGATCCACACAATCGAAAGCTTTAGCATAGTCAATGAAGCAGAAGTAGATGTTTTTCTGGTACTCCCTTGCTTTCTCAATAATCCATCAAATATTGGCAATTTGATCTCTAGTTCCTCTACCTTTTCAAAACCCAGCTTGTACTTCTGGTAGTTCTGCTGAAGCCTAGCTTGTAGGATCTTGAGCATGACCTTGCTAGTGCAATTGTATGATAGTTTGAATATTGTTTGGCAAAGCCTTTCTTTGAAATTGGCATTTCAACTGATCTTTTCCAATCCTGTGGCCACCAGTGAATAATCACTGTCAACTGTCCACGCCCCCACTCCTGATCTGAGAGTCAGGTTAACAAAAAGAGGCATAAATCTCAGGCAGTTTTAAACTCAAGAGCCTACAGAAAAAAGAAGTAATTTACTGCAGAAAGCCAAAGGAAGCATGATAGGTAGAAAGTCAAGCCACAACATTACTCAGTATAGGGGAAAAACACATTACTCAGTATAGGGGAGAATCTAAATAAAGTTTCACCCACAATAATTCCTCCTCTAAAAGCTGAGACTACAAACACTTTGCACATATTTTTCTTTACACAGATTTTTTTTTCTGTACAAGTAACTATACACATCAATCTTCGTGGGATTGGGTGCTAAATTCTGGTTTTAAAAGGGATGATTTTCAGGTAGGTTTAGTTGAGGAATTAAAAGGTTTCTTGAGAAATTCTAACAGGATTTCAACATTTTCCCTCCCATCACCAACTCAATCATATGCCAATCCACATTAGAGGTATGTTTTCTGGATACCACTGGGCATCTGTGGCATAAGTGCATAATTACTATCTTATACTGAAAGCCTACCAACCATTATGCATACATGCTTTTAGCTACCACCCAATTATATGAAACACTCCGTAGTAGAGTATAGTCAGGCAGTATGTTATGCATGCCATCAAGTCACTTCTGGTTTCTGGCAACCCTAGGAATTAATGTCCTCCAAAACATATTATTGGTAACAGCCATTCTCAGGTCTTCCAAACTGAGTGTTGTGGCTCGCTTTATGGAGTCCATCCATTGCATGTTGAGTCTTCCTCTTTTCCTGCTGCCTTCAATTATTCCTAGCATTATTGTCTTTTCCAGTGCCTTTTGTCTTCTCAAAATGTGACCAAGTACAATAGCCTCAATTTAGCCATTTTAGCTTCTAGGGAGAGTTCAGGCTTTATTTGATCTAGAATCCACTTACTTGTCTTTTTGGCATTCCGTAGTATCCATAAAACACTCCTCTAGCAGCAGATTGCAAAGGAATCTATTTTCTTCCTGTCAGATTTCTTCATTGTCCAACTTTAGCACCCATATATAGTAAATATGGGATACTATGACATGAATTAACTTGATCTTGGTCACCAGTAATACATCCTTACATGTATAGATCTTTTTAGATCCTTTATGGCTGTATGTTGCAATTACATTTTTCTAGTCCCTCAGATAGGGACTGTTACTTCCTGAAATTATAATTTTTAGAGTCATAATACCCACCTAATAAAGGAAAGAAACAGGTCAACAGAGCCAGTGTTCCCTCTAAGCTGTGTGGGTGAGTGGCTGCTCATTAACACAAAAAGCCCTGCTCAGCAGCAGTCTGGAATTATGCAGGGTCTTGCACTGCCCTTTGCCCATTTTAATATTACAGCAGTTATTTTCTGCTCAGATGTGAACCGTTCCTCTCAGTATGGTAAAAACATTAGAGGGAATATTGAACAGAGCCAAACTGGTACCCAAAAACAGCCTTCTACAAGACAGGTCCAAAGCAGAGAGCCAGTTTGGTTTAGTGGCTAAGTGCCACCACAACCCTTGTTTGATCACAGGGAGACTCTTACTAGGGGGAACTGGGTTTGATTCCCCACTCCTCCACATGCAGCTGCTGAAGTGACCTTGAGTGAGTTCTGCTCAAGAGCAGTTCTGGAGAGGTCTCTCAGCCCCACCTACCTCAGGGAAAGGAGATTATAAGCCACTCTGAGACTCCAAGTGAAGGGCGGGGTATAAATGTAGTCTCCTCCTTCTCTTAGATAACAAAACAGCTTTGTCTATTGCTGATAGCTCAGATCAATTCAGTATACCATCAATTGCCTACAGCCTCCTCTAGATAAGATTATTTCTCTCACACAGGCCTTGAGTGACAGAGCTTTCCTCACTTACAGGCAGCCTCCCAACCTGAAACAATTTCCCACTGATAATACTGGACCACCCAAACAAACCAAGACACCAAACCCAGAAACCTAGATGGCAATTTGTTCCTACATGCACTCAGTCAATACTATTATAGGACCTAACAACATCAGCTGTGCTATCCTGGACTCATCCACTTGCTCATCCTCCAGTGTGTCAAGAATGCCTTGCCTTTTCCTCTCTATAGCAGACAAAGAATACCCCTGCATAATAAAATAAGTGAACACAAGTCTGACATCAAAAACTACAATATTCAGAATGCAACATGAAAGTGATGAACTAGGATTCATCAAGAGAATGGGTATTTGAACAGAAGCTTGGATTTCTTTATTCACTGTTAGGTCTTAATAGCTCAGCATGTCCTACTCTTTACAGATATTAATTAGTTTTATTTATAATGTTTTGCTGGTATACCTTTAGATGTTAAATTGATTCAACTTTGCCCATCTTCTACAGTTAGGAGTGGTCCACTCTGAATGGGTTTATTGGGGTTTTTAAAATTGGATCTTGTTTTATTTAAATTGTATCTTGCTTTACTGCACCCCATGAAAGGCCTGAAGTGTTGAACTCTCTTGCTATCTGTTATGTGTAACCACATCTCTTTCACTCCCATTCAAAAGGATTCACATTTTACCTGCCTCATGGTCTCTGCCAATATCTAAAAAGGAAGCAAACTAGTGCATCCATGGTTAGACTGATGCCTGATCACTATGGCATGGGTGGCTCTCAGGATTGCACTGTAAAAGTAGGATGACCATGTTCAAATCCCCACTCTTCCACGAAGAAGCTCAGTAGGCCACCTTGGGCCAGCCAGTTTTTCTCTCTGAGCCTAATCTTTTCAGGGTTGTGGTGAGAATAAAATGACCACCCTGAGCTCCTTGATGAAAATATGGGATGAAAATGGCTTTTTAAAATATATTGTTAAATAGTCCCTGTTTATACTCCTTGTTTATATGAATAATTCAGATGACATCTATTTCAATGTGAGCCACCCTGTGTAAGAAAAAGCCCCCTACTGTTCATACACATGGACATCATGATCACCAGTATGGTTGCCAGGGTGCCTGGAGTTTTAACTCGCACAGATCTGCTCTAAGAAGTGAACTTTGCCCACAGTTTCTAAGGCTTATGTGGATATTATAACCCTCAGCTTTCCAGCAGCATTCTACATCTCTGGATGGGTGTTAGCCAGAACTACAGACGAGCTTCCAGCTGCTCCTTGCATGCCCAGTCTTGGCCGCTGCAATGGAAGAAGCCACGCCACCATGAACCGTACAGGCAAACAGTTTCCAGCCTGTTTCCATGAACCAAAGGCTAACACCACCAGAATCCATCTTGTTTTCCTGACTCCATTACAGCAAAGCAAGAAACTCACGTATCCAACAGCTGCTTCAACTTCTGCATAAGGCAATCAAGCTTTTCTTAGACGTGGATCTTGCCAGACCGCCTAAGCCTTTGTCCAACGGAACTAAGGACAAAGACTGGTGTCAAGCAGAACTCTGAAGAAGAGGAAGACCATCTTCAGCCAGAGCCAAGTTCCTTTGTGTAAACCGGGTGTTACCTTAGGTAGCAATTTGGCCATCTATTGTCACCTTTTTAGATAAGTTTAATAGTCTTAAGCACACCTCCACCCAGTAATTTCCCCCATTCTTTTCCCCAACAGTCATCCTGGAGCCTCCCCCTTGGCCCATTTTTACCTGGACAGCCAATCAGGTAACTAAGGCCAAGTCCGCTCATTGGCTAGCTATGAGCGTCCAATCAGGGATTGCCAACTAACCAGCTATTGGCTACTGCACTAGTCCAGCCCTTATGGTCACTGCAGAGCCTCCCCTTTTCTGAGGTCATGTACCAGCTGACCACCTGTCATCCACCCCTGTGCCTCCCATTCCCTATTGGTTCAAGGTAGTCTATATAACCTGTAACACAGCTCCCCACATGTGTGCATCTAGCAGTACCCCAGTTCCGCTGTCTAGATCCATCCCTGATTCTGGCCACAGTTTTGGGTCCATTTCCCCCATCCTCTTTTGTCGCCATTGAAGCCTTCTTGAAGACTACGATCAGTAATTATCACCCTGTTTGTTTACCCATGTGTTGTCTCTATATCTCTCTCTATTTTTCCTAGGACTGTATGTACGTTTCATGAGCACATTGTCTTGTATGTATGCCTATATTTTCTAGAACAAATTTTAATTGTTTTTACTTAATTAGAGTCCCTAATATTTTTAAGCATTAATTTCTGGACGTGGAATCCTGTATACACAGGTAAAAGATCCTGATTAAGCCCAGTGCCCACCTGACAATTCCCCAACCTCGTTTTGAGGGCATTTTGGCTTACACCTGAGCCTGCTTTGGTGGGGAGGGCGGGATATAAGCTCGAATAAATAAATAAATTATTGAAAAACTCAGGGGAATGTGTATGTTATTTACATAGCATCATATAGTCCAAGCATTTCCTGATACTACAGAGATGAAGATGGTTCTACTGCCTTTCTCTTCTCTTAGCAGAGAAGGAGATAAATGAGAGAGGCAAGGAGGCAGAGCACATATTTTCATCTCTCATCAGCAATTCTGTTTATTGTAATTTATTCTGAGGGGATAAGAACAAGCGGAAATATGTATTTTTGGCTATTTAGATGAAACAATCCATTGGTTGGCTCAGCCTAAGAATAATCCAAATTGCATCATTTGTGAGGGCATGGATCAAGAAAAAAAACAATATCATGAAATCCACTAGTTCATGAAATCAGGTTCACTAGTGTACAACCAGCTAGAAGAACACTTATCCTTAAAAACCATTCAATATTTTATGGGTGTTCTGCATTGCAAAAAACAAAATAAAACCAAAAGAAAGGAAAGGAAATTTGCAATCTGCACTAATAGTATTATGAATAATATATGGCTGATGTCTTGACTTTTTTCTGTTCATGATGCAGTCCTTTTCCTGTGTTTTATAAACTAGGCTTGCTTAATGAGGAAGGCAGAGCTCAACTCTTTCGATAAATTATTTCCCTACAACATCAAACATTTGGACAGCTGTGCCTTGAGGACTCACACAGTGTGTGAGGAAAATATAGATGTGAGGTGTGTGGAGTTTGGACCTCATGCAGCAGAAAAGGAACCATGTTATGTTACAGGAAACTACCTGGCTGTCTCTGAAATTAATTCCTTGGGATGGATCCGAATGAATCAGTCGTATTCAACCTGCCTTCAGTCATATATCTAATGGTTTTGTTAAAAATCACAGTGCCAGGCTAGATGAGTGATATTGAGCCAGACTTTGCTACTTTCGCACTTGTGGCTTGAGGATGCTCTTCAGAAAAATATTCCAAGTAGCACCTGATGCTATAATCTATGAGAGCATCTCACTCACCTGTCTAACTTGTATGATGTTAAGTATTCAACATTCTTCAGCTAACTAGTAACTGGATATGTAATCTTGGTTTCTTGGGCATTTTTCTAAAACCTCTATCATCGACAGTAGTGTGCTCAAGAGAACCACAACCCTTGTTTGATCACAGGAGAAATGTTAAGGATTATGCCTTGAATCTGAGATGGGGAAGCTAGTTCCCTCCCCCCCCCCAACCCCCATCCCAAGAACTGGAACTTATGTCATCATTTATCTATCTTACCTTGAACTAATTAATTTTTATAGAGTAGCCAAAGGGGAAAAATGTTTGTATTTCAATATTATCAATAGTTTTAGGATTTTTAATTAAGATAGCTCCTCTTTACTTAGTAACACATGACTGGACTTTATAAAAATAAAACAATACTTGAATACTTTGTCTGAAGAAAAAGTTGGGTGCAAATTGTTTACAGCAAAGGCATAAGTATTGAAAATGTTTTACACAGACAATTCCTGCTTACAATTACGATTTTATATTTGAATTTATATACGTATTTATTTAAAACATTTCTGTCCCTCTTTAGCTCCTTGCATTCAAGGCAATGACCAATGCAGCAACCAGGTCTCAGGGACATAAATTATAATTGTCCAATTAAAATTAAAGATTAAAATACATAAAAGTCTTCAGGTTTAAAACATACAATTGAAAACACACACACACAGAAGCAGCAAACTCGGCCAAGTCTGCTGGCCCCATGCAGCTTTCCTCCCACTGAGATTTAAAGACACACACACATTCCAAAACATAAGCAGTTTACATTCTTCTTTCAAGTCTGCTAAGATTTAACGGTGCATGGTAGCTGTTGGGATGGGGCTTCCTCCTGTTGGCCAGCTGGCTGGTGACAGGAAGAAGCCTGAAAAACCAGGGGATCCCCTACTCAGTCCTGGGGGCTAGCAAGCCTAATTACCAAAGCTCTGCTTTTAGATCATGCCACATCTGTTCATCCCAATTTTTTGGTATTCCACCTTCAAAATCTCTTCCCTCCTACACCTATCTGTTGTCTTCCCAAAGCCTTTTAAGGCTGTTCATTTTTGTCAGACTAAAAGCGCAAGTTATGAGAGGTAGGTTTATGCATTTACCTTATTCAGAACAAATCTGCCCCTGTCACTTAGGTAGGGTCGGCACAATAGCACTTATCCTTCAGGAGTTCCCTTTGTATGATAGTCTCAGGAGGTATTGTGTTTGCAAGCTCATTCTGACATACATTCTGATTACCTAGTTATGTTTTTACTTGCTGACAAGGATCTGAAAACAACTCTAGCAGTTGTTTTATTCCTTTTGTCTATTGGGTGATAAGTGATTAACAGTTATTCACTGCTTAAAGTCAATGTATCATAGAGGGGTTTTTTGGATAAAGGAAAGGAAAGGAAGGTGAACTCTATGGCATTCCACATTACTGAAGTCCTTTCCCTCCCCAAACTCCATCCTTCCCAGACTCCACTCCAAAATCTCCAGGAATTTCTCATCCTGGATCTGTCAACTCTAATGAAGGCTGTAGACTCATTTAAAGCCTAGGCTCTCTGCTTTGAAGCACTCTGAAATGAGCCCAGAAGCGAATACATAGCCAGTGCAGTTGACACAGTGCTGGAATAATGTGTTCTGAACAGCTGACCACAGCTTGCTCCCACATTTTGTACCAATGGGAGCTTTTGAGACATCTTCAAAGGCAGTCCCACTTTCAGCATGTTACAATAGTTCAAAATGGAGGTTACTGTGGTACAGGTCAGGGTCATCAGGATCTAGTTATAAAGTGGCCACTGGTCTCCCATTTTGGGAGTTTCCTAACAACAGTGTAATGTCCCCATTGCCACTTGCTAGGATGGCAATAACACCTCTGTATGTATGAAGTACAAAATAATAGAAAATAATATTCTATTAGACATACGTTTATAATACAAAATAATATTCTGTTAGACGTACATAAATAATACAAAATAATATTCTGTTAGACGTACATAAATAATACAAAATAATATTCTATGAGACGTATTTTTAGATCTAGACGTTTTGTCACATACAGACAGCAGTTGCATCATGTGTAGTGGATGGTTTTCTCACTGTATTATTTCATTGTAACCACATACATTGGTTTGAATGAAGTAATTGTTTGGATTTGAAAGTAAATACGTCTAATAGAATATCATTTTCTATTTTGTACTTCATATACGGAGAGGTGTCATTGTTGTTTTTCTGAGAAGGTACACCTCTGTGGTCCCGATATCTTGTGACTTGCTAGGATGGCAGCAGGGAAACTGGGGGGAGGGCATTTCCTGGTGACACAATATCACTTTCAGTGTGAACAGGAAGTGACACCAAAACATCCAGGTGATGCTCTAGCATTCACCCCAAACTCTTTTACCTGTACTGTAAAAGAGTTTGGGGTACATGCTAGGGTATTGCCCCAATGTATTGATTACATTTCTAATTTGCATCAGAAGTATTTTCACAATTCCAGGGGACACTGGAACTAGTAGGTCCCTGCACCCCAAGCTTTCCTATCAGTTCAACCCTATCTTGATAAGAAACCAAATTATGAGCTAGATGTAATTGAAAAAAGGCACTCGTAGCAACAGCATCAAGGTACTTATTCATAAGCAAGGTCAGATCTAAGAGCACTCACAAGCTTGTAACTGCAGAAAGCTTAACTCCATCTAAGTCTGGTAAATCAACACCAGCCAAATGTTCTGTCTTCCCAACCAGCATCTTCTCTGTCTTGTCTGGATTAACCTTCTGTTTGTTTACATTCAATCACTTGACCATAGTTAGGTTTGCCAACAACGTGCAAGAGGCTTAAGAGGCAGAGGCATACAGATAGATGTTATGTTGATGGCACAATGTCATTTCCAACATGAACCTACAAGAGATTTGCATCAAGACAACACTCTAGATTTATTGATCAAAGATATCAAAGGACTGACTGTAAATCCAAACTACATCACTGATTTAGCAGCCGTTTCTTCTTTCCCAAGAAAATGTGAGTGGGGCTTCTGTGAGTTGTCCTATGACACTTACAAAGCTTCCTTTGTTCCTAGGGAAAATGTAACAGTTAAGTCTGCATAGAACTGGCATTAGGTAGGCCTAATGCATTTACTTGAGCCTCTGGTTTCGGTGGGCTTGAACTTTAGGAAAATAGTTTATTTTGGACAAAATTCTGGACAGTGATACTGTCTAGACCACTGTGGACATTATTCTTTATAACATCACCCTCTTTTTTTTATATGCCAGTTTGACAGTCAGTTCAAAACTTTTAATAATCAGTAAGGAGAGAAATATTTGATAGTGGCATTGATTATTTATCCTTGCATGTCAAGAGTGCTCCTTGCCATGATTTTAGTCTGAGCATGGCTAATAACTTCATGTAACCTTTCTGCATCCTGCTTAGCTTGTTATCAGTATATTCTTGCTGTCTGTTATGTCTGTACCATAATAAGTATCCATTTCAACCCTGGGAATGGGAATATCGTGGCTCCAAGGCCACACGTTATCTGACTCCCAGTGACTTTTACACTTTTGTTTCTTCATACTCAAGGGCCCTGAAATGTTAGCTGGGGGATGCAATTGGTAGATGTTAGTACTTTGCATTTTGAATGTATAATGGATGGACCCAACCTTATATCTAAGAGGGCTGAGGCCTTATGCTTTAGTTTCAGCAAGAGACATCTTGCAACTGTAACTATCTAACTCATTCAATAAACTACATTTTTTCAACAATGAAGGAGTGTTAATTAATTAATTAATTTATTACTTTCAATTTATATCCCGCCCTCTCCGCAAGCGGACTCAGGGCGGCTTACAACATCATAAAATACAATCAATCCAATAAAACATATAAAACCATAATTTATGTATATCAGCTTTAAAACCATTCTATGGTGCTATTTCAGTACTGTATAGGCGGTATTAAATTCTCGACTGTGATCGCCAGTATTCTGTAAGATGTCCGGTGGCAGCCCTTTTTCAAACCACAAAAGCCTGTTTAAACAATTCGGTCTTACAGGCCCTGCGGAACGCAGACAAATCCCGCAGGGCCCTTATAGCTTCTGGAAGGGTGTTCCAAAGTTCTGGTGCTGCCACCGAAAAAGCCCTGGATCTTGTCACACACAGCCTGGCTTCTTTTGGGCCAGGGGCAGACAGCAGATTTTTTGTCCCTGATCGCAGTGCTCTCTGGGGGATATATGGGGAAAGGCGGTCCCGTAGATAGGCAGGTCCCTGACCATAAAGGGCTTTGAAGGTTAATACCAACACCTTGAAGCGAACTCGGAACACAACAGGCAACCAGTGCAGCTCCCTCAGCACTGGCTGAATGTGCTCCCATCGCGGCAGCCCCATTAACAGCCGTGCCGCAGCATTCTGCACTAGTTGTAGTCTCCGGGTTAGCACCAAGGGTAGCCCCATGTAGAGAGCATTACAGTGACCTATTCTTGAGGTGACCATGGCATGGATTACCATCGCTAAGTCGTTGCGCTCCAGGTAAGGGGCCAGCTGCTGCGCCTGCCGAAGATGAAAAAAGGCAGATCTAACAGTGGCTGCTACCTGGGCCTCCATTGTAAGGTGAGGTCTGTGCAGTACTTGACTTTGCAGACTCTGACAGTGCCTTTGGGGAAGGGGTGCAGCTTCAGCAGTGTATAGGATGGACCCTGTGCAAGCATCATACTCACAATGAAGCTGCCTGTGATGCCGATCCTTCTCCCCTGGGGTCAGAAGTTACCTGTACCGTTGCAAACACCTTGCCAGAGATATGAGTGATAGAGGATATTTCTGAAGCCATGGCACAAAGGGAAGGCCCCCCTCCCCAGACTTGTGAATAAAGCTTTGGAAAGGCCACACAGAGTAACACCAGCAATGTTGGTTTCATGACCCTGGGACCAAAGACAGACCCCCTAAATGCCTGAACATGAGACAGTGGCTATGGACATGTGTCTCCCAGCCCTCAAAAGAATTGGCTGTGCACAGTGGTGGGGTGGGTGACTGGGATTCAGGACTGACTCTTTGAGACTTTAGACAAATGGGAGACACTGCCTTCCTCAAGCTTGAGTGCAAACAATGTTGTGCCCACCTTACTCCTTGCCAAGGCTGTGCCAATGACTCAAACCTTTACTTAGGGATGTACTTACTTACTTACTAAGCTCCTTTGCATATTAGGCCACACCCCACTGATGAAGCCTCCAAGAGCTTACAAAAAAGAACCTTGTAAGCTCTTAGAGGATTGGCTACATCAAGGGTGTGTGGCCTAATATGCAAAGGAGCTCCTGCTAGAATTCCACCCCTGCTTATACTACTCCCAGGAATAGTTGGCCATGCACAATTATTATCTTGACAGCAACATGAGTGAGAGGCTGCCTCAAAGTCCAGTGCAGTTTGGTGTAGTGGTTAAGTGCACGGGCTGTTATCTGGGAGAATGGGGTTTGATTCCCACTCCTCCACATGCACCTGCTAGAATGACCTTGGGCAGTCATAACTCTCTCAGAGCTGTTCTGCTCAAGAGCAGTTCTTGCAGAGCTCTCTCTCAGCCCCACCTACCTCAAAGCAGAGTATCTGTTGTGGAGAGGTGAAGTGAATGGAGATAGTAAGCGACTTTGAGACTCCTTTGAATAGTGAAGGGTGGGGTATAAATGCAGTCTCCTCCTCTTCCTCCTCCTCCTACAAACACTTAAACCTCAAACAGCATAGCAGATCACATTCAGAAGAGGTGGCTTGAATCTGCTGCCATGCCAATGTCCTATTCCCAGGAAGGGTTGGCCATGCACATCAATCATCTTGACAGTGGAGTGAATGAAAGGGCATGGCTTTAGAAGACTCTGGAGCCAGAGAACAAACACTGGCATGAAAATGAAGACCTGGCTACTTGTTGGCTTGGGAGGCTGGCCATGCATTGCACTCACTCAGCTAGCATTGTGAATGAAAGGGGATGGTTATGGAGCCCTGGAACAAGGGGAAGAAGGAAGACCTGCCAACTCCTGTGAGGGGGTGCAGGATATATGTAAATGTGAGCCCTCAGCCATAGCATGCACCAGCTATGCCCCACTGCCCTGCATGAGTGAAGAGGCCATGTGGAATCAGAGCCCTGACATACAAACAGCCAAAGCCCCCCAAGATCAAAAAAGAGGAATGGCGTGGGGGTAGAGAATAGAAACCAGCAGCAGAAGCAAAGCAAAGTCCCAGGCTGGGTGGCACACAGAGTGCTAGCCCAGCAAACACACCCCAGGTCAGAGAGTTGACCCAAAAAGGAGGGGGGCAGAAGATAGAAACCCACATCAGAAGCAAAGCAAAGCTCCAAGCACCAGCACTGAGAACCTAGGTCCAGAAAACATATCCCAGCCCACAGAGTTGGTCAACACAACAGGAGGTTGTGTACGTAAAAGTGCAGTCTCTCTTCAAAGGAATCCAGCAGAGAAACCCCACTGCTCAATGTGAGCAGAAAGGCTGGGTACTGTGGCACATACATGAATAGCAACTAACAATCCCTCTTCCCAGCAAAACTGATCAACTTCCTCGTATCTCTGTAATTCCAATCCTCTCCAAATTGCCACAAAAACCAACAAAGGGAAATTGGGCTGTGTCTTTGGCTTATATGACTTTCAGATCCCATAGAGAAGAATGGGAGCTCTGTAACTGGCAGCCAGCAATGCCTGTCAAGCTTTGGAGGGTCCCTATTGGTGTTTCCAAGGCTGGAGAGAATTTCAGCCCCACCATTGCCTGGAAGTTTGCTCTGTCAATGTCAGGTTCTCTCAGAAACATTTCTGTTTCTTGGACCACCCCAAACTGCCCTGAAATTTGGGCAATGCGTGGGGAGCACATGCTCAGATGAACAATGCTTCCCAGGCCCTGAACTGCCCCAAATTTGGTACAGATTTCATTTCATGCACCTGTTTGTGCCCATCCCTATTCTATATCCACTAAAGCCAGTGGGCTTAGATGGGTGCAACCCAGTTTATGATGACATTACATGAGCCTGTGGTAAGGAAGTTTAAACATACTGCAACCCCAATCCATATCAAGCCCTTCTATGCCTGCATTTTAAGACATATACAATGAATGACATATTTTTAGGGATTGTGTCCATTTTGCTGAGATCATATGGGTTGTTCACATCTGACTTTATACACAGAAATTATCATGTGTCATGTCTAGTTTTTTTCAGACAGTAGGATGAACACTCCATAATGTTACAAACAAGCAGTATCTAATTGAATAATTATTCTAATGGGTAAAATTACTCTAGTCCCACAGTTGCATCTGGGGTACAGACTTCCTTATTCAGACAATTGCCATTAATCCAAACTCTCATTTGGAAAGAATAGTATTCATCCCACTTACATAGTAACTTAGGCACACACAGGATTGGGTTGCAATTGTCTCAAGAGACCACATGATTGTAATGAAGTTCTTAGCCTCCATGAGAATTTAGAATTGCCCTTAATGAGTCCATCATGAGATGTGTTCATTCTTGCCATCCATAGAGAACTCTAGGATTTGTTCCAAGCAGCTTTAGGCAGACTCACTGGATACATTCACACTACTCTAAATAATACATTTTGCAAGTGGCTCGAGATTGACTCAGCCTTCCATCCTTCCGAGATCGGTAAAATGAGTACCCAGCTTGCTGGGGGGGAAAGTGTAGATGACTGGGGAAGGCAATGGCAAACCACCCCGTAAAAAGTCTGCCGTAAAAACGTTGTGAAAACAAGGTCACCCCAGAGTCTTAAACAACTGGTGCTTGCACATGGGACCTTTCTTTTCCTTTCCTTTTGCTATTCTTACACAATTGCAAAACACATTATTTAGTATAGTGTGAATGCATCCACTGTATTTTTCGATAGTTACTGTCTTATTGTCAGATCATGGAGGCTAAGCAGGGTCAGCCCAGGTTGATGTATGACTGGACCACAAAAGACATCCAGAGGCAGGCAAAGGCAAACCACCTCTCCTTGTCTCTTGCCTTAAAAACTCTATGGGGTTGCTAGTTGCCATAAGATGGCTGTGACTTAATGACAAGTTCTACTACCATAGAATAAAATGAGCAAGACTTTCATGTTTGAAAACAAAATCCCAGGAGTGGGCAGATGAGGCAAAGCTCATGATCCTGGTAATTAAGCTGTAAGGCCCACCAGGGATGTGCTGTCATCATGTCATCTGATAAGTGTGAAAGACCAAAGAGGAGCCAGATGCTGTGTTGCTTATTTCTCCCCTTCCATTCCCCAGAAGGTTCTTATTGTGCTAGGACCATTTTTCTGCAGAAGCTTGGGAAAGGAAAGATTTACAAAACAATCCTGAAGGATAAATCTTGCAATTCAGAGTGCTGAACAGCTGGTAGTTTAGGCCACTGAACAGCAATTTAGTGATTAATTTACCTTTTTTAAATGCAGAACAATACAATACAGCTCTTCCTTCACAAAGCGCCTCTCGCATATACAAGCTGTCTCTCAAAATGCTTCCTTTCAGAGTTAAAAATAGTTACAGAAATAATGCTAAGTAATGCTGGGTGGAGAGAAGACAAAGGGAAGTGAGACAATCTGTCAGGGGGGCTGGCCCTGGTCCACTTTTTTGTGTTCTGAAATAAAACTGTCTTGGCATTTTCTAATTAACGACCATTTTCGCGCACAGTTTTCGCTAAAACCCAGTTTACGTTTGCTACACAAAAGCCGCGGCACTTCCTGTAACTCCGGCGCAGATGGTGGGAAATCCGACAGACGCTGCGGAGGGAATAGGATTGTGACTGCGAGGTATGCTGTGTGTGAAAATGGTAAATGCTTTTCCTGTGCTTCCCTTCCCTTCCTTTCTCTTTCACCTTACAAAAGTTTCCCTCATCTCTTTCAGTCAGGAATTCTACCTTGGCATGAAAGTGCACCTGCTGATGCTTCTTCAAGCTGGATCACTGCCAACCAAGTGTCTCACTCTCCCTTCTTAATTTTCTTAGATGCTTTCTTATTTTGGTGCTGTCCTCCAAAGACTGCCCCACACATTTTTCCTATTTCCTGGAAAAAGAGTGAGTTCTACCAATTTAATATGTATGTTTTCACAATCTATGGGGATCCTTAGAGAGGTGCTGCTTCATATATGTATTCATTTTAAAATTATTTATATTATTTATAGTTCACCTTTTTCACAGGGACTCAAGACAGATTACACATAATGAGTCACTATAATCAACAAAATGGGATATTGAATAACTAATGCATTAGGACAGTGTTTCCCATTTGCAGGGTCGTGACCCAGTACAGCCTCACTACCAGGTCACAAGAAAAGCCAAAGCTAGCCCAGCCCCCAGCAAAGCATGACCTCTTCTCTGCTTCCTTCCTTCCTTCCTCCATCTCTCTGTTGTGCAGAGAAAAGCTATCCTTGAAGACTAACACAGGCTGCAAAGCCTGAGTTCCATTTGACTTCCTTCCTTCCCCTGTCTCTGTGTTGTGCAGAGAGAAGCTGGGCTACCTCTCCTTCTTCCCCACCCTCCCAGTGTTTGAGAGAAAAGCTGGCGTCCACTGGCACTTTAGACCCTTGAACTGTTCTTCAAGGTATGAGCTTTAATGTGCCTTGCAGTATGTTCTTTTGGGAGATATCCCCGGGAGGCCTGGGTGGAAAAGTTGGGAGGGCCGGGGAGTGGGCATTCTAGTAGGTTTTTTTTTAACGAAATGACCCCTGGGCAGAATTGTTGCTGGCTGGGGTCATCTGATGGTGAGTAAGGCTTTTTTTTCTTTGTTTATTCATCTTTGCCAACTTTTTAGGGGTCATATACCATCTGTACATCATCTTAAAACAATTTTCTTTGATACTCTGACAATGTTGAGAGTTTCATAGAGTTCTTCCACAAATATTCCCATGTATCCATCTGTATTTCTTTATTTACATTAATTGCCCACTTAATCATTTCAGATTTCACTACTTCCGTAGAGCATTTAAAAGTAATTTATAGATTTTCAAAATTAATTTTTCATTATCTCCAAGCAGAACTTTTTCCATTTCTTTGTTCTCATCTTATTCCTTCAGTTTTCAAATCACTTTCCACCAAACTCTTTATTTGTTGCATTTGAAACCAATCATATTTATAATTCAGCTCCTCAGCAGTTTTTAACTCTATTTTACTGCTTTGTATTTTTAATAGTTGATTATATGGCATCCATTTTCCCTCTCCTGACTTAGCTGTTATTTTTATTACTACCACTGGTACTATCCATAGTGGTTTTCTCTCATCACCATATTTCTTATACTTCATCCAAATATTTAGCAAATTATTTCTTATGTAATGGTGTGAGAAAAAAACCATCCATCTTTTTCTTCCCATAGTACATATAAGCGTGCCAGCCGAATTTATTTCCATGACCTTCCAACGTTAAAAGTTTTTTATTCAACAGCGTCACCCAATCTTTTATCCACACTAAACAAATTGCTTCATGATATAATCTTAAATCTGGTAATTGGAATCCTCCTCTTTCTTTAGAATCTATTAAAACTTACATTTTAATCCTTGGTTTCTTTCCAGCCCATATAAA
This sequence comes from Heteronotia binoei, assembly GCF_032191835.1. Classification (NCBI taxonomy): domain Eukaryota; kingdom Metazoa; phylum Chordata; class Lepidosauria; order Squamata; family Gekkonidae; genus Heteronotia; species Heteronotia binoei. Next base: position 86,349,584 of record NC_083225.1, read on the forward strand.
TTCTGAAATCTTTCTTTGCCATTTATTAAATTGTTTACTGTCTTTCACAATCGGAATAGTTTGGAATAAATACATTATTCTTGGCAAAATGTTCATCTTAATTGCACCTATTCTACCAAGCAATGACAAATTAAGCTTGTTCCACTTTATCATATCTTCATCCATTTTATGCCATAACTGTTTTTAAACAAATCAATGTTCTTCATTGTTATTTCCACACCCAAATATTTTACTTTAGAGGTAACTTCACATCCCGTTAACCTCTGCAATTCCTTTTGTTTATTTACTTGCATATTTTTAAATAAAAGTTTAGATTTTTCTTTATTAACATAAAGTCCGCCATTCTCCAAAATTTTGTATTTTAGCTAACAACAAAGGTGTTACTTGTGTAGGATTTTCATTTATAATCATTGCATCTGCAAATGCTCTATATTTATAGGTAAATCCTTTAATTCTCAATCCTTCTATTTCTTCATCGTCTTGTATTTGCATCAATAAGATTTCAGGAGTCATTATAAACAACAATGGTGAAAGCGGACAACCTTGTCTTGTACCTTTGCTGATTATCATTTCATCTGTAAGAGCTGTATTTATACATAGCCTTGCACATTGTTCAGTATATATTGCATTTATCATTCTTATAAAGTTTTCCCCCAACTTTATTTTTTCCATTACTGCAAACATAAAGTCCCAATTCAAATTATCAAAAGCTTTCTCTGCATCTGCAAAAAATAATGCAACTTCCTTCTAAGATGTCTTTCATAATATTCTACAATATTTACAACAGTTCTAATATTGTCTCTTATTTGCCTTTTAGGGAGAAAACCCACTTGATCTTCCTTTATAAAATTTATTAAATATTGTTTAAGCCGTTCTGCCAAGATTCTTGTGCATATCTTATAATCATTATTTAATAATGAAATTGGTCTACAATTCATAACATTCGTGACATCTCTTTCTTCCTTTGGAATCAACGAAATTATAGCTTCTTTCCATGTATTTGGTATTTTCCCATTTAATATTATCGCATTCATCAATTTTTGAAGTTTCGGTACTAATTCTTCTTTAAGCTTTTAATTTTTTTTTGCTGTATATCCATCTGGTCCAGGTGCCTTTCCAATTTTCATTACATTAATCGTTATTTCAATTTCTATTTTTTCAATTGGATCATTCAAAATTTTTTCCATATATTCAGTTAAGGGTGCTATTTTGATTTTTTGTGAATACGTTTTGATCCTTTCTTTCTTTACTTTAACACCCTTAAATAATTTAGCATAATACTTAAAAAATTCTCTCTTTATTCCTTCTTGATCTACCACCTCTTTACTATCAGTTTATTAATAATTTTACTTTCTCGCTTGTTCTTCAATAGCCAGGCCAAGTACTTTCCAGATTTGTTTGCTCCCTCAAAAGATTTCTGTTGTAATTTTTTCAAATTCCATTCCATTTCCTTGTTTAACAAATGTCTCATTTGTGTTTGTAATATTGTAATCTCCCTTATAATTTTATTTTTTCCTGGCCTTTTTCTTAATTCACCTTCTTTTTTCTTAATTTCATTTTGAATGTCCAACATCTGTTTATCTTTTGCTCTCTTATCTTTATTATTCAATGTTATTAATATTCCTCTCATTACTGCCTTGTAATGCATACCGTCTGAAATTCTATATCTTCTCTATCATTGACTTGGAAGTAAGCTTTAGTTTCATTTTCAAAAGATTTTTGGTTCCATTCAGCTGTGTGCTATCTTGTGCTGTCATTATCTTGGTTTATTCCAGATTGAGAGTAAAGATGTGATAAGAAGAATCATGAACACTGGTCAGTACTAGTGGCTGTTACTCCTGAAAAAACATAGAAAGGCATTATTCCTGAGGAAGTCTACTGATGAAATGGGCCTTTATCCGGGTGCTCATAGACTTTTTTTGCAATATGGAAATGTTAATATTGGCCCTCTTTTACCACATGAAGCATGCCTAATTTACAATATGAAAATGTTAATATTGGACCTCTATTAAAACATGAAGTATGCCTAATTTACAATATGAAATATATAAGTGAAAATTTATTGTGACATGAAGTTTGTAAATTTTTAAAATGTTGAGCATTAAAATATATGAAAGTACTTGGCCTGGCAATTGAAGAAAAAGAGAGAAAGTAAAATTATTAATAAAATTGTAGTTGATGAGAAAGGACCAAGAAGGAATAAAGAGAGAATTGTTTAAGTATTATGCTAATTTATTTAAGAGTGTTAAAGTAAGGAAAGAAAGGATTGAAACGTATTTGCAAAAATCAAAATAGCACTCTTAACTGAATATATGGAAAAAATTTTGAATGATCCAATTGAAAAAATAGAAATTGAAGCAGCGATTAATGTAATGAAAACTGGAAAGGCGAAAATAAAGAAATACAGATGGATACATAGGAATATTTGTGGAAGAATTCTATGAAACTCTCAACATGTCAGAGTATTAAAGAGAATTGTTTTAAGATGATGTATAGATGGTACATGACTCCTAAAAAGTTGGCAAAGATGAATAATAAGATGCCAGACAGATGTTGGAAATGTAAAAAACATGAAGGTTCTTTCTACCATATGTGGTGGACTTGTGAAAGAGCAAAAAAATATTGGCAGATGATTCAACAAGAGATTTCTAAGATCTTGGGATATGAATTTAATAAAGTGGCAGAGACTTTTCTGTTGGGATTACAAACGGAAAAATTTCCAAAAGAAGATAGGACTTTAATCTGGTACTTGCTCTCAGCTGCTAGTACATTGTATGCACAGTTGTGGAAGCAAGAAAAAATACCAGAGAAATGGAATTGGATTATAAAAGTTATGACATGGAATGAAATGGACAAGTTAACAAGAACCTTAAGAGACTATGATTTAGAATTATTTAAGATGGAGTGGAAAAAGTTCAGAAGATATGTAGAAAAAGAGTGGAAAATAAAAGGACACTGGACAATTTTTGATAATGATTAAGTATAAGAGGGAGGAGGATATGAATTTTGGTTCTTTTTAATTAAGGGTACCTTTAATACTAATATTTTAAGTATAGTACACCGGTGGGGGTCAAGTAACGGGGAGAGGGGTGGTTAGAAAGTAATATATGGGATTGAGGAAAAAAGTAGTTATTAATGATGTAAGAAATTGAATATACTACCATATGTTACTAATAAAATTGTTTGAAAAGGAAATTCACTGCATCCAGGCAAGAATCAACTGCAGCTCTTCCAACCAGATTTAGGGAATGCCAACACAGGGAATAAATTTTGCAAACGTATTCTTTTCTAGAATTTTCTGTTGAATGCCATTATACTTTCCAGCCATGTTAGCTGAATTGTCATATGATTGACCCCTGCATCTGCTGAAATCAGTTTCAAGTTCTTCAAAGAAGTTCAGTATCAGTTCAGCCATTCCTTGACCCGTGTGATTCTTCATTTTAATAAATGCCCAAAATCGTTCAACTGGTATTCCATCAAGGGGAAAAACATATCTAACAATTACAGTGAGTTGATCAACATTGGAAACATCAGATGTTGAATCAACTGATACACTAAAATACCCTGCTTCTTTGATATCTTTCACTATTTTTTCAAGAACTTTTTTAGTCATTAGCTGAGTAACTTCTTCACATATGGTCTTGGATAGGTATGATGGATGGCCAGATCTTTTATTTTCATATTGGTTTATGTGGGCACGTAAGAAAGGATCAAATTTGGCAATCAATTCTAGCAAACCGAGAAAGTTTCCATTTTTTGGAGAGCCGATGGTTTCATCATCTCCTCTAAAAGCCAATCCACATTCTGCCAACAGACTAATCACTGCCATCACTCATTGAAGTACATGCCTCCAGTATTCCTGTTCTGCTTTGATTTGCTCATCAAGCTTTGTTGTAAGTGTCTGACCATGTTTTCTTGTTAAGTAGGTCAACATAGAGTCCATATGACTTCTTAAATTTTCATGGGTCTTAATAATTTGAGGATGAGACCAGTTATCAAATCCTGAAGAAGCTAGAGTTGTAGTTGAAGAAACACTCTTAGAGAATTTTGAGAAAAGTTTGCACACAAAACAGTAGACTTTTCCTTTTGTTGGAGAATATACTAACCATTCCTGAGGGTAGGTTTCTCCATTTATTTTAGTGGAGAAGAATAAACTTATTGAGCAAGAACGAGTTTGGTTTGTGTTGGTTATCTTCGAAGTTGTGAAAAGTCCATCCCAGTGTTGACATTCCAAAGGGCCTTTCTCTATCCAGTATGAAATTTCTTCATCACTCAATGTGGTCCATAAACCTACATCATTCTTGACAATGAAAGCAGTAGAAGAGCAAACACTCGTTTCTGTACATTTGGTGGGGGAAACTAAAGCTTCTGTGTCTATGAATCTACTGGTACTTGGAGTTACCGACAAATGTTCCTGGATGGCACTGGTACTTGGATTTACAGACGAAGGTTCTGGGCTGCCACTGGTACTTAGAGTTACTAAAAAATGTTCCTGGGTGCCACTGGTACTAAGAGTTACTGACAAATGTTCCTGGGTGCCAAGTAATGCATCTGAATCTTCTGCATCTGCAGTTGAACTTGTTTGTTTCTGGTATGCAAAGCCAAATGATGTGATTGGCTTTAAATGCTTGATTATATCTTTTTGATGTTTTCTTTTACTTGCACCACTTTCATATCGTCTACTCATTGTTAGCTTTAAAAAGCTGGAGCAGTAATATCAATTTTATGGATTTGATTCTGGAAAGAGGGAGAGTTGGTGTTTAACGCCTCATCAGCACCTAAGCGGGTAATATCAAGGCAAACTATGGTATGGAAGCTCTAAAGTATGGAAAGTTCTAAAGTATGTAATAATAATATACACACTCAATATATGTAAGTGCAACACTCGCATCTTTGTTTTCTGATATTGTTGGAATTCATAGCTCATCTAAGCGGAGGTCCTGTTCGATTCATGTCATGTGAACAGCGTATTTTCACCCACTGATAGAACATACCATACACACAACTTTCCAACACACATACATAACTCATTGTACACTATTGTAATTGGGGTGATCTACTTGAATTTTTCAGATATAATGAATTTGTGTAGACCACAGGCAAATCCATGTGCATATACAAACACTGTGTGGACATGCACACACACACATACAGAACAGAACACACACACACAGAAATAGAGAGAGGGAGAGAGAGGAAGATAGAGGAGAGAGGCACACGCACACACCTGTTCAAGAAAACAACTCGAAAACTGTTGCTGTCTATGGCACATAACCGGAAGCATTCACATGCACACGTGCTCACAGGCACACATACTCTCCCTTACCCTCTGTATCCCCCTACCACCAAATGATATCGCCACTTGCACTAGGCAACAGGAAAACATCACACATGGTGGACTGCAGTTATGAACTGAATGCTGCTAGCCACTAAACTTGAGATTTTCACCAATACAACAATATTTTTAATATGTTATATTGTGTAAGATTTTATGCTGAATTGTTCAATGTATTTTCTGATGTTGAATGACGAGCTTTTCTTGCTAAAAACTGCAATTGTTTTCACCATTTGCTATCTAGTTATGCATATGGAGCAGCTTTTAAATTCATTATATCTGAAAAGTTTAATCAGATCAACCTGATTTTAGATTACTAATATGTGCAAAAGCTTATGCTGACTCAATGGAGATATATTTTAATGCATTTCAGCAGGTTTTTGAAAAATTTTTGGAAGGAAGATGCCCCCCCCCCCCGGCCAACGGGGCCCTGTGCTTAAGCACACCTAAGCACAATGGTAAATCCAGCACTGCCAGCACCACAGCTTGAAAGCATCTATTCTTCTGCACTCAGCCTTCCTTATGGTCCAACTCTCACAGTCATACATTACTACTGGGAATACCATCGCTTTGACTATACGGACTTTTGTTAGCAGGGTGATGTCTATACTTTTTATTATACTGCCTAGGTTTGCCATAGCTGTCCTCCCTAGGAGCAAACATCTTTTAATTCCATGGCTACAGTCACCATCTGCAGTGATCTTGGATCCCAGAAATGTGAAATCTGTCACAACTCCCATGTTTCCCCTTCTCCAAAGTTTCCAAATACCTTTATTGGCATAGAAATAAAAAGTACAGCATAGCAAATTTACATGGCGTTTCAGCTATAAAAACCAGTTAAACATCAAGAAGGGGAGCTAGTCTTTTGCTCCCTGATTGTTATGGCAACCAAAAAGTACTTTGCAACTAGGCTTGTGATACACAAACATTGGTCAGATAGTAGGAAAAAAAATAACTTCGCTTCAGGTAATCCATAAAATTTAGACAGAATAGGTTTGATTATACAGTCCTGCACGTCCCCATAAAAATCACAGTGAAGTAAGACATGGGTGACCATTTCAAGGTGCCTTTCATTATATGGGCAGACTGGATCCTGATAAGGGATGTTGGCAGACCTCCCAGACAGTACCGCCGAAGGTAGAACATTGAGTCTTGCTAACTTAAGGAGTGGCGTAACAGGGGTGAAGTAATCTGGAAAGGTAGGCAGAAGGCAACCCATGATCTGGGAAGATACCAAATATTAAAGTTTTATGTCCAGAAGAACAAAGGGACTGTTTCTCAGTATCTAAGATCCTCTGTTCCAGGATTCTGAATGCCTGTGTTTCACTTAGCATACAGAGGTTGTCCAGGGGTACACCTATGGAGTGTATTTTCTTCTGGATCTGACTATACCAGTTGGAAACGAAGGAATCCGCTAGCATCATATGGATATTACTAGCAGGGTCTGCCCTAAAATGTAGGCGTAGCCAAAACTTTATAGTTAATAGCCATGCCCTGGTCTCAATCAAATGGGTTCCAGTCTCTAGACACATTGCAGCATAGCTAACACAGTTGGGGACCCCCAAAAGATCCCTCTTGTATAATTCGTCTGTGTATTCTTGCCACCTCTTCCTAATCTCTTCTGCTTCTCTTAGGTTGCTACCGTTTTTGTCCTTTATCATGGCCATCTTTGCACGAAACGTTCCCTTGATTTCTCCAATTTTCTTGAAGAGATCTCTTGTCCTTCCCATTCTATTATTTTCCTCTATTGCTTTGCATTGTTCCTTCAGGAAGGCCTCCTTATCTCTCCTTACTGTTCTCTGGAAATCTGCATTCAGTTGGGTGAATCTTTCCTTTGTTTTTCACTTTCCTTCTTTCCTCAGCTGTTTGTAAAGCCTCATCAGACAGCCACTTTGCTTTCTTGCATTTCTTTTTCTTTGGGATGGTGCTGATTGCTGCCTTTTGTACAACGTCACGAACCTCCATCCATAGTTCTTTGGGCACTCTGTCTATCAGTTCTAGTTCCTTAAACCTATTCTTCACCTCCACTGTATATTCATAAGGGATGTGATCCAGGACAGGATAATAATATACTAATAAATAAATCAGAATTATTATTATTATTATTTTTTTGCAAAACTGTCAGACATATTGGCATTTCTTAACATGCAGTGGTGCACCGAGCCTATTTGGCCCCTGGGGTGGATATTTTTTTGCTCTCAAGTGACAGTTAATTTATGGCATCCCCACAGGGTTTTCAAGGCAAGAGATGTTCAGAGGTGTTTTGCCATTGCCAGCCTCCACGTCAGCCAGGCCCATAGCTACAGGGGGCCAGGCCACTCTATTAAAAAAAACCTCTTCCCTCTGTAGGGCCCCTCCTTTGGCTACCAGCATGTTCCTTCCTCTCACGGCAAGATAGAAGCCAAGGAACTTCCACCCAAAGACAGACAGTAGGCTCAGATTGTGTGCTTTAATACTACCCAGACTCCGGGGGCAGCACCAGCAACCTCCCTGCCTCACCCCTCCTTCCTCACTGCTTGAGTAGCAGCCCGACCCCTGCACTCGCTGCAAGGTAAGGGAGGGGGGAGTTAGAGAGAGAGAGAGAGAGTGCAAGTGAGAGAGAGAGAACAGGAGAGTGACAGCAAGGGGGAGAGCGTGCACATGCGGCACTGAAAGAGAGAGATTACATGAGATGAGAGACAGTGAGGGAGAGAACAGCAGCATGCAAGTGAGAATGGCAGCGAGAGAGAGAGTGATAGGGAAAAAAAGGGGGAAAGTGAGAGAATGGCAGTGAGAGAGTGACAGGGAGAGAGCACATGCACAGCAATGAGAGAGAGAGAGAAAAAAAGCAAAAGATGAGAGAGACAGCAAGGGAGAGAATGGCAGCGCGTGACAGAGTGACAGGGAGAGAGAGAGCAACAGCGAGGGAGAGAACAGCAGCCTGAGAGAGATAATGGCAGCGAGAGAGAGTGACAGGGAGAAAGAGGGGTAGAGTGAGAGAGCAGCAGTGAGAAAGAAAGTGGAAGAGCGACAGCAAGGGAGGAGAGCAAAAGAGCTACAGACAGAGAGGGAAGAAGCAGCCAAGCCCTGTGCACCCCCCCCCAATTTTTTTTCTGCTGCGCCTCTCCATCCATTTGCCTATGGAGCTGATGTCAGCCCTGCTTAGCTTCTGAGATCTGACAAGATCAGGCTCAGCTGGAGCTATTCAGATCAGGGCCCCTTCTCTATATGACAAAATTCTTTTCAGTAATAATAATGAAATAAAATAAATAACAATGGCCAGAAGATAGATTCAGGTGGGTAGCCATTTGATCTGAAGCAGCAGAACAAAGTTTGGTCTCAAAGGTGCCAACGGCCCCAAGTTGGTATTCAATGCCCAAAAAGGAAATGCAGACAGTGAAAAATTTCTTGTACTTAATTTTGTATATATAATCATGCCAGTAAAAAAAAAAAAATCAAATTCTTCCAACCTGCTATTTCATCACGAGAGTCAGTGTAGTGTATTTCTTAAAATGTTGGACTGGGAAATCCATGTTCGAATGCTCACTTATGCTGGGTGACCTTGCTCTAGTCACATTACTCTCAGCCTAGCCCTCAGAAGCTAAGCAGGGCCAACATGGAGGCAGGCAATGGCAAACAACCACCAAACGTCTCTTGCTTTGAAAACCCTACAGAGACATTATAAGTCAGCTGTGGCTTTTTTTTTGCACATAAATCAAACTTTATTGAAATAAATAAGGGTTACAACAAAAGGGATAGCAAAATATAGAAGTCATTTCAATGAAAAATTAAAAAACAAATAAACAATCATATACATCAGAGTATCTTCATTACAGTAATACATAAGAATGAAGCAAAAGGTCTGGTTTACTAAAATAAATACAAAGGTGCATGTCAAAACATTAGAAGTAAAGCAAATCTTGATAGTAAGCATTTTTTGGAATGACATTATGATTTGTCAGGTACTCCACTACGGGGTACCGAAGAGCTTGAAATTTCTGTTGATAAGTTACTAGATTTGGCCTTAAGGCATTTTTGAGGTCTTGCCATACACAAAAGATTCCCAGAGTTTTTTTTGCCATTGTTGGATTGTAGGAGGTTCTTTGTCTCTCCATTTTGTGGCTACAACTTGTCTAGCAATAGAAAATAAATATGAAATTAAGGTAAAGGTTAGTTTGTTACCAGAAAAGGAAGGCAAATAAGCTAAAAGAACCGATTCAGGTAGGTCTGGGACTTACTCCAGTTATCATATGGATATAACTCCAGTTATAATATGGATATCAGACAAAACTTGTTTCCAAAAATTCCTGATAAGCGGACTGTACCACCAGCAATGCACGAAATCACTGAATTGGCCAGTCAGCTGTGACTTGGCAGGGGGAAAAAAATTCCATCACACCACTCTTGTTCTGAGCAGGCACTTGGGAGGACTCCTGTTCTGCATTTTGATGCCCAATAGATGACCATCCCAAACATCTATAATGCATTTTTGAGAGCTAGGAATCTGCCTTTGTACTAACTTTTACTAACGTATCACAAAATACTAGTTAACATATCACAAAATGCTAGTTAACGTATCACAAAATACTGATCACAAGCTTCACCAGACTGCATATTAAGAAACACACTAACCCACAAAGAATGTGTCCCCATCCTCCATTGTTTCCAAAGGACTAAAGTTAAACCAGAGATTCTCTGCAGTAGAAACTGAAGGGGGGGATTTTTGCACCCCAGCAGAACCAGTGCAATGTACAAAGTAACCTTAATATTAACAAAGGTTTGCAACTATATTATTCTTAAATATATGCTGTCACCAAGTAGGATAGGAATGAGAAGGTCTTGAGACTTAGAGGCAAAAATGAAAAAGGGGAGGGGATTTAGGTGAAGGGAGACAGAAATAAATGAGAAACCTGTGGAAAAGCGGGAGAGAAATTAAGAATGGGAAAGGTTGTTTTATCTTGCTGCAACACCCTAACTACTGCTTTACAAGATCTGGATGAGCTGGGTGCAAGGAAAGAGAGAGAGACAGGCTAGGTTATTGGAGAAAATAACCTGCAGGTTGGCAATTACTGTAGTAGTTAACAGCACAATCTGTTAAGGAGGTTTGCCTGAGTCTTGGAAAAAAGGGTGAATCTTGAGCATTTTGCTATGCTCAGACTTCCCTGTTCCCCTAGTGGCTGCAGTCAGAACTGTATCTTAAAAATAAAAGGAAATACATGAATAAAAGAGATGCAGCCAGCTTCAAGGTCCCTCTTCCAAAACCTTCCTTAAGCTGCACCCAGGTCAGACTGCCCTCTTGGTACACCACTGAACTCCATATTCATAACTCCATATTCAGAGGGTTTTGCTATCATGAGAACAAGCTATCAGATTGATGTCAACTGAAGCCTACATCATTGGACTGGGTAGGGTGATCTGTGATAGGTCTTCAATGTGGTAGACATGCCTCATGGAACAAATCCATCCCCCACCTTTTCCTACAGCTCTAAATGACTAACTACTCCTGAAGCTCATGGGATCCTCAAGAAGAGATTGGCATGTAGCATGGGAACTAAATGCAGTATAAGGTATTGGCGAAAGAAATGGTACCCCCTATGAGAAAGTGTTTGTAGAAGCAGCACTTTGGATTGCTTTCTCTCCATCCACCACCCACAAAAACAGAAAGCATCAGAACGTGCATTGGCTCTCCCCGGGGAGAGCAGTGGTGGTGAAAACGGGGCTGCAGGCAGTGTGGGAACAGCGGGAGAGGCAGGGAAGAGCCCAGGGAGAGCGGCAGCGGCGAAAACAGCGCTGCGGGGAGAGTGGGAGAGGCAGGGAAGAGCCTGGGGAGAGCAGCGGCAGTGAAAATGGGACTGTGAGGAGAGCTTGGGATGCAGGGAAGAAGAAGAAGATACTCGATTTATATCCTGCCCCCCATTCCAAAGAGTCTCAGAGCAGCTCACAATCTCCTTTACCTTCCTCCCCCACAACAGACACCCTGTGAGGTGGGTGGGGTTGGAGAGGGCTCTCACAGCAGCTGCCCTTTCAAGGACAACTTCTGCCAGATTTATGGCTAACCCAAGGCCATGCTAGCAGGTGCAAGTGGAGGAGTGGGGAATCAAACCCGGTTCTCCCAGATAAGAGTCTGCACACTTAAGCACTGCACCAAACTAGCTCTCCTAGCCCGGGGAGCCCAGGGAGAGCAGCAGCAGTGAAAATGGAGCTGCGGGAAGAGCAGGGGAGGCAGGGAAGAGCTCAGAGAAAGCGGCAGTGGTGAAAATGGGGCTGCGGAGAGAGCAGGGGAGGCAGGGAAGAGCCCGGGGAGAGCAGTAGTGGTGAAAACGGGGCTGCGGGGGAGGCAGGGAAGAGCCCGGGGAGAGCGGCGGTGGTGAAAATGGTGTGGGGGGGGCAGGGAAGAGTCTGGGGAGAGCGGCAGCAGCAAAAACGGGGCTGCAGGGAGAGCGGGGGAGGCAGGGAAGAGCCCAGGGAGAGCGGTGGCGGCAAAAATGGGGCTGTGGAGAGAGCTTGGGAGGCAGGGAAGAACCCAGGGAGAGCAGCAGCAGCAAAAACAGGGCTGCGAGGAGAACTGGGGAGGCAGGAATGGGGTGGGAAGAGCCTGGGGAGAGCGGCGACGGCAGCAAAAATGGGGCCGCAGGGACAGCAGTGGGGAAAGGAGGGGCCACACAGGGGAAGTGGTCGTTAGGTGGAGGTGTCATGCCCCCCCCCCTTGGTTCCACCGTGGCTACGGGTCTGTGTGTAATCCCAGAAACTCTAGTGTCTGAAAGAATATCAAAAGGTAAGAAGGTACTTTGAAGGGGCTATAGACACCACTTTGTTGGTGTTAAAGGTGCTTTTGTTGTTCAATTGCACAGTCGAGTCCGATTTCTTGCAACCCCATGGATCAAGTCACGCCAGGCCCTCCTGTCTTCCACCATCCTCCGAAGTCTGCTCAAATTTGTGTTTGTTACATCAGTAACACTGTCCAGCCATCTCATCTTTTTCAGTCCCCTTCTTCTTTTGCCTTCTGTTTTTCCTAGCATCAGGATGTTCTCCAGGGAGTGCTCCCTTCTCATTTGGTGGCCAAAGTATTTGAGCTTCAGCTTCAGCATCTGACCTTCCAGGGAACAGTTTGGGTTGATTTCCCTTAGGACTGACTGATTTGATCTTGAAGTCCAAGGCACTCATAAGAGTCTTCTCCAGCACCACATCTCAAAAGCATCTATTCTACTGCGCTCGGCCTTCCTTATGGTCCAGCTCTCACAGCCATAGATTACTACTGGGAATACCATCACTTTGACTATACGGACTTTGGTTGGCAGCGTGATGTCTCTACTTTTTATTATACTGCCCAGGTTCGCCATAGCTGTCCTTCCAAGGAGCAAACGTCTTTTAATTTCATGGCTAAAGTCACCATCTGCAGTGATCTTGGATCCTGGAAATGTGAAGTCTGTCACTACTTCCATGTCTTCCCCTTCTATTTGCCAAAGTGTGATAGAGCCAGATGCAATGATCTTAGTTTTTTTGATGTTGAGCTTCAAGCCTACTTTTGTGCTCTCCTCTTTCACTCTCAACAAGAGGTTCTTTAGGTCCTCCTCACTTTCTGCCATTAGAGTAGTGTCATCTGCATATTTGAGGTTGTTGAAATTTTTCCCAGCAGTCTTAATTCTGGCTTGTTCTTCATCCAGGCCAACATTCCACATGATGTACTCTGCATATAAATTAAATAAGCAGGGTGACAATATACATCCTTGCCGAACTCCTTTTCCTATTCTAAACCAATCAGTTGTTCCATATCCCGTTCTGACAGTTGCTTCTTGACCCTTATACAGGTTTCTCATGAGACATGTGAGGTGGTCTGGTACTTCCATCTCTTTAAGGACTTGCCACAGTTTGTTGTGATCCACACAATCAAAGGCTTTAGCATAGTCAATGAAACAGAAATAGACATTTTTCTGATACTCCCGTGCTTTCTCCATAATCCATCGAATGTTGGCAATTTGATCTCTAGTTCCTCTACCTCTCCGAAACCCAGCTTGAACTTCTGGTAGTTCTCGATGTACATACTGCTGAAGCCTAGCTTGTAGGATCTTTAACATGACCTTGCTGGCATGTGAAATGAGTGCAATGGTGCGATAGTTTGAACATTCCTTGGCATTACCCTTCTTTGGGAATGGAATATAAACTGATCTTTTCCAATCCTGTGGCCACTGTTGTGTTTTCCAAATTTGTTGACATAATGTGTGTATCACTTTAACAGCATCATCTTTTAGGACTTTGAATAGTTAAAGGTGCTACTGGGCTCAGTTCTCACATTTGTTGACTGCTTTATTATTTATACTAGGAGTAAGGCCTGTTGTGAAGAAAAATGCAGCGGGCTGTAGGAGGCTCTGGGCGAGTGCCTGCCACCCTTGCTGTCTTCTGTTCCACCCAAGTGAAGGCATTGAATCCTCCCCCCCCACCTCAAGGGGAGCTGATCACTGCCATCTGGAAAGCAGTTGTAAATCTGAGTGGTCTCCAGTGCCTCCCTAGAGGGAAATGGCATTGTACCTGTCTGAGGTCCTATCCCTTCTCAAACCCCACCCTCTCCAGGCCCCACCCCTAACCTGGAGTTGGCAACCCTATCTCCTTTCTTTTATCTGCCCCTCTGACTTCAGCTTTCCATTGCCTTCCCCCTCCCTGCAGCTTCTTCAGCGGGGGAGCCAAAGCAGTTTGCATCATTCTCCTCTCCCCCCATGTGATCTGAATAACAACCCTTAGAGGCAGGTTAGGCTGGAAGTCTATGCCTGGTCCAAAATCACCCAGTCAGCTTCCACAGCAAGAACCTGGGTCTGGCAGATCCCACTCTGAAGCCCTAACTTGCATGTCCTCTGTATTGCTATGTTGCATACATATTGCTATAGTAGATAGATCCAAATAGGCAGCCGTGTTGGTCTGAAGTAGTAGAACAAAATAGGAGTCAATTGCACCTTTACGACCAACTTAAATAAAACTAAGTTGGTCTTAAAGGTGCAATTGACTCCTATTTTGTTATATTGCTATAGTATTAACTAACTCTGAACTTTGTACATTGCTCAGAAATTGAGCACACCAAAACTCTTTTGTATTCTGCCCTGGGTCAGAGACCCATGAATTTATCAAACAAAAATATCTGTGATGCCATAGTTTTGTCAATTTCAGTACAATTATACTTTATTAATGATGCAGAAACAAGACACCTCTAAGTGAACATCCAGGGAAACTTATAAAATGTTCCCCTAAAGCTTTTCTGTATTGCCTTTTACTGTCAAATTTGTGACCATTGGTTTGTCCTATGCACATGATATGTATATTTGCAGATCTTAAAATGACTGTTCTAAAAGTGAATTTCAAAAACAGGACAGAGCAAGAGACCTCTGAGATACCACTATAACCACTGGCAAACTCCCACCTTTTCCTGGGTTTGACCCAGTCTATGGGCACTGTTGGGGGGGTGCTCCCTAAATTTACGGGGTGGGAGCTTCTCTATAAATTCATAGGTAGTGATAATGAAGGCCCCTCCCTGTGATGTCACTGACTTCTCCCTATGATGTCACTGGATCAAATGCCTCTGGCTGGGCCCCAGCACACCGCACCCCGGGGAAATTGAAAAGTCTACGTCCCTGCCTCCATCTTCAGTTATATGTAGCATGTATTTACTTCATTTGTATCCCACCTTTCTCCACAATGAGACACAAAGCCATTTATATCATTCTCCTCTCCTCCATTTTATCCTCACAACAACCCTGTAAGGTACATTAAGCTGATGGTGTGTGACTGGTCCAAAGTCACTCAGTAGAATTCCATGGCAGTAGAGATTCAAACCCAGAGCTCCCAGATCCTAGTCTGAAACTCTGACCACTACACCAACTTTTGTGGTGTGTCTGTTATTGAACAGTAGCAAACAGCCAGTTTTGGGTGAGATATGAAAGTCAGGTGGTGCCAGGTGGTTGTTGCTGAGCCTGACCCCGATATGAATCCTCTCTTCAAGGCCAAAACAGCCTTGGAAAAGCCATGCCTCTCCCCTGCCTTTTTGAGGCAGAAACCAATAATGTGGTTGCCTAACAACAACTGAGGGCATCTGTTTTCTTAAAGCTACAGGCATTTAAAGCTCCCCTCTTCCATTTGTATTTTATTGTAATTTTTTAGATTTCGGATTCTGGAAACTCTGGAGTTTTTCAGATTTTTAGAAAGATCTGGCTTGTCTTCAGTCTGGATTTTTAAATATCCACATATTTGGCCCTGTTGAGAATGAAATATGTTGATGAATGCATTTTAGTGCTATCCTAAGCAGTGTGGCAGCCTTCTTGACTTCAATATGCTTGGTGGTGGTGGTAAACGCTGTCAATATCCAGTAGGGTTTTCAAGGCAAGGGAAGTTGAGACATGGTTTGCCACTGCTTGCCTTTGTGTAGCAACCCTGGAGTTCCTTGGTAGTCTCCCATCCAAGTAGTAACCAGGGTCAGCCCTGCTTAGCTTCTGAGATCCGATGAGGTTAGGCTAGTCTGGGCCATCCAGGTCAGGGCAATAGGCCTAGAAGGATGTAACTATGCATACAATGGCACTTTTACCCTCTTAAATTTAAAAGTTTTCCTTCAGTTTTCTGTAGATCTTTTATGCTCTGCACATTAATGGAGTTCATATCTACATCTCACCCACTTAGATCTTTCAGGCACATAGGGGAATAATAATGTGTACAATGAGTATCATCTTTGTTAACCACATGGCAAGATTTTCCCTTTCCAGCTGCCAATAGCAACATTGCTTCATGTGAAACTGCAAAGATTCTAAAGGATTTAAGTTACTGAAAACTGTCTGTGAGCTATGTACAGTATACCATAAAAATCTGGTTCTATTCCATCACCAGAACTTAAATCCCATCTTCTAAGAATAAAGACTATGATGACATTGCAGATTTCATCTGAGGAGGCATCTTGTGTTGTTTTTTTTAAAAAATACCCTGATTTGTGTCTGCATTTTCTGTTTTCTGAACTTTTAATAGGGATCTCATTCTGACTACCTTGCTGAGAAGTGAGACCACATTAGCTAGTGTAAGAAGACTGGCAGACCATCCAGACATGATAAACCAGGGGTGTCAAGCATACTGACCAGGGGCTGAAACCAGCCCATCCAGTGCTCTTATCTGGCCCATGAGTGACTTGTGTGACGGAGGGAAGGCAAAAGGCTGCCGGGGAGGGGTTCGTGGGCACACACAGTGAGGTGTGTGTGGTCAAAGGTGTTAGGAAATGAAAGGGAATGGCTAGTGGGAGGGTATGGTATCCCTTGGAAAAAACTAGTCTTGCATATGATTAAATATATTTATGGGGGCTTTTGTGGATTCCCCAGTAAAACAATTGTTTTCACTCCTAGGAATCAATTGCTTTTGCTTATATTTTGAGTAAAAAAATCATATCATATCACTGGGTTTTCCTGTAGCATCTATAAAGTTTGTATTTCTGGTACCTGGCATTACATTTTATAGCAGACATGGCCCAGCCTGACAAAGTGATTTCTTGTCAGATCCGCCCTTGTAACAAATGAGTTTGACATCTCTGTAAACTGGTTGATTCCTTCCCTAAGGCATTACTGAGTCAGCTATGCATAATGCAGGGTGCTTGCAGGCTTCATATGGGTGTGCTGCCTTCTATATGGAGTGGATACCAGCTATGGAATGACATGGCTGATTCTCAGGGTGACGGATCAGTTACTGCTTGTACA
This sequence comes from Heteronotia binoei, assembly GCF_032191835.1. Taxonomy (NCBI): domain Eukaryota; kingdom Metazoa; phylum Chordata; class Lepidosauria; order Squamata; family Gekkonidae; genus Heteronotia; species Heteronotia binoei. The sequence continues at coordinate 86,366,609 of NC_083225.1, forward strand.
CTAGTGATATAAAAATGTTGCAGAATGGAGGGAGACAAAAGTGATAGCCCCTCCCTCCTCATGTTTGAATATTTTACCATACAAATCTAAAATGAGGTTGCTACATCTCCTTAGGGTTATATTATTTCTAACTATGGTTGGAATGAAAATTCATAGAAAATTAAAATAACCATATGTGTTTCTGTATTGTCAAGATGAGTCTTTCCCCCAAAGCAAATAGCAGTCAGTGAGACACTGCACATTGAATTGTACTTGAAAATCTACACACATTTTCTTTTAGCTCAGCCTAAATGAAATTTATAGACATATTTAATATCAGCCCTGCTAGTCTTTTGCAGAAAATTAATCTAGACTGATACCCCACAAGGCTTGTTCCAGTGTCGAAGCTCTCCCCCCCATACTTTTGTCCGATTTCACACAAGCTGCCTTGGGGCTGTGACTTGCCCTGCCTCTTTCCTGCGGCAAGCAGAAACTGGTTTTCAGAGGATCTTGCTTGCCACAGGAAAGGGGAGGTGCAAGTCACAGCCTCATGGCAGCTTAAGTTGTGCAAAATCCACTTAAGCGTTGGGGGTGGGGAAAGAGCTCTGATGTTGGAACAAACCTAGTGGGGGATTGGTCCCAGAGTCCAGCGGCACCTTATAGACTGAGTTTATTCCTGCATAAACTTTCATGAGACAGAGCTCAATTCATTATATTTAAGAACCTTTTAGGTTTGTTATAAAATGTCCCTTCCTAAAATTTGACAAAAAAAAAAAAAAGACAGCGATAATGCAGATCCCAAGACTTAGAGCTTTTGTCTCTCTGCTGGTGGGGGTAGGGATCATTTCAGTTTGTAGAAGAGACTGCTGAATCCTGAGCATTGCCTCAAGCAGAATTTAAGTAAATTATTTTCCACATCTATGCCTACCTGCGGCAGACTGGGAGGGTGTTGCAAAGGTGCTGCATTGTAATGACTGACTTGGCACAAAACGATTCTTATCTCTCTAAGAAATTGGAAAGGGATCTAATTTACATATTCTGGTTGCAATTAGCATATAAGTTGCATTCTAGGAACTGGAGGAAGAAAAAAATACAGCCACAATATAATAGGATTTGGTTAGACAAAAATAGCTACCTTAGAATAATCATAAAATTATCTGGATTACTAGTAGGCTGCAATTATTTCTCAATATTGTACGGACACTAACATTTGAAAATATCTTCACTAAATTATGCTACACTGTAATTTTTGTGCATTTTTATCTATAATGTTGCATACGCCAAAAATGTCTCAGTGCATATTTTTATATAAACAGTCCTTATCTATTTTGCCAGGTTTTATTTGTGCACTTAGCATTATCACTGTCTTAAACTGACTTTTAGAGGGCAATTGCTGCTAGTGTAGGGTTCACACATATGTGCGTGTGCGCTGGTATGTGTTACAGATGTGTGCTCAAAAATTCTCAAAAATCCATAGAATACTTTAATTTTATCTTTTCATTAAACATCAGGAGAAACTTGGAAAAGTATAAGAAACTAGCTTATTTTTGGCTACGGTTGCAAGACATGTTATCTAAAAAAATGATATCAGCCTTCCAATTCTAAAACAAAAACAAGAGTATGAAAGAATCATATACGTATTTCCCTATTTCATGTTTCAGTAGGCTTCCCAACCCTCCCGCCCTGGCGGGGGACCCCAGGATTTCCTGCCTCTTCCCCCGCTCCCCAAAAAAATGGAAGTGGGGGGAGGGAGGGAAACAGCACCAAGGAGAGTGGCGAGCCGCCCCATCTCGGAGCGGGCAACGCCGCTGCATTGCAGCCGCCTCTTCTCTGCTTCACCGTGGCTGCTCCTTCGAGATAGGCTCAGGCTGGGCCCACCTTGGAGGAGCAGCTAAGATGGAGCGGGGAGGGGGCGGCGGCGGCGCGGCGGCATCGCCCGCTCCGCCTCTGAGGTGGAGTCAGGGTGGGGGCGGGCCAGGAGCGTGGTGGGCCACGAGTCTGGGTCTTTCTAGAACCCGGGCTTGCGGCTCGCGGTGTTCCTGGCCTGCCTCCACCCTTCCCTCCCCTTCTCTGGTTTTGCCTCGGCTGCTCCGTGGCTGCTCCTCCGAGATGGGCTCAGGCCGGGCCCATCTCGGAGGAGCGGCTGCAGTGGGGCGGGGAAGAGGCGGCAGCAGTGCAGCGGCATCACCCGCTCCACCTCTGGGGTGGAATCGGAGAAGGGGAGGGTGGAGGGAAGGAGTTCAATTGTGCTTGTCACACTCTTGTTCCTAGCTCCACCCCAGTGTCTCCTGGCTCCACCCCCAAAGTCCCCAGATATTTCTGGAATTGGACTTGGCAACTTTATGTTTCAGAGAGCATGCAGTCATGTTTCAGGACTATCTGTTCCATTTTATACCCTGCCTTCCTTGGTGCAATTTGAGCAATGCTCACTGGATTCTCCTGATTCTCAGAACAACTCCTGTGACATAGGTTAGACCAGGGGTGGCTAAACTTGCTTAATGTAAAAACTGCATAAAATAAATGTCAGATGTTTGAGAGAAGGAAGGAAGAAAATAGACGGCGGAGGGAGAGGTAGAAAAAAAGCAACTTTAACTTTACATTAATTCTTCAAGCTGCCAGCTGACTTGGCTTGTGGCAGTGATTTGGTGGTGGGGCTCTGAGAGCCACACAATATATGTGAAAGAGTCACATGTTGCTCCAGAGCTGCAGTTTGACCACTCCTGGGTTAGACGGAGGGAAAGGGACTGTCCCAAGGTCAGCCTATGAACTTCAAGGTTGAACAGAGGTTGAACCAGAATCTCTTAGATCCAAATCCAGTAATTAATCTGTATACCATGTTTTCTCTGTTTCTTTGCGTCCTGGCATTCAGTTCAAGCATATTCAAGAATGCGAGTGGTAACCCTTCTTTTTCTTGTCTAGACTGACCTTACCTTCCATATTTCTTTCCATAGATTTTATGCTCTATCCTGCTTGTGGCAGGCTTAGCCCAATAGCACTCCAGTGGCTGGCATGAGAAAAAAAAAATGTATTTTTTAAAATCACCCCCAATAACGGCATGATGTCATGATTAGGAAAATCCAAAAATGACATTATGTCTCTTTAACAATCTCTGGAGACTCTATGGAAATTTTTTTTGGCAATTGCTAGAGGGGAACTTTTGGGTTTTACTAAAACATTTCCAGAGATTTCTAGAGAGGTGGGATGTCACTTACAGAAAAACCTAGAAGTGACATCACACTGTCATTGGTGGTCACTCCCGTGTCCTTACCCTACCCAGTCTTCCACTGGTTGCCAGCAGTGTTCCCTCTAAGCTGAGTCAGTGTGAGCTAGCTCACAGTTTTTTAGCCTCTGGCTCATACATTTTTGTCTATTTCTTGCTCCAAAGGGGAGAGAAAGAAAGATGAGTTCCCATTCCCTTGATTGGCTGAGAGTTCCTCTCCCTCCTGTATCATTACCAACACTGGTATCTCCATGCCTATTACCCCTCAGCATATCACACCTAATGGCTATTGCCATTCAGTATCTAAAATAATCTGTATAAAGTATATATCTCTAGTACCTCATGTTACATTTTATGGCACACATGGCCTGGCCCAACAAAGTGACATTTATGTGAGATCTGGCCCTCATAACAAATGAGTTTGACACCTTTGGTATAAGTCAATGCAATCAGAACATACATAATAGTTTAGGGCTGTAGAAATCTGAAACCAAACAGAAATCTGAAACAAAGCATAAGTATTAACATGATATTTTAAACAATGCAGAAATTACATACTAGGATAATACATACAGCAACAGAAAGTATGCACTATATATATTAGTATAGTCTACTGTCCCTTTCCCTTAATTTAAACATCTTTCTCAACCATTCTGTTATAGTATAGCTGTATTACTTGTATAACAATGCACTCCTGAATACACTAAATTTTGCAAACCTTGTGGAATTCCAGGAAAGTGGGAACTTCCCTAATCTTACCAAACATGCCACTTCATAAAATGGAGGCCACAACAAAGAACAAATATATAAGTGCAGTTGATCTTGCCCATTTGCAAAGTGGCACCTGCAGTAGGCTCTGCTCAGATGAGCGATGCTTTTATGGTGGAGCATAGGGAGAAAGGCCTATGTTGTCGCCTTGGCCTGATTATCTAAGCAAAGTCAGAGGTCATCTTCCAGGCTAAAGTGGGTTAGAATAAAATGTGTCTGCATCTGCACTAACTTGCTTCTCTGGCAGTAATGTTGGATCCCATGTAACTCCTAGGCTAGGGGTGTTAAACATATGGCTCGTTGAATACCCATGAACAACTTCCTTCTCCTGCTTTGTTTTCCATGGCTGCTTTTCCCTAACTCCCTCAGTGACTCTTTGCTTCCTGTTTCCTGCCTCTTGCCTCCTTTCCTCCTAGGGTTGCCAATCCCCAGGTGGGGGCAGGGGATTCTCCAGTTTGGAGGCCCTCTCCCACTTCAGGGTCATCAGAAAGCAAGGTGGGGGAAGGAAAATGTCTGCTGGGCACTCCATTAGTCCCTGTGGAGACCGATTCCTATAGCATATAATGGAGAATTGATCCACTGGTATCTGGGGCTCTGAGGAGCTGTTTTTTTAGATAGAGGCACCAAATTTGCAGCATAGCATCTGATGCCTCTCCTCAAAAAACCCTCTAAGTTTCAAAAAGATTGGATCGGGGTTCCAATTCTATGAGCCCCAAAAGAAGGTGCTTTTCCTTCATTATTTCCAATGGAGGGAGGGCATTTAAGAGTGTGTTGTCCCTTTAAATGTGATGGCCAGAACTCCCTTTGGAGTTCAATTATGCTTGTCACAACCTTGCTCCTAATTCCACCCCACATGGCTCCACCCCCAAACTCCCCAGATATTTCTTGAATTGGACCTGGCAACCCTATTTTCTCCCCACAGGTCTGTGGCTGCTTCATGTGGGAGAGATACAAGACAAGTTTCCCTCTCTCTCTCTCTCTCTCTCTCACACACACACATACACACACACAGTGTGTCTGCATCCTTCCCTGGGGCTGCTTCTGCTTTTTTAGGGAGGGAGAGGAACAAGAGAGGGAAAAAACAAAGTTAGAGTCCCATGGCAGCTTTAAGATCAACAATGTTTTATTCCAGGTATAAGTTTTTGTGTGCAAGCACACTTCTTTGAAGGGAGGGAAGGTGGGTGGGTGGATGGATGGATTCTTCTGACAAGCACAATTCATATTGAGGAAATTATTTTGACTTATTCTGGAAAGATTTTTTAAAAGATCTGATTTCTCTGTTCCTATCTGGATTATATTCTCTTTCCAAAAGACCTTGAATAGGAATTAGAACATTTGGATTGGTCCTTATATCTTAGGGAGTGGAGTGATTTCAGATGCAAAATGGTAAAATTACACATTGGTAACGAGACAGGAAAACTAGGTCTCAGTTCAGTCCTGGAGGATGCATTGTCTTGAGCTTCATTATCAATTGCAATTCAGCAGTCTCTTTTTTTCATCTTCCTTTGAAATTCCTTTGTAAGAGCACTGCTACTCTTAAATCAGCAACTGAATGTTGTGGTTTCTGCATGTCGGGGAGGGACGGTGGCTCAGTGGTAGAGCATCTGCTTGGGAAGCAGAAGGTCCCAGGTTCAATCCCTGGCATCTCCAAAAAAGGGTCCAGGCAAATAGGTGTGAAAAACCTCAGCTTGAGACCCCGGAGAGCCGCTGCCAGTCTGAGAAGACAATACTGACTTTGTTGGACCAAGGGTCTGATTCAGTATAAGGCAGCTTCATATGTTCAGTGTCAGACTTATGTCAATTTATTCTTTGCATCCTTTGGGACTGAATCCTCCTGGACAGAACTGAGACATAGGTTTCCTTTCTTATGACCAATAATGATATCTCCATGCCTACTACCCCTCACACCTAATCCAGTCAAGCCTGTCATTGTCATTCATCTGCTATTACCATTTGGTATCTAAAATCATCTTTATAAAGTCTATATCTCTGGTATTCTGTTACATTTTATGGCACACATGCCCCAGTCCAATAAAGTGACATTTATGTCAGATCCAGCCTTTATAACAAATGCGTTTGCCACCTTTGCCTTAGGCCCTTAATAATTTTGTAATACTAGTCTAATAAATGTTGTGCAATATGCTGCTGATGATGGAAGTTGCAGTGCCAGAAACAAAGGGAACTGGTACATCCTGAACCAGGATATCTTTACAATAGACAACATGTAATAAATGGGCTTTTAAGCAACCTGTCATGTTTATGTAATAGTCTGATCCTCAAGCTCCCATGGAAGATTGCTGGATGACACATTTTATTTATTATTTTATGGTAATTGTTAAAATCTAATTTTAATTATATTTAAAAAATTACATCATATAGCAAAGTAGCCTTTACAAAGGGCTATTAGATCTTCAACCAGCACAATAATGCATAACAATTCAGTGCCTGAACTGGGAGCTGTAACTTCTGTTCCACATGTATAACCACTAAAACAGATTAATGTTCCATCATCATGCTTGCAAAGGGTAATAGAGGAGGGAAGCATCTTATTACTACTATGTTAGATCATGGGGAAATATTAACTCTTTCCCCTTCTGTTGATAATATTAACAAAGGTTTGCTACTATACTGCTCTTATCTACTTTCTGTTGCCATGTAGGATAAAGATAAGGTCTTCAAACCAGGAAGTGAAAATAAAGGGAAAAGACACTGAAAAATTAGGTGGAGAGAGATTAAAAATAAGAATGGGAAACACGGGTCACTTTGTAGAAAAATAGGTGGTGGAACTCATCCAGGGATTGTTATGCAGCTGCACCTACTATTCAATGACGAGGTGGGGAGGAGGAGAGGGAACCCTCAGAAAGGTTCAGGAGCTGTGCTCCTGTGAGCTCCTGCTCAATCCAAGGCCTGGTGAGAAAACTGTGGAAAAGAGGAAGAGAAATTAAGGAAAAGAGAGGGAAGGATTGTTTTATCTTCCAAGATCACCCTAACTACTTCTTTGCAAGATCTGGCTGAGTTGGTTTTTGCAAGGAAAGGAAGAGAGAAAGGTGAGGCTATGTAGAAAATGACCTTCATATATGAACATATGAAGCTGCCTTACACTGAATCAGACACTCGGTCCATCAAAGTCAGTATTGTCTACTCAGACTGGCAGCGGCTCTCCAGGGTCTCAAGTTGAGATTTTTCACACCTATTTGCCTGGACCCTTTTTTGGAGATGCCAGGGATTGAACCTGGGACTTTCTGCTTCCCAAGCAGATGCTCTACCACTGAGCCACCATCCCTCCCCTTCATTAGCAGACTGCAAGTCAATAGTAAGTGTAGCTGCCATCAGCTAGGGGTTGTTTGTCTTGCTCCATTGCTGGATTAGTTGCTGAGTGCTCAACATGGTGCTCAACATTTCCTTTGCTTCAGTCTTGGAGAAAGGGAAGTCTAGCTTTTATGTGTTTTATGTGTTTTTATGTATTTTATTGTATAATTATTAATGTATTTTAAACTGATTTTTGTTAGCTTTTTATGTTGTAAGCCGCCCTGAGCCCACCTCGGTGGGGTAGGGCGGGATAGAAATCGAATAAAATAAAAAATAAAAAATAAATAAATAAATAGGCAACACTTTGTTGTTGCTAGAGTGCCTTTTACTGTGCTCAGAATTCCCTGTGCCCCTAGTGGCTGCAGCCAGAACTGCATTAAAATAAAGGAAATAAAGGTGAATGCAGCATGATGCCGGCTTCCAGAGCTCTCCAGCTGACTTGGGTCCTCTGAATTTTGTCCCCCCAGTCCCCCTCTGTCAGTGGACCTGGAAGAAATAGGGCTGGTATATCTCAGGGCCAGTGTATCCACAGGGCCAGTATATCTCAGGAAGAAACATCACAGACAGACAAAACAACATTACAACAATGTTATAATATATCTGGTATTGCATAACAGATATGCTTTCACTTAGATTTTTAAATGATGCCTAACTGATTTCTAGTGAGGAAACTTTGGACCCATGAATTGTCCTGTATGAAAATGAATACTTGCATAGGTAGACAGATCTCACACTGTTATCCCTCAGCTGTCTCTTGCTGCCTTGTCAGATGGAAGGAGTAACTAAATCTAATTGCCATCAGCATGAGGTCATTACTTCTCTTCTGCAGAGAACCTGGAAGTGACATCACTCCACTCTAGGAATTGCTACCAACTTTTTGAGCTAAGGTGGGGGTTGCTACCATTCTCCATTGCTTTAGGAAGCTTTTTTCCCCTGAGCTTCATTGTTTTGAATGATTGCAGCATGGCAGATCTCTGAAATGTTGACTTTGCTGCCTGATGAGATGTCCATATTCTCAATTCAATCTGAAGTAGGTGCCAGTTGATTACTGGTGAATGTTGTCATGCTCTGTTTATCCATTGAAGATGCTCAGGGAAAAACTGCCTGCATAAAGAGAACCTTACATTTTATGGTCCATGTGATTGAAAGAACATGTATTCTTCATTGCCTGATATTATATGGGGGCTTTAATTATCTGGGCTTGGAATGCTTGTGTGTATGGTATTTCCCTGTGTCCTTTTATGGTGAAACTGCCTTGTACCATTTGTGGCCATGAGTACAACACCTTCCATCTGCCACCAACAGACCTAATAGGCTTGACTTGGCCAAAAATCCATTTTAGATTAATTCCTTTCAGTTCATTCCCACTCTGGCATTACAATTTTTGTCCCCAGAATCCCATATCCAAATACAGATTTATTTATTTTTTAGCAGGAATGCACAGGAATGCAGTTCCTGCTTGCTTGGCATCAGGGGGTGTGGCCTAATATGTGGATGAGTTCCTACTGGGCTCTTTCTATAAAAAAGCCCTGTGTTCCAATAGTGGTATCATGGGTGTGGCCTAATATGCAAATGAGTTCCAGCTGGGCTTTTTCTACAAAAAAGGTCCTGCCCAAATATATATCCCTGACAGAAGCACTGGTACATAACATAGCATAACTAACTTCTGCCAATGTAATGCCCTCTTTCTCTGTTAATTGAGCTTGAGTTACTTGTATATATATTTATTAGGAACTAGTGTCAAACATTTCTCATGGATAAGTCTTGCATTGTCCATTTTGGATCACACTGATGTATGAGCCAATGACATACACAAAAAGGATGTACACAAATATTTTATTCAACTCAGGTCATATTTGGGTAATTTTGGTTGGTTACTCATTTTCTTTATTATAATTCATACTTATTAGGATTTTTAAATTCTGTTCTTTATGACTTTCAGTAGGGAACACTTTTTTCCAGCTGTAACTACATCCTTTCTCAATTGGTATGAATTGCTGTTAACTGCCCTGAGTGTAAGGGTGCGATAGAAATAGTCTCAATAAATAAAGGGTGGGTATTCTCAAATAAATAGATACTATATTCTGTGTATAAATGCTGCTCATGCCCTCTGTGCCTAGATTAACATGTAGAAATCCAGGTCTATATTTAAATTGCTGTCAATATAAATGAGCCATCATCTTGGACACCTGTATTTCTAACTCAATATGTGAATGAAACACAAAATATTCTGTAAAAAAAATCACTAAACTATATGAAAATTATAAATATTAGGCTCACAACTGGCATGAATGGGGATATGGTATATGAAGATATATGTGAGTATCAGGAATGTGACTGGCTAAAGTACAGTAAACACAAAATAACATTTCTACACCTGTATATCTTCCCCAGTATCAGCTTAATGCTACTGTATCAGAGATCCAGTTAGTACACTCTGGAAAGCTCCCTCCATCCTGTGTTTTGTCCATCTACTGTAAACTACACTGCTTCTTAATGGGAACCACACCACTTGTACAGAGCCTGTTGAGCAATTGGTTTGAAATAAATGTTAAGTGCACAAAGTAGTTGCTGTGTATGCTTATTATTTTTGTTTGATTTTAATGGTAGCTTACTGCTAAGGGGCCCTGAGTATGCCTCTCTGGCTTATGTCAGGGTTTAGCATACAGGCTACAGTGGAAGTTTTCTCTGCTCCATCCTCCCCCTCCTCTAGATCTTGCTCAGCAAGCAGGGAGTTCTTTCTCCAATAAAAGTGGCTTTGGGCTTAAGTTCCTTCTGTGAGAGGCTTTTCTCAGCATTTGTACTCCCCATGTGGTTTACAGCAGCATTGTGCACCACAGCTTTCCCAATTCATCATGCACTGCATGAGCTGTCTGCATGCAGGCAGCTGTGACGGGGGACGGCAAGGATGACACAGCAAGCTCAGTTTAGCTGGCACTGTGGAAAAGCAATGGATTTTCCTTTGGAGGAGTTAATGTGTGTAAATCCTCAATAAATTGCTCAGCTCTTGTTATGTGTGGCATCTTTGATACCCATAAGAAGTCAGATAGAGACGCCGCATTCAAGTACATCTCCCTTGGGCTAGCTGTGTTGTTTTTAGAATTGCAGATACAATTTCTGTTTTTTAGGGAAGTCTGCAAAAAATTATGCAGAATGCTTCATCCAGCAGATCCAATTTACCCATTAATAGAATCATAGAATTGGAAGGGACCCCCAGGATCATCTAGTCCAACCCCCTGCAAAATACATAAAATTCAGAAATACCTCCCCCTGAATTCACAGGATCAGCATTGCTATCTGATGGCCATCTAGCTTTTGTTTAAAAACCTCCAAGGAAGGAGAGCCCACCATCTCCCAAGAAAGCCAGTTCCACTGAGGAACCACTCTAACTACAAGGAAGTTCTTCCTAATGTTGAGCAAGAAACTCTTCTGATTTAATTTCAACCCATTGGTTCTGGTTCTACTTTCTGGGGCCACGTAAAACAATTCTGCACCATCCTCTATATATGCTAGCCCTTCAAGTACTTGAAGATGGTAATCATATCACCTCTCAGCCACCTTCTCCAGGATAAACATACCCAGCTCCTTCTACCTTTCTTCATAGGACTTGGTCTCCAGACCCCTCACCATCTTCGTTGCCCTCCTCTAGACATGTTCCAGCTTGTCTATATCCTTCTTAAAATGTGGTGCCCCAAACTGAACACAGTACTCCAGGTGAGGTCTTACCAGAGCAGCGTAAAGCGATAATCTGGATACTATACTTTTGTTCAGGGGTCATTTTGTAGAAAAATAGGTGATGGAGCTCATTATCATATTCATTAGCCTATACCACCGGCCCCCAGCCAAAAGCAACCCGATGCAAGAAAGGAGACCCCTGGGCGAGCGAGGCCTGCTTGGGCTGGCTAGAGATCCAGCCAGCCCAAGCAGGCCTTACTCGCCTGGGGCTCTCCTGGGCTGCCCCCCCTCCAGTCAAAAGGCCAGCAAGCCACCCGCCACCCAAAATCACATAAGAAGTGGAGAAAGGGTGGTGCGGGCTTCTCCAGGGGTTAATGAGGGCTGCTAGGGGGGTGGCAAAACCACTGGTGCCTGGCTGGCTGCCCACTCTCCTAATTCAGGGATTGTTATGCAGCTGCATTTACTATTCAATGGACAAGGTAGATGGAGAGGAAGAGGGGGAACCCTCAGAAAGGTTCAGGAGCTGTGCTTTTGTGAGCTGTTGCTGAATCTGAAGCCTGCTTCTGTTAATGCAGCCCAAAATTGCATTTGCCTTTTTAGCCACCGTATCACACTGTTGACTCATGTTTAGCATATGGTCCACATTCATACAGTTGTCTTAATCAAATTTACATAACTCTGCATCAGCCTCTGCAACACTGCAACTGGTAGGCTTGCACAGTCAACTGACAACAACACATTGGTTGAATCATAAACCTGCCCAGCGTCTATGTGTGCTTACTTGTGTGTTGTGTGTACATGTGCATATAAAGCATGACCCCCTTCATGATGCCACCACCCTAAGTTAAGAACACAGCTTCCCACATTACCAATAACTTGGGGAACATTGATAAAGGCTGCCTCTGAGCAAGTACAGAGGGCAGAGTATAGGGAGGAACTGAGTCACAGTCTACTCTCTAAAGAGGAAATTCCTGCAGATTATGCTAAAGCACAAGGTAGGGAAAATGCTATCACATCTACTGGTTACTCATTTATTTAAAAGAACAGGAAAACATTACATTAAGCTAAACTTAACTTTACCTTTGACATCCCCCCTGGAGGTCTGTGGAGCAAATGCATGTCCTCCTGACCCGCCCACCTGGTCCATGCAGGGGGAATCCGATCTCCATTTGAATAAAGACTCATGATGTTACCAATCTTTTAAACATTTGTGCCTTTGTTAGCTAAAAACTACTCCCAATCCAGTTTTAGGGAACTTGGCCCACATGGGAGGTGACCCCAATCAACCTACAGCACATGTCCCATGTATCTTAGTGCCTAGATAATGTTTTATAATAGACATCCATGTTTCCCTCACCGGCAGGTAACGACTAACCTAAAGTGAGAAACACAGTAAGAAATGAACAGCACAAAAAATAACTGTAAATAATCCAAATTATTTACAGTTTGGATTGTAATCCAGATTACTTACATAGAGCCAGTTTGGTGCAGTGGTTAAGTGCGTGGACTGTTATCTGGAAGAAATGGGTTTGATTCCTCACTCCTCCACATGCACCTGCTGGAATGGCCTTGGGTCAGCCATTGTTCTTGCAAGAGTTGTCCTTGAAAGGACAACTTCTGGGAGAGCTCTCTCAGCCCCACCCACCTCACAGGGTGTCTGTTGTGGGGGAAGAAGATAAAGGAGATTGTAACCTGCTCTGAGACTGTGATTCAGAGAGAAGGGTGGGGTATAAATCTACAGTCATCGTCTTCTTCGTCTAATAAAATTATGAAAATATAATACACCAGAGTGTTTAATGATTTACAAATACATTCTTAAGAATAAAGTATTCTTGGCAGGTAGGCAAATTATCTCTCTGTGGAAATTCATCTCTGTTCTCTCCCACCTCCTTGTGCATTTTATGGCTTTCTTCTCTGGGAAAATAAATGGCTGTCAGGCTCTCAGGAACTCCCTTGAAGCACTTCAGAACACATTACACCTCCAAATCACAATAGATACATAATGTAGTTTATGGATGCTGCGAACTTCATAGCAGGCAAGATTGGCAGGTGACTGCTAGAACTGCTTACAGATGGAGTCCACCTATGCCCCCACCTTGTTGTGGTCAGCCTCAAGAACAGCATACTTAAAGGACTGCCTACTTGCATATTAATCTACCCAACCTCTCTTGTCATCTTCAGAGGCTTTGCTTAAGGGCCCCTGCCTTCTGAAACTAGATGGGTAGCAACCCTTGCAATGCAGACAGGTTAGGTTTTTCCTCTCCCTAAGAGTGGCCAGTGGGATGTTGGTGGAAGAGACAGTTAAAATCATCAGTTGATGAGGTAGGGGAGTGGGTATGGTTGAGAGATGCTATGGAGAAGGGCAACAATGCTAACATGGAAAAAAGAACAATTTAAGGACATAAGAGAAGCCATGTTGGATCAGGCCAACGGCCCATCAAGTCCAACACTCTGTGTCACACAGTGGCAAAAAATTTTATATACACACATACACTGTGGCTAATAGCCACTGATGGACCTGTGCTCCATATTTTTATCTAAACCCTTCTTGAAGGTGGCTATACTTGTGGCCGCCACCACCTCCTGTGGCAGTGAATTCCACATGTTAATCACCCTTTGGGTGAAGAAGTACTTCCTTTTATCCGTTTTAACCTGTCTGCTCAGCAATTTCATCGAATGCCCACGAGTTCTTGTATTGTGAGAAAGGGAGAAAAGTACTTCTTTCTCTACTTTCTCCATCCCATGCATTATCTTGTAAACCTCTATCATGTCACCCCGCAGTCAACGTTTCTCCAAGCTAAAGAGTCCCAAGCGTTTCAACCTTTCTTCATAGGGAAAGTGCTCCAGCCCTTTAATCATTCTAGTTGCCCTTCTCTGGACTTTCTCCAAAGCTATAATATCCTTTTTGAGGTGCGGTGACCAGAACTGCCCACAGTACTCCAAATGAGACCGCACCATCGATTTATACAGGGGCATTATGATACTGGCTGATTTGTTTTCAATTCCCTTCATAATAATTCCCAGCATGGCGTTGGCCTTTTTTATTGCAAACGCACACTGTCTTGACATTTTCAGTGAGTTATCTACCACGACCCCAAGATCTCTCTCTTGGTCAGTCTCTGCCAGTTCACACCCCATCAACTGGGATTCTTGGCCCCAATGTGCATTACTTTGCACTTGGCCACATTGAACCGCATCTGCCACGTTGAAGCCCACTCACCCAGCCTCAACAGATCCCTTTGGAGTTCCTCACAATCCTCTCTGGTTCTCACCACCCTGAACAATTTAGTGTCATCCGCAAACTTGGCCACTTCACTGCTCACTCCCAACTCTAAATCATTTATGATTTGTATCAAAGAATTTGTATCAAAGAATCCCAAATGCTGGAATAGGGAAACAGTTCAAAAGTTCAATTGAAAAGAAACTTTGTAACCTCTACTTGATCTACTCCAATGTTATGTTCCAACCAGAAATAAAACTTCACTCTTTTTTTGTATTTGTGTGTGTGTGTGTGTGCCCCCATGTGCACCTGGAAGTCTGGCAACTTTTGTTGACTGACCTCTACTGGAAGCCTGGAGGATATTCAGGAAGGTGGCTGAATAAATCCTGCCCCAGCCTCTTGACTCCTGGTATTCCAAGGGGGTCTCCCATCCAAGTACTTGTCAGAGTTGATCCTGTTTAGCTTCTGAGATTAGATGAGATCAGGCTTGCCTGGACTATCCTGGTCAGGGTATAAAAGTTAAGTTAACTCGTTTGTTTAAACCTGAGGACTGGTTGTCTTATGGACAGAAATGCACAAACACACTTGGTCTATGTATATTTTAGAATATTAATAAATGGTGGCAGCATGTGATTGAAGCAGTATTTGAGTCCCCAACCCCAATAGCTCTGTGCAGTGTCTGAATGAGGGGTGATTATTAAAGGGAAGTGGGCTGCCCTGTCTGGTGAGATCTCTGTGAGTGAGACAGAGGATCTGGGGTGTGAAGCAGTCATGAAACTCTCTATATATTTTAGAAGAGACAAGACATTAGTGATGTGCCTGACCTACCTGTAACTTAGAACCTGTGGGAGAGAGTTGCTGAGGGTGGTAGCTCAAAAATAGCTATAGGTTGTGTAATGTACTCAGTGACGAGACGTGTTGAAGGCAACATACTTTATTAGTGGGTACATCACAAGAGAGAGAATGGCGAGCCGGGTCCCGATTATATACATGCACCGGAACAACCCTCCATGAGGCCAGGTCCTATCCTGGTCAGTTAAACTTCCCGCCACAGATCTTGATTGGTGGTGCGTATTAGCGAGCTACATCCGGGGACCAGTGGGGTTCCACTGGTCGCCCCTGTAGCGTGCGCTGTGCTGTACATAGGGATTAGAATGCAGGACATAACAGGTTGGATGCCATGTTTTTGTGTCACCTCTATGACTTATCAGACCACACTCTACCTGAGACAGTGTGAGAGACTGCAAGTTTGAGCTAAGAAATTAAGATCAGACTATTGGCAATCAGTACGCTAAATTAATGAATAAATAGTCAAGTTCCCCGGGGGATCAAGACACTCTCTTCTCAATAGTTCTTTTATTTGGTTTCCTGAAGGCTCATCAAATTTCAGGCAATAATTACACATCAATGTTTGCCAAACAATAACCCACCTCCCAGGACTGTCCAGGAATCTCCTTTATAATGCATCCTTCCCTGAAAACCTAATCATGAGTGAAGTCAAGGCCATCAGCAATCTAGCCTCTGTTAATCAAGCTTCCCACTCAAGTAATTCAGTCATCAGAGCCAGGAGATTCAATCATCCTTCCTTTCCCATTGCCTCACTTGGAACCTATCTTTCTCCCTCCTTCTTTTTGACTATTTTTTGCCATCTTCTGCTCTACCTGTACAAAAATCCAAACCAACCAATAATAAAATTATGACTTTTCCCAAGTCAGAGCAGGAATTTCACAAAAGTTTTTTTTTTTTTTTTAAAGCCACCAATAAGGTTTTGGTCCCAGTAACAAATGCCTCATGATGAAAAAAATCCCAGAAGAAATTAGATTCAATCTGATCCCCAAGGATTGCCCCTCTACTACTGAAATAATTGGACAGAAACCACCTCTTCTTCTTCTAGACCCTTCCCTACTTTGGAGCTTCTTCAGTTGCATGAAGTCTTCTGGGCCAGGCAACTTATGAAAATTTCTTGCTCTGCTTCTCAAAACATCTCACTCTTCCTTCTTCCCAAGTCCCATCCTTTTCATAAAGCTCCTCTAAGAAAAAATCTGCATATAGAAAGTAGTGCTGGAGACATCCAGACTGATCATTTTGTGTGACTTCAATATTCATGCCAAGGATACCTTACCGGGGCCAGCCTAGGATTTTATAACTTGTCTGCCTTGGATTTTTCCCAAATTGTGACTGGCCCAACACGTGAAAGAGGCCACACTTTGGACCTAATATTTTGCACGGAATCTTTGAGAGCAGCTTTGATTTCAGGGCTGGAGAATTTTCCTGAACTGTGGTTTGGCCACTAGGTATTCAAAACTGAGGTCAATGTGGCTCCAACACCCCATAGAAGGAGGAGCCAGGTTAACATGGTTTACCCACAGAAGCTCATGTATCCTACTGGATTCCAGAATGCTCTAGGGGATTTTAGGATTCCAAACATGTACTCTGTTGAGGTTTCAGTAGAAGTGTGGAATTTGAGGTTCCTTGAAGCTCTCAACAAAGTTGCCCCTGCATGACCTCTTCTGCTCTTGGGACAAAACCCAGTCCCCTGGTTTACCATGGAGCTGAGAGATCTGAAAAGGATTGGGAGATTAGATCACCTCTGGCAGACGACACCAGTGTTCCCTCTAAGCTGAATTAATATGAGCTGAAACTCATTCACACATCCAAATTCAACTGCTCTTTTAAGCCATGATGTCCATCGTGATACTATCGGAATACAGGACCACTTGTTTAGAAGTCTTTAGACGGCAAGAATCTAATCACATGCTGCATTTTAACACTAGAATGCCCTTGAATGTGCACCATGTGGTGACTAATGATGGGGACAGGAAATGAGTTATGTGAATTTACCTAAATAATATAGACTTTTATTGAAAAAGGGACTAGGCTTTCATTACAATGGATTGGACCTAGTGCAAAATTTTCACTTGAGCTTAGAGCTCTTGTGCAGTTTGAAACTGTAGTACTGTAGTACCCACTTGCACTACGTCATACTTACTGTATTTCCAGTTATGTTTCCATCTGCACCAGTTCTTGCACAACCAATTTCTAGGCACTTAATACACAAGGAGGAAATTGCTAGGTGTTGCACAATAATTTGCTCAAGCAGAACTGTGCTATCTATACATGGTTCTACTTGAGTAACATTGGATCCAATGTAACCAATATTTGGGAATTTTTTTTAAAAAAAATCTAGATGTTGTCTATTTATAAGAAATGTTAGCTTCTGATAAATGTTCTAATGAAGAAATCACAAATGAATATTTTTCACAGCTCTCACTTTTATATGTGCACAGCATGCAATGTTCTATGGTAAATAGAACCCGAAGAATTATTGTTTATTACTAATAGGATGCAGTATATGACAACTTGTTAGCATACTTTCCAAGAAATATTGAATTAGAAACCTTGGCAACTCTAAGTCTTCTTTGCTTTTTTTTCAAAAACCCTTTTTTCATCCTTGAAGAGAAATTAGAAAAATACAGCCACACGGGCTGAAAACTGACAGGGAAATATGTCACCAGCTCACAATTACTTGTGAAGACAGACTGTTGTCTGCACTTTCCATCTGGCATATAAATACTGCAATTTGCTTTTACAGCACATACATGAAGGGAGATACATGCTTTGGCCCCTGTGTGAGAGCCATAATTCTTTCAAATTGATGTGTCAAACTCAATTTTTTCTGCACAGTATATTTTACAGTCAAAGAACCTTCACTAATCAGAATAAAGCAATTTGGATTCCTGTCATTGCTCACTGAAAACGTATGAACAGGTTGGCATATCTGGCCTCTGAGATTTATCAGTGCCTCCCATCTTGCATTCCTCTGAGGAATTCAGGGCTGAGGCTATGGAAAAGAAGAATTTGTCTGAGAAACCAACATAGCTACAGTTTCCCTTGGTCATTGAAATGTTTTATGTACCTTCTAGGGTTATGTTTAGGTCAAAAGGAGAATGAGCTCTATAGTTTGATCTTGATTGCATTCTTACTTTGTTTTTATATTTTAAAATCCTATGATGGAAGAGGACACATTCTCAATCCTATTTTTGGTATGGATGCTTACAAAATATGCATCCTCCTTCTCCAGGGCAAAATATCCAAGAAGATATTTACTGATCTATGTATATTGCTCCCAGACACATGGATCCAGAAGCCCAGAAAAGGGCTTTTCTGCCCCTGTAATTAGGGTTGCAAGAATACAAAATGATTCACAAATTTACTTGGATAAATTATTAGGGATCATTGTCTATACTGTGATGTATAGCTTATTGTAAGCAGGATCCTATTGTTTAAGTTTTACTTTTCAAACAATTTTATTAGTAACATATGGCAATATATTCAATTTCTTATAACATTAACAATTACTTTTTCTCTATCCCATATATTACTTTCTACCTACCCCTACCCCCATTACTTGACCCCCGCCGGTGTACTCTATTCAAACCATCATTATAAAAGGTACCCCTAATTAATAAGAACCCCAGTTCATATCCTCCTCCCACTTTTAGTTAATCATTATCGAAAATTGTCCAATATCCCTTTATTTTCCATTCTTTTTCTATGTATCTTCTGAACTTTTCCCACTCCATCTTAAATACTTCTAAATCATAGTCTCTTAAAGTTCTTGTTAACTTATCCATTTCACTCCATGTCATAACTTTAACAATCCAATCCCATTTCTCTTTTTTCTTGCTTCCACAACTGCGCATTCAATGTCCTAGCAGCTGAGAGCAAGTACCAGATTAAAGTTCTATCTTCTTTTGGAAATGTTTCCATTTGTAATCCCAACAGAAAAGTCTCTGCAATTTTATTGAATTCATATCCCAAGATCTTAGAGATCTCTAGCTGAATCATCTGCCAAAACATTTTAGCTCTTTCACAAGTCCACCACATATGGTAGAAAGAACCTTCATGTTTTTTACATTTCCAACATCTGTCTGGCATTTTGTTATTCATCTTTGCCAATTTTTTAGGAGTCATATACCATCTATACATCATCTTAAAACAGTTTTCTTTAATACTTTGACATGTTGAAAGTTTCATAGAGTTCTTCCACAAATATTCCCAAGTTTCCATCTGTATTTCTTTATTTACATTAATTGCCCATTTAATCATTTGAGATTTCATTACTTCATCTTCTGTAGACCATTGTAAAAATAATTTGTATACTTTTGAAATTAATTTATCATTGTCTCCAAGCAGAACTTTTTTCCATTTCTGTTTGCTCTTTCCTTATTCCTTCAGTTTTAATATCATTCTCCTCCAAGCTCTTTATTTGTTGCATTTGAAACCAATCATACTTAGTTTTAGTTTAGTTTTTAGTTTAGTTTATTTGTAATTTATATCCCGCCCTTCCCACCAGGTGGCTCAGGGCAGCTTACAGCATATAAAATCTAACATAAGAATATAAAAATTTAAACATTTCACACAATTTACACAGTTAAAACATTAAAAACATACGGCAATCTTATAAAAACTACACTCAGTTTCAAGTGCTGGTTAGTTGTAAGCCAGCCGGAAGAGGACTGTCTTACAGACCCTGTGGAATTGAGCGAGATCCCGCAGGGCCCTTACCTCTTCCGGCAGCTGGTTCCACCAGGAAGGGGCCATTACGGAGAAGGCCCTATCCCTAGTAGATTTCAAACGGGCTTCCTTTGGCCCGGGGACAATGAGGAGGTTTTGAGTTCCCGATCTCAGTACTCTCTGGGGAACATGTGGGGAGAGACGGTCTTTCAGGTAGGCAGGTCCTAGGCCATATAGGGCTTTAAAGGTAATGACCAGCACCTTGTACCGAACTCGATAAAGTATTGGCAGCCAGTGCAGAACCCGAAGACCCAGCTGAATGTGCTCCCGTCTTGGGAGCCCCAATAACAACCGGGCAGCGGCGTTCTGCACCAACTGCAATTTCCGGGTTCGGCACAGGGGCAGCCCCATGTAGAGGGCATTGCAGTAGTCTAACCTCGAGGTGACCGTTGCATGGATCACCGTTGCTAGATCGTCACCCTCCAGGAAGGGAGCCAGCTGCCTTGCCCGCCTAAGATGGAAAAATGCGGACTTGGCAGTGGCTGCTATCTGAGCCTCCATCATTAAGGAAGGCTCCAATAGTACCCCCAAGCTCTTGACCCTATGCGTCGCAATCAGCGGCGCACCGTCAAAAACTGGCAGGGGGATTTCCCTTCCTGGACCCCGATGACCCAAGCAAAGGACCTCTGTCTTCGCCGGATTTAGCCTCAGCCCGCTCAGCCTGAGCCACCCAGCCATGGCCTGTAATGCCCGGTCCAGATTTTCTGGGGCGCAGACCGGCTGGTCGTCCATAAGCAGATAGAGCTGAGTGTCATCCCAGCCCATACCTTCAGGCAATCTGGGCGAGGGGACGCATATTATTCAACTCTTCAGCTGTTTTCAGTTCTATTTTGCCACTTTGTATTTTTAGTAATTGACTATATGACAACCACTTTTCTTCACCTATCTCGGCTGTTATTTTTATTACTTCAGCTGGTACTATCCATAACGGTCTTCTCTCATCTCCATACTTCTTATATTTCATCCACGTATTTAGCAAATTATTTCTTATATAATGGTGAGAGAAAAAAAGTCCATCTTCTTTTTTCCATAATACAAATACGCATGCCAGCCAAATTTATTTCCGTGACCTTCCAGCACTAAGAGCTTTTTGTTTAACAGTGTTATCCATTCTTTTATCCACACCAAACAAACTGCTTCCTGATATAATTTTAAATTCGGTAATTGAAATTCACCTTCCTCTTTTGCATCTGTAAAAATTTTCATTTTAATTCTTGGTTTCTTCCCAGCCCACACAAATTCTGAAATTTTTCTTCTCCATTTATCAAATTGTTTACTATCCTTCACAATAGGAATAGTTTGAAATAAATACATTATTCTTGGTAGAATATTCATTTTAATAGCAGCTATTCTACCCAACAATGACAAATTAAGTTTGTTCCATTTTAGCATGTCTTCATCCATTTTACACCATAACTTCTCATAATTATTTTTAAACAGATCAATATTCTTCATTGTTATCTCCGCCCCCAAATATTTTACCTTGGAGATGACTTCACAACCCGTTAGTCTCTGAAGTTCTTGTTGCTTGTTTATTTGCATATTTTTACACAGAATTTTTTATTTTTCTCTATTAATACAAAGTCCTGCCAACTCCCCATATTCTTGTATTTTAGCTAACAGCAAAGGAGTAACTTGTATGGGGTTTCATTTATAAACATTATATCATCCACAAAAGCTCTGTATTTATAAGTAAATCCTTTTATTCTTAATCCTTCTATATCTTTTTCTTCTTGGATCTGTATCAATAATATTTCAAGAAGCATTATTTTTATTATATATTCTTTTAGATCACCAGCTTCCTTTTCAGGCACTCCTCTCAGACGTATCTGAGTCTCCATCAATTTGCAGTCATGGATTGTCACTTTTTCTTGCATTTTCAACAAGGTGGAATCATATACTTTCATTCTGCCTTCTACCTCCTGCACTTTCTTAGATGTTTCCTTTCTGAGATCCTCCATATCTTTTTTAATCTCTTCAATAATTTTTCGACTCATTTGTCATCTCTCTCATACCTCTCATCATTCTGGCCTTCATTGCTTCTAATTGGTCCTGCATTTTTTCTAATGAAGTAGCCCTTGTATGGGGTTGCTTGTGTTCTGACATTTAAAAAACAGCAAAAATTTGGACCTCACCAATTTCAAATTCAGCTATCAGATTCAAAAGAATAGGACTTGCCTTTTATAACAAGTCTAATTTCACCATCCTCCAAGCTCCCAAAATCAAGATATTTATTTTTAAAGTTTTTAAATGTTTCAAAATTGCGGTCACGACTTTTTGCTGCTCCTTACATTTTTTCACTTTTAAAAACTCCTAAAGTCCACACAAATAATATGTCTAATAGTACTTATCTTCTTGTCCTCTTCTCAGTTAATTCCAACAATTTTTAATGTCCTGAACACTTTAAAAACCTTATTTTAATTTTGACCTCCAAACAATGGCCGCTGCAATTTCCCAATGGTATTGTATTCCTAGAGTAGGTTTTCCATCCACTATTTCCTGCTTTACTTGCCACGAAGTCTCATTCACACTGGTAAGGAGATCTCACAATACTTGACGTACTTCCTGTATTGCTTGAATATGCTGCAGGTCTGTGACGATGGTGCTCTTTTTTCGAAACCGCAAGTAGATCAAACAATAAATTCCTTTCCACTTTTTAACACTGTCCTTTATATTTACAAAGTCCAAATTTCACCTCTTCCTCCCTTCTTCTTCCAAACTATCTAGATATTCATTTCCCACCTTTTAAATTTACTCCATTAAACTGTAAATAGTCCCGGAGTGAAAGATAGTAATCTGTACCTTCTTTTCCAATTATCCAAGTTCCCACCAGTCTTGTGTAGCTTTAGATGTTTAACAATGTCCAAGAAGGTTAGGATTCTGTCAAGCTTATGTCAAATAAATTACTCTGAAAACTTCTGTAGATGATGAAAATGCAACTCTTCCCAGAGACCCCTCAAAGTAGCCCCCCCCCCCGGGACTCCCTTTTAGCCAAAGTAAATCTCAAAGTTTCCTGTGCATATCTTGGACTAATCTCTGACTGAGAAAAGTAGGCAGTAGGCATTAATTTGCCTTCCACTACCCCGAACAGAAGTTCCAGCCTGCTCCCGTTATGAGAAGCAGCTCAGCTCGACATTTTCCTTCCCCGGAAGTCCCCTATTGTGTAAGTTTTGTACTGCTTGATGTGTCATGTATGTTAATACTTGTGCTATGCTTCAAGTTCATTCTGGTTGTTCCAGACTTCTAAAATTCTAATGCATTAGTTGTTGAATGTCCCATTTTGTTAATTGTACTGATCCACTATGTGTAATTCACCTTGAGTCTGTGGAAGAAAGACAAGCTATAAATAACAAATAAACTATAAATGAATGAATAAATAAGTGGATCCAGTTTACCTCCAGCATTCTACCATGAGCTGGCTAATTGCTCCCATTATTGGCAGGGAAATAAGAATAACTGGCAAGTTCAGTGATGAAGGTTGAAGACTGTGCCTTTAAAAAAATCAAAACACCATATCGGCCCTAGCTGGTTTCTGAGGATGTCAATAGAATAGTGCCATTTTGTGTTTCTCCTCTTATCTGAAATCAAGGTAATTAGAGTCCATATGTGCATCAAGAAAACAGAATATAATAACCTATCACAACAGGAGTGATGGAAATCTCCATTTTTTCTGCTCCAACTTTCTGGAAGCGTTAATATATATATGATTATCCACTTTTAATATTTACCAAGCTAGCTAGGTGGGACAAACTGAAAATAGTCTCAGATGAGAAACTTTAACAAAACATAGAAAGAATGATTTGTTAATGGATTAAAAGTAATGAAAAGAAAGCATGTTTGGCTTTTGTGTGAATCAACTTGAGGGCTTCTTTATCTTTAATTAAAAGTGCATATTATTTACTTATCAGCCTTTTAAAAATATTATCTACAGGGGTCGTTTTGTAGAAAAATAGGTGGTGGAGCTCATCCAAGAATTGTTATAAAAAAGGGGATCAAAATCTGACCTAGACCAAGAAGAAAGTAGGCTGGGAAAGCGGAAAACTACTTGGATGTTCCAAAAAGAGAGAGAAGTGGAAAATATGCCATGTAGAGCATGGAAAGCGTAGCAACTAGCAAGGGATAATTCAATGCTGATTTTCAACTCAGGTGCAGTCTGTGATGGAATAATCACTGCTGTTAAGAGTATATTTGGATTCCATAGGTCATTGGCATACATGCTAGTGAACAAATTATAGGATTTGTCTCTATTCCTATCAGGATATGCTTGTGATCTACCGGACAGCCTTTGTTTGTCTGATGAGAAGATGGTTTTGAACAAGCTAGTTTTTTTTAACAAGCTTCCTTTAGTCAATATCTTAAGTTATTTGCCATATGTAGCTGTACAAAATGTTAGCATGGAATATCACTATGTAAATATTTGACAGAGCCACAAGCTAACAGTTGGCATTCTTTGTAGTTACTTATACAATTAGCAGCCAAGAAAATTCACTCAGGAAGTTACAGACCTCTTACTATTAATCTTATCATTCTTCTAAGACATCCCCTTAAGCATTTTCTGGAAATTGGATGATACCGTACATTGCAATAAACCCATAATTGATAGTACTAGGGAATTTTAGTGTGGATTGAGAAACTGGTTCCAAAGAGTAAATAATACATTCAACCTGTTGCTAGTGGGATCTATTTAAAACTTATTTACTGAATCTTTGGGGATTATTTCTTCTCTCCCCCCCCACAAGCCCTTTCTTTAATATGGTATCTTAGCACAAGCCTTTCTGAAATAAGTGGTTTCATAGGTTTAACTCTCCAGTATCAGGAGTCTTAATTTGATGTGGCTTCTCTGAAAGGTTCTGTGTACATTGCTCACTCTCACTTTCTCCATAAACACATCCTATACACTGACCTCATAAATTTGTAACAATAAAATGCAGCTACGTAATTTCTGCATGGGCAAATATATATCTTTCAGGTTGCATTAATCTTTCAAAAGTATTATTGGTCAAAATGTGCTAATTTGCCTGTGTTCTGTGATTTTATTTTCCCAGATATGATGCAAAGTTCTGGGCTTAATTCAGGCAAAGTAAAGCATTTTTGAATTCTATTGATTTCACTATTAAAAAACTCAGGATATCCTCTTTCATTAAAATAAATGGGACTACAATGGCTTAACTTTGGCTGGATCATGCCTTTGATTAAACTAATGCTTTAATTCTCCCACTAATGTGAATGATTTCAAAGTACTTATTTATTTATTTTGTTTATCCCACTTGTATCCCAACTTTTTGCCCTTACAAGGCAGCAAACAGTTTAAAACATACAAGATTAAATTACAAAACCATTAAAATCACCCCAACATACATTATTAAAACCAGTTTTAAAAGAATGTAAAAACAGATTTAAAATGTGTGTATGTGTGTGTGTGTAGTGCCATCAAGTTGAGGTCGACTTATGGCAATCCCAACAAGGGGCTTTCAAGACAAGTGAGAAGCAGAGGTGATTTGCCTTCCTCCTCAGAGTTTTACTTTCAAGTATACTGACTCTGCTTAGCTTCCAAGATTTGATGAGATAAGTCTTTACTATGCTGCCTTCCCTCCTTATGTTGAAATATATACAAAATAGTTTAAAAACATACAAAACATAGGAAGGAGGGATATCTGATGGAATGCTAAATGAAACAAAATTATCTTTACCCACTGGCAGAAGATGGTAACATGATGGGACAGATGAATCTTTCTTGACAAGAAAGTTTCAGAGCTTTGATGCCATGATCAACAAAGCCCTCTTCCAGAGTTAACAGTCAGGCACCTCCTTTCTCCTCACTGAGGGGCAGTTTATAGACAGAAAACACACAAACCCCGTTCCTAATATATATATTTTAGCTCAAATATCATAAACTACAATGAAGTGCCTGGCCTAGAAATTACACAAAATGGATGCCAGCCAGGACAAGTCTCATACATAGCTTAGAAGTGTGTGGAAAAGAGTGGCTGACCCACTAACAACCTCCTCCCCAACAAAAGAGATGCACATTTTAGGACAATGGGTCTTCCAAGATAGGTCTCTCCACCTTGGACTAATTTCATCAAGATTCAGCCTTGCTTCTCCTTGCCCACTTACTCAACACCTTCCCTGAAATCACTTTCTCCCGCCTCCTCCTTGATTTCCTCTTAGCTAGTCTTTGTGGCCCTTTTATTTTTATTTCAATAAAACCCTTTCTAGTTTAACATTGGACTGGTTTATTTCAAAAGTTCTCTAAGGGAAATATCCCCATATATATAGATGGAGATTCCCAGTTACCCCCTCTCACTCTGTCTTCCTAAGCTAATTTTCTCTAATCAGGAGACTGCCTCTTTGGGTAACATTGGGTGCCACTCACCTGATCTCAGAAGGCTGGGTCTTGCTAAGCAGGGAAGAAGAAGAGTTGGATACCTTGCCTTTCACTTGGAGTCTCAGAGCAGCTTACAACTCTTCTATTCCTCTCCCCACAACAGACACCATGTGAGGTAGGTGGGGCTGAGAGAGCTATTTCAAGAACTGCTGTTTCGAGAATAGCTCTGAGAGGACTTGTGTCTGACCCAAGGTCACCTAGCTGCTGAATGTGAAGGAGTGGGGAATCAAGCCTGGTCTGCTGCTCTTAACTACTGCATCAAACTGGATCTCTGACTGTGTTTCATAGGCTGTGTTTCATAGACCAAAATATATATTCCCGCCTTGTGTGTGTGTGTTTAAATCTCCTTTCTTGAGTGAATGTAAAACTTGATCAAAACTTATTTTTAAAAATTGCAGGAAAATCAGATTCAGGTAACAAAGTGCAAGCATCACAGACATGAATGTAGTCCCAGAAATCATCTTCAAACTTCTCCTGTTTGAATATTCAATGTTCTCTTAGTAACTGAACATTTGCCAAGTAGTTTCACAATATTTGACATCTGTGTTTGCCATTCAATTATATTTCAGTTAAATATTTAACAATATTTGTTGTGTAACATATGATAGAATTTGACAGTATTTCATAGTTGATGCTTACTGAAATAAAAATAATCAGTAGATCTACTGCCTTCACAGTTCAAATTTTCAACAATGTTGACTATTTATAAATATTCATTTCAGTTCTCATTACATATGAACTCCTAACCAGTTTGCTGTTTTAGGGGGGAAATGTCACTTGCCTAAAACCTGTTCCCAATAGCTGTTTGTTAGCGAAACCCATAGCTTTTTTTCTTCATACCTATCCCTCACACACTTTCTGTCCAGATGTGTTTGTTTGTGCTAGAGATTTTCCATACAAACTGTCTATTTGTTCTCATCCCTCAAATTCTCAATGTGTATATCAGATATTATTCACAGGGTAATACTATGGCACAATCATCATTTTCATGCAGAACTAGTTGTATGCCCCACCAGCAAAGTTTGTAAAGACAACAATATCCATCCAACCCATGTGGTTCCTTTTCATATTGGCAAGTCTGCAGAACATATGACCAGGGGTTTTTTTTCTGGGAGAATATGGTGGAATGGAGTTCTGGAACCTCTTTGTGGAAACAAAATTCTCAGAAAAACATTTAACAGTTCATGAGGGGAACCTGTGTGTTTCTCCTTCATTTCCCTCTTTAGAGTTCTGCCACTTCTTTTCCCAGAAAAAAAAGCCCTGCATATGGCAATGGATTCTCCACTATAAAAGGGATTGTGTTGGTCTCAGGAAGGACTATAAAGTTGTGGCTGTGGCTCAGATATATGATGAGAGGTTACCATAACCATAGAGGCTGGATCATACTTCTTTGATTCCCCCCTCAAATCTTTTTCATTCCTGGGGTTCTAGGTCCTGGATATGTACTGATTAAACAAGTTTAAGATGGTTGCCTTCTTTACGTTAGTTCCCAGTATATAATTAGAAAATATCCATATAATAAAAATAGAAGATATATACTGGACCCAGAAATTCCCTGTGTTTACTAATATTCAGATTATCCAATCCATGAAAAATATTACATTTCGTAAGAGAGTGTATGTTGGTTGTGTAAGTCTTTAGAATCATGGCTCCCTACTTTGTTTTGTTTGCAATAAGAAATATTTGTGAGGCTTGGCTGTCAGCAGTGGGAGTGTGCCTCTTCCTCGTAAAGTCAAGCAATTGATGTTCCACACCAATAAAACAAGTGCTTACTTCACTTCAGGATGCCTTGATATATTACCACAGGGAGGCTGGTGATGCAATCAAATCTCCTTCCTCCTTCAGTGCATTAATGTGAGATAGGCAGAGAAGCTGACTTCCTCTAAAATGGGACTTGACATAGTTTATGGTCTAACTTTGCAAATGGATTTTAAAGTCCAATTAGCCCTAAACTGGAAAACAGGATTTACATTTGGTCACTGAACTTAAAAAAGAAAATAATAAAGAAATGAATCTGGACCTAGGGATATGTGGCAAAGATGATAAATGGCATGGTCTGCAGACCCTGGGAGGAGAGGCTGAAGATACTGTTAGCTTAACAGCAAATATTATGCAGAGTATGATAACTTTTCATGGAAAAGGAAGTAGTAAGTATGAAGAAAACTACTTATGTCATTAAAACATGTTTTGAACAATGCTATTACTCAGGCAGTTTATTCCCAGTATACAATTAGATAATATCCATATACATAAAAGTAGAAGGTAAATACTGGACCCAGAAATTCCCTGTGTTTATTAATATTCAGATTATCCAATCCATGAAAACTATTACATTTTGTAAGGGAGTGTATGTTTGATTGTGTAATTTTTTAGAATTGTGTCTCATTAGAAACATTTTTGCAGTTACCGTCAACCAAAAGAACCACATGACTACAGCATGTCTTATGTACCACCCCACCAAACACATACATAAAATAACTTAAGATATAGCTATTAATATATATAAAACTTTGAATACTACTTTGATAATTCTGTAATTCTACAGATTCTGTAAACATGATATTGTCTAGTCAAGATGTGGGTTGTTTAATGTTTTTGTAAGGTTTTAATGTTGTGAGCCACCCAGAGCCCGCTTGCGGGATAGGGTGGGGGTATAAATCGAAAAATTAAATTAAATTAGATTAACTCTTAGGCCCCATGATCTCATCTGGACTTGTGACTGACTTCATCCCATTCCTTTTCTCTTGAAAGTGCTAGTCATTAAGTTCCCAGAGCAGCTTCTGGGGATGTTGCCACATGGTGTTGCTGTTCAGGGATGGGATTTCTTCTGCTGGCCACCTGGCTGATGGTGGACAGAAGCTCTGAAAATTGGGGGACCCACCACCCAGACCAGGGGTCTGGGCACCCTAGTACTATCATGCTTGTAGTAGTGGTGGTGGCTTAAATCCAGCTTGCTATCCTCCCAACAGCCTTTTAATTGCTGGGAGGAGAGTGGTTGACCCCTGAGGAAATAACCTAAGAGGTTAAAACATTCCCTGCCATGTGTCCTCTCTTAAGCGTTATAGTTTGGGGAAGGACGGTGGCTCAGTGGTAGAGCATCTGCTTGGGAAGCAGAAGGTCCCAAATTCAATCCCTGGCATCTCCAAAAAAGGGTCCAGGCAAATAGGTGTGAAAAACCTCAGCTTGAGACCCTGGAGAGCCGCTGCCAGTCTGAGAAGACAACTGACTTTGATGGACCAAAGGTTTGATTCAGTATAATGCAGCTTCATATGTTCATATGTCCAGGTAGCCCTTTGATTTACTGAATGGCTTCAGGCAATAGAAAGGCAAGCTAGATCAACAGTGAGACATAAGCTAAAGCTCATTTTAATGTATACTCCATAGCTATGATGGCAGCAAAGAAACTTTTCTGCCACCATTGTATCTGCACTGTATAGGCCAGCTGAGTTGTTCTGGGTGATAAGAGGCTTGTTAGGATGTGGCCTGCAGGAAGAGATTGACTGCTCAGTGACCTGCTGTGACCATTTTGCTCAGTACTTTGCAGATAAAATCTCTTGCATCTGTGCCAACTTGGTTTCTACATTACCACTGACAGAGTCAGATGGTGCCAGGATGCTGACTTGTAAAGTTGTTTAAGATACTTTATTTCAGTCCAAGGAGGTTGTCACAAATATCTCCAGAAATATAGGGGAATGGTTGCTGGTCTTGCCAAAAAGGATTATGGAGGATGCTTCTGCTGCTGACCAGAGACACAACTGGTGTGGTTTATCAGCCAAAAATGCCAAAGGGAGGTTCAGAGAGTCAGACTAGAATAGCTTTGGAGAGGGACAAGAAACAAAGAAATAACACAATTATATGGCCTTGTGTAGATCAGAAACCATCTAACCTAAATCAATAGAATTTATGTATTGATGTTCAGGTGAGAATAGCAGGGCTCACTTTGTAGCAGGAGCTCCTTTGCATTTTAGGCCATACCCTCCTGATGTAGCCAATCCTCCAAGAGCTTACAGTAGGCCCTGTGCTAAGAGCCCTGTAAGCTCTTGGAGGATTGGCCATATCAGGGGTGTATAGGCTAATATGCAAAAGAATTCCTGCTACAAAGTGAGCCCTGGAGAATGGTATGGTATGGTATGGTATGAATTTCTGATTCATGCTTCTGGAGTCCCACAAGATTTCATTTTGCTGCCTATGCTCTTAAACATATATATGATACCTCTGGGTGAGGTCATCTAGAGATTTGGGCTGAGTTGTCACCAATATCCAGATGACACTCAGTTCTATCTTGCATTTCTGGCTGATGCCAGGGAGGCTGTAGAACCCTTGAATCTGTTCCTGGAGACAGTTTTTGAATGAATGCATGCTAATAAATGCTTAATGTTGACAGGATATAAATGCTACTCGTGAACAGAAAGTCTACCCAGGATTTAAGGTGTCACATGTTCTGTATGGGGCTGTACTCTCTTTGAAGGAAATATTAGGAACTGTTTCTGAATTTTAAGAACCTTTTCAGATATATACAAAGACAGGAAATAAAACTGCATGACAAGTATTATCAAATATTGAATGAAATATCCAATACTGTTGGATCTCAGATACCAACTATTTAAGCAGAGATGGATTTTGAGACAAACATTCTTTTCAGTTCTAATTTATACCCTTTTGTTTCATATATTAAATATTGAACATAGGAGTGTCATTTTCAGTATGATCCATTTTAAATACTTTTGTTTTTTTTTTGTCCTAAGATTATTTACTTTTCCTACCCTTTTGCAACATCTCTCTTTGAAAACTGAAAACATCTAAATTCCTATTTTTTAAAGAAAATCAGAAATTGGATAAAACATTAACATTCAAGTAATAGATTCTGTTAAAATGGATTGAGAAACTTGGAATGGTCATCAAGGGATAAATAATTTCTATACTGCCTTATGGCTTTATCTGAAGCATCTGGATATTATCAGATGTTGGAAGCCGTAAAATAGCCAAGAGAGATACATTACAGCCATTGTGCAATTTTTGTTTTACAAATGTTTCCTAAAATTTCTGAATATACATTTGAAAAAATCTGAATATCAATTTATGTTCAACACATATTCAGTTTCATCTTTTGTGTGTTTCTTGGATACTTCATTAATCTCCAAGGAAAAAAATCCTATTAATCTGGGAAATCGTTATTGAGATTCCAGATAAAACTCATCCAAAGTTTAAGATTCTTCTGCACAATAGATTAAAAGAATGATTTCCAGCTACCTTGAAAATGGAGCTTGTCTATCATTTTTCTCCATCTACCACTCACAATTTAAACTACCAATTTTTACTCCTTCTTCTAAATCCCCTCATCATCCCTCTCCTCTCAACTGATCTACTAGTCAGTTACCAGTTTTGGGTTTTCCCATGATTGGAACAACCAGGTGTAACAAATGGAAGAATCATACACATGAGAGCTCCATTTTTTCATTTAACAGCAGCAATTGTGTAACAGAAGAAGCAATGCACAGGGAAAGCATCTTTCTGTTTGTCTGCAGACATTTCCATGACTGGGTCTACATGGTGATGCAAAAACATAATCCATGACTAGGTCTACACAGTGATACCCATTGGGGCAGCAGCAGCAATCAGCATGGAAACAGTTGAGAGCAACTGTACAACCTGTTCCCATGCTGTTTGGTGGTGCTGCTCTTCCCTTTGCTCTTCCATTGTGTATACATTACAGTGCAGATGTGATAATGATCACACCAGGACTACTTTAGCCCTAGAATCCCATTTTCCCTGCACTTTTGTTTCCTCTGAGTCCTTATGCGCCCAGGGACATATTGCAGCAAAGGGGTAAAGGGAAGATGTCATTCTAATCCAAACCAAGGATATTTTATTAACTCTTGAGGAACTAAAATGGCTTTTCATGATGAGGAAATCAGGTTTTCATGGGAAAAAGCCTTAGGGATTTGTCCTGTGTACTTCATGAGTCATTCTAAAACTCCAGAATGATAGGAAGTCCAGAACATGTGAAACATCAGGTAACGTTCTGGCATGCTTTAAAAAAAATCTCCCAGTCAATGTCCAACCTTCAGATAGATTAACCCAGTTGCCTTCTTGATTGAGTTTCCAAAGATAGGACCATCTCATGGTGAAATCTGCAAAGTCCCCTGCACACGTTCAAGATTTTTCTGCCACTCTAAAATAAGGTGATATTTTAGGGATATAAAGACCAGCTTTAAAATGGCATTTTTCAACATATGGTACAGCTAATACTCTATGCTAAACTGTCCTCCACCATCATGGCATGTAGACATTGATCAAATCTTCAGGAACAGGCATGTTGCTCCCTAATTTCTGTCCTCCATGGCACTTCCCCCCTCTTTCTCTCATTCTCTGTCTCTCCTGTGATCACCCCCACCCCAGGTATACCAAACTCACTGTCCAAATCCTTCTTCAACCAGCCTCTTCCTTAGCAATGTTCCTCCTTCTCCCTTATCCCCTGTAGCCTCAGTCCCCTCATCCCCTCCCTCTGGGGCCTGACAGGAAGTTCTACCATGTCTGGCTGGGCTGCACTGTCTTTTACTACTAAGTCACAGTGTAATGTGACTGACAACACAGCTTGGTAGGGAAAGTCTTTAAAGGCTTCCCCAATAGGCCCAATAGCTGTTTAAGGCAGGAAAACTGTGCAGCTCAAGCTAACCTTCCCCTGCACATTGTAGTCCCAGTCCGATTAAAAGTCCTTGCGAAAGGGACCAGGATACAATCCAGGCAGCCTGTAATGTGTAGGTAGGCCCTCAGTTTCTTTCATTACCTGTGTGTAAAATCCTTCACCTAAATCTTGGCAGTAAAGTGATTTGCTTCTCTGACGTGTACTGAAAGATTTTAAGCATAAAGCATTCTATTGCCGTCTAATTGTACTAGCAGGTAAAGGAATCTGCAGCATATATCTCTAATTGAGAGTGTAAGGCTGTATGTTTTATTTTCATACTTACACTGCAGCTATTTAACCAGAACTTGGTACATTCTGAAATTATAGGGGCTGAGGAGAGAGATGTTAAGTTTTTTTTTTTTTTTTAAATAGAAGATTTGGTGGGCGGAGGTCTTCTACATGCTCTGAATATTTGAATTGGTTTGCATTAGATCAATATCTCTCACACCCCCCCCCTCTTCAGTCCCACTTATCTCATTGTAATTTGTTGGTGTATTTATGAGGCCTTTATTAGGACAGGACAGATTTATTTTTAATTTGCTTTAAATTGTTTATGCTCTTTTAAAATGCATTGTATCCTCTGTATTGGGTTTTCTGTTATCTGCCTGGCAGTGATAAAGTGTTATGGGCTAATGAGTACATTAAGATCCTGAGCCATTACATGGCCTGTGCTAAAATGTGAGCTGCAAGATGAATGAGAGGCAGACAGACAAGGCAGAGAATGAATCAGGAAGACGTGGGGTTCAGCTGATCATTTGTATCACAAATAGGTCACTGATAATCACATGTCACTTCCCTCAGAAGATGAGACATTGGGCGGCCTACACACTGTGCGAAATGTCTGCATGAGTTCTGTTGCTTTCTGTATTTGAGAGACTGGCTTTGTTCCATGCTTTGATGCTGCACTCTTGTGTGACTGCCTACTTCAAAGGAACTCACCCCTCCTTTTTAAAAGGTATTTTTTTGCAGCTTATGCAAAAACATCAAATAAATTGTGCAGATCATTTGAGACTATTGATGATGACAATGGCAAAATGGATTGTGGTGTTGTTAGGGTTGCCAAGTCCAATTAAAGAAAAATCTGGGGACTTTGGGGGTGGAGCCAGGAGACTTTGGAGGTGGAGCCAGGAGACATTGGGGGTGGAGCCAAGAACAAGGATGTGACAAGCATAATTGAACTCCAAGGGAGTTCTTGCCATCACATTTAAAGAGACAGCACACCTTTTAAAATGCCTTTCTTCCATAGGAAATAATTAAGGATAGGGGCACCATATTTTGGGGCTCATAGAATTGGACCCTCTGGTCCAATCGTTTTGAAACTTGGGGGGTATTTTGGGGGGAGGCACTAGATGCTATACTAAGAATTTGGTGCCTCTACCTCAAAAAATAGACCCCCCAGAGCCCCCAATACCCACGGATCAATTTCCTATTATTCCCTATGGGAATCGTTCTCCATAGGGAATAACACACACACTTACCAGATCTTCCTCCAGACAACTCTACTTCCTGTGAAAACGAAAGCAAAAGAAAGGGAGGGGCCGTTCTCAGAAGCCCTTTCTGCTTCCTGCTTCCTGCCCAGCCTTAAAGGGGCAGACATTTTGCAAACGGCTCAGGAGCTCTACAACATGAAGCCTAAAAGTACGTTCTCCCCCCCCTCCACCCCCGCTTCCAGAGTTTTGAAGAGCGGGAGATGAGGCTGCGAACCCAGAACTCTCCCGCCAGAGCGGGAGGTTTGGGAAGCCTAGGTGTTGTGCAGCATGTGTCTGTCTAGATAAAGTGTGCTGTAACTGGCATCTGCTGTAATAATACTCCATTAGACTTGGATGTTTTCAGTTGATATGGAGGCTCAGACCTCACCTATCATGGGAGCCATTCCCCAACTGTTTCTTCCTAGGACGCATTAAGACCGTTTTGATAAACATACCATTGACCCAATTAATGCATAACTATGCTTGTCTTGGCAACATCTTTTATGTAATGAAGGCATTTTCTGAGTCATCTGGAACCTCTCTGTAGTTCTTTTAGATGTGTAGTCACATTCACTGGCCTGGTCAAGTGATACTTATATGCATTAGTAGAATGGGCACAAGAGGCCCAAACAGATTACCAGTTCAGCCAGCTCTGACTAGTCTGGGAACAAGGACTGGAAAGGGAGTAGGTATGCGTCATGCAGTGGGCCTTTGCTGAATGTAGGAATTTCTTAATGCTTTTCTATAGTTTTACCAACAAATCAAATTAAATACATGAAAGGCAGTTTGAAAATGCATCCGTTTGCAATGTTTGCTTTCTGGTGCACTATGTCCTCCTGCCCATTAGAGGGTGTTGTTGGCAGAGTATCAACAAGCAAAGGTGCACTACTTTATTAAATAGTAGATGAAGCTTTATTCAGGAACTAACATACCTGATAATGAAGAGGACTAGCAAAGGTAGGGTCCTAGCTATGATAAGATAGAAGGAACAGAGGAAATTATGTTTCATTTTGTTATAAAGCACCTGGTTGTATAACAGGAACTGTAGCTAAACCACAAGGTCAATAGTTTATGCGGAAGGAAGTGCTGCTTAGTCACAAGAAGATATGGGCTTGCATTCTAGGCTTTAGAAGCGGGGAAGCAAAAGTTAATGAGTGCCAGGAATGAGAAAATAAAAATGTAAGGTTTAACGGCCGTAAAAGTGTCAAGCATATCTTAGGGAAATAGGGAGGGGGGAAAGACACGGGGTGCTCACGTGTTAGAGTGTACGGGATAGGACAAGCAGATTGTGAGACTGTGGGCTAATTGGTCCATGGAGCCAGGCTAGGCGTGTTAGGGGAGGCTTAAATTGAGCTGCACTGTGATGCAGACTTTGGAGATTTGGGTGGGTTTACTTGCCCTGATCTTCCCGTACTTTGCAAACTATGCAATAAACGCTTGCTTCTTTGACCCACACGTCCAGAACTCCTTTCTTATAATAGATAAATAAATAAATAAATATAAATAAATAATTATAAATAAATAGATTGGCCTTCTGGCCATTACAGATTTGGTGGCAGCGGTGGGATACAGCGACTCCTGAGTGAGGGTCCCAGCACCGACTGACGCCCTAGTCCTGGGCCCACTGGCCCCATGTTTGGCACCAGAGGACAGTCGTTTTCTCAGTGTTGTCTTGATGCCTCACGGCGTCTAAGGGTTCCAAGGTCAAGGGGGATGCCCCGTTAGAAAGACCTAAGGACAGTAAAGGTGGAAACGGAAAAAAGACAAAGGTTGAGTTCTGTAAGGAAAGCCCCCTACTTTTCATACATATGGACATCGTGATCCCCAGTATGGTTGCCAGGGTGCCTGGAGTTTTGACTCTCACACATCTGCTCTAAGAAGTGGACTTTGCTTACAGTTTCTAAGGCTTATGTGGATACTATAAGCCTCAGCTTTGCAGCAGCATTCTACATCTGGATGGGTGTTAGCCAGAACTACAGACGTGCTTCCAGCTACTCCTTGTGTGCCCAGTCTTGGCCGCTGCAGTAAAAGAAGCCACACCACCATGAACTGTACAGGCAAGCAGTTTCCAGCCTGTTTCCATGAACCAAAGGCTAACACCACCAGAATCCATCTTGTTTTCCAGATTCCGTCTCCAGCATCTGCTTCAACTTTTGCATAAGGCAATCAAGCTTATCCAGGCATGGATCCTGCCAGACCACTCAAGCCTTTGTCTAAAGAAACCCAGGACAAAGACTGGTGTCAGGAAGAAGACTAAGAAAGAGGAAGACCATCTCCTGCATGAGCCAAGTCTTTTGTATAAACCAGCCAGTATTTGTCTAGGCCAGTATTTGATTCTCTATTGTCACCTTTTCAGATAAGTCCATCTAATCTTAAGTGTTCCCCACCCAGTAATCACTTCTATCCTGTCACTTTGGAGCCTACCCCACGGCCTGTTTCAATCTGGAAATTCTTTCAGGTACCCAGGATCCAGGCAAGTTCATTGGTCAAGACAGGTACCCAATTGGGTGCCACCAAGGGACTTGCTATTGGCTCTGCAATAATCCAGCCCTCCTGGTCATTGCAGAGCCTTCCCTTTCTCCTCCCTCCTACCTCTCATCCCTTGAGGGCTCAAGGGAGTCCTTATAACCTCTGACCCAACTCCACTCATGTGTGCTTCTATCAGTAACCCACCTTCCGCTGCATAGATCCATCCCCGATTCCTGATCAGTTTCGGGTCCCTTTCACATTTCCTCGCTTGTCACCCATTGGAGCCTTCCTCGAAGACTACGATAGGTAATATCACCCTGTATGTCTACCCTTTTATGTTCCCCTGTTGATCTATCTATATTCCTAGGACTGTATGTGTGATTGTATATGTGTTTTTATCTTGTAAGAAAGACTATATTTTTCTCAATAAATTATAATTGGTTTTACTAAATTAGAGTCTCAATATCTAAGCATTACTTTTCTGGACGTGTATTCTTGTATACATTGGTAAAAGATTCCTAGCGAGCCAGGTGCCCACCTAACTAATTCCCCAACCTCGTTTGGAGGGCATTTAGGCTTACAGTTCCCTCAGGATTCTCCACTCGGGCAGTTGTGCCAAGAGTGGGAAAAATTCAAGGATTATGGAGTCTGTAAGGAAATGGTAGTTAATAAATGTTTAAATGAGTGGCCACTCATTAGGGATTTTCCATGGGGCCACGTTTGACCTAAATATGGTACTAATGATAGGGGAGTAATAAGAAATATGGAACAGTATTGGCTCCGCCTGGAGCCGAGACGTGAAGTTCCAGATAATCTTCACTGTGTAGATGTGTGGTTGGCTTTTACGTCACAAAAGGTCGTGATGGCTGTGGGGAGGAAAGGAGAGACGGGGCATGAAAAGGAAAAAGAGGAGGAAGAGAAAAGGTGGGACCCCTTGGATCACCCCCCACCATACCATTTGCCTAATGTTCCACCATTGGAGGAGGATAACCAGCCCCTCCCTGAGGGAGAACGGGGCCAGCACCCCACCTCAAATGAAGAAAGGGTACGGATTAACCACAGGAGTTGAGAGACATTATTCAGAGAGACCAAGTGTGGGGGAATAAGAATAAGGAAGCACAACAAAAAGCACAGGTAAAGGAAAGAGAATCCAATGTGGGGAGGAAGAAATTAAAGGATGGGAAAGGGGAAAGTAGTGAAGAAGAAGACAAGACTAGTGAAGGGGCGGTAGGGGGAAGATTTGCTCCCCTCCACCAGGTCCCAATGGGGGATGGAGTGGGATTTGTGGATGTGCCTCTTACCTCCATGGAGTTGTGGACCATCAAATTACAACTCTTGCCCCTGTATGAGAACCCTAAGGTGTTCCGGGACAAACTTGATGGGTTGCTGGGACCCTCGGTATATAGTCCGAGTGAATGAATGCATATTTGCAAACAATTGGTGGGAACTGAGGAGACTCGTCAGGCGCTCCGTACCGCTTGAGCGGAGTGGCTCAAAGAGGGGAATGATAGGCAGGAAGCAGAGTCCCTGAGGGTCGTACCGGAAACTACTCCAGAAACTCTGGATGTTCAAACCCCAGAGGGACGCACCTTTTGTGTCACCTATAGGGGACTCTTGCTAGGAGGAATCGTTAAGATGATACGTAAAGTCTTTAATCCACAAAAGGCTTTTGGACACCCACAGAAGAAGGAGGAAAGCCCTCTCGAGTACTTAACGAGGCTGAGAGAGGGGATGTAAGCGTTTACGGGGCTAGACCCTGACTCTGGGGAGGGAGAGGCAGTCCTGAAGCTCCAATTTGTATCAGGAAGCAACGAGGACATTAGAAAGAAGTTGCAGAAGATAGATCGGTTGATGGAAAAGACGCTGCAGGATTTGGTGGGCGAGGCGCAGAAGGTAGTAGCGAGAAGGGAAGAGGTGGAGGAAAAGAAAAAGATTAAGCTGACGGTTCAAATGGTAAAAGAAATGTAAGGTTTGATTGTGGGAGGAGAAAACTGGAGACCGGGGATGGCGGTGACCCCACCCAATCTTTGAGGTGGAGACCGGAGATGGCGGTGCCTGTACCCCCATCTTTGGGGCCAAGGGGAAAGTACAGAGCTTCCCTCTGGAGGCCTGGCAGGGGACGAGGTGACTGGCTGCAGGAAAGGGGAAGAGGAGAATACCGACTACCCCTTCCCAGGGACATGTGTAAGTTTTGTAAAATGAGAGGACATTGGGGCCGCGAACGCGGGTCAGGGAGAATACAGACCACCCCTCCCCAGAGACATGTGTAAGTTTTGTAAAATGAGAGGACATTGGGGCCGCGAATGCCCTAACCGCTGGCAAGGCTAGGCCGAACTTCACCAGGTGGCCACCATGTACGACGGGGAGAACGAAGACTAGGGGGGTCGGGGCGTTCTGCATTTTGGCCCCACTTCTGCAGAGCCCATGATAACCTTAAAAGTGGGGCAAAAAGGGCAAGAGGTTACTTTTTTTTTTTTGCGTTTCAATGGCCACACCCCGAAACTGGGATCCTGAGCAGGTGGCAATGGGCAGTTATACCACAGGGATACGCTGAATCCCCCTATAGCAGCGGCCGCCTCACGGCCTCACTGGACCTCTTTTTCTCAGTCTCTTCGGGGTATTTTACTTGTTTATTTGATGGGACCACAGCAGCTTTGTTTGTTCTCCCCACAAAATATAGGCTCTTGAGAACTTTAACTTAAACCACAGATTTATTGTAACACAAAGTCTTAAACTGGGGATATGGGAGATATTTACACAGGCTTATACGTTGCTCGGTTGTTTCAGGCTTTACAATCACTTTTACTTTCTTGGAGTCTCTCACAGTTACACAGTCCACAGTTTCCCTATAACTTGCTCTCTCCACCTCTAGCAAAGGCTTGGCCTCTTGGGAATGATGTGCCAAGTCTCACCCCTTGACTGGAGTCTCTCCTCTCAGCCCTCTTGGTGTCTCAGACCCACATCCACTCCCTCAACCACCTCACTAGATCTTCAGAGTCATCTATAGGTGTTTGTGACCGTTCAGGTCTTAACTGACTCACACACACACAGCCCTCTTGGCTGGTTTTGTCGAGCTTGCAGTCTCTGGAAGACTTCCCAGTCTCCGCCTCAAGCTCCTTCACAGGATCAGCTGTCCTCTCAGCCTCTCTGGCAGGCTCGAACTGACCCTCTCAGTCTCTGTCAGGTCCCCACTGACAGACTTCTCTGACAGGCCTCCACTCTGTCAGACATCAACTTGACTCAAAGACTGCCTCAGCTGTTTCTCTCACTCAACTTCTTTTCCCTCCCTGAGAGCTCCGAGCACTTTGCCCCCACCCTCAGGTCACCTGACGCAGGCCCTGTGCGTCTTCAGTTTCTGGTTAACCCCTTGCTTTCCGTCACATGTCCCTCCCCCTTTTGAGACATTGCGCAAGGCAAAAGGTCTCAGCCTTTTGCTGAGCAATGGGACATGGGCACACTTGCTTGGGTTACACTATATTGTAACACCACCCTTTTGTTATAACCCCAACTTCAAAATTATATGCATTCTTCATCAGTTATACAGACTAATATTCTTTAACACTACTATACAAACAGACTCTTCAAACTTTACATTCTTCTTGATAGTGCATCTGCAATCACATTTTGCTTCCCAGGGATATGCTGAATGTCAAAGTTGTAATCTTGGAGCTATAAACTCCACCTTATGAGTTTGCTGTTCGTATCTTTCACCTGGTTCAACCATTTCAGGGGAGAATGATCTGTACACAGTGTAAACTTCCTTCCCCATAGGTATGGTTTCAATTTACCTATTGCCCACACAATCGCTAAACACTCTTTTTCAATTACTGAGAGGTGTTGCTCTCGGTCCAATAACTTTCTACTCAAATACAGAACTGGATGATACAGTCCTTCCTCTCCTTGCTGACTTAATGTTGCTCCTATCCCAACATTAAATGCGTCAGTAAAGAGGGTAAACTCCTTTGAAAACTCTGGAGTTCTCAACACTGGTTCAGTGGTCAGAACCACTTTCAGATGTTCATAAGATTTTTGACACTCTGCATTCCAGTTTACTGGATCAGGGTTCTTCTTCTTGGTGCACTCACATAGCGGTGCTGCTATCGCGCTAAACTCAGGTATAAACCTCCTGTAGTATCCTACTACTCCCAAAAATGCTCGAATTTGTTTCTTGGTTTTGGGTCTGGGCCACTCATGTATGGCTTGCTCCTTTCCCCAATCTGCTTTGATCTTACCTCCTCCTAGCACATGCCCTAAATACTTAACCTCGGCCATGGCTAGTTGACACTTAGATGCTTTGATGGTGAGACCCGCATCTTTCACTCGTTGTAACACAATGGCCACATGCTGCAAATGTTCCTTCCATGTAGCACTGTAAATAGCAATATCGTCAATATAGGCAAGAGCAAATTCTTTCAGTCCCACTAACATCTTATCAATTAATCTTTGGAACGTGGAGGGAGCGTTCCTTAACCCAAACGGTAATACAGTAAACTCAAAGAGTCCCTCTTTGGTTACAAAAGCTGTTTTCTTGCGATCTTTAGGATCCATAGCCACCTGCCAATAACCTTTTGTCAAATCTAAGGTGGTAATAAAATTGGCAGCTCCAATTGCCTCGACCAACTCATCTATGCGAGGCATTGGATACACATCCAGTACTGTGATCTTATTCAGTCTTCTGTAGTCCACACAAAACCTCATGGTTTTGTCCGGTTTGGGTACTAGGACTACAGGTGAGGCCCACGGACTTTCTGATGGTACAATCAACCCCAATTTCAACATTTCTTCTACCTCCTGCTGTACATACTTGGCATTCGGGCTGGTCACTCTATACGGTTGGAGTGCCACAGGCCTCGAATCCCCTGTGTCAATCTTGTGACACGCTAGGTTTGTCTTACCTGGTACATCTGAAAAAATTGTTTTGTACCTTCCCAATATCGTTTGTAATTGGCCTCTTTGTTCTCCATTAAGAGAAGGGGCGAACTGAACCTCATTAATGGTATCTTCCTGGGATATTTTCCCCCAACCCGACAATTCAGTTCCCGCACCCACTCCCTTCTTAGCAATCAAAACCAAATTACCCCTGTCAAAATAAGGTTTTAACATGTTGACATGGAACACTTTACATTGTTCACCATCTTCACTTAAGTTCACTACATAATTCACGTTGGAGACCTTATGGGCAATGGTATAAGGTCCCTCCCAGGCCACGTCTAACTTGTTCTTCTTCCTGGGCTTCAAAACCAGTACTCTGTCTCCTGGCTTGAACTCTCTGTCTCTGGATTTGGAGTCGTACCACTGCTTCTGCTGTCGTTGCGATCTTCTCATGTTGTCTGCAGCAGCCGTCCTCACCTCCTGCAGATGCTGTTGTAGTTT
Organism: Heteronotia binoei; assembly: GCF_032191835.1. Lineage (NCBI taxonomy): Eukaryota > Metazoa > Chordata > Lepidosauria > Squamata > Gekkonidae > Heteronotia > Heteronotia binoei. The sequence continues at coordinate 86,408,741 of NC_083225.1, forward strand.
GTGTAGGTAAGAGATGACATCTGTCTCCTGGATGTCCTCGTTCCCGGACCACGCCTCTTTCAGCACATCAAGGGGTCCTCTGGCTTGCCTTCCATATAACAGTTCAAATGGGCTGAACCCGGAACTTTCATGGGGTACCTCCCTGTACCCGAAGAGCAGGTGTTGCAACCTCTGGTCCCAATCGTTGGGATGCTTGTATGCGTAAGTCTTTAGCATATGGTTCAGGGTGCCATTAAACCTTTCATTGAGTCCATTTGCTTGTGGGTGGTATGCTGTTGTGGTCACATGCCGGATTCCACAAGCTCTTAACAATTCTTGTATCACATTTGACATAAATGTGGTGCCTAAATCAGTCACCATCTCTTTTGGAAAACCCAATCTTGCAAACACATTCAATAGGGCTTCCGCTACTGTCTTTGCCTCAATGTCCTTAAGTGGCACCGCTTCTGGAAACTTGGTGGCATAATCTACGATGGTAAGGATGTACTTGCTTCCCCTTCTGGTCACTCTGGAGATAGGACCAACAATATCCACTCCTATCTTCCCAAAGGCTTCTGTGACTATAGGGACTGGCTGTAATAGACCCTTAGTTTTGTCTAGAGCTTTCCCCACCATTTGGCAGACCTGACACGATTTACAAAAAGCCCTTATGTCCTTGCCCATGTTTGGCCAAAAGAACCGTTCTTGCACTCGGTCCCTTGTCTTATTGATGCCAAGGTGAAAGGCCATGGGTGATGCATGAGCCAAATCCAACACTTGCATCCTATACTTTCTTGGCAGGACTAATTGCTTCTTTCTTTCCCATACTATGTTATGTTTTCTTTTTAAGGCCACCCGGTATAGTTTCTGGTCTATCACTTTAAATTGGCATGGGTGTTCAATTGTGATCTCATTATCACTCACCCCAGTTCTCTGCCATAGTTCCTTCAGGCTGTCATCTTGTTGCTGCTCTCTGAGGAATTCTGCAGCAGGGATGGTCTGCAACATTGTTTCCTCTTCTTCTGCTGGTTGCTGTACAGCCACCTCAGGCATAGGCGCTGGCTCTGGCCTGCTTCTTGTAACAATGTTTACAGGATTAGCTTGCTGTCTCTTTAACTCAGCAGCTAAATCATTGCCCAATAAAAGCGATGTTCCTATGTCACTCAGGACTCCCACAATCCAATCACCTTGGAACTCTCTATACTTGATAGGAACTTCTTCCAGGGCCACTTCAAATGTAGGTCCTTTAATGCCTTTTATGGTGTAAGTTTTCCCAGGCAAATACTGATGACTTTTTACTAATCCTGGCTGTACTAGGGAAACCTGCGCCCCTGTGTCCCTATAAGCCTTGACTTCCTCGTCATTTACTGTCACAGTCTCAGTATATTCCTCACTCAAACTTTCCTGTACCTTCCACACTTTCAGAACACTAGCGGGTCTTTCTGGTGGTGTGTTCTCTGGAAGTGAGGGGTTTGTCTCTACTTCTTTCTGTTGACCCTGTACCATTTTAACTGTCTTCGCTGGTGGGGTCTTTTTTCCTTTTTCTGGGCAAAATCTGGCATAGTGCCCTATTCCCCCACATTGGAAACAAGCAGCCTGAGTCTTTCTGTAAGGGGGTGGACTGGACCGCTTTGCAGGGCTGTTGTTACCCGCCCCAGACTTCTCTGGAGAGTTCCAGACTCGGGGTTTTTTAGTTGGAGCAGTCCACATTGATCTCCCTAGATCTGATTCAATCTCATCTAGAATCATAGCTGCTTCTTCTATTGTCTTCAATTTCTTGTCTCTCAGAACCCACCTATACTGAGAGGGGACTTGGTTATAAAACTGTTCCAAGCCCACTAAGTTTTTCAGGTCTTCTAAAGTGGAAACTTTACTCCCTTCTACCCATCTGTTAAGGGCTCTGTCTAACCGACAACCTAGTTGAGAGTATGTTTCCCCAGGCTTTCTTCTGATTTCTCTAATTTTTTTTCTGCTTTGCTCTGCTGTTAAGCCAAAGCGGACTCTGACCCTTTCCTTGTACAACTGATAGTCAGAGGTTTCCTCATCCCTCAGTTCAGAGTATATTTCACTCAACTCTCCACAGATCTGAGGTCTCAAATAAATCATTCTGTCCTCATCAGCAACTCTTAAATCTTTACAGGTTCTTTCAAAATTAAACAAAAAGGCTTCTACATCATCCCCTTTTTGGTACTGGGGGAATTTCTTTTGTTCTACAGTGAAGCGCCTTTCACTTCTAATATCACGTTGAAACTCTGGCCTTCCCTGAATTTCCTGGAGTTTCAAACTGTACATTTTTTCCTCATGTTCTCTCTCTCCTCTCTCTGATTCCAGCCTAGCCATCTGCAATTCTTTCTCTCTTTCTGCTTCCCTTTCTCTGTATTCTCTCTCATTTTCCCTTTCTCTGCATTCTCTGTCCTCTCTTTCTGATTCCAGCCTAGCCATTTCCATTCCTTTTTCTCTTTCTCTATTTTCTCTTTCTACTTGAATTTTGGCCATCTGAATTTCTTTTTCTGCTTCTATTCTGGCCAATTCCAACTGTATTTTCATAGCCTCTATGCTCTGACTAGGATTCTCCTCAGGAATCTCTTCTTGTGTCTGCCCATCCCCCATGGCTGTGGTAGTTCTCTTAGGAGGAGCCATTTCTGACAGGAATTTTTCACAGAACTGTCTTAATTCCTTTACTGCAGTGTCCCTCTACTTTCTGTGTGTCTTAGTGACACTTATTTTGGGGGTTTCCTTCGAAATCCCAACGCTGGCAACCAATTATAGCAGCGGCCGCCTCACGGCCTCACTGGACCTCTTTTTCTCAGTCTCTTCGGGGTATTTTACTTGTTTATTTGATGGGACCACAGCAGCTTTGTTTGTTCTCCCCACAAAATATAGGCTCTTGAGAACTTTAACCACAGATTTATTGTAACACAAAGTCTTAAACTGGGGATATGGGAGATATTTACACAGGCTTATTTGTTTCAGGCTTTACAATCACTTTTACTTTCTTGGAGTCTCTCACAGTTACACAGTCCACAGTTTCCCTATAACTTGCTCTCTCCACCTCTAGCAAAGGCTTGGCCTCTTGGGAATGATGCGCCAAGTCTCACCCCTCGACTGGAGTCTCTCCTCTCAGCCCTCTTGGTGTCTCAGACCCACATCCACCCCCTCAACCACCTCACTAGATCTTCAGAGTCGTCTATAGGTGTTTGTGACCGTTCAGGTCTTAACTGACTCACACACACACAGCCCTCTTGGCTGGTTTTGTCGAGCTTGCAGTCTCTGGAAGACTTCCCTGTCTCCTCCTTAAGCTCCTTCACAGGATCAGCTGTCCTCTCAGCCTCTCTGGCAGGCTCGAACTGACCCTCTCAGTCTCTGTCAGGTCCCCACTGACAGACTTCTCTGACAGGCCTCCACTCTGTCAGACATCAACTTGACTCAAAGACTGCCTCAGCAGTTTCTCCCACTCAACTTCTTTTCCCTCCCTGAGAGCTCCGAGCACTTTGCCCCCACCCTCAGGTCACCTGACACAGGCCCTGTGCGTCTTCAGTTTCTGGTTAACCCCTTGCTTTCCGTCACCCCCCCAACTATCTTTAGTGAGACTCTGGGTGAGGTGCTACAGAAATGGGAAGTCCCAGAGGGATGTGTGCTGGTTACTTATGTAGATGATCTTCTGCTGGCAGGAAAAGAGGAACAAGATGTAAGGAAGGGAACTATTAGCCTGCTCAAAACCCTTGGGGAAGCTTGGACACTATTTAAAGCTATAATCCTAGAAGCTCAGATAAAATACATACCACAAGTTAGGAAAGGCACAAACAGGCATAAGAAAAGGCCTGCATGGTTAACAAACAAAGTAATGGAAGCTGCAAAAGGTAAGAAGGACTCCTTTGGGTGGTGGAAAACCAGTCCAAGTGAGATTAGTAAAAGGGAACACAGGCTGTGGCAAATCAAATGCAAGACTGTGATCAGGCAGGCAAAAAGGGACTATGAGGAGCATATTGCAAAAAACATAAAGACCAACAATAAAAATTTCTTCAAATATATTAGAAGTAGGAAACCAGCCAGGGAGGCAGTGGGGCCCTTGGATGACCATGGGGTAAAAGGATTACTGAAGGAGGATAGGGAAATGGCTGAGAAGCTAAATGAATTTTTTGCCTCCGTCTTCACTGTGGAAGACGAGAACTTTTTGCCCGCCCCAGAACCACTAATTTTGGAAGGTGTGTTGAAAGACCTGAGTCAGATTGAGGTGACAAAAGAGGAGGTCCTACAACTGATAGACAAATTAAAAACTAATAAGTCACCGGGTCCGGATGGCATACATCCGAGAGTTCTGAAAGAACTCAAAGTTGAACTTGTGGATCTTCTAACAAAAATCTGTAATCTTTCATTGAAATCTGCCTCCGTTCCTGAGGACTGGAAGGTAGCAAATGTCACCCCAATCTTTAAAAAGGGTTCCAGAGGAGATCCGGGAAATTACAGGCCAGTCAGTCTGACTTCAATACCGGGAAAGTTGGTAGAAACCATTATCAAGGACAGAATGAGTAGGCACATTGATGAACACGGGTTATTGAGGAAGACTCAGCATGGGTTCTGCAAGGGAAGATCTTGCCTCACTAACCTGTTACATTTCTTTGAGGGGGTGAACAAACATGTGGACAAAGGAGACCTGATAGATGTTGTTTACCTTGACTTCCAGAAAGCTTTTGATAAAGTTCCTCATCAAAGGCTCCTTAGAAAGCTTGAGAGTCATGGAGTAAAAGGACAGGTCCTCTTGTGGATCAAAAACTGGCTGAGTAATAGGAAGCAGAGAGTGAGTATAAATGGGCAGTCTTAGCAGTGGAGGACAGTAAGCAGTGGAGTGCCGCAGGGCTCAGGACTGGGTCCCATGCTCTTTAACTTGTTCATAAATGATTTAGAGTTGGGAGTGAGCAGTGAAGTGGCCAAATTTGCAGATGACACTAAATTGTTCAGGGTGGTGAGAACCAGAGAGGATTGTGAGGCACTCCAAAGGGATCTGTTGAGGCTGGGTGAGTGGGCGTCAACGTGGCAGATGTGGTTCAATGTGGCCAAGTGCAAAATAATGCACATTGGGGCCAAGAATCCCAGCTACAAATACAAGTTGATGGGGTGTGAACTGGCAGAGACTGACCAAGAGAGAGATCTTGGGGTCGTGGTAGATAACTCACTGAAAATGTCCAGTGTGCGTTTGCAATAAAAAAGGCCAACGCCATGCTGGGAATTATTAGGAAGGGAATTGAAAACAAATCAGCCAGTATCATAATGCCCCTGTATAAATCGATGGTGCGGTCTCATTTGGAGTACTGTGTGCAGTTCTGGTCGCCGCACCTCAAAAAGGATATTATAGCATTGGAGAAAGTCCAGAGAAGGGCAACTAGAATGATTAAAGGGCTGGAGCACCTTCCCTATGAAGAAAGGTTGAAACGCTTGGGACTCTTTAGCTTGGAGAAATGTCGACTGCGGGGTGACATGATAGAGGTTTACAAGATAATGCATGGGATGGAGAAAGTAGAGAAAGAAGTACTTTTCTCCCTTTCTCACAATACAAGAACTCGTGGGCATTCGATGAAATTGCTGAGCAGAAAGGTTAAAACGGATAAAAGGAAGTACTTCTTCACCCAAAGGGTGATTAACATGTGGAATTCACTGCCACAGGAGGTGGTGGCGGCCACAAGTATAGCCACCTTCAAGAGGGGTTTAGATAAAAATATGGAGCACCGGTCCATCAGTGGCTATTAGCCACAGTGTGTGTGTATATATAAAAAAATTTGCCACTGTGTGACACAGAGTGTTGGACTGGATGGGCCGTTGGCCTGATCCAACATGGCTTCTCTTATGTTCTTATGTTCTTGGGAGAAGTGGGACTTAGAGTTAGCAAAGACAAGGTGCAATTTGTAGAACAAGAGGTGTCGTATCTAGGGTTGGTTTTGAAAAAAGGATCCAAGTGTATCTCCCCCTCCTGTATTCAAGGGTTAGTGGATTTGCCACTCTCTTCCACACAATGAGAATTGCGAGGGCTGTTGGTGGATACAATTATTGCAGGCAGTGGATTGAGGCTTCTTCTGAAAAGGCAGCATCCCTGTATGAAATGCTCAAATAAGGGATGCCCTATCATTTGGAGTGGGAAAAGAAGGGCAAAAAGGCAGTAGAAGAACTTAAACAGGCCCTCCTTCAGGCCCTGGCATTAGGGCTCCCCAATTATAAGGAGAAATTACATTTAGCAGTAGACCTAAAAGGGAATTTCATGAGGGCAGTCCTTTACCAAAGGAGAGAAGGGAAACACCGACCACTAGGGTACTTCTCGGCTCTACTGGATCCAGTGCAACAAGGCTGGCCAGTATGCCTCCAACATTGTGGAGCAGCAGTCTTAGCTCTAAAAGCAGCCAGAAAGATTTTCTGTATGGGCTCCATAGTCATACACTCAATACACAACATCCGAACAGTCTTGACTCAGGCTGCACGACCACATTTGAGTCACGCCCGCTTAACCCAGATGGAAGCTGCCCTGTTAGAACACCCAAATTTGTCTCTGGTTATATATGCCCAGCCTGACCCTTTGCTTTCCTTGGTGGGGTGGAAGTCGAAACAAGAAAAACACGATGGCATTGAAATAATATCACTCCAAACAAAGGTTTGGGAAGATTTAAATGAGAACCCCAGTGAAGGGGGATGGGATTTGTTTATAGATGGAAGTTCCAGGGTGATTAATGGGGAAAGGAGGACTGGTTACGCTATCGTGGAAGGTCGTACCAGTCTGGTCATAGAACAAGGGGCCCTACCCCCTTCCTGGTCAGCTCAAACAGCAGAACTATATGGAATGAAAAGAGCACTAGAGGTGGGGGAAGGAAAAGATATTAACATCTATACAGATTCCAGATATGCTATGGGAGTTGTACATACTTATGGAAAAATCTGGAGGGAAAGAAGACTGTTAGGAAAAAGGGAAAAGCTTTAGCCCATGAAGAGTTGATTAAACAAACCCTTGATGTCCTTCTCCTGCCAGCGCAGGTGGCTGTCATATATGTACCAGGACACCAGAAAGGTAACACCTATACTGCCAAAGGCAACTGATTGGCAGACATAGCAGCCAAAAAAGCAATCTTTAAACCCCAAACAATGCTACCTGTGATTCCTCAAGGACTGAGCACCCCTGAAGGTCCCCCCTTAAGTTTACTGACAAAGAAAAGCAAATAGCTGAAGGGGAAGGGGCAGTGGAGACTAAGAGAAAATTGATCAACCCCAATGGGAGGGAATGGCTACCAGAAAGAACTGCCCGTGAAGTGCTAAGGGCTTTGCATGAGGGAGAACATTGAGGAGTAGAAGGTCTTTTGGACGCCTTCCAGCAGAAGTATTTGGCTTACAGGGATGGACTTTGGCCAAACAAATTCTGAGAGGATGTGTAATTTGTAACCAGGTTAACAAGGGAGGATGGTCAGAAGGACAGAGAGGGGGCCGACCGTTACCCATCAGAACATTTCAACATGTACAAATGGATTTTATTGATCTCCCGCCAATTGGGAGGCTTAAGCATGTCTTGGTCCTCACAGACCAATTAACAGGGTGGGTTATGGCTTTCCCCACTGTAAGCACCAGTGCTGCAATGGTGGCTAAAGTCTTGTTAGAAAAGGTTATACCTGAGGTGGGTCTGGTGGAAACATTTGATACAGGCAGAGGACCATCTTTTGTGGGGAAAATAGTTAAGTTGGTTCTAGAACAGCTGGGAATCAAACTTAAATTACATACTCATTGGCACCCCCCTCATGTGGACAAACAGAAAGAATGAACTCTACTTTAAAGAAAGCAATAAAGAAATTAGTCTTGGAAACCCAGTTGCCATGGACTAAGGCAACTTGCTCTGTTTGCTGCCTGTACCAAACCAAGGGCTGGGTTAAGACTTTCACCATTTGAAATGCTTTATGGATTTTCTATATGGCAAGTGATGCCTGACAAAGCCTCAGACAATTTACATCTAATCAAAGACAGTTTTGTTCGAAAATACTTGCAGTCTCTCTCTGTACTTTTGTCTCACAACAGGAAGCAAGGTTTGATCCACCTCACGCCACCACTAGAAGTCGCTGTTCATCCATTTAAGCTCGGCGACTGGGTGTATGTGAAATGGTGGGACTTGCAGCCACTGGGACAGGCTTGGGATGGCCCTTTCCAGATCTTGCTGACAACAGAGAGCTTTGTCCACACCGCTGAGCGAGGATGGAGTCATCACACCAGGGTTAAGGCAGGCATCGAACCAAAGAACTGGCAAGCTGAGCTACACCCTGACGAGCCTCTGAAGTTAACCCTGAGGGCCGATGGACCAGTGGGACCTAACAACTGAAGACAATCCAGCTTGGACACCCGAAGACCGGTTTGAAATTTTGCAGGACAATTTTGTGATTTTTGATTCGTGGCCGCCTGATTATATTTTGTGGGAAGGGGAGTATTGTCCATTTTACAGGGGTGTGATAGTAGGGGAGCTTATTCAAAGTTCCAGAAATTGGGGAATAGTTAGGTTTCAGCACACAAACCCCAATATGCATCAGAAGAAAAAGGTGAGGTTTTTATTTCACTCCTTTCAAGAACAGTGGAGAGTGTGGAAATGTTTGAGGGGGGGGGCAGAAAAGGCAACCCTGTACCAATGGGAGCTCGGACAATTGTCCAACCCCAGGACGTGGCATGAACTGTATTGGGTGAAGTGTGCCAACCCCACCGATCCTCTTCATGGGGACATGGACGATTCCTCAGACCCGAACGATGCAGAGGAGGAGAGATGGGAGGGCATGCTGGACCATGGCTTGCGGCCCTGGGACGAGGGAGATCATCAAACTTGGGAACACTTGTGCTCGGGATACTAGTGATTAGTCTTCCTGGCACCCTGGGTTCTCGTCATTGCCCATGTCTCCAACAAACCCAACAAGGGAGAAAAATTATGCAAACCCTCATGTATCACACCCATTATAAATGTGAGGGGAAGGTCTCCCAGTGTACCTATAATCAAACTCAATACTCCATATGTGATGGTAAAACATGTTTTGACCCAAAAGCTCCTGTTTCTAGAACATGGATTGAAGTAAGGTTATACAAAGGGAAAGGCCCTCTTATTACCCGAACCCTGTATAGACCTGAGCACCAGAGACATGTGGCGTTAACATTCGATGCTTGCTTTGACAATCATTGTTGGGGTCTTGGTTGGGAGAGAAAATATAGGTTAGAACATAAGTATATGGGATACAGCGGAGTCGCTTGGAAGGGATGTAACAACTATGATGAGTATTATGTCCCATGGTGGTCGTGTGTTACATGGGCTACCTGGTTAACTCAGGAAAATATGCAAAGTATGCTACCTTAACAAAAGGAATTAGTCGTTCAAATTGCTCCCTAGGAACTTGTAACCCCGTTAATTTTACCATCCTTGATGTGAAGCTGTGGGATTCAAACAGATTATGGGACAGAATCTTTGGGCTGAATATAGATGCAAAGGGAGAGGACCCAGGAATACATCTAAAGATAATAAAGAAGGAGAAACAGATTGCAAGTATAACCCATCATGTGTACCATCACTTTTGGGAAGAAATGTCCCAGGATCCTTGGCCCACTTCAGAACAAACCCAAAACTTGTTCCTAGAATTAGCAGAGAATGTAGCTGTGTCTCTTAATTTTTCTAGGCCCAAGATGGGAGCTGGGGTTATGGAACTCTGATTTATTTACTCAGTAGGCTTATAAGGTTGCAAGCAGTAGTTGAACTTATAACCAATGATACTGCTAAAGCTCTTACTCTCTTAGCTAGACAGCAAACTAAATTTAGAAATGCTGTTTACCAAAACCGGTAGGCTTTAGATTACCTTTTGGCCACTGAGGGAGGCTTGTGTGGGAAATTTAATTTGTCTAACTGTTGTTTGGAAATTGGTGACACTCAGGAGGTGATGGTGGAAATAACCAATAGAATGAAAGATTTGGCCCTTGTGCCAGTGCAAAAATGGTTGGGGATTTTAGACACAGAAGGATGGCTGGGAGGCTTGTTTAATAATTGGAAGTAGGCCCTAATGATGGGACTTCTAATAATAGGAGGGTTAATGATTATTCCTTGTCTCATACCCCTGATTCGACACCTGGTAAAAGGAACGGTGGAAGGTATGATGGGTAAAGAACCCCAGGCTAAGCAAATGCTATTAGTAGACAATGAAGAAATGATCCCGATGTTAGAAAGTCTCCAGAAGTAACAAAATGAGAAGGTCGTAATCAAAAGAGATATGGGATTGATAAAATAGAAGGAACAGGAAATTATGTTTCATTTTGTTATAAAGCACCTGGTTGTATAACAGGAACTGTAGCTAAACCACAAGGTCAATAGTTTATGCGGCAGGAAGTGCTGCTTAGTCACAAGAAGATACGGGCTTGCATTCTAGGCTTAAGAAGCGAAAGTTAACGTGTGCCAGGAGTGAGAAAATAAAAACTTAAGGTTTAACGGCCGTAAAAACGCCAAGCATATCTTAGGGAAATAGGGAGGGGGGAAAGACATGGGGTGTACACGTGTTAGAGTGTATGGGATAGGACAAGCAGATTGTGAGGCTGTGGGCTAATTGGTCCACGGAGCCAGGCTAGGCGTGTCAGGGAAGGCTTAAATTGAGCTGCACTGTGATGCAGACTTTGGAGATTTGGGTGGGTTTACTTGCCCTGATCTTCCCGTACTTTGCAAACTACGCAATAAACGCTTGCTTCTTTGACCCACATGTCCAGAACTCCTTTCTTATAAATAGATTGGCCTTCTGGCCGTAACAGCTACATCACTAGCTGAGAGATGGACAGTTAGATTAAGTGTGGAACTACTGATAAAAAGCAGGTTATTGACCCCAATAGTAGCCATTTGTACACAGACAAGGAATAGCATTTAACAGGAGGTAAGGTGTGACCTTACTATTCTATCTAATTGTCTTCTTGCTGCCTCTTGAAAAGTCTTCTTCTCTTCTCTGTTGTACACCAGACATTACCTATTCCAATAGATGTGTATGCAATTAAACTGCCCCATGTAACTGTGAGGGCACAGAGACACTGCAGAATAGGGTTGCCAGGTCTTGCCCAGCTGCTGGTGGGGGAACTTCTATTTTTTTTTTTTTTGGCCCCATAGAGTTTTTAACCAAACTACTAGTTTCCCCATACGATGTGCCCAGCGTGATTACATCACTTTTGGGTGACATCATCATGCGAGGCATGTCAGGCACTGACAAAACTCTTTGGGGGTGGGGGTCTCCCTACGGGCCAATCCTGTGCCAGTGGGTTGGAGGCCTTTAAATCAGGGGAAAACCCACCCCCAGAAGGAGGTTGGGAACCCTAGTGCAGAACAAGCAAGACAATTTCTTCTACTCTGTTCCACTATTATCAAGGGACAAAGTTGTGGAGTGTATGTGTGTGTGCACCCACCTCTTCCGAAACAGTCAGTTCTACCCTCACAGACTGACAGAATGCCAGGCACTGTGTTAGGGATGCCAGTCTCCTAGTGGGACTTGGGGATCCCTCAGAATTACAACTTTTCTCCAGACTACAGAGATCAATTCCCATGGAGAAACGTAGATGAACACAAACCCAGAATGTTTCCCGTTGTCCCTAGTTTTTTAAAAATAGTTTTTGGTTTGCCAGGGTAACTAGTTAGATGATGAAACAAAGTTTGAGGCATCTTTAAGACCAACCAAGTTTAATTCTGAGTATAGGCTTTTGTGTGCATGCCCCTTTCTTCAGATGATAGTTATCTAATTTTATTGATATCTCTCTGGTGTATTTCCCCTCAAATCTCCGAAGTGAGTAAGGAAGTATGAATTTGCTGCTTGTGTTAATGAAAACAGCCTCAGGATTGTTTTTCTTCCCACACAATTTTGCACTTTACATTGTCAAATTATTAGAGATCAGCACAGCATGGAATGGGTAAAAAATAAAGATAGTCTCCTTAGGCAGAAAGGCTAAGATGATGTGTGGATTCCTGGGAGTCAAATAAAGAGCTTGGGATTATGAAGGAACAAAGGATGTGAGTGCAAAATCTTTGAAGAAAGGCTTGCCTTGTTGATTTCAAGGCTTCCAAAATACATTCAGTGAGGCTTCTACTCTATTCCTGGTTTTACAACAAAGAGCAAGTACATCTGTCTTCATCCATTTTAACATAGGTCACATAATATATCATATAAGAAGATACGAGTTCAAATCAGCTCAGATAAGACTCTTTATTAGCTTGGGTGTCATTATCTTTCAGCCTATAACCCACATTTATAAAAACTGAATGAATCTCTTTGCTGGAGTGTTGTTACAGGTAAAATTGATCAGCATTCATGGCTCCTCATTATAGTTGTCTTCAGATCATATGTGTATGGTCTGAAATTTTAGTTATTTCAGTTATCATTCAGGGAGGGAACCATATTTTGATGTGGTGGTAAAGCACACAACTCAGTACCTGACAACTTTAATTAAAAGATCACAGCCAACAAGGCTAGGAAAGATCTCTGTCTGAGACCTGGAAAAGCTGCTGCCAATCAAATTAGACAGTACTGCCCTGGAAGGACCAATAGTTTGACTGTATAAAAGGCAGCTCCTTATATACCAAAGGTTTTTTTTAAAAGGATGAGTGCCATTATGTTAACAGTGCCTGCTGGAGAAATTTCCATGCAAAGGAGAGGAGATGTAGAAAGAACAATATATGAGTCTCTCTCTGCAATAAAGGCGCAGGTTTCGTCCTCAGTTATGCTGATGCATTTACAAGACCTGAAAATGTTTAATTACAAGTTCAAGTAGCTCTTTAAAAGCTTGCATGATACAGCAGGTCATTTGACAAAATTGGTCTTTGCTCACATTATCCTGCATCACTAAACGGCACTAAACTCGGATGAACATTTGCCAGGATTAGCACTGCTGTGCTTTGCAGTTGGTTTAGTGAACCTCTTTTAGGCAGCATGGAGAAGCTAATGCTCTTTGCTCTCAAGCTTTAGTAAGCACTTGGGGCCAGATCATCCCTTTCCAATTTTGCTGCTGGGAGCAGAAAGCCAAATAATGCAGCTCAGAAAACAGTGCTATCAAGGGAGCTTATCTTATGTCACTGCTGGTTCCTGTTTCTCTGGTCTTGTGGAAAAGCTTCCCAAGCATACTCTGCAATCTCATGGCTAGGCAGGATAAAGCCACAGTACAAAAGAGAGGAGAATGTTATAGTCTTTCTTAATGCTTTGTTTCTGACCATAAAATTGCTTAACACATATATGCTGTAGTATACAAAGATTTGCTGAAATTATTCTAAGTCCCTAATCGGTGATTCCTCTCATGAAGTGACTCCAGCTATGAAACCTCAGCTGGTGAGAAGGGTTTTGTTGCATTTGTTACATTGTGGCAATAAAAACTGACACATGGCTAACAGTGTCTTAGGTTCAGGGCTGTCCCTAGACTGTCTGGCACCCTAGGCAAGGCTAACTTCTGGCACCCCCACCCCCCGCACTGATAATGTCACTGAGTCCCAATTCGGTGCCCCCAGAAGGCTGGCACCCTAGGCAATTGCCCAGTTTGCCTAGTGGCAGGGCTGGCCCAGCTTAAGTTATATGTTTCCAGTAAGAAACTGGGAGCTGGCAAGTATTCACTAAGCATAATGGAGGCCTACTGAATTCTCACTTCTCCATTCATTCAGCCCTGTTGTTTTTCTGAATTAGATACATGTATGTATTAGACTGAGGGGAAGAGAAGTATTTAATGTAGCCTTGTTAAGCTCATTATGAAAACAGAGCAATTTGATCTTGCTTGCCTTTCCATTTTCCGCTGATTCAGAGTCATTGTGTTTGCTAAAACAAACAGCAGTGGAGGAGTAACATCCATAAACTAATTGAGTCTGGACACAGAAGCATATGGTTTTCTGTTCTTTCTGCTGTATCTTAAGATGGTATACCACATGTTGTGCCCAGGTCTGTGTGAACTGCCTACTAGTATATCTGTATCTCATCTTTCTCATATGCTTAACTTACAGCAATCAATCAATCAATCAATCAATCAATCAATAAAACGTGTGTATGAAGCAACCCTTAGGGGTCTGGCAACATAATCAGAGCTGAGAAGTTCACTTTAGCCAATAACATCTGTTTAAAATATTATTGTTTATGGGTACAATCTAACAAATACTTTTCCTACATTACCTCCACTCATTTCAGCAAGACATGCACACTGAGGCTTTACAGCAGTCAGTGCTTTATGGACTGTTCATTCTCTCACCTTAACCTATCTGTCCTCAAGAGGTCATGATATGTGTTAGATTCAATTTTAAACAAGACTGTTTCTAATTTTTCTGCTGCATGTTGTTAGCATCCAAGGGAAGGCTTTTGGTTTTGTAATGGCAACAATAGAATGAAATAACCATTTTAATTTTACCTGCCAGAATGAAATACTGAGTGAAACAATGACAAATACAGAAGCTGAATGGCTTCTTAAAGAGAAGAATTCAAATAAAATTTGTAGAGTGCTAGACTTAGAACAGAACTGTTGATTCACATCCTTGCCTCAGTCATGAACATAGGGCCAAACTACATGAAATAGCATATTGCAATGCTCCCATATCGATGTTTTTAAGTAAGACCACATGACACTTTGGGCATTTATATATGCTTTTCTCTATAGGAGTAAATAGCAGCTTCAGAGGGGTATGTGATTCAAATCAGGAAAACTGCATGAGAAAACACCTTCACAACTACTACTATCCCATCACCATTCACTCCACTACCAGCTCACAGCTGTGTTTAACTTGGTAAAAGTGATAGATCTGGCCACGATTCTTCCAGTTATTAGGCTCTGATTGTTCAGCATGCAAAAGTCAGTATTTTTGTCTTTAATCTACTTTTGGCTTTGGGAAAGCCAAAGTAATACTTTTTTGAAATATTACTTAGAAGACCAAACACCTTATGCTCACATGCTCCATCTTAAAAAAAAAAAAAAAAAAAAAGCTCTGAAGCCACCTCTACAATTTAAAAAAACCTCTACAATTTAAAAAAAAAAAAAAGCTCTGAAGCCACCTCTACAATTTAAGCACATACAATCTCATGAATCATTAAAAAAATCTGTTTCAGAAATGTTTCATGGTACCAGACCTTCTTGGATTCCCTGACCCCAATAAAGAGTGTAAATTTCTTCCCCTAAAACATGTTTGGTCCTGATGTTGGAAGCAATTCCAAGCATGAATTAAAGTGCTACCTCCAGTGCTGAAGTTAGTAGGCTCCTGCTCAGTCCTTGGACAGCAAATGTGACAAACAAGCAAGTAATGGAGCACATAAAACCAGACATGCCACTGAAAGCAAAAAAAAATCACAAAACTGCAACTGACTTATTTTGCCCTTGTAATGTGAAAAAACTTACTAGAAAAAGCAATTATGCTTGGTTTGGTTAGTGGCAAAAGAAAACTATGCCACCAAAGAACATAGTGGCTAGACACCATAAAAGTCAACACCAGCCTGAGCATGGAACAACTCAAAGAAACAGTACAAGATTAGAAAATATGGAGAGAGCTGGCCCATAGAATTGCCAAAAGTTGGACATGATTAAATGGTTAGCAACAGGAACAAGTTTATCAGACTATAGTTTCCAGGGCCCCAGGTCAGTTGCTGCTCCTCTGCCCCCCCCCCCCCCCGCCACTGATTAAGTTTGCCCGTGCAAAGCGTGCACTGATGACATTCACAATGATGTCACTGTCATGCCCCCCCCTCCCAACTTTGCAGAGGCCACCCGAGGCTCTTTAAATCCCTCCTCTGAGGCTGCACCGCAGCCCGATCTTTCCATTGGGCCATGGCTGCAGTGTGACCCCTGAGAAGGAGTTTAAAGTTTAAAAACCCTTCTATAGTGTCATATGTATATTTTCCCTTTATATTTTACAGTGTTTAGCACCACAGACAACATTTTGTGCACATGTTGATCAAACTTATTACAAGTCTGAATCAACTCTGAGATCTGGTTGCTGAAGTTCAGACCTCAGTAGCTGTAGTTGGAGCCTTTGTCTGCACTAGAGATGTTTAAACATGTACTGTTTGGTGTTGTTGGGTTTTTTTTACCAATCACAGAGAGACCTGATTTTTCAAGAGTTGCTTTGATAGCTTGTTGATCTGTTCATGAGCATTCATCAGACTGTTGCACTGTATTCCTACCAAGCTATTCAATGTAATTGTTGTTTCATGCATCCATATTCTTACACAGTCTGATTGAGTTCTGCTAACTTCCCCATCCTTTCTGTGTAACTTCATAACTTGTCACCAAAGGCATTTGAATAGTCAATTAGACCCTTTATAAATTACATAAAACAGTAATCAATGAATGCTGTGTTTCTCTAAAACCCTTCTCTTTGGTGTTCATCTAAGTAGTCCTTAGTGATGTTCATGGCTGCTGATCAGTTTGAATCAACATCTTCGCATATGTGTAGTTTTGGGAAAACCAGGTGCAATGCACTTTGCCATCTTATTTCCAGCTTCAAACATGATAAGGAAAGATAGAAGGAACTGTCCTGAGAAAACCTTGTTTCAGGGAACTCCATGGTTCTGCAAACGGACTCCTGGGTCAGACTAGGTCTCTTTCTAAAAATCAAAACTTAAAGGCAGTTTTTGTACCTGCCTTAATTAAGGCATAAATTTATATGCCAAATCCTACTATTATACATCTGAATTATATTTGAGCTTTTAGTATCTGAAGAATTTTTTCTCTCTTCTCATAGCTATGATCTTTTTTAAAAAATCTATTCCATTGTGTAATTAGTTTTAATTTATTATTCTTTATTATTCTGTATTCTTTATGTATAAGCTGCTTTAATTAGCATTGTGTTATTATTATAAACCAACATGTCTACTCATCAGAAAGATGGCAGATAATTTTTAACAAAAACAAATGTGTACAAGGGATTTTATAGTTATACATCTCTCAGTGGCTGAAAATATTGAATTCTGTTCAACATATGCTATTTTGTACATTATCAGTTCTTATGTAGCTGTTTTAGAAAACAGAAACACACAGTTATGAAACTAGCTTTATGTTAAGGCTATAATTTGGTTGTGATTACTAAAAAAGATACCACACCAACAGTGAAACACATGGATTTTGTGATTTTTAGATCGCTGTCAGAGATGACAGAATCCACCTTTATCCAGTCTAGAACCCACCTTTATCCAGTCTATTCATGAGACTTCAATCCCTTTAAAGTTAGCACACTACTGTAAGTATAAAGCTGGTTCCTTTACAGATTTACTTCTTTCTCGCCAGTTCAAATTTACTCCTCTGTGTATGAACTTCCCTGTCATTTAATTGTGTCTACCCCCCACTCTCTAATAAGAATATTCTAATTCCTTGCTTTCTTAGGTATGTGGAACAGCCGGATAACAGTAAAATGGACCGTGGTACCAAGGCTTGAAACAAAACAAGATGCAACTTTGCTGTCCTATATACCGTTTTCGCACACAGATTACCTCACAGTCACAATCCTGTTCCCTCCGCAGCATCTGTCAGATTTCCCACATCTGCGCCAGAGTTACAGGAAGTGCTGCGGCTTTTGCGTAGCAAATGTAAACTGGGTTTTAGCGGTTTACGTTTGCTACTCAAAAGCTGCGGCACTTCCTGTAACTTCAGTGCAGATGGTGGGAAATCCGACCAGACGCTGCGGAGGGAACAGGATTGTGACTGCGAGGTAAACTGTGTGCGAAAACAGTCATGGATTCTAGCAATACCATCAGAGTTTAATTAATTTATTTTTTATCAGATTTATATCCCGTCCTCCCCTGACAGGCTCAGGGCGGCTAACAACAGTTTACAAACATTAGCAAACATATTAAAATCAGATCTATAAAAACATTTCCGTATATATTGGCATATATAGTCCATATATATTAATCCAGTGATTAATATATATGGAATATTATAGCAGTGATATTATAGCATTGGAGAAAGTCCAGAAAAGGGCAACTAGAATGATTAAAGGGCTGGAACACTTTCCCTATGAAGAAGGGTTGAAACGCTTTTGGCCACTGTGTAACACAGAGTGTTGGACTGGATGGGCCATTGGCCTGATCCAACATGGCTTCTCTTATGTTCTTATGTTCTTAACCAGATCCTGAGGAGAAACACTGCCTTTTGTTCTGAGTTAGATCTGTATTCAATGATTTCTTTAGTGGAGAGTCAGGTCAGAGTAACCTGTTATCATTTCCCTACTTTTTGGGGTACAGGAGTAAGAAACTAGGAGTTGAGCAGGAACCAATTTTTATATTCTAGCATAAACAGCAAAATTTTTATCATCTTTCCTTCCTGAGTGAAATTATCTGAATAAGAAATCCAAAGATACCCTTCCTTTCCAGTTTGTACATACCTTATAGTCAGGTGTAAGCTTTTGTGTGCATGCACGCTGCATTCAAAAGCTTATAGTCAGACTAAAACTTCATTGGTCTTAAAGGTGCCACTGGGCTGAAACTTTGTTCTGCTGCTACAGATAATCACAGCTATTCACCTGAAACTATTTTATAGTCAGGTGCCAAATGATGTGAAAGGTGATGTGAAAGAACTTGCCTTAGGCCAAGGAGAGCTGCTTTCAGTCAATGTGGACAATACTAGTCATTCCTCACAGAGAATGACTATACATCCTCTATATGGACTATACATTCTTTGTATTTTTATGCATTCCTCTCCCCGCCCCACACTGTAAGGACTACACATCCTATGTATTTTATGCACTCCTATCTCTCTCTTTTTTCTCTTTTCAATAATATAATGGAATATTGTTTGTAACAGAATGCAATACATAGGTATAGAAGATTTTTTTCAGACACAACACATCTAAGAATAACATACAGGTATAGTATTTAGAACAATATATAGCAATTGTTACCTTCATACTTGAGGGGAGGCAGAGATTTCCCACAATTAGAAAAGATTCTCTTACACACTTATCTCCTATTTTGACATATTTATTGCTTCAACTGTTGCTTTCCCTTAATTGGATCCATACAGATGTTGATCCCATGCATTTCACTTGTTGTCCCTGCTTTGTCTCAAAATGTACACATCATGTTATATGCTAATTTGTTTTTTGTTTTTTCCCTCAACCCTGTCTATAGGTCTGAAGTTCTGAATGCTTTTCTCCCATGTCATTGTATCTGAAGAAGTGTGTGTTTACACATGAAACCTTATAGCTTGAATAAAACTTTGTTGGTTTTAAAGGTTTTATTCTGTTGCTTCAACCAACATGGCTACCCACCAGGATCAAATACTGACTCTTGTAGGCCAATAGTGTAAACGAAGTCAGCTTTAGAAAAATCTCTTCCTTCACTCTATCAGCACCGGTCATGGTTTTATATTTTATTTTAATTTTATAAACTGTCATGTCCATCCTTTGTTGCCTTTAAAAAAAAAACTTTTAAAAAACCAACTCGTCTGGCCTTTTCTTGTAAGGAAGACATCCTATAAGATTTTTTTATTTTATTTTTAATTTTTTTAATGGCACAAATCCATGGAAAGTAGGTCTGTTTCAGTGCAATCCTGAGGTGGAGGCATGTCAGTTGTATCAGGGTGCAATAGTTGATATAAGTTTTATGTTTGATTGTATGCTATTGCCTCTTTGAACCATGTGGCATTCTGGGAAAAATGGAGATTCTGGGGGGAAACGGAGGAGACTTCACTGCTGAAGTGATTTTGTTCTGAAAGAATGCTAATGTTTTGTGTGTCTTTAAGAAATAAAAACCAACTTCTTCTGTAAATCCTGCTTTCCCCCGATTGGAATGTAAAATTTTGGTGAGCCAGCCCAGGAGAGTTTAAAGTGAGGGCCTTTTGTTCTCCAAGAGATGAACTTACCTTTGCTCCAGGAAAGCGAGGATCTTAGAAACTATGAACTTACTGGGAAGAAAAAATATATGTGGTGCTCCAGAGGAAGGAAGATTGTCCTTTGTATGAAGTACAAGCGGAAGTAGGCAATGGAAATGTGCAAGTTCTTCATAGTAACTTCTGACAGCCGTGTAGTTTCCTAGCCACAGATACGGGATCTGTACTCAGAGGACAGAATCAAACTTCCAAAGGGCACAACTAGAATAACTAGAATTCAAATGAAAGCTGTATATTCTGGCTGCGATGATTTGGACTCTGTAACGTACTCGATCGGGAGACGCGAGTAGGGCAACATTCTTTATTAGGAGCACGTTGCAAGAGAGAGAACACGCGGGCTGGGTCCCGCTTATGTACAATCCCCGGTACAGCCTACTGGACAGGTCAGGCCAATCCAGACCTGTTAAACTTCCCGCCACCGCTGGTGATTGGCGGGGGACTCCGCGCCCCACGCTGGAGGCACCTGGGACCGCCCAGACGCCTCTGCGTGAGGACGCGTATGGCTGCCGATACACTACACCCCTTCCCCCCTGGTTAATGAACATAGTCCTTAAGGTACGCGGGAGGTTGGCGCTCCCTGGTGGACCGTCGGGGGAGGTCCGGTGGTGGGGGCGCGGCTTCCGCTGCTGGTGTGTCGGTGGGCCGTGGTGCGGCCGGCGGCTGCGGGTCTGGTTCCGCGGGTCTTTCGGGCTCTGTTGGTCCCGGCGCTTCGTGCGTCGGTGTAAGAGGTGTTGGGGCCACGTCCTCTGGTCGGCCCCTAGTTGGCTCCTCCTGGGAACTCGCCTCTTCAGTGTCCGTGGGTTCCTCCGGTAGCGTGCGGCGGCGTAACTGGTCTATGTGCCGCCGTAATACCTGGCCCCCCTCGGTTGATATATCGTAGTGGCGGGACCCTGTTACTCATAGCACCCAGCCCGCCACCCATTCGGGCCCCCTGGCATAGTTCCGGGCGTATACCGGGTCGCCCGCGAAGAAACCCCTGGCTGCGTCCCGGACCTCGGGACTTCCGCGGGTGTCTGGGGCCCTGTCGGGGTGTAGTCTGTCTAGGCGGGTTATGAGCTTGCGCCCCATGAGGAGCTCTGCGGGACTGACCCCTGTGACCGGGTTGGGGGTGACCCTATTATCTAAAAGGAATGCGGCTAACCTGTGGTCCCAGTCGCCTTGCACGATTCGGCTCAGGGCTTCTTTGGTTGTGTGGACCATCCGCTCTGCCTGGCCGTTGGTGGCCGGGTGGAAGGGGGCAGACCTTATGTGCCTAATCAGATATCTCTGGAGAATGCATGGAAGTCCGCCGAGGTGAACGCGGCCCCGTTATCCGAGACTATGGTGTCCGGGATACCATGTGTGCATAAGACCCTGCGCAGCGCTCGGATTGCGGCGGCGGACGAGGTGGACCCTACAGGAATGACCTCCAGCCATTTGGTGTAGGCGTCCACGATTATCATGAAGATCTGCCCCTGGAACGGCCCCGCGAAGTCGAGGTGGAGTCACGACCATGGCTTCCTGGGGGACTCGGGCCGCGTCTCCTGACATGTCTGGCACCTACGGACCCAGCTCTCAATCTCCCCATCCATCCCCGGCCACCAGACATAGCTCCTGGCTAACACCTTCATTCGGACTATGCCGGTATGGGTCTCATGTAGGGATTCCAGAACACGCTTTTGCAGCGGGGGCGGTACCACCACCCTACTTCCCCATAATATGCACCCTTTGTGGGCTGCTAGTTCCTCCCTCCTGGTCTTATAAGGCTTGAACTCTTCCCCCATGTTCCCTTCTGGCCAGCCCCTCACCACCCAGTCGAGCACCCGTGCCAGCGTCTTGTGTTTTTGGGTGGCCTTGGCGACCTCCTCTGCGTGGAGGGGCTGCTCCGGGAGGCTCTCCATTAGCATGACCTGGTGTGCGGGGGCGGGGTCTGGGCCCATTTCAGGAAGCGGCAAATGGCTGAGCGCGTCTGCGTGACCCATAGCCTTGCCGGCCCGGTGGACCAGTGTGTAAGTGTAGGAGTTGAGGAATTGGTTCCACCTCAACACGCGCTGTGAAAGTATTTGGGGGGTTTGTTGGTCTGGGGCCAACAGACCTAAGAGGGGCTTGTGGTCCGTGGCAATAGTGAACCTCCGCCCGTACAGATATTCATGGAACTTGCGGACCCCCGCCACGATTGCCAGAGCCTCCTTGTCTATCTGCGCGTAATTGCGCTCGGCTGGTGTAAGTGTACGGGAGTAGTACGCTACCGGTACCTCCCTCCCATCCGGGAGCTGGTGCCCCAGGACTGCTCCCACCCCATAAGGCAACGCATCGCAAGCCAAGATGACGGGGAGGCCCTCGTCAAAATGGTGGAGCACCGCATTGGACACCAGGACGTCCTTGACCGCCTGAAACGCGGCGGCCTGTCGTTTGCCCCAAACCCACGGGGCTTTTTTGTCCAGCAGCCGGTGAAGGGGCTCTGCTAGGGCTGCCTTGTGGGGGAGGAATGAATGATAAAAGTTCAGCACCCCCAAGAAACTTTGTAGCTCCGCTTTGCAGGTGGGGGCCGGGGCTTGCACGATGGCTCGGGTCTTTTCCTCCGTTGGGTGGATTCCTGCCGCATCCACGGCGAAACCCAGGAACTCTACCCGTGGGACCCCCAGCAAGCATTTCTCCCTCTTGACCTTGAGCCCCGCTGTTTGGAACCGGCGGAGCACCTCTCTTAAGCGGTTGCCGAATTCTTCGGGGTCCGGAGCGGCGATTAAAACATCATCGAAAAACGGCTGGACTCCGGGGATCCCTTTAAGGAGAGCGTCCATTATACTCTGGAAAATCCCCGGAGCGACGCTAACACCGAACTGTAGCCTCCTCACCCGGAAGGCCCCCCTGTGTGTCACAATGGTTTGGGCCTCCGCCGTCTTCGTATCTACCGGGAGCTGTTGGTAGGCCTGTGCCAGGTCCAGCTTCCCGAAGATCTTAGACCCCGCTAGGGCCGCCAGGACGTGGCTCACCACTGGCACTGGGTAGGGGTTATCCTGCAGGGCCTTATTTATTGTGCACTTATAGTCGGCACAGATCCGCACCTCCCCGTTTGGCTTGATTGGGGTTACGATGGGGGTCTCCCAGGTGGCGTAGTCCACCGGCTCCAGGACACCCTGGGCTGTGAGGCGGTCTAGTTCTGCCTCTATTTTTGGCTTCAGGGCGAACGGGACCCTCCTCGCCTTGAGCCGAATCGGCCTGACCGTGGGGTCTAGTGGTAGGGAGATGGCCGGCCCTTTGTAGCTCCCGAGAGAACCATTGAACACGTCAGGGAACTCTTGGCATATCTCCCCGAACCCCCTGGGCGTTAGGGTTTGCCCCACCCCCTCCAAGCGGATCCCCAAGGGTTTGAACCATGCCAGTCCTAGCAGGGTGGTAAGCTGGCGCTTTACCACCAGGATGTCCAGCGGGCTGTAGAAGGACCCCCGCTCAACTTGCACCCGGGCCCACCCCACGATTTGCACCGGATTCTTCTGAAAGTCCCAAAGTATGAAGTCTGCCGGCCTTAGTTGAAGCCGCTGGCGGGGGCACAGTTTCCTCAGGGTTTCCTCCGCTATAATGGAAATGGAGGAGCCTGAGTCCACCTCCATTTGGCAGGGGTTCCCTTCTATGAGGACCGCCATTTTAATTTTGTCGGGGGTGGCGAGGGGCAAGCTCAGTACCTGAAGGGCTGTGGAGTCTGCGGAGTGGAATTCTGGGCGGTTGGGCTTAGCTCGGCAAGCCCGTGCAATGTGGCCGGTCTTCCCGCATCTCCGGCAGTCCCAGGTCCGGTACTGGCAGTCTCTCCGGTCGTGGGGGTCGCCGCAGCTGGCGCACTTGGTGGCAGGAACCCTCTCCGACGCTGGGGGTCGATTGGGCGCTCGGGGGCGTTGGGCTGCTCTTTGGGCGGCCCGGCGGGGCGACGCAGCTGGTGGGCTTCTCCCTCCTCCGGGCGGTCGTGGTCCAGCGCCTCGTGGTGGGCGGCGTCTGTCCGGGCCTTGGGAAAGATCCTGGAGGTCCTCTCGAACGCCATGGCTTCGTTGAAAGCGCTCTGGAGGGTGAGCTCTTCCTTGGCGAAGAGCTTCTGCTGGAGCCTCTCGTCGCGGAGGCCCCATGTGAAGCAATCGGCCAGGGTGTCTTCCAGCTGGGGGAAGTTGCAGTTCCCGGCGATCCTGCAGAGGGCCACCAAGTAGTCGGCGGCCAATTCGCCTGCAGCCTGGTCCCTTTTGTGGAACAGGAACCGGCGGGCCACCCGCGACGGCTGAGGCAAGAAGTGGCCTGTGAGGAGTCTGCTGATCTCCACGAAGGACTTCTCCGTGAGGCGGGCGGGGGCCGAGAGACCTTTGGTGATCTCGAATGTGGCCGCCCCGCAGACGCTCAGGAGAACGTCCCTCTTCATGCTGTCCTCCGTGACTTTGTTGGCCCTCAGGTAGCATTCGACCCGTTCCAGGTAGGACTCCCAGGCCTCTGGATTCGCGGGGTCGAACGGCTCGACATGACCGGTGGTTCCGCCCTGGTTGGCCATGGTGGCTGCGGCGGCGGTCGTGGCCTGGTGGTGCCCTTGGTCTCCTACGTAGCCGATGAGGCTAGTATCCCATCCTCGTCGCCAGTGTAACGTACTCGATCGGGAGACGCGAGTAGGGCAACATTCTTTATTAGGAGCACGTTAATCCTGACCTGTTAAACTTCCCGCCACCGCTGGTGATTGGCGGGGGACTCCGCGCCCCACGCTGGAGGCGCCTGGGACCGCCCAGTCGCCTCTGCGTGTGGACGCGTATGGCGTGTGGACGCGTATGGCTGCCGATACACTACAGACTCTGACTCCAGTTCCTTGGATGATGAGCAAATGGATTGCCTAAGACATGTTTTCCTACTAGGTATGACACATTGCACAAATCTTAGTTCTGATGTACAGATATTTACTCCTCATGATCAACTGGAGATTCCTCTTGCCACTGCCAATGATACCACCATGTTTCAGCTTACAGGGTTACCTGAGCCAGATATTAAAGAAACAGCCCCTTCTAATACAATGGACTGCAGTGAAATGGCAGCATCTCCAAAGAATGCTGTGGGTTCTCCAGTTATAGAGAGCCCTAGATGCTGACATATGGCCAGTTAGGAAATCTCATACCAAAATTTTCCTTTAATTCTGGCACAAATGACTATATCTTGGTATTGCTTTTTACTACCAGATGCCTATAAGTTAACTGCTGTGGCATATATCAATATGAGATTTTTTTTTGAGGGGAAAGAGTGTGACAGGGAATAATAGTTGATGTAAGTTTCATGTTAAATTATTTTATGCTACTATCCCTTTAACATTGAACCATGTTGTATTCTAGGGGAAATGGAGGTGGCAGTTAATTCAATGTTGAAATCAGCATGGGTAATAAGACAGGAAACCTTGGTCTTGATTAAGTTCAGGTGAATGCATTGTCTTCATTATCAGTCTGTAAGCAGTCTTTCTTTCCAATCTCCCTTTGAAATTCCTTTGTGAGAGAACTGTTACTCTAAGGTCAGCAACTGAATGCCCTGAAAGGTTAAAATGTTCCCTCACTGCTTTTCTGATGTCCATTAATTTTTTGTTGAAGGGACCAGTCTGTTTGTCCAATGTAGATGGTGGAAGGGGATTGATGACATGTGATGGCATAAATCACATTAGAGGATAAGCAGGCATGTGAATATGAATATCAGATGTGGCTGATGTTGCTGGGTCCACTGATGGTATTGCTAGAATCTATAGGAGAGCAAAGTTGCATCTTGCTTTGTTGCAAACCTTGGCATCACAGTCCATGTTACTGTTAAGTAGTTTATCATTTCAGGTGAGAAATTGTTTTAGGTTAGCAGGCTGTCTGTAGTCAAGAAAAGTGTGGCTTTGCAGAGTCTGTGTAAGTCAAATGTCAAGATACCACTTGCCAAGCTAAGGTTATTCCTTTCACCAACTGGAGAGCCAGTTTGGTGTAGTGGTTAAGTGTGCAGACTCTTATCTGGGAGAACCGGGTTTGATTCCCCACTCCTCCACTTGCACCTGCTAGCATGGCCGTGGGTCCACCATAGCTCTGGCAGAAGTTGTCCTTGAAAGGGCAGCTGCTGTGAGAGCCCTCTCCAGCCCCACCCACCTCACAGGGTGTCTATTGTGGGGGAGGAAGGTAAAGGAGATTGTGAGCCGCTCTGAGACTCTTTGGAGTGGAGGGCGGGATATAAATCCAATATCTTCTTCTTCATCTTCTTCATATCCTGACCATCAAGAATTAATTAGATTACTGATTGCATCAATGTTATATGTGCTACACCACCCAGATTCTGCTTACATTTGCTTCTCATGTACTGTTTCCAATATATCCATATTATCATCCATGTTATTTAATGTGCACAAGACAATGTGAGATGATATTGACTGCACAAGTGTCTATGCCTCTCCCAAAACATTACTGGGAAGTCAGTAACTTTTCTGTTCTGTGTGGCCCTGAAGTTCCATTTGTTTCTCCATTCAATATTGAGAGATTCCTGAAGATAAATTGCATTGCAATTCAGATGCAATTCAAAGAAACCACCCTTTCCCCATATTTTCACACCCATGAATATAGTCATGAATAGAACCATCTGTTTTGTTTCACTGTCTTGAAACTGAGACTTAACAGAGATGAAAATGGAGCTTGTATGAACTCAACTACAGGACATGGCAACCTGGAGTTGTTTCTAGACCCCCAGAGGTTTTCAGTTGGATTTCCTCTTCATAAATGAGAGAGGTCATTAGGTGATGTTTCTTTGTGGTGCAAGCAGAGAAAAGGTCTGTTGCCTCCGTCATATTCTGATAATTTTGTTTTCCTAGTGAGTTTACCATCGATCTAACATCACATTACATTTTATCCCCATTATAAAATGAGGCATAATGCAACTGTTTTTCATTAGTGCCTTGAACAAGCTGCACAGGAACTTTGTTTGGTCTGGGTCATGAAGGGGTTAGGAGGCTTGGGGCATTTATTAGTTATTACCTCTGCTTCCTGTACTGGAGTACGGTCTTCTCTACAGCATTCCATCTGTGTATCAGGACCAAGAACTAATTCCACCATCCTCATACACTCCTGAGACTCTCAAAAGAAGAGATGTTTAATCTCGATAAATTATCTGAGCTGATTTTGTGACATGAACTGTTACTCATTAGGGAATGAGCTGGCACCAATAAATTCATTTCACTTAACAGCCTCATAACATTTTGGAGTTAAGAGTTTTAGACATGAAAGGCATAAATTTGCCAGGAAGGTAGGGAAGGCTTCTTTTATCCTTGGGCCTTCTGCTAGAATGTTGCAACACACACTGCCTCAGCTAGGACAGCCTAGCTTTATTTTAAGATGAGTCTCCACTATCATAGGTAGTCCTTTTAGGTATGGGAAGCAAACTAAATTAAACTGCTTGTTAGGTAATATCTGTGTACAGGGTCAGTGCATGGGAGTAGGCCAAGTAGGTGGCTGCCTAGGGAGCCACCTGGCCTACAGTGGCACCACTGAATGCCCCTACCCCACCCTGCCACTCTTGGCTTCCTGGGTCTGTGCAGACCCGGGAAGCTGAGAGCAGCTGGGCAGTGCATTGGCGTGTACTTTCCTACAAGCCTGCCTTCCCTTGCCCCACCCTCATCTTCCCAGGTCTTCCTGGGGTGGGAACAGGGCCGGGGTCTAGGCCACTAGGAAGTCAGTGTAATATTTTGTTTGTCTAATTATTGGCATCATCTTATTTCCTCTGTAATCCTTTCACAACACTCCATTTGGGGCATAAATTCCTTGACTCAACTTAAGCCCTAGATGTAATTTTGCCAGCCAGTGTAACTAGCTGAGCTGGGCTATTGCCTACTAACATCAAGAGAAGCTTATAAAATGGCTCCACCCTCCCTATTCAGACATTTGATATGTGTTGGTGAGATTTACATGAAATTAGCTATAATAACCGGTGGAGGCTATTGCACAACCGCCAACAATTGCCCACCTCCTGCTCCCTCAGATGAAATCACAAGGGTGGGGAGAGTCTATTTGGATTTAGCGTGGGAGAGTTGACAAATCAGGGAGTGGCTGGCCAGCCAAGTCTGGCAGCCATCGCCATCCCTGAATATTCTGGTCCAGTACGAGCTCCCCACCCACCCACCCTCTTGTTAAGACTGTGGGATTAGCTAGTCACCAGTTATGGGGCTGAGCAGGAATTTTGGGGTCCTCACTCAAATTGGCTGTGAGGGGGCCTTTTTTCACCTGCTCCGCATGGTCAGAGAATGTGAGGCATAAATAGGCCTGGTATCACTGGTTAGGCCCTAAATGGGATGGTGGGAAAAGCACGGGTTGAAGGGGTTTCAATCTGGCGAGCACCCCGAGATATCAGCGATGAGGGGGTCCAAAATTGGGCTACCTAGAGGCTTGGCAGTCCGGGTGGCCTTGTTGGGGGCCTCTTCGGGACCAGGGGAGCATAAGACCAGCCTTAAGGCTTCATAGTCGTGGGTGGGGGTATATTCTCCCATCCCCTCTATGTATTGGTGTGTGGGCAGTGATGGGTAGGGTTCAGAAGCTTCCAGACCCAACCCTGAGCCAGGTGGGTTTGCCCTGTTAGGAAGCTTGCTTTGCACTTCCTGTTTGGGTTTTGGACAGTGCTGTAGCTCCCTAGTAAGGGGCATTTTTTTTCTCTGTTCAGGGTATAAAGGACCCCTCTGGGGGGGGGGGGTCTATGCCCATTAGTCTTAGTTAAAGGCTAATCCAAGATGACGTCAAGCACCTTTGGCTGTTGATTTCGGTTTGGGGAAGGTGGGGAACTGCCTTCAGATCTTGAAATCTGGCTACAGAAGGATACGTCTGCCGTTGTCTGCAGAGGATTAAAAGTCATTAATTTGACTCAAGCCTGTCGGAATCCAGACACTTAAGAACTGACTTATGATTGCAAGATAACAGATAACAGCCAGCCAGAGTGACGAGAGAATATCTGTTTAAGGTACTTTGGTCTGCTTATTTCTACTCCAAGAGTCCTTGAACTTTATCTAAACGTTGTGTGGTGTCATGCCTGCACCAGACCCAGCCCTTGCTAACCCAGAGCAGGAGCCACCTGAAACTGATCAGGCCACACCAGGCCCTAGCTCATCCCCTCCTGAAACTGATCAGGCCACACCGGGCCCTAGTGCATCACCTCCTGAATCCCCGCCACCTGTGAGCCGGCTCCGTGAAAGGAGACGGCAGGAGTTCAAAGACAGACGGAAAGAAGCACGCATGCATGGGAGGAGAGATCTAAGCCCGGAGTACTAACGAGTTAACAAGCCAGCACAGTATATCTGTAGTCCTGGCCTTAGGGCAAACTGTGCTGGCAACGAACGATCCTCCTCGGACGTGACCACGCCCTGCACCCTCTTGCCTGCTGAGAGAACCCGTTTGCTCCTGACCCGGCTTGAATCTTGGACTTGGAACTGGACTCTGCTTCTGCTCTGTGGACTGGCTTAGGTACTTTGAATATATTCGGCTTGCTTCCTCTGGCTTTTGACCCACTGCATTCCTGTGACGACGCGCCCTGCTTCTCCCTTCGGCTGGACTGATTTATGGTAGGGACTAATTAGGACTGCTAGATAACGCTTGTGCTGCTCCTTGAAAGCACCGTAGCCGGCTGCCAGCGTCCTGGCCGATTGCCAGGGCAACAGCAGCCGCCTGTCTCTCCCTGAAGGTCCGGGTCGTGACATGTGGATTATAAACAGTTGGAGTTGAAGCATAATTGAATAAAGATAATTACCTGTCAGGTTTGAACTTTGAAAGTAAAAAGGCTTTAGCAGAACTTGAAAGTAAAAGGAATCTGTTATGACTGTCTGTGGTTTGAGGTTGATGATGTGGGATGTAGATCGCTTCTTGCTGTGTTTTCACTCCTACAAACTGGAATTTATAAACAGACTGAACTGAATTAAGGCATAATTGAAAGAAAATTCAGCCTGCTAAAACTGGACGTTGTTAGTTCAATAGCCTCAAAAGAAACCGGAGAAAAGGAAAAGTTGTTTTGAATTCTTGTGGATTGTGGCTGATGAAGAAGACTATTTCCATACTTTCCCACAAATCTCAAAGGCTGTGAGACTAGACGTGAGAACGGAGCAACCTGCACCAGGAAGTAAAAGGGACTGACCAATCAAACAAGTCTGTAAGGATTACAAAAGCTGTGACATTTGAACCAGGAAGGAATTAAGACCAAGATCAAGAAGGACCCATCTAGGAACTGAATTTAACCATAGAGAAACAACTATTGCCATTTTAAAAGGGAGAAAAACTGTTAAATTTGTTAAAAATCAATATCTCTGCCTAGGAAGCTAGGAGGAAAGCGAAATTAGTCTTATTTGAAAAAGCATGTTCTAAGCTATTGGACTGGGTGGTGAACTTTAATTGGAAAACTTTTTAAGATTTGGTGACTTTTTTATGTCAGAAGGGAGAGTAACACGTGCAAGGGCTCACTCATTTGACAAAATGCAATCTCAATTTGATGCTCTGGAAGCGAGAATGTTAAAAGCTATGGACAAAATGCAATTGGCAATGAAAAAAGAATTTAAAAAGGAAGTTGGAGATCTTAGAAAAGACATTGAGGGTTTTAAAGAGGAGGTTAAAAACAGAGTGAAAGAGGGAGAGGAAAAAGTGGATACACATGCCTCTATCTTGTTAAAACTCCAAGAGAAGGTCCCAATACATGATTGTAAGTTGATGGAAACACAAGTTCGTCTGAGAGGAATACATGAAAAGGAGGAGGCAGATTTAATGGGATATATGGTGAATACTATCACTGAATATTTAGAGGAAGACCCTGACAAATTTCGAAGCATGTTGGATGGTGCCTATAGAGTCAACTCAGCATATGCAAAGGATAAAAGCCTGCCAAGAGACATTGTTATAAGACTAAGATCAAAAGATCTGGCAGGAAAAAATTTGAACAAAGGTTTCCAAAAAGCTTGGATCATAGAAGGGAGCAAAATTAAAATAATGAAAGAGTTACCAAGACAAGTGATCAATGACAGAAAGAAATACAAGAAGTTAACGGACCAGCTGCATGCAGAGGGCACAAGATATAGATGGATAATACCCGAAGGTCTTGGTTTTGAGCAACATGGAAAAAGGATTACAATAAGGAGTGAACAAGAGATGCATAGCTTTTTTGAAGAGAACAAAGAATCAGCATCATAATGGAGTACAAACTATTATCTTGGAATATAAATGGACTAAATTCACCACAGAAAAGAAGAACAACATTTCATTGGATTAAAAAACAAAAATGTAACATAATTTGTCTACAGGAAGTTCATATACAATGCAAAGATTGTAAATTTTTGTGGAACAGAAATTTGGGGTTGGAATTTTTTTTATTAGCAGAACAAAAGAAAAGGGGGGTAGTCTTTTATATTAAAGAACAACTTGAACCAAAACTAATATTTAAAGATAAAGAAGGAAGATATATTGCTGTAGAAGTGACAATTGAGGCGGAAAAAAACATTGTTACTAGGACTATATGCGCCCAATGGAGTGAAGGATAATTTTTTTAAAGATATTAATCGGCAATTAGAGGAAAAGTCATATGAGCAGATTTTGATGATGGGCGATTTTAATGGGACAATACAAAATAATATTGACAGATTAAGCCAAAAGAAGAATGATAAAGAAGGGAAATTACCAAATTCTTTCTTTGAGTTGGTTAAACAAGAAAATTTGGAAGATATCTGGAGAAAATTCAACCCTGAAGTAAGAGACTATACCTTCTTCTCAGCGAGACATAATTCTTTCTCTAGAATAGACATGTTATGGGGTTCCAAGAGTTTGGGCCTCATAACAAAAAAAAATTGAGATTCTACCAAAGGTTTGGGTGGACCATAATCCAATATGCTGGTCTACAAAATTACAAAAGAAAATGAGAAGATGGAGAATTAATGAAGACTTGCTACAAGATAAAGACGTGACATTTTTAGAAAAGGAAACTGCAGCTTTTTTCCAAATAAATGAAACTGATGATATGAAATTTCAAACAGTATGGGACACTTACAAAGCAGTAATGAGAGGACTATTAATCACACTGAACAATAAAGATAAGAGGGACAAAGAAGAAAGGCTGTTAGCATTACAAAATGAAATAAATAAAATAAAAAAGAAAGAGATTTGAAAAAAAGGCCAGGAAAAAAGAAGTTAATAAAAGAAATTACGATATTACAATCCCAAGTTAAACACCTGCTGAACAAAGAATTAGAATGGAATTTTAAAAGTTTGAAACAGAAATCGTTTGAAAGTGCTAATAAACCTGGAAAATATTTGGCCTGGCAATTGAAGAAAAAGAGAGAAAATAAAACCATTAATAAAATTATTTGTTCCAAACTATTCTGATTGTAAAAGATACCAAACAATTTAACAAATGGCAAAGGAAGATTTCTGATTTTGTATGGGCCGGAAAGAAACCAAGGATTAAGATGAAGATTTTAATAGATGCCAAAGAGAGAGGTGGTCTTCAACTCCCGGAATGGCAAAAAAAACCCCAGCAGGTTCACGTGGGGCTAGAAGCACCAAGAATACAGAGCACCAAGTATACAGAGCATCACTAGCCCAGACAGTTCCAATAATATGCTGTGGCTAATAGGCACTGATGGACCTCTGCTCCATATTTTTATCCAAACCCTTCTTGAAGCTGGCTATGCTTGTAGCCACCACAACCTCCTGTGGCAGTGAATTTCACATGTTAATCACCCTTTGGGTGAAGAAGTACTTCCTTTTATCCATTTTAACCGGACTGCTCAGCAATTTCATTGAATGCCCATGAGTTCTTCTATTGTGAGAAAGGGAGAAAAGTACTTCTTTCTCTACTTTCTCCATCCCATGCATAATCTTGTAAACCTCTATCATGTCACCCCGCACTCGACGTTTCTCCAAGCTAAAGAGCCCCAAGCGTTTTAACCTTTCTTCAAAAGGAAAGTGTTCCAAACCTTTAATCATCCTAGTTGCCCTTTTCTGCACTTTTTCCAATGCTATAATATCCTTTTTGAGGTGCGGTGACCAGAATTGTACACAGTATTCCAAATGAGACCGCACCATCGATTTATACAGGGGCATTATGATACTGACTGATCTGTTTTCAATTCCCTTCCTAATAATTCCCAGCATGGTGTTGACCTTTTTTATTGCAATTGTACACTGTCTTGACATTTTCAATGAGTTATCTACAATGATCCAAAGATCTCTCTCTTGGTCAGTCTCTGCCAGTTCACACCCCATCAACTTGTATTTGTAGCTGGGATTCTTGGCTCCAATGTGCATTACTTTGCACTTGGCCACATTGAACCTCATCTGCCACGTTGACGCCCACTCACCCAGCCTCAACAGATCCCTTTGGAGTGCCTCACAATCCTCTCTGGTTCTTACCACGCTAAACAATTTAGTGTCATCTGCAAACTTAGCCACTTCACTGCTTACTCTCAACTCCAAATCTTTAATGAACAAGTTAATGAGCATGGGACCCAGTACTGAGCCCTGCAGCACCTCACTGTTTACCGCTCTCCACTGCGAAGATTGCCCATTTATACTCACTTTCTGTTTCCTATTAATAAGTCAATTTTTGATCCACAAGAGGACTTATCCTTTTACTCCATGACTCTCGAGCTTACTAAGGAGCCTTTGATGAGGAACTTTATCAAAAGCTTTCTGGAAGTCAGGGTAAACAACATCTATTGGGTCCCCTTTGTCAACATGTTTGTTCACCCCCTCAAAGAACTGTAACAGGTTAGTGAGGCAAGATCTTTTCTTACAGAACCCATGCTGAGTCTTCCTCAACAACTTGTGTTCATCAATGTGCCTACTCATTCTGTCCTTGATAATGGTTTCTACCAACTTTCCCGGTATTGAAGTCAGACTGACTGGCATGTAATTTCCCGGATCTCCTCTGGAACCCTTTTTAAAGATGGGGGTGACATTTGCTACCTTCCAGTCCTCAGGAACGGAGGCAGATTTCAATGAAAGATTACATATTTTTGTCAGGTGATCCACAAGTTCACCTGGATGTATGCCATCCAGACCTGGTGATTTATTAGTTTTTAATTCATCTATCAGTTGTAGGACCTCCTCTTTTGTCACCTCAATCTGACTCAGGTCTTTCAACACCCCTTCCAAAATTAGCTGTTCTGGAGTGGGCAAACACTTCTCATCTTCCACAGTGCACTGTGTCCTGCTCAGCTTTCCCATCTCTGGCTGCCACTATTGACCGCTCAGCCATGGTGAGAGAGAGAGGCAGGCTGCCCCCTGGAAGTCAGGAGGCCTTGTCTGGAAGTCAAGGGGTAGTGCCCCCACAGGCCCCCCTGTGGCTACAGGCCTGCCCCAAGTTCAGTCCGTATGGCTCCAATGAGCCAGGCAGGAACAAAGTTTTCTCTTGAGTCCACATAAATGAGCCAAATTGAGGTGACCAGAGATGACGTTCTAGACCTACCGAGGAACTTAAAAACTGATAAATCTCCGGGTTGTTGATCTACTAACCTGTCTATGTAACCTATCACTATATACTGTACCTGAACTTTCAAAAGTATCTCACCAAAGACTAGGCAATGAAACTCTTGATTTGATTTATACCCTGCTCTATACCACCAGTGGGCTTAGGGCAGCTTACAACAAGAGCTATCAGAGGAATAAAAGCAGGAAAAACAATAAAACAATTGATGGCACAATAAAACAATAACAAAAAAACATGCCTCATGTCAGGCAAAGATGGGTACCCCATGAAGCTCCAATGTCCAATTCATTTCCAGCAGGGACTGGGAAAGGGGCCTTGAATTGGGGAGACCAGAAAAATTGAAAGTCCACCACAAGCAAAAATCTGGCAGAACAGCTCCATTTTACAGGTCCTGTAGAACTGTAATAAAGCCATATAGCTGAAAAAGAAGCTAATTTTTCTGTCTAATACATTGATACCTGGTATTAGCACAATCTTAAAGTATTAGATTCCAAAACAGAGGCATGTGCGTCTTTTACGTTAGTGGCTCCCAACCTTTTTGTTTAGTTTTAGTTTAGTTTATTTATGATTTATATCCCGCACTTCCCACCAAGGTGGCTCAGGGCAGCTCACAGCACATAAAATCTAACATAAAAATATTAAGTTTAAACATTTTACACAGTTAAAAACATTAAAACATAGCACCAGGGACTGGTTTTGTGGAAGACAATTTTTCCATGGACCAATGCTGGTAGTGGGGTTCTGGGGGTTTGCCTCCCCAGGCTGCCCCCAGTCCATGCCCCATCCCCGCCCCCCTGCGGGGGTCTTTAAATGAGGGGGAGGTGAAAGTTGCTCTCATGCTGTGCTTTCCGCCTTCCTGGGATCCAGGCAGATGAATGATGTGGTGCTTCGGAACGAGGCCACGCTGCCTCTTTCATCTGCCTGAGTCCTGGGCAGGTGGAAGGGGTGGTGCAGCGCCTCTGCTTCACTCCATGGCCATGGTACTGGTCCACGGCCCAGGGATTGGGGATCCCTGCTCTACACAGCTGTTTGTTGCAATGCAAGCTTTACATAGTCCAGGCCTCGGACCATCAAAATCAAAGAAGTTAGCATGGTCTCTCTCTTGCTGGCTTCTAGCCTTATTATAGATTCAATCCATCTGGTGTCAGGTGATGGTTCTGATCCAATCAGGACAAGTTCTTGCTAGAACCCCTATGAGGGCCAAATCTGACATAAATGAGAGCTTGTTGGGCTGAGCCATGTCAGGTTGGGCCAGGCCATGTGTGTACCTATCTATGATTAGGGAGCAGAGATATAAATTTTATAAAGGACACAGACAAACACAAAGATTTTTTTTAAAAAACCCTTAAACATCCTTGGTCTTAAAGGTGCTTTCTTTGTATCTCTCCTGTTGGATCAAGGGAACTGGGCAAAGGAAGCTCTGGCTCTTTCCTTCCTTCCCCAGGGGACCAGGAGGGGGAGGAGCTTCAGCCAATAGAAGAAAGATAGGCTTGGCTTAGTAGCTCTGCTGTGCCTGGCAAAGCAAGCTCTTCCTGCCCACCCTTCCTCAAGGGAGGAGCCTCAGCCAATGGAGAAAATACAGGTTTTGTTCTGTAGCTCCTGTGCTATTGAGCAAGCCTGGCAAAGCAAGCTGTGATGCAGAAGGAAGCAAGAGAGAGGGAGAAGGAAGCAGACGACAGCCAGTTGCTTGGGGGCCTAATAAGAGCCCTCTGGAGCCCTGATTCAGCCTCCAGGCCACATGTTTGACACCTCTGCTCTAGATGATTATACTATTGCTCCTATTTTCCCTCCCATACAGTGGACCACAAGTTTCCATGAAGTCCTAATTACCACATTATTGACTCCGGCCTTGAAGATAAAAGCCATGTATGCAGGAATGCCCAATTACTGGCACCTGCAATCTGGAATAGGCCCCTTACTATTCACATTAACCCTTAGGAGGAAATGGAAGTACTTTACCTCACACCCATCAGTATTCATTTTGATCGTTTAACTTACATCTTGCATTGCTCATCAGTGGAGGGGTTCTTAAAGCAACTCTTTTAAACAGGTATTTTGCTGAGATGAATTCTCAGGCAGTTAAGACCAGGGCTTTTTTTAAAAAATCAGGAACACCTTTGCATCTTAGGCCACACACCCCTGATGTAGCCAATCTTTCAGGAGCTTAAGTAGGCCCTGTACTAAGAGTCCTGTAAACCCTTAGAGGTTAACTACATAAGGGTTGTGTGGCTTAATATGCAAAGGAGTTCCTGATTAAAAAAAAAGCCCTGGGAGTGTGAGCTGATGATAGGGTTGCCAGCCTCTGATGATAGTGCTGACAGCCTTCAGGTGGAGCCTGAGAATCTCCCACTTTTACAATTGATCACCAACTGGCAGAGATCAACTTTCCTGGAGAAAATGAATGCTTTGGAACATAAGAACATAAGAGAAGCCATGTTGGATCAGGCCAACGGCCCATCCAGTCCAACACTGTGTCACACAGTGGCAGAAATTTTTATATATACACACACACACTGTGGCTAATAGCCACTGATGGACCTCTGCTCCATATTTTTATCTAAACCCCTCTTGAAGGTGGCTATACTTGTGGCCGCCACCACCTCCTGTGGCAGTGAATTCCACATGTTAATCACCCTTTGGGTGAAGAAGTACTTCCTTTTATCCGTTTTAACCTGTCTGCTCAGCAATTTCATCAAATGCCCACGAGTTCTTTCTCTACTTTCTCCATCCCATGCATTATCTTGTAAACCTCTATCATGTCACCCCGCAGTCGACGTTTCTCCAAGCTAAAGAGCCCCAAGCGTTTCAACCTTTCTTCATAGGGAAGGTGCTCCAGCCCTTTAATCATTCTAGTTGCCCTTCTCTGGACTTTCTCCAATGCTATAATATCCTTTTTGAGGTGCGGCGACCAGAACTGCACACAGTACTCCAAATGAGACCGCACCATTGATTTATACAGGGGCATTATGATACTGGCTGATTTGTTTTCAATTCCCTTCCTAATAATTCCCAGCATGGCGTTGGACTTTTTTATTGCAAACGCACACTGTTGCGTTTGCAAACGCACATTTTCAGTGAGTTATCTACCACGACCCCAAGATCTCTCTCTTGGTCAGTCTCTGCCAGTTCACACCCCATCAACTAGTATTTGTAGCTGGGATTCTTGGCCCCAATGTGCATTACTTTGCACTTGGCCACATTGAACCGCATCTGCCACGTTGACGCCCACTCACCCAGCCTCAACAGATCCCTTTGGAGTTCCTCACAATCCTCTCTGGTTCTCACCACCCTGAACAATTTAGTGTCATCCGCAAACTTGGCCACTTCACTGCTCACTCCCAACTCTAAATCATTTATGAACAAGTTAAAGAGTATGGGACCCAGTACCAAGCCCTGCGGCACCCCACTGCTTACCGTCCTCCACTGCGAAGACTGCCCATTTATACTCACTCTCTCCTTCCTATTACTCAGCCAGTTTTTGATCCACAAGAGGACCTGTCCTTTTACTCCATGACTCTCAAGCTTTCTAAGGAGCCTTTGATGAGGAACTTTATCAAAAGCTTTCTGGAAGTCAAGGTAAACAACATCTATCGGGTCTCCTTTGTCCACATGTTTGTTCACCCCCTCAAAGAAATGTAACAGGTTAGTGAGGCAAGATCTTCCCTTGCAGAACCCATGCTGAGTCTTCCTCAATAACCCATGTTCATCAATGTGCCTACTCATTCTGTCCTTGATAATGGTTTCTACCAACTTTCCCGGTATTGAAGTCAGACTGACTGGCCTGTAATTTCCCGGACCTCCTCTGGAACCCTTTTTAAAGATGGGGGTGACATTTGTTACCTTCCAGTCCTCAGGAACGGAGGTAGATTTCAATGAAAGATTACAGATTTTTGTTAGAAAATCCACAAGTTCAACTTTGAGTTCTTTCAGAACTCTTGGATGTATGCCATCCGGACCCGGTGACTTATTAGTTTTTAATTTGTTTATCAGTTGTAGGACCTCCTCTTTTGTCACCTCAATCTGACTCAGGTCTTTCAACACGCCTTCCAAAATTAGTGGTTCTGGGGCGGGCAAAAAGTTCTCGACTTCCACAGTGAAGACGGAGGCAAAAAATTCATTTAGCTTCTCAGCCATTTCCCTATCCTCCTTCAGTAATCCTTTTACCCCATGGTCATCCAAGGACCTCACTGCCTCCCTGGCTGGTTTCCTACTTCTAATATATTTGAAGAAATTTTTATTGTTGGTCTTTATGTTTTTTGCAATATGCTCCTCATAGTCCCTTTTTGCCTGCCTGATCACAGTCTTGCATTTGATTTGCCACAGCCTGTGTTCCCTTTTACTAATCTCACTTGGACTGGTTTTCCACCACTTAAAGGAGTCCTTTTAACCTTTTACAGCTTCCATTACTTTGTTTGTTAACCACGCAGGCCTTTTCTTATGCCTGTTTGTGCCTTTCCTAACTTGTGGTATGTATTTTATCTGAGCTTTTAGGATTATAGTTTTAAATAGTGTCCAAGCTTCCCCAAGGGTTTTGACCATATGTACCTTTCCTTTCAGTTTCCTCCTCACCTGCCTCCTCATCTCAGTGTATTTACCCCTTTTAAAGTTAACGTGGTTGTGGCGGTCTTTTTGGACAACTCCCTATTTATACAAACGGTGAAATCAGTAAAATTATGGTCACTGCTCCCAAGAGGCGCAATCACTTTTACATCTTTCACCAAGTCTTGGGCATTACTTAGGACCAAATCCAGGATCGCCCCACCCCTGGTAGGTTCTGAGACCATCTGCTCCATGGCACAGTCATTGAGAGCATCTAGAAACTCAATCTCTTTCTCTCTACCAGAACACATATTGACCCAATCAATCTGCGGGTAGTTAAAATCACCTATTACGACACAGTTTTTACGTTTAGCTGCTATCTTTAAGCCTTCCATCATATTATAATCGTCCTCTCTCTTTTGATTTGGTGGGCGATAACAAACTCCCTTAGTTAAATTTCCTTTTGGGCCCTCTATTTCAACCCAAAGCATTTCTAAAAGTGAATCTAATTCTCTGACCTCAGTCTTACTGGACCGTATATCCTCTCTGACATACAGAGCCACCCCACCTCCAACCCTTCCCTCCTTATCCTTCCGATATAACTTATATCCAGGAATCACCGTGTCCCACTGATTCTCCTCATTCCACCAGGTTTATGAAATTCCCACAATGTCTCTGTTTTCTCCCAACACTAAACATTCCAATTCACCAATTTTACTTCGAACACTTCTAGCATTTGCATACAAACATCTATAATTTCCCAGGCAAGCTAGGCCCGCCACCTTCCTCCTGCCGCCTCGAGACTCTGGCAGACAGTCCATACTGTTTGTCACCTTCACAGTGGACAACTCTGGTCCGTTACCCGGTAGAACAATAGCAGCCAAGCCTTCATCTCTTTGAGACGAGTCCTCCCGAACCAGAGACATTTTATCTCCTGTCGGCTTTCCCCCAAGATTTAGTTTAAAAACTGCTCTGCCACCTTTTTGATTTTAAGCGCCAGCAGCCTGGTTCCATCCAGGAACAAGTGGAGACCATCTCTTTTGTACAACTCCCGCTTGTTCCAGAAAGCATCCCAGTGCCTAACAAACTTAAACCCTTCCTCCTTACACCATCGTCTCATCCACACATTGAGACTTCTAATTTGTGCCTGTCTCTCCTGCCCTGCACGTGGAACAGGTAGCACTTCTGAGAAGGCTACCTTGGAGGTCCTGGCCTTAAGTCTCCCGCCTAGCAGCCTAAATTTTTCCTCCAGGACCTCACGACTGCATTTCCCCACATCGTTGGTGCCAACATGCACCACGACCACAGGCTCCTCCCCAGCACTGTCTATCAGCCTATCTACTACACGCGTAATGTCCGCTACCTTTGCACCAGGCAGGCAAGTCACCACACGGTCAGTACGCGGTTTCGCCACCCAGCTGTCTACTTGCCTAAGGATTGAATCACCAACTACCAAACCCCTCCCTCTCCCCCTGCTCAGGGATGGTTCCTTGGTGCGAAAGGATTCCCGCTCACCAACCGAAGAAGAGGTCCCTTCTGAGGGCACATTTCTCTTATCTGCAGCACGGTGACCTGTTCCCTCTTGACCCTCATGCTCTCTGGCAGCAACGGGGCTGCTACGTTCAGAGTGGGGCTCATCTAATACGCCCCTGGGAGTCTTCCCCAAGTGCCTAACTGACCGTCTCTGCTTCTCCAGGGCAGTCACCTCGGCCTCAAGGGTACGAACTCGTTCCCTGAGGACCAGGAGCTCCTTGCATGGAGCACACACCCAAGACTTCTGTCCTTTGGGCAGATAGTCGTACATGTGACACTCAGTGCAAAACCCTGGAAAGCCCCCAGGGAAGGTGGACTCTATGGCATTGTACCATGCTGAACCCCCCCCCCCCAGACCCTTTCTTCTTCCAGATCCACCCTCAAACTCTCCAGGTATTTTCCAACACAGACCTGGCAACCTTAGGTGATGAAGACATGGATGGGAGGCTGTTATGCAGCAACCATGTGTTCCAGTTGTGGGGACTGAAGTTATTATTCATGACGTGCTACCTATGCAAAGAAGAAGAGGAGGAGATTGGGTTTATACCCCACCCATTGCTTGGCGTCTCAAAGCGGCTTACAATCTCCTTTCCCTCCCACAACAGACATCCTGTGAAGTAGGTGGGGCTGAGAGAATTCTCCAATAACTGCTCTTGAGCAGAACAGCTCTGAGAGAGTTATCACTGATCCAGGGTCACTCCAGCAGTTGCATGTGGAGAAGTGGGGAATCAAACTTGGCTCTTCCAGATAGGAGCCTGTGCACTTAACCACTACACCAAACTGCCTAGCATAATGTAAGGTACATATATATGTACCATCATGAAATTCCATGGACTGGCTGCATGACTTGCTTCTTGAGCTTAGCATAAAGGAAACCCAAAGAGAAAGGAGCCATATTCTCAGTTCTTTTCCACAATATTACCATTATACATTGGTCTGCTTTTAACAGATGACAAATGGCAGGCCCATTAGCCAAGGAAAAGTTAGAGAACTCTGGCCAAGAATACCTATCTCAGCCCTGATAGAAAATTAGCTTGGTATGTAAAAACAGATGCCTAAGAAGAGGTGCTAAACAAGTAAACTTGAACTTTGTAATGTCTTTGAGGCAGATAAGTGCAATCTTATCTGGCTTGTTGTAGAAAGGCAAATTGCATTCACACTGAGTGCAATTATAATTCATGTTTGTCCAAGATAACAGCAGAAACCATTGCTCAAGAATATCCCAAGGATCTGCCCAACATTTGTCAGTGCAAGAGCTTGGGAATGGTGTGAATCATTCTTTATAAGCAAGCAGAAAATGTAATTTGTTCTCCCTGGATTTCTTT
This sequence comes from Heteronotia binoei, assembly GCF_032191835.1. Classification (NCBI taxonomy): domain Eukaryota; kingdom Metazoa; phylum Chordata; class Lepidosauria; order Squamata; family Gekkonidae; genus Heteronotia; species Heteronotia binoei. The sequence goes on from NC_083225.1 coordinate 86,450,407, forward strand.
CTTTCTTTGAAGTATGGCACAAGCTTTGATAATATATTGAGTATCACAATAACTTTGCCAAATTGTTTAAGACATGAAGTTCAGTTTTCAATATTTCAACTCACGTGCAAAACATGGGGTTGGAGAACAAATGTCAATAAAAACAAATCTGTCTTAAACTAACACACGGTCAGCCTCAAGGATGGAAAAACAGCAAGACTTTCCTCTGTTTGCTGGAGAGTGAAGAAAGGGTTATTTAGTTTGTTATTATCAAGTGTTGTCTTCGGTGCTCTGTGTGTATTTATTACTGAGCTACACGTATGTCGCTTGTCTTACTTAAATGATATTGCTTTAGTGGCCAACTGGCCACAAGCCGCATTACACGGAAGGAACCCTTTATTTCTTCCTGAAATCCTCACAGAAATAACAGAACAGCGAAATCTCAGTATGACCACCCCCATACTTATATCTTGTCTGAATAAGAATACCTGCATAATGACCCTCAGTAACCACTGATGGAAAGGCATTTAGCCTAGCCCACATAAATGCCTTTCTATACTTTGGCACCATTAAGTTAAAAACAAACTGTGGGATAAAATTAAAGGGGAGAAGGCCATAAGTGGCTATTGCACATCAGCCCCGTAGCCAGGATTTGGAAGGGCCCTTGATTTTTTGGGGGGGCACTCAAGGGCCCCAACCCACAGCCGCTTTCATGGCCACCTGACCTACCATCCCACTGGCTGGTGCCCCACACAGCCAGGATTAAACTTTGTTGGTCTTAAAGGAGCCACCGGACTCAAATTTTGTTCTATTACTTCAGACCAACACTGCTACCCACCCAAATCTGTTTCTGTTCCCAGAACACTCAAACTCCCTACTGCCCCTCCCCCCACTGATAACCAATTTTCAAAAACTTGAAATTGCTCTGGCAAGTATTTGGATGGGAGACCTCCTTGGAATAACAAAGTTGGGAGGGCGGTGAGTGTGTGTGTGTGTGTGAAAATTAAAGCAAATTACAGGATGGTCACCTGAAGCAATGGAAAGCAGAACTACCTTTAGTCCTCTTATTCAGTGGGCTTACTCCCAAGATATTGGGCTACCAACCTCCTGGTGGGGCCTGGAGATCACCCAGAATTACAACTGTTCTCTGGACTACAGAGATAATTTTCTCTGTACAGAATGGCTTTTGGAGGGAGGGAGGATGTGGACTTTACATGCCACTGAGCTCCCTGCCCTCCTCAGGATTCACCAAAAATATCCAGGAATTTACCAAGCAGAGTTGTTAACTATGAATTAAAGCCCATATATCACAGTTCTGCTACCCAAATACAAAATAACTGTACTGAAAGCATATTGCCAGCCTCCCCCCCCCCCCCCACACACACATACATGAACACACACAAGTCCTGTTCACAAGTTACAGTGAACACACATACAGGGTGTCTTGTTATTTAAATATACATTGAGTCATTCTTTTGGTAGCCTTGTGGAGCTGGAACTAAATAAATGGCTTGCTAGAGAGACCGAGGAAGGAAGGGGGGGGGGGGGAGGGCTTAAAAGAGGAAATGCTCTTTCCCTGTGTGTGGGGGGGAGGGAATGAGTTTTACCTTGTGAATTACAAAGAACATGAAGAGCTTCAGATATGCAGCAGAAGGGGAAAGTTTTGCAGTCAGATGGGAACATTTACTTACCAGGATGTGTGTGTACCTGTGGCGGGGAAGCTGCTAAAATTTATAGAGGCTTCCCACTGCCTTGAGAGAGTCGCAGCCAGCTGACAACAGGAACCTGGCAAGGTCTGCTCCACAGGGTCATAGTGCACCCCCACTCCTCGTCACCAGCCAAGCCAGGAACACCAATAGTTATGGAGCAGTAGAATCCCCTGCTGGGTTAAAGGACCAGCTGATTGGCCCGCAGCTCTTTTAACTGGAGGGGGAGGCTGGGGACTGCTTCTGCCCCCAGCCCTGCACTCCAGGATGCAGCAAAGGCCCCAGTGGCTGTTTGGGAGGCCTCACCCAGAAGTCGGGGGGCTGTGCCACCACAGGCTCCCTCATAGCTATGGGCCTGCTGCACATACCCATCATTCTCTCCCCTGCATTCTTCTAAAATCCAGCAATATCACAGCCAATTTTATTTCTTTCGTCTCATATGCTTTGTTTGGGTGAAAGCACATGAGTTTTCTAAGAATTCAGTAGCAGATCTTTTCTAATAAGACTTAGGAGCCCCTAACTAGACATGAGTATCTTATGATACAACAAAAACAATCTTCTCCACAGTAAAGCTTCCAGAAATTTCTGATCTCATTGGACTCTGAGCAAGCTAAAACTGTATCTGTGTGGTGTCATAGTTGTGGTGGAGACAGATCATAACTCATTGTCATTCATTCACAGAATAAAGGGAAGTAATGCCAGGATTCTAAAATGGGCTTTGAGTCGGCAGGATTTCAGTTTTGAAATCACTCACATCAAGGGCAGCCAAAATATTGTGGCTGACAGTTTGTCTCACCAAAGAGGAGAGTAAAAGTCACTCAGGAAGCTTCCAGGGCTAGGGTTGCCAGGACTGTTTTGGAAAATACCTGGAGACTTTAGGGATGGATCCAAGAGAGGGCAGGGTTTGGGGAGGGGAGGGTATGGTACAATGCAATAGAGCCCACCCTTCAAAGTAGTCATTTTCTCCAGGAGAGCTGATCTCTGCCAACTGGTGATCAGTTGTAAAAGCGGGAGATCTCCAGGTACCACCTGGAGGCTGGCAGCTCTATGTGACTAAGGCACAGAGTGGATTTTAATCTGGAACTCCAAGATCCTAGTCTGACACCTTTACCACTACACCACATTGGCTTTCAGTAAGATCAATAATGGGCCACAGTCTCTTCTATATTGAAAAGAGGAAGAGAATGATCAATCCACATACATCCTGCTTGAAAACCAGCAGCCCCGCAGACCACCCTCTAGACTTCTTCGCAGTAATCTATTTTTCCTTCATTATTCATATTTTGTTATGAATTGCACAGCTTTATATAACAGCTATGTGCTCCTGTAAAGAAATGATGGTGGAAATCTTTTATAAACTGTGCTACAAATTAAACAACTCCCATGAAATACCTCTTGATTTTAATTTGTATGTTTGTTGGCACACTAAACTATTCTGGGGCCTTGTTCTTTTCACTTGGAATCTTCTCACACAATTTCCAGTGTGGTCATCTCTCTAGGGACTCGTCTCTCATCTGAACTCTTTACAAGGCTTTTAATCTTCTTTCTGCCTGATTGCCAGCTTCTGGATACTGACTGCTGTTTGTAGATCACACTGAAGTGATCAGAAGTTTACTGGTGCAGTACTCTCTCTCGGCTTGACTTGGCGAACGAAGATTTAAGAAGGGTGCAGTAGTCCACGTCTGCTGCAGGCTCGCTGGTGGCTGACGAGACCAACGCGGGACAGGCAGATCCGGCCACAGTGGCTGCAGGGAAAAGTCTGATTTGGGGTTGGTGCTGTAGCAGTGCGATTCTTCCTCAATCTCCTTTTGTCCTCAAGACCAGCTATGCATGCGTTCTCAAAGGAAGAGACAGCCTGGTGGATGATGCTTTGCGATCTGAGGCTAGGTCAGACCACTGGTGATGGTTGATGCGACAGGTGCCAAGGGATTTCTTCAAGGAGTCCTTGTACCTCTTCTTTGGTGCCCCTCTATTTCGATGGCCGGTGGAAAGGCAGTGGTTTTCCATCCTAGAAATATGCCCTGCCCAGCGCAGCTGCGTCTTCAACAGCAGTGCCTCGATGCTTGTAACCTCCGCCCTCTTGAGGACTTCAGTGTTGGTCACAAAGTCACTCCAGTGGATGTTGAGGATGGTGTGAAGGCAGCGCTGATGAAAGCGCTCAAGGAGTCGCAGGTGATGACGGTATAAAACCCACGATTCGGAGCCGTAGATGAGGGTTGTCATCACAACCGCTTTGTAAACATTGATCTTTGTGCCTTTTTTCAGATGCTTGTTGCTCCAAACTCTTTTGTGCAGTCGGCCAAATGCACGGTTTGCCTTTGCCAGCCTGTTGTCAATCTCCTTGTCGATCTTGGCATCTGAGGAGATGATGCACCCCAGGTAGCTGAACTGCTGGACTGTCTTCAGAACTGATTCACCCACAGTGATGCAGGGAGGGTGATAATCTTCCTGGGGTGCAGGCTGGTGGAGAACTTCTGTCTTCTTCAGACTAACTTCTAGGCCGAATAGCTTGGCAGCCTCTGCAAAGCAGGACGTCATATGCTGCAGAGCTGATACCAAGTGGGAGACGAGTGCAGCATCATCAGCAAACAGTAGTTCTCGGATAAGTTTTTCCATTTTCTTGAAGTGAGCCTTTAGTCGCCTCAAGTTGAACAGGCTGGCATCAGTGCGATAGCGGATGTAGACACCATCATCATCATCTAGATCTACTGCGGCTCTTTGAAGCATCATGCTAAAGAAGATCGTAAAGAGAGTTGGTGCGAGAACGCAGCCTTGCTTTACACTTGTGCCTATTGGGAAGGGCTCTGAGAGGTCATTGCAGTGTCTGACTTGGCCTCGCTGGTCTTCATGTAGCTGGATGATCATGCTGAGGAACCTTGGGGGACATCCTAAACGTTCCAAGATTTGCCACAGGCCTTTCCTGCTAACGGTATCAAAAGCTTTGGTAAGGTCGACAAAAGTCACATATAGACCCTTGTTCTGTTCCCTGCATTTCTCTTGGAGCTGCCTGAGAACAAATACCATGTCGGTGGTGCTCCTGTTAGCTCTGAAGCCACACTGGCTCTCTGGGAGGAGTTCTTCTGCAATGGTGGGCACCAGTCTGTTCAGGAGCATTCTGACAAGGATTTTGCCTGCGATGGAGAGCAGGGTTATCCCCCGGTAGTTGGAGCAGTCTGACTTTTCCCCTTTGTTTTTGTGTGGAGTGATGATGATTGCATCGCGAAAGTCCTGCGGTAGTTTGCCTTGTTCCCAGCAGGTGACAAGTACTTTGTGAAGTGTGCTATGTAGTACTGTGCCCCCATGCTTCCAGATCTCTGGTGGGATTCCATCAACTCCCGCTGCCTTGCCACTTTTCAGTTGCTTGATGGCTTTAACAGGCTCTTCTAGGGTGGGGATCTCATCCAACTCTGTTTTCACTGGTTGAAGTGGGGTGAAGTGGATTGCTGAATCTTGAACTACACGGTTGGCACTGAAGAGAACCTGAAAATACTCCGACCACCGGTTCAGTATGGATGCCTTGTCTGTGAGGAGCACTTGGCCGTCTGCACTACGCAAGGGACTCTGAGCCTGATATGATGGGCCATATATTGCCTTCAGGGCTTCGTAGAACCCTCTTAAATCACCAGTGTCTGCACACAGCTGGGTTCTCTCTGCAAGCTTGGTCCACCACTCGTTCTGAATGTCTCGAAGCTTGTGCTGGAGGTTGCTACATGCAGCGCGAAAGATTGCTTTTTTCCCGAGACAGGAGGGCTGAGCAAGATGTGCTTGGTAGGCAGATCTCTTTTTTGCTAGTAATTCTTGGATCTCTTGATTGTTCTCGTCAAACCAGTCCTTGTTCTTCCTTGTGGAGAACCCGAGGACTTCTTCAGAGATCAACAGGATGGTAGTTTTTAGGTGTTCCCAGAGTGCTTCTGGAGAAGGGTCTGTGGGGCAACTGGGGTCCTCAATTCTTGACTGGAGTTTTGCCTGGAAGGCAGCTTTAACTTCAGCTGACTGAAGGCTGCCAACCTGAAGCTTCCTCCGAGGGATACCTCCTCTCCTGGGTGTGGGTTTAAAGTGAAGACGGAGATTGCAGCGTACAAGAGGATGATCCGTATGACATTCCGCACTGGGCATTACTTGGGTGTATAAGACATCTCGAAGGTCTCTCTGGCGCACCAGAATGTAGTCGATAAGGTGCCAGTGCTTGGACCGTGGGTGCATCCAGGTTGTCTTCAGGCTGTTCTTCTGCTGAAAGATAGTGTTGGTGATGGTGAGCTGGTGCTCCGTGCAGAATTCTAGCAGGAGGCGCCCGTTATCATTGCAGTTGCCAATGCCGTGTTTTCCAATTACTCCTTTCCAGGCTTCCGAGTCTTTACCTACTCTGTGTCGGTACGGGTGTTTGCAGAGTGAGCGGTGTGATGTGTGGAACGGTGAGCCCCAGTACAGAAGTGAGCCAGACACCTGCAGCTAGTGCTAAAACAGTGTATTTACAATATATATACAACGTGCTCACTAGTGCAGAAAGATACATCAACTATAGGACCAAAGTGCTCCGCCAGCATGTGACTCCTCGAAGAGAGACCTGTGCATTGCTAGCACAGTCCATATATAGTTCCATCAGCCAATGCTGGCAGTCCACAGTCATGCTGACTCAGCAGGTCCTTTCCACCTGTCCTCTACCGGCTAGAACCGGCTTGTAGATAAGGTCACTGTGACCTAGCTTGCCAGCTAGATCATCTGCTGTCACAATAGAGCTGTCAGACTGTGTAAAGGCAGACTCAAATACTGACACACCTCCTAATCTACCGTACACAGTAAACCTCAGTATTGTACACAGTTTTCATAAACACTTGACAACTTTACATCATACACAATGTTATGCAGTGTTCACCCACATGCCTGTACATTGTTTTCTGGACAGCAGTACCATAGCATCAAACATTTGCACTTTGCTGTTTACAATTTCCAATTTCCAATCCAGGCACTCATCATCACTGTCCTGGTCAGCCATTTCCCTCTGGCGTTTGGCCTCAGCCTCCTTGTTACGTGCCTCACACTCTGCAACCCAGACCTTCCATGCTTCAGCTTTTTTTCTCAGCGTTTCTTGGAACCCTGGTGGATCTGGTTTAGTTATCAGTGTTACATACGGCACTTTATACCTAGCTGGAGGGATACCCTTAGTGGCTCTGGCAGATACTCGAGGCCCTGCACTAGCACTGGGCTCGTCTTCTCCAGAATGACTGCTTGCCACCTCCTGGGCTGGCTCCACCTCTTGGCTTAGAGGTTCCACCTCCTGACTCGACACTTGAGGCTCTACGCTAGCACTGGGCTCAGCTTCTTCAGGCTGACTGCTTGCCACCTCCTGGGCTGGGGATCTGGGCCTCGTTCCAGCACTGTTATCAGTACTTGGCAGCAACACAACTTCTCTTTCAGTACCATGTAACATAGGCCAGCTGGAATGCTCGTTAAACCTTGCTGACCGACTGAAAGTCAGCTTGGCCCTCTTATCACAAAAGTGATAACACCTAGTTTCTGGCTTGTAGCCCAGAAAAGTTAGGCATACTGCCCGGCCAGCTCCCTCCCTCCTGTTATCCGAGGGAACATTAACCCATGCCTGTGTCCCAAAGACCTTTAAAAAACATAAGTCAGGGACTTTACCATATAGCCTTCTATAAGGCATGTCATGCACAGCCTTGCTCCAAATTCTGTTATACAGATACACTGCGGAGTAAATGGCCTCGGCCCAATATGCAATTGGCAAGTTGGCATCCTCTAACATGCTATACATCAAGTCCTGCAAGATAGCTACATGCCGCTCAGCCAGCCCATTTTCCTGGGGCGTGGCCGGGTTTGCTAATCTGTGGGCAATGCCTTGGCTCTCCAGCCAACGTTTAAACTCATTTGAAAGAAACTCACCCCCGCGGTCACTCTGAACCGCTTTGATATGCAAGTCCAACTCCCTTTCAACCGCTTTAGCCCATTTGGTAAACAATTTGTACACCTCGGACTTGTGCTTCATGGCAAACACCCAGGAATACCTTGTATAGTCGTCGGTAGCCACTAGGCAATACTGCCTCCCCGACAGACTCTTGGGAAATGGGCCAATAACATCGGGGTGAATTAGCTCTAAAGCACACTTACTTTCTTTGGTGCTTTTTCTAGCTACTTCACAAGCCCTGCTCCTGGTATTTTCACAGACCTGGCAGTCTAAGTAACACCTGCAGGGCTTCACCTTCAGACCTGGCACCATCTGTAGGGTCTTTTTCAGTGCGTGAAACCCACAGTGCCCAAGTCTTCTATGTAACAAATGGATGCATTGGTCGTGCACTGGCACATTTGACACTTGTGCAGCCTGGGCACAATCATTCTGGACCACATACACATTTCCATCTCTCTTGCCAGTAGCAAGCAGCTTCCCCCCACCTCCTAAGATCTTACAACAAGTTTTCTTAAATATTACCTCATAGCCATCATCAATTAGCATGCTGACGCTTAGCAAATTGGATCTTAACGAGGGGACACATAATACATGCTGAAATGTACAATTCAAAACAGGAAAATTTACACTTGCAGTACATGTAACAGCCGCGGTAGAACCGTCGGCTAATCTCACATGAGTGAGTTCAGGAATGTCAACATCTCTCAGCAGCTCCTTGTCGCAGCAGAGATGGCTTGTTGCACCAGAGTCTAATATCCACAAAGACCCAGTACTCTCTCCTGAAGAAGTGAGCAGCCGGGCTTCTTCCTCACATCTGCTGGTGGTCCTCTGCTCTCGCTGCCTCCGTCCACGCCGCTTCCCTTTCTCAGGGCAAACGCGCAAAAGGTGCGAGGATGAGCCACAACCAAAGCAACGCCTGACCGACAGTGCAGTCAGCTCCTCTTCAGCCTTTGGTTGTCTGCCAGCAGCACAAGCCGGCTCCTGCTTGGACGCCTTCCCAGATGAGCTGATAGCCACACGCTCTCCAGCCGACACTCCCAGATGGCTCACAGCTGCAATCCTCTCCTGGAAATTATGCAGGTGGGCACACACATACTCCATGGTCAGAGTAGCGACATCAACCATCTCCAGGGAGGTAATTAGTGGTGTAAACTCCAGCGGCAACGAAGACAACAAAATATACACTCTGTCATCAGGAGCGACAGTTTTGCCCCGGGCTTCAAGCTCCACGAAGCAGTCTGTCAGCTTCTTGATGTGCTGCCTCACACACCCTCCAGCCGGCATTAAAGTGCGAAACATCTTCCTGGTCAAGGCCATTAGGGAGCCTGCAGTGGTACTAACATATACCACACTGAGCGCGTCCCAGGCAGCCTTGGCAGTGTCCTTCCCACGCACATATATCAACTGGTCATCTCCCACGGCTAGCACAATATTTGCCAGCACCTTCTCGGCCAACACAGTCTCGTCAGGAGATAACACGGCAGGGGGATTACTTACAAACAGCCATTGACCCTCACGCTTGAGATAGTGTTCCATTCGTAGGCTCCACACCGCGTAGTTGGCTGAATTAAGCTTTTCAACGGCCACTGCAAGCTGCCGCTGAGCCATGACGCTGACTCCTCCACACAGCTGGCTGCCGTCCTCCCTCTGGCTCTCGGATTGAGATAGCTGGTACTCTTTGTCCTCCAACGGTGTTCCTCGCCTCCGGCTCCTTCACAACTCTCGGTCAGCTCAACACTCACGTTGCTCCTCCGCACAGCGGAACCGCACTGGGCCCATAACCCTGTCGGTGTGGGTGTTTGCAGAGTGAGCGGTGTGATGTGTGCAACGGTGACCCCCAGTATAGAAGTGAGCCAGACACCTGCAGCTAGTGCTAAAACAGTGTATTTACAATATATATACGTGCTCACTAGTGCAGAAAGATACATCAACTATAGGACCAAAGTGCTCCGCCAGCATGTGACTCCTCGAAGAGAGACCTGTGCATTGCTAGCAAGGTCCATATAAAGTTCCATCAGCCAATGCTGGCAGTCCACAGTCATGCTGACTCAGCAGGTCCTTTCCACCTGTCCTCTATCGGCTAGAACCAGCTTGTAGATAAGGTCACTGTGACCTAGCTTGCCAGCTAGATCATCTGCTGTCACAATAGAGCTGTCAGACTGTGTAAAGGCAGACTCAAATACTGACACTCTGGCATTGAAGTCACCAAGGATGATCACCTTGTCCTCTGTAGGGGTCTTCCGTACGAGGTTGCGTAGATCAGCATAGAACTTGTTCTTTTCTGCAGGATCTACTTGAAGGGTTGGGGCATACACACTGAAGAGTGTTGCATGCTGCTTGTTTTGAAATGGGAGGTGCATGGACATGATGCGATCTGAGTGACCTGTTGGCAGGTTTTCGAGTTTGGAGGCAATGGAGGTCCTGACCATGAAGCCAATGCCAGAAAGGCGGCTCTCAGCCTTTGACTTACCTGACCAGTAGAGGGTATAGCCAGCACCATGTTCTCGAAGACTACCTTCCTCAGGGAAACAGACTTCACTGAGAGCTGCTATGTCAATATTCAACCTGAGAAGTTCGTGGGCAACTAGAGCAGAGCGTCGTTCAGGGCGACCACTGTCTACTGTGTCAAGCATGGTTCTGATGTTCCAACACGCAAGCTTTAGTCTTTGCACACTTTGTGAGGCAGGTGCATGCCTTTTCTTTGTTGTTATTTTTTGACCACAAGTAAGGATGCCCGTTGACCGCGGCTAGCCAACGGGGGGGGGGGGGAGACGAGCTTTGTTTAGGCCACCTTTTCTAGGCCCCTCTCCGTGTGGAGCAAGCAGTGCTGTCCCTAGATAAGGCTGCTTGGTCGTTCAGGGTGCTGCCGAAAAATGCTTTCGTCTCCGGGTCAGCATCAGGCGACCAATACCCTGAACCGCCTACATGCAGGATCGGGACTGCGGCTTCCAGTGGCATCTTCCACCTCCCTTGCCCATCGCTGCAGGACTTGGTGTATTGTGGGTTGTGGATGTGGATATGCCCTTCAGGCCTGCGTAGAGGAATTTTTAGGTGAAGCACAGTGTGCGCGGTACTGGCTCCACCCTTTCACCTTGGGGTCATCTGCCATGGCCCAGTAAACCGGGACGCCGGCAGCGAGTCCTCCAGGTGGTAGGTGTTACATTAACGAGCTCTATCTGCCCGGGTTTGATGTTAGAGTTTTCCTTCTCTTGTCTGGCGAGGTTGGTGAGCCCAGCCTGCCCATCCGGTTATACCGCCAGACATTCGGTCACACCATGACATGGCAAACTCTGTGAGAAACGGGGGGGGACCAGCGGGAAGGTGTTGCCACGGATGCAGTAATGCAGGAGAGGCCATTGCAGTGACCATCTGCCAGGCATAGCCGGACAGTGACCACGCGGCGTTCACTACACTGGGAAAGGAGAGGCTATGTATTGCGAATACAGTTTCCCTGGGGGGCCAGGATACCCAAGAGGGAGCCCACCCCTCCCCCCCCCCCTGGTGCAGTACACTGAAGATGGAAATGCACATAAATTTTCTGAAGGCTTTATCCCAAGGATATTGATGCAATGCAGATGGCTGCAAAGAAGTACAGCATAAGTTTCCTTTTGCATGCAACAAATATACTGCAGTAGTCCTAACGGCCTAACTTCATAGCCTCTGTTGTGGGCCAGCAGATACTGCTGCTGACATCATCATTCAATTGGCATACTTCACTTTATATATTCATTGTGCAAATGGCAGCAGCAACCCAGCCTCCAGCTAATTTGCTCTCCTTTCCCAAGTAAATTGGACTCTTTCCCTTCTAATTTCTCAGCAAATTGCACTCTTCATTCGGTTATTTGAGAATCTTTTGCTAGGAATTTACTTTTCCTCCCTCTACATATTTACTGCCCCTCCTTCTACATTTTTAAAATCAACAAAACCTCTCTCAGCAATTATCAGAGGCTTCAGGAACTGAACCAGGAACTTCATGGTCTACTGCTGAGACCTAGCCAAGTGAGCTATTTGTGATTATGCTTGGGCTTCAGATCCTCCTTTAGGCACAGAAGGACATCATCCCTCACAATTGTCTGGAGGTTCAAAGACTTTGGATTGGCCAAGCTTTTCACAGACAATAGTCCAGCCATCTGCCCTTGCCTGACCAAAAGGACAGTACCTTCTGCATACAGAATGAGGGGCTGGATATTTACCAGCTCTAGCAATGGAACTCTGAGACCCTGGGCTGAAAAATACAATTGGCCTCATTTGGATATGGCTGGAACTAGCTCTGGCTGGGCCAGATGTATAAGTCACAATCACGGCATGCTTCAGAATAGCTTTTCATTGCAGCCTTCACTTCAGGGTCACCAGCTCCATATCTAGTGACAGCTTGATTCAGGTTTGTGCTGTTGAATGATTCCAAGTGGTTCCTTTTTCATGGAATGTAAACACATGCCTCTTCCTCTGAATTGTATCCAGGTGTACATAAGGTGTCTCAGAATGGAGACATCATCATACCTTCTAATAGCAAAGTAAGCCAAATCTGAGAATACTTAAATCCAGTCGCTGGAGCTATAAATAGGCAAGACATCTTTATGTTGTTGCTGTTCAGTTGCACAGTTGAGTCCGACTCTTTGCGACCCCATGGAGAAGGTCATGCCAGGCTCTCCTGTCTTCTACCATCCTCCGAAGTCTGCTCAAATTCGTGTTAGTTACATCAGTAATGCTCATCTTTTGCCGCCCCCTTCTTCTTTTGCCTTCTGTCTTTCCCAGCATCAGGGTCTTCTCCAGTGAGTGCTCCCTTCTCATTTGGTGGCCAAAGTATTTGAGCTCCAGCTTCAGCATCTGACCTTCCAGGGAACAGTCTGGGTTGATTTCCCTTAGGACTGACTGATTTGATTTTCTTACAGTCCAAGGGACTCTCAAGATTCTTCTCCAGCACCACAGCTCAAAAGCATCTGTTCTTCTGCGCTCTGTCTTCTTTATGGTCCAACTCTCACAGCCATACATTACTACTGGGAATACCATCGCTTTGACTATACAGACTTTTGTTGGCAGCGTGATGTCTCTCCTTTTTATTATACTGCCCAGGTTTGCCATAGCTGTCCTCCCAAGGAGCAAACGTCTTTTAATTTCATGGCTACAGTCACCATCTGCAGTGATCTTGGATCCCAGGAATGTGAAGTCTGTCACTACTTCCATGTCTTCCCCTTCCGTTTGTCAAGGTATGATGGGGCCGGATGCCATGATCTTAGTTTTTTTGATGTGAGTTTCAAGCCTTCTTTTGTGCTCTCCTCTTTCACCCTCAACAAGAGGTTCTTTAGGTCCTCCTCACTTTCTGCCATTAGGGTGGTGTCAACTGCATATCTGAGGTTGTTGATGTTTTCCCCAGCAATCTTAATTCTTTCTACAACCCTGAAAAATGCTCCAGGTTTCCAAAAAAATATGAAGTCGGGAGGGGGGGGGATACATTGAGCAGTTTAAAAAATTATAAAAGCACCTGTAGCTTCAACAGATTTCCTTAGTGGCCTTTGTTAGGCAAGCCCAGAATTCCAAGGCTTGGCATTGCTGTGAATAAAAAGGCAGAGGGAGGGGGCAGGGTCATTTTGGCCTTCAAGGAAGGACTCACCAAGGCCAGGCTTGGGCCTAGGGTTTCCAGCTCCTGGTTGGGAAGTTCCTGGAGATTTTGGGGTGGAGTCTAGGGAGGGGAAAGTTGGGGAAGGGGCCAGATATAATGCCATAGAGTCTACCTTGCAAAGTAGCCATTTTCACCAGGGTGACATATCTCTGTTGTCTGGGATCAGTTGTAATTCAGGGGAGGCTGGCAACTTTAGTACTGGAAGCAACCACTGGCTAACTTAATACCAACCAATTTGCATGACTCAGTTAGTAGGGTTGCCAATCCCCAGTTGGGAGCAGGGGATCCCCTAGTTTGGAGACCCTCCCCCTGCTTCAAGGTTATCAGAAAGTGGGAGAGGGGGTTGAATGTCTGCTGAGCACTCCACTATACCCTATACAGCCCAATCCTCATAGGGTATAATGGAGAATCAATCTGAGGATATCTGGGACTCTGAGATGCCTCTTGCAAGTCCTTGAGGGTTCCTATTTTTCTATATATTATTTCCCAAATGTGGCCCTCAACTGCAGATATTTAAATCCATGGATCAGGGTCATACTTTCACTACACAGATTGTTATGCAAACCAAGTTTGCAGAAAAACCTGAAATCTTAACAAAATACACTGGGGGGGGGGGGGTGTTGAATCCCTCCTAAACTGAAATAGAATTCTCTGCACAAGCACGGATAATGCTCTTTCCTTCCTACCTTCACAGTGGTGGAGCTGCAGTAGTGAAGCAGCCCAGGAGCTATCGTTAATGATCAGTTAATGTTCAGAAGGAATTGCTTATGTAGCTACTTATTCTATTACTTCCTTAACAAAATGTTCTTAGGATTGCAGCCTTGGTTTACTGGAGTACTCATTAGGGTTGGGTTTGTTGTTCAGTCACACTGTAAGCCGAAATGCCCTCAAAACGAGGTTGGGGAATTAGTTAGGTGGGCACCTGGCTCACTAGGAATCTTTTTACCAATTTATACCAGGCTCAACCATCCAGAGGGTAAATGCTCAATAAAAAGGACTCTAATTTAATAAAAACCAATTGTAATTTATTTAGAATAATAGTTCTTCCACACAAGATAAAAATACAAAACAATCACACATTCACACATGTCTAAGAAACACAGATAGATTGATAGGGGAACATATAAGGGTAGATAGACAGGGCGATATTACCTCTCGCAGACTTCAAGGAAGGCTCCGGTGGCGACAGTTGAGGGAATGGGGGAGGACCCGAAACTGATCAGGAATTGGGGATGGATCTATGCAGCGGAATGTGGGTTGCTGATAGAAGCACACCTGTGGGTAGCTAGTCCACAGGTTATAAGGCCTCACCTGAGCCCTTAGGGGATGGGAGGCAACGGGGAGGAGGAATGGGAGGCTCTGTGATGACCATGAAGGCTGGACATCAGCAGAGCCAATGGCGAGTCCCGTGGTGACACCCAATTGGGTGTTTGCTTTGACCAATGAACTTCACCTTCGTCCTGGGCAACCTGGAAACTTCCAGGTTGCGACAAGGCCTGGGGCGGCTCCAAGGGTGTCAGTATGGAAATGGATAGGTACTTGGGATTAAGTGGGCTTATCTGGGAAGGTGACAATAGGGAATCAAATATTGACCTAGGTATCCCCAGTGAAGACAAAAGACTTGGTTGTGAAGGGAGATGTTCTTCCTCTTTTCTCATCATCTTCTGGGCAGGAGTTATTGTTTAGAGTATTGCCCGGCAATTAGGACTGACAGTTGAGCTGTTAATCCATTCATGGGGCGAATGGGTTGCTTGCGGGCTAAGGGTGACTCAGGGTGTGTACGTGAGCTTCTCACTATGAAGGAATGAAGTCCAGCCTGGCAGGAAGATGGCTACAAGTGGTGTTAGCGAGACACAGTGGATTCCATGCTCAACGCTTCAACACCGGTCGACTGGATAGCTCCGTGGCGGCGCAGCTTCTTTCCTACCATGGCGGACCCACGCAGTGACGGGGAAACGTCCGTGCACGTTGGCAAGCACTCTATACCGGTTTAGAATGCCTGCACACTTAGGCTGTTTGCAACATGAGTCCCTTTTAGTCCCTGGATGGTTTTGCTCACACCCTCTGGCCAAAGGTGTGTGTGATCTCACTTCTCCAGGCGCCCTGGCAACCATGCTGGTGACTACGATATTGGGGAAAGAGGGGTCATTTCCTCACAACACAGTCGAGATCGATTCTTTGCAACCCCATGGGCAAAGTCACGCCAGGCCCTCCTGTCTTCCACCATCCTCCGAAGTCTGCTCAAATTCGTGTTTGTTATATCAGTAACACTGTCCAGTCATCTCATATTTTGCCATCCCCTTCTTCTTTTGCTTTCTGTCTTTCCCAGCATTAGGATCTTCTCCAGTGAGTGCTCCCTTCTCATTTGGTGGCCAAAGTATTTGAGCTTCAGCTTCAGCATCTGACCTTCCAGGGAACAGTTTGGGTTGATTTCCCTTAGCACTGAATGATTTTATCTTCTTGCAGTTCAAGAGACTCTCAAGATTCTTCTCCAGCACCACAGCTCAAAAGAATCTATTCTTCTGCGCTCGGCCTTCCTTGTGGTCCAGCTCTCACAGCCATACATTACTACGGGGAATACCATCGCTTTGACTATATGTAGGGATGGGTACAAACTGGGAAAATGTGGTTTGTGCTTGAACCATGAACCGAAGCACAAACCAAACCAGGAGGTTTATGAAACAAACTGGTTCACTGCCCTGCAAATCCATTGAAAATACCACAGTCCCTTTAAAAAGGTGGGAAGCCAGAAAAACAGTTAAACAGAAAGCCTGAAAAACAGTTGCATGCCAGGGAGCTGGCCAGCTAAAGGGGGGGGAGTTCCCTCTCCCCTTTCTGCTGGCTATAGCGAGTGGAGGGGAAATCTCTGGGTAAAGGACTTCTCTCCCACCTTTGTGCTGGCCATGGTGAGCCAGCAGAAAGGGGGAAGATCTCCCAGGAAGGGGCTTCCCCCTACCTTTCTGCTGGCTGTGACTCACCACGGCCAGCAGGAAAATGAGTGTGAAATGCCCCCAGGAAGGCACTTCACCTCTTCCATTTAAACCCTCCTTTCTGCTCCCTGCAGCTTTTTGTAGATGCAAAAAGCAGGGACATTTAAATCACCAGGAGTCTCTTCCATTTTAACCCTCCTTTCTGCTCCATGCAGTTTTTTGAGATGAATTAAGGAATCTCGGGACATTTACCTGCGTATAAAATCATGTTTGGAAAATCTTGCACATTTTATTTTGAAGTTTGTAATGTACTGAAGTAGGAGACGTTCAAATGGCAACATGCTTTATTAGCGAGTACATCACAAAGACAACATGGTGGGTCCAGGTCCCCTGTTATATATATTTCCAGACACCACCCACAGGTGCACTGTGCTGTACTTTTCAGGACGAATGCCAGACACAACACTCCTCCCCCCCCAGTTCAAGATACATAGTCTTTCAAATGAGCGGACGGCTGCTGCTTTCTGAGCGACCGCTGAGGTTCGATCTGGGGAGCTGGGGCTGCTGCCTGGGGTTCTGTAACTGCTGGTTCTTTGCTTTGGGCCGCGGTCAGCAGAGCGTTGTCTTAATCCTGCAGAGGTATCTCCCCTGTCCTGTAAGGCTCCTCTGTCAGCGACCCTGACGAGCTCGGCAGAGCTGCTTCTTGCAGCGGCCCTGTGCTCTCTCCGTTCCCCACTCCCCCTGGCCCTGCCGGTTCCTCCAGCAGGGTACGGTGGTGGAGTTAGTCTATGTGTCGGCGGAGGAGGAGCTGCCCCCCTTCTGACAAGACCTCGTAAGAGCGGGACCCGGTGAGCCACAGCACCCGAGCTGGTATCCACTCCAGCCCACTCACAAAGTTCTTGGCATAGACCAGATCCCCCGGAAAGAACCCCCTAGTGGCCTCCCTGGTCTCAGGGGAGCTGTGGAGGTCTGGGGCCCAGTCGGGGTGTAATCTATCAAGCCGGGTGGTTAACCGCCTGCCCATGAGTAACTTGGCAGGGCTTACACCCATAACTGGGTTGGGGTTGATCCTGTTCCCAAACAGCAAGGCAGACAGTTGGTGGTCCCAATCCCCTTGGACTATGCAACCCAGGACCTCCTTTCTTGTGCGAACCATGCGCTTCGCTTGGCTGTTAGTGGCCGGGTGAAATGGAGCGGACCATGTGTGCCGGATGAGGTACCTATTCAGGAATTCCTGGAACTCTCGGGAGGTAAACACGGTGCCATTGTCCATCACTATGGTGTCAGGGATTTTGTGGGTGCAAAAAACCCTCTGTAAGGCTCTGACTGCGGCCATGGTGAAGGTGGAATCAACTGGGATTACCTCCAGCCGCTTCGTGTAAGCATCCATCAAGATAAAGAATATTCGTCCCGGTATGGCCCCGCAAAGTCTAAGTGTGGCCGGGACCACATCACCCGATTGGATTCCCAGCAGTGAATGGAGGTGCCAGGCGGATTCAGCCAGGACTCTTGGCAGGGCAGGCACCTCCTAACCCACCCCTCAATCTCTTCATCCATTCCTGGCCACCATACATAGCTCTGCACCAGAGCTTTCATGCGCACTATCCCCAGGTTAGTTAAATGTATATTTAGAATGGTTTTTAGATAATGTTGATTTTAATGTTTTGTATAACTATTGCATTGTATAATTTTATGGATGTTGTTAGCCGTCCTGAGCCTGCTTAGGTGGAGAGGGCGGGATATAAATAAAATTTTATTATTATATTATTATAGGTGCATCTCGTACAAGGCTTCGAGCACTTGCTTCTGGAGTGGGGGAGGAACCACCACTCTGCTGTCCCAAAGAATACACCCTTTGTGTTAGGAGAGTTCTTTCCGGCGGGAAACAAATGGTCTGAATGCAGCATCCAATTTGCCCGTGGGCCAACCCCTTCCCACCCAGTCTGAAATGCATGCAAGGATGCGGTCTCTCCCTGTGGACCTGGTTACCTCCACTGCATGGAGGGGCCACTCTGGCAGAGACTCCAGGAGCATCATGTGGTGGGCTGGGGCCGGATCTGGGTCCATCTGTGGCAGCGGAAGGAGGCTGAGAGTGTCTGCATGGCCCATTGCCTTGCCGGGGCGGCAGACGAGCTTGTAGGTGTATGAGTTGAGGAACTTGTTCCACCGCAGGACCTGCTGCGACAGGATCTGTGGTGTCTGGTGGTCTGGGGTGAGTAGTCCGAGCAATGGCTTGTGGTCTGTGGCAATCGTGAGGTAGTCATTGAATTTGTATACGCTCGCCATGATTGCCAATGCCTCCTTATGTATTTGGGCGTAGTTGCACTCAGCCTGGGTCAAAGTGTGAGAGTAATAGGCCACGGGGACCTCTCTACCGTCTGGGAATTGGTGGCCCAGGATGGTGCCCATTGCGTAAGGGGAAGCATCGCATGCTAAAATCACGGGGAAGAACTCGTCAAAATGGTGGAGTACCTCATTTGAAACCAAGATGTCCTTGACCTTCTGGAAGGCCGCGGTCTGCTTTTTTCCCCAGACCCATGGGGCGCCCTTATCTAGGAGTCTGTTTAGGGGTTTGGCCAGGGCTGCTTTGTGGGGCAAGAATGAGTGGTAAAAGTTCAGAAGCCCCCAAAAACTTTGTAGCTCTGCCCTGCAAGTGCGAGCTGGGGCCTGTACTATTGCCCTGGTCTTGTCGGCTGTTGGGTGAATTCCCGCAGCGTCCACCACAAACCCCAGGAACTCCACCCTTGGCACTCCAAGCGAGCACTTCACCTGCTTCACCTTGAGACCCGCATTCTGGAAGCAGCGGAGCACCTCTCAAAGGTGGCGGCAGAACTCATTGGCGTCTAGTGCCGTTATCAAAATGTCATTGAAAAAGGGTTGTACACTGGGAATCCCTTTAAGGACAGAGTCCATTAAGCTTTGGAAAATTCCCGGAGCCACGCTCACCCCACCGCACCTTGAAAGCCCCCCGGTGTGTAATGATGGTCTGAGCCTCAGCCGTTTGCTCATCCACCAGAAGTTGTAGGTATGCTTGAGCCAAATCCAACTTCCCGAAAATCTTGGAATTGGTCAGGGAGGCGAGGACATGGCTGACCTCCAAGATGGGGTATAGGTGGTCCTGTAGTGCTTTATTAATTGTGCATTTGTAGTCTGCATGGATGCTCACGTCCCTGTTCGGCTTGACTGGGGTGACTATGGGGGTTTCCCAAGTGGCATGGGAGATGGGCTCTAGCATCCCCTGGGCCACGAGGCGGTCCAGTTCGGCTTTGATTTTTGGCTTAAGTGCAAATGGAACCCACCGAGCCTTCAGCCTTAAGGGCCTAATTGTGGGGTCCAGCTGCAACGCAATAGGTGGCCCCTTGTACGTTCCCAGAGCCCCATCGAATACTTCCGGGAACTCCCAGCATACTTGGTCGAAATTGTGGGCCTGTATATGGTCCACCCCTACAATTTTGATGCCCAGGGGCTTAAACCAAGCCAATCCCAATAGGGTGGTGAGTCGGTGCTTCACCACAAGAATGTCTAGAGCCCCTTTAAAAAAATTTAACTCCACCCAAGCTCTGGCCCACCCCATGATTTGCACTGGATTCTTTTGAAAGTCCCGCAATATGAACTCCATGGGCCGCAGGGCCAGCCGGTTGTGGGGGCAGAGTTTACTGAGGGTCTCCTCTGAAATAATGGAGATGGAGGATCCCGTGTGCAATTCCATCAGGCAGGGACCCCCCTCGATCAAGACCTGCACTTTGACCTTGTTGGGGGTGTCCTGGGGCAAGTTCATTACCTGGATGCTGTTTGTGGCTGTCATGTGTGCATCTGTTGAGTCGTGGTGTGTGGACTGGGGACTCCTGTTGGATCTGGTCCTGCAAGCTCGGTGATGTGGCCCACTTTTCCGCAGCTTCTGCAGTCTGCATTATGGTAGGAGCAGTCTTGGCGCTCATGTGGGTCCCCACAGCTGGCGCACTTGGTGCTCGGCTTCTCCGCTGCCTGTGGTCGGTTTGGTGTTTTCAGCCCGCTGCGTGGCTGGCGGCAAAGCTGATGTGCCCCTTCCTCGTCGGAGCCGTCCGAGATCGAGGCAGCGGTGGCCTGGTTCATGGAAGGACTGGTGTGCATCTGTTCGAAGGTGGTTGCCTGTTGGAACCCTTTCACGAGGTCGATGTCTTTGTCCTTGTATGCTAGCAACTTTCGGCGCATTTTCTCCTCCTGGACGCCAACCGCGAAACGGTCCAGCAGGATCTCTTCCATGGCAACCTGACCATCTGATTGCATCCAAGGAGTTCTCTCTGAGATTTTTCCAGATGGCAAATCAGAGTCCACAGCAGTTCCACAAAATAGGTTTGCTGTGAAACACATTGCAGATATGGGATAATAGTGGTCTAGGAATAAACCACTAGAATCTGGAAGCACAAGCAGAAAGGAAAACAAAGAGTTACAAGTCTAACCATCTTTTTCCCCCAAAAGGAAATCTGTAGCACAAATCTGTAAACATCCCTGTTATCCTCTTTATATTCACTGATTGTTGACAAATCAGGAACAATTTTTAGCATCATTTCATGATAAAAGCTCTCAATATGCATTTTAAACAAGCTGAACTACTAGGAGAGAGGACAAACTAATCTCTTAGGAAATGAATGCACTGCCCAGCTCTAGTTGCTTTTTACTCATTTCTCTTTCTCCCCAATACAGAGACCACTCCTCATCACTCGCGGCCAGGCCATTTTGGAATGAAGTGGTTGCTATAACTCATGAAAATAAAACACATATGGCACCCTTGGAAGACATGTATTCTATATGAAAATTTGGTTTATG
The DNA here is from genome assembly GCF_032191835.1 of Heteronotia binoei. Classification (NCBI taxonomy): domain Eukaryota; kingdom Metazoa; phylum Chordata; class Lepidosauria; order Squamata; family Gekkonidae; genus Heteronotia; species Heteronotia binoei. Next base: position 86,471,368 of record NC_083225.1, read on the forward strand.
ACTGCCAGACCCACAAACCTGAACCTACCAAGTAATTCCACCACTGTCCATCTGTCAGGCAGACAAGCTCAATGAGAGCAAGAATTTATGCCATTCTAGCATGAATTGGCTACTGCTGGCCTTCCATAGCTAAGAAGATTAGAAATGAGACTCATCCCTATAAGCTTAACATAGAGAAGATTTCCCATTCAGATGCAAAATCTCTTCCCTGGCTTTCCTGCCATGTAAATAGAACAAAAAAAGAACCCCCCCCCCCATGGGCAGGTATAGGTAGATGAACAGATAACAATACTTAATTAGTATTATTTGTTCTTGCTATATAGAACACACCATGAATAGTCTCAAGAATATAATTTCTTAAAAACCTGATGAAGTGTAAATATACAATTTTCAATGATCTTGTATGTTCATTAAGGCTGTAGTATTATGAACCATTACTTAAAAGTAAATCCTATGCTGACAATAGGATTGATGAATAAACATGCATGGGATTTGGTGATGTGTGAAATCCCACTTCATTGTTTTAATGGAAACATTGCTGTTGATTTCAGTGATGGAAAATTTCCCTGGCTTGCAATAACATGGATTCCAGTATTATTATCTGAAATGAGCCTGCATGTGCACATTGCTATCTTGCAGAGATGCATCAGGAAGGTTACTACTACCAGTGAGAAGTAACTTTTTATTACCATCATTCAATTTACACTGCTCCAAAGAAAAAGGGCTTTGGTACTGGTCCAAAGAGAGGCTGGATTGGGCCACCAGCACTGTTCTATAGCACATTTCTTCATCCTATGGTTGATTGCAGGAAATCACACAACCAGCTGTGGTCAAACACATCCATTTTGATTTCTGTTGCTTAGAATAGGTTTCCTCTATTAAAGTTAATCAAGTAATAGTTTGAGTCTGACATTTGGCTTCATTTTAGAGTGAACTCTCACAACATCAACGTTTCCCTTGGGCTTATAGTAATCACAGTAATCATACACCTTTTCAGAATGTGAATTCAGCAACAAATTCCCCAGAGGGAAAGACTGTTGACTGTTGGGTCCCAGGGTCTGGACATCTGCCCTCTCCAGGAAGAAATGAGAAATTTCTCTTGATTGGATGGATTTGTACAAAATCAGTTTCTTTTTAGAAAGCAAGAATACTCCAGTAATGAAGGAATAAGGGCCAGGTGGGAAAGGGTATAATTAGCCATTCACACCGACTAATGGAAGAAAGGATCAAAAGTGTTATGTCTAACATCTACATGAAAATAAATGGTAAACAAAGCATTAAAGATGGGCAATCAGAGGAGAAGGAGAATTGGTTTTATACAGCACCCTTCGCTACCCAAAAAAGTCTTGGACAACTTACAATCACCTTCCTTTCCTCTCCCCACAACAGACACTTTGTGTGGGCCAAGAGAACTCAAAGAGAACTGTGACTGACCCAAGGTCACCCAGCTGGCTTTTATGTGAAAGAGTGGGAAATCCAACTCAGTTCTCCAGATTAGAGTCTGCTGCTCTTAACCAGCACACCAAACTGATATATGATAGCATACACAAATGTGCCAGACCAATTTTTTTAGAGAGCCAGTTTTTTAGAGAGCCAGTTTGGTGTAGTGGTTAAGTGCACAGACTCTTATCTGGGAGAACCGGGTTTGATTCCCCACTTCTCCACTTGCAGCTGCTGGAATGACCTTGGGTCAGCCATATCTCTTGCAGAGGTTGTCCTTGACAGGGGAGCTGCTGTAAGTGCTCTCTCAGCCCTATCTACCTCACAGGGTGTCTGTTGGGTAGGGAGGAGGTAAAAGGAGATTGTGACCGCTCTGAGACTCTGAAATTCAGAGTATAGAGCGGGATATAAATCAAATATCATCATCATCATCTTCTTCTTAAAAAAGAGGGATAAATCCATATACAGTGCAGATATAGGCTATCATCTTGCACACAGCAACAAGCATTGCATTCCCACTGATTTACATGGTACTTAAGTATATGGTATGTGCAAGTAGGTATGGGATTGTATCCACTTCTCAAGCTGCATACAGAGCTGCCAAGCCCATAAATCTTGGTGATCAACAGTAGCATGCAGAACACCATGAAATCTATGAACTGAGTCAGGATATGCAAACTGCATGCAGACTGCATGCAGACTGTGGATCATGCAATTGAAAATCAAATACCACCTTGCCCCAACCCTTCACACATTCATCAATACCAACTGCAATTTACAGAAAACTATGCATCCAGACCTTTTTTCTTAGCATGCATAAAGATGATGGCTGTGGCTCTATTCCCTTTCACAGTTAACAAAGGCACAACAATTTAATTTTATAATCTGCCTGTTTACAGTTTCAGTACGACTGATAATGGAAACTGACAGGATGAATCCAGTGCCTCTCTGAATTTGATATGATCCTTGCATTGTTTTCTAGGCAGGAGATACTAAAAGAAAATGTAGCAGATGAACAACTTGGCTTTGGTACAGTGATGAACTTGAGCAGCCTTTGGCCAAGTGGGCTTCTGCTATTCTGACCAAGGAGCATCATACAAAGTGGCAAACCACTGAGGATCGTGTCTCTTGAGACAGGGATGCCTCTGAGCAATCCAATTTATGGTTCATGTACAATTGAAACAGCTAATTCTCCAAAGGGACAACAAGTTGTTCCAGTGTTAATTACATTGCATTTGCATTCTTCTTGCTTCTGCTGACTCCTTTAAGGGCTACACCCTAGTTTTTTTAAAAAGACTTGGTAGTCACACAAACAAGTCTGTTGGTACCGTTAGAACTGGTACTTTCAAACTTCTTATAAGCGATGGAGCTTAATTACATTTATCAGCAATATGCCATACACATCTCACTCTAGCCGCCTTTGCTAGCTCAAGGGGCAGGGAGGGGAGCTGTGAAATGCTGAGTGAAGAGACCGATTTGTCTGGATGCATTGTATTGTGCAGGACAGCGCTATTATACCTTTGCCTTTACAGGGACCTGTCACCTGCTATTCCTGTTTTTTTTTATGACCTGTTTCTTTTCTTTGCAATTACTGCTTTGCCTGTATTCCCGCAGACTGAGATGCATGTTTCTGCCTTGCTCTGGTTTTCTTTCTCTTGCACCCTGTTAATCCCCTAGAATTTTGCACTGAACTCTGCTTATGCTTGTTGTATTTTCCAAACTTTTGATAATCTCTCTGGTTGGAACCCCTTTAGACCACCTTAATGTTACATAGTGATTCTGAACAATAGGTCTCAGGCCTAACCCTGCAAAAATTGTCCCACTCCATTTACATAGAGAAAACAGTATGGAGTGAAAGACAGAGAGAGGGAGAAAAGGGAAATTATAAAAAGAAGCAAATAAATATTGGACATGTTGACCCAGCTGCCTGACTGTGATTGAGTACAAAATATTGCTCTGCTAACTGTGAGTTTAGTTCAAAATTATTACATAAATTTATGTCAGCCAGGTAATATAGCAGTCTTGCTGGAGACAGGTTTTTTTTTTTGTAATATGACATACATATTTATTTCTGATATTATTTCAGAAATATTTATCTTAGAAATCCCCAAGGAATTCCAGAAACATTCACAGAGAGGTATTGCATTGTATCCTCTTGGCAGTCCTGTAAGAAGACCTAAGCTATGAACATAATTGTCCTAAGGTCAACCAATGGAAATCAAGATGACAGAGGATTTAATTCCAAGTGTTACCTGTGAAAGTAGAACCCTAAGCACTAAACCACACTGCATACAACTACTTATATTGTCTCATCTCTGGAGGTTTCGTAGAACTTCACAAACGTGTGCACAAGCTGTTTAGCCAAAAATGATAGCAGAACAAAAACCTTCTATGTACATCATGGATGACAATGTCTTTGTGAAACCACCTTCAGATCTCTGAAAAAACTTTGTGCACCACCTGTGCCTCAATAAATATATGACCTGGGGGAGGGGGGAATGTGGCTGTAACAAATTAATTTGTCATTGCAATGCTGGAAAATGAGAATCACGGGTTAAATTTTTCTATCATATAGCTGTTGAATCACTGTTGGACATAAAGCAGCATATCTAGAAATGTGAGTATTTTAAGTGGACAAAAGGCAAGCTTGCTGGACTTTGCCACCTAGTGGCAGGCAGGAAGAACTATCACCTTTTAAACTCCATCTACTTTATTTGCATAAATTTACCACTTCATCTGTATAATTATTTTTTATTCTTTGGATACCAATTTTGAAATGTGTCCTTATTTTCAACAGCCCCACAGCTGTGTCAATTGTCTGAGAGAGATCTTGATTTCACTGCAACTTTTAAAAAATCAGGGAGTCCCACTGACTTTAAATATTGAGTGTTTTGGAGACAATAGATAATTGTTCTCCCACTATTATCATACACCATATTCTGTTTTCTCTATTATCCATCTAACTTTCGCATCAGTTAATTCATATTACCACAGGTCCTCAAACAGCTGTCAGATGATAGCATTTAGTAATCTATATTAGTCCTTTGTGGCAATGCATAGACTTTTTGTTGTTGTTAACTTGAGACAGAGGTATAAATTTAGCTAGGCGACCTATACAAATGGGTAAGAGCCCCGTGGCGCAGTGTGGTAAAGCTGCAGTACTGCAGTCCTAAGTTCTGCTCACACGACCTGAGTTCGATCCCAGCAGAAGCTGGGTTCAGGTAGCTGGCTCGAGTTTGACTCAGCCTTCCATCCTTCTGAGGTCGGTAAAATGAGTACCCAGCTTGCTGGGGGGAAAGTGTAGATGACTGGGGAAGGCAATGGCAAACCACCCCATAAAAAGTCTGTCATGAAAACATTGTGAAAGCAACATTACCCCAGAGTTGGAAACGACTGGTGCTTGCACAGGGGAGTACCTTTACCTATACAAATAAACATTGGTATCTCCATAATTGGTAATTTACACATAGGGAAAAAAGTTAAAAGGTACTGTAATATGCAGGATAGACATCTGAAAAAAGAAGCATTTGGCTTGGTGACCATTTGTATGACCAAATTCCCATTTTTAATCTAGTTAAGGATGCCTGGAAGGACAGATTGGTTTTATGACATGACTTCTTTATGAACCTCAGACATGAATTAGCAAAGGGGCACTATTGGTATCCTACTGTAGAGGAGAAAGTGAAACAACCTTTTCCTGGTATCTTCACTGGCATAGGATGAGTCCAAGGAAGGGGCTACTGTTGCTGACTCTGTAGCCCTTGTTCAAAATGACATGCAGACCTGCCAAGGTTGTAACACCTCAAGGAACAGATAATGCATTGTTCAGTCTGAGGGGGCAGCCTGTGGAGTATACACTCTGGTATTGGCCCCTGGCCCACTTGGAACCTTCTGCTCTGTCATAGTAAATGTGCTTGCTAATTTTTTTAAAAAATAACCCTCTAAATTGAAAATTTGAAAAGAAAACAATTCTCTCCCTGCCCCCCCCCCCCTATAGTAGGGGAAGCCACTCAAATGCATTCTGAAAGGCACCTGTATTACATTCTCCTTTAGACATGGGAGGGATGGGGTTGTTTTGTTTTCATAATGGCTCTATGGGTCTGGGTGAACTTTTGCTTGTGAAGCAGAATAGAAAGACAGAGTAGAGGGAATGACTGGCAGAACTGTTTTGTTGCCATGGAGAAATCACTTTGAATGATTCATCAGACAATGGATTATGCTCTTGGGGTGCTAGCTGCTTGTGTGTGTGTGTGTGTGAGAGAGAGAGGGGGGGGGAGAGAGAGGTCTTTTGCCATCTCTCTCTGAAGAGGAATCTATACATAACAAATGAGAATCTTTGTCATGACAGTAAAGGCGTCTGAGAAATTCTTATCATTTAGCCTCCAGATCTTTTAGTATTGGGTTGTCTTTGTTAACCTTCTGTGGTAAACTGCATGAGCTTCTTCAGTTATCTGCATGCACATTAAAGCTTATATCCAGAATAAAGCTTTGTTGGTCTTAAAGGTACCACTGGACTCCAACTTTATTCTGCTGCTTCAGACCAACATAGCTACCCACCTGAATCCATTAAAATAAAGATAATTTGTGTAGACATAGACACAAAACCGTACTTATTTAAAATATACCATTGTAGCAGGGATGGAATTCTAGCAGGAGCTCCTTTGCATATTAGGCCACACACCTCTGATGTAGCCAATCCTCCAAGAGCTTACAAGGCTCTTTTTTTGTAAGCTCTTGGAGGATTAGCTACAACAGGGGTGTGTGGCCTAATATGCAAAGGAGCTCCTGCTAGAATTCCACCCCTGCATTGTAGTAATACATTACATTAATGAAAACCAATTCTGCCCTTTTTCATGCTGTCTTTGTTTACTGTGAAAAATGCTGTGTGTCACATCTCTTTTTGATAGCATCAAAATCCAGTGTCATTCTTGTAGAGGAAATCTTCAATAGGGAGTGCAGAACTAAAGACTCAGTGTTGGGTCCAGATGACAAGGAGGCAACATCATGGGAAGGCTTTGGCCTCTATGCCTTCTGTTTGTTGGCTCTCCATAGCAACTAGAACATAACTATATAAGAGAAGCCATGTTGGATCAGTCCAACACTCCGTGTCACACAATCCCCCAAACCCAGGTGCTATCAGGAGGTTCACCAGTGGAGCCAAAACTCCAGAAGCCTTTTACTGTTGCCCCCCTCCCCCAGGAACTAACCATACAAAGCATCACTGCCCCAGATAGAGGCTGTGGTCAGATGAGCACTCTGATCTGAAGTTTTTGCTGTTCCCTTTCAGATTTAAAGTGCACAATCAGACAGCAACATCTGCCTCCAGTGCCCCAGTCACTGGCACCTCATTCTGACCCACCTTTGAAGCAGAGTTATTAGGCACCTGGAAAAGTCCAGTCCTTATGGATGTCAGCACTTTCATCCTGCATTTCTGGGAGAAAGTATTTCTTTCTATACTTTCTATCTCCCATGCATAATTTTGAAAACTTCTATTATGTCACCCCCAGCCATCTTTTCTCCAAGCTTAAGAGTTCTAACCTCTTTAACTTTTCTTCATAGGGAAACTGTTCCGTCCCCTTAATCATTTCAGTTTTTTGCACCTTTTCCAATGCTGTAATATCTTTTTTGAGGTGTGATGACCAGAATTGTACACAGAAATCCAAATGAGGTTGCACCACTGATTTATTCAGGGGCATTATGATACTGGCTGATTTGTTTTCTGTTCCCTTTCTAATAATCCTCAGGATAGCATTTGCCTTTTTTGTTGCTGTTGCACACTAAGCTGATATTTTCAGTGAGTTATTCGCCATGACTTCAAGGTCTCTCTCCTGGCCAGTCTCCACCAGTTTGACCCCCATCAATCAGACCTATAGCTAAAGGGGTCAAGGGAGGGATTCCAGTCCTCCAATCAACCCCCTGTTCTACCTTTGTGGCCCCTCCAATCAGCTGCTAATGTGCCTGTCATCATCTTTGCCTCCTGGGACAGGCAGCTGGAGATCACTGGTTCAGGTTTTAATGGTTAGTAAAGGGAGTGTAATGTACTTTTCAGCTCTCAAATTTGCTTTCTAGGGTGATTCCTCAGAGTAAAAAAGGAGTGCGGGAGTCCGCAGGGTCTGCCCTGCATAAATTGCAATCCAGCCTTTCTTGCTATTTCCTGAGGTTGCAAAAGACGTGCGGGAGACTTGCATGGGCTTCACTGAACTGCATTACAGCACAAGATGAGTTGCAAAGAAAATGTGGAATGGATTTTCCATTGCGGCCTCTGGGCTCAGATAGCCCACTCTGGGACTAGAATGACAGCCACTGAGTGGAATGACAGCCCTTAGTGGTACCAGGAGTGCTCTGGGACTGGAATGACGGGCCCCAGAGTGGAATGACAGCCCCTGGAATTACCAGGAGTGTTCTGGGACTGGAATGACAGCCCCAAGAGTAGAATGACAGTCCTTGGAGATAGCAGGAGTGTTCTGGGACTGGAAGGACAGGCCTCAGAGTGGAATGAAAACCCCTAGGAGAAGCAGAAGCATTCTAGGACTAGAATGGAATGAAAGCCCTTGGAGGTAGCACTTCTGGAATTGTAATGACAGGTCCCAGAGTGGAATGATAGCTTCTAGAGCAAGGATGTCAAACTCATTTGTTATGAGGATCGGATCTGTCATAAATGAAACCTTGTTGGACCGGGCTGTGTCAGGCCATGCCACGTGTGAACCTAAGTTTAGGTAGCAAAGATATAAACTTTTTAAAGAATACACACAAACACGACTAAAAAAACCCCTTAAAATAAAACTTGCTTAAAACATGAGCACATGTTGGTCTTAAAGGTGCTTTCTTTGTATTTCTCCCATGGGATCCAGGGAACTGGGCAAAGGAAGCTCTGGCTCTTTTCCTCACTCCCCAGGGGACCAGGAGGGGGAGGAGCCTCAGCCAATAGAAGAAAGATAGGCTTGGCTTAGTAGCTCTGCTGTGCCTGGCAAAGCAAGCTCTTCCTGCCCCCCTTCCTCCCCAAGGGAGGAGCCTCAGCCAATGGAGAAAATACAGGCTATCTGGGCCCAGAGATCTTAATGAAGAAACCATTCTGCATTTTCTATGCAACTCATCCTGTGCTGTAATGCATTTCAATGGAGCCCATGCAAGTCAATTGGCATTCCTGGCCCCCATTATTTCCAATGGGCCTTCAGGAATCTCCCAATGTTTCCAGGGCAATCCTATCATTCCTTTTACTACATCCCTCACTTAGAACAAGCAAGCAGGGTGTGTGGGGGGGTGTTGTTTAATGCAATTGCAACATTAGTGTGACTGGCATAGCTATGACTGTTAGTTTTCTCCCTCATTAGGCTTGTTCTATTCTGTTTTGTTGTTTTATTTGTTTTACTTTTAATTTGTTCTCAATTTTTTTTAAGATTGAGACTGACACAGCAGTGGAACCTTTATTTATTTACTAATGAAAGTGTTCATTGTAACTTTAATTTTAGGTCCAAGCCATTCTGACGTCTTATTTCTGTGTGAACATTCTACCCTGCCCATATCTTCTCTGTTTGCAAATTTTAAACATTAACATGTTGATGTTACTGTTCAGTAAAAGGCAGCCCAATTAAACCTGTTTTGCTGTGTCATACCTGAGAAGCTGGTTAAAATAAATGTTTTTTCTGAAGCAATGGAACTAAGTTACATGCTTAAGCATAAAAATGAGGGGCCCCACAAAAAATGTGCTCCACTAAATGAAAATTCTGGCTTTGGGTCTCAGCAAATGAAAAATCATAGCTATGGGCCTGCCATCAATGTGTGCTTATAGTTAGGATTTTGGGCTTCAATGTGCATTACTTTGCACTTGCCCACACTGAATCTCATTTGCCATGTTGACACCCACCCACACAGCCTCAACAGATCCCTCTGGAGTGCCTCACAATCCTCCCTAATTCTCACCACCCTGAACAGCTTTTTTTTTTTTTTAGCATTCCTCTTCCTTAACATATGTTTTGTTATGAAACAATTTCATTTTAGTAACATATGGTAATAATCAATTCATCGCATTAATAATTACTTCTTTTTATCTATCCCATATATTACTTTTCTAATCCCCCCTCCCCCCCGTTACTTGACCCCCACTGGTGTTATATATTTAAAATACTAATATTTAAAGGTACCACTAATAAAACAAAAAATTCTATTTTTCTATCTTTTAAGATTTAATCATTATCAAAAATTGTCCAATGTCCTTTTATTTTCCACTCTTTTTCTATATAACTTCTGAACTTCTTCCACTCCAACCTAAAAGTTTCTAGATCATAGTCTCTTAAAATTCTTGTCAATTTCACTCCGTGTTATAACTTTTATAATCCAATCCCATTTCTCTGGTATTCTTTCTTGCTTCCACAACTGCACATACAATGTCCTAGCAGCTGAGAGCAAGTACCAAATTAAAGTTCTATCTTCTTTTGGAAATTTTTCCGTATATAATCCCAACAGAAAAGTCTCTACAACTTTCTTGATTTCATATCCCAAGATCCTAGATATTTCTTGTTGAATCATCTGTCAATACTTTTTTGCTCTTTCACAAGTCCACCACATATGGTAAAAAGAACCTTCGTATTTTTTGCACTTCCAACATCTATCTGGCATCTTATTGTTCATCTTTACCAACTTTTTAGGAGTTATATACCATCTATACATCATTTTAAAACAGTTCTCTTTAATACTATGACATGTTGAAAGCTTTATAGAATTATTCCAAAGATATTCCCAAGTTTCCATCTGTATTTCTTTATTTATATTAATTGCCCACTTAATCATTTGAGATTTCACTACTTCATCTTCTGTAGACCATTTCAAAAGCAGTTTGTATAGTTTTGAAATTAATTTTTCATTATCTCCAAGCAGAACTATTTCCATTTCTGTTTGTTCTTTTCTTATTCCTTCAGTTTTGATATCTTTTTCCACCACACTCTTTATTTGTTGCATTTGAAACCAGTCATATTTATTATTCAACTCTTTCGCAGTTTTCAGCTCTATTTTACTACCTTGTATTTTTGATAGCTGATTATATGACAACCACTTTTCTTCACCCTCTTCAGCTGTTATTTTTATTTCTTCTGCTGGCACTATCCATAACGGTTTTCTCTCATCACCATATTTCTTATATTTCATCCACGTATTCAACAAATTATTTCTTATATAATAGTGAGAGAAAAAACCATCCATCTTTTTTCCCATAGTACATATAAGTGTGCCAGCTGAATTTATTCCATCCTTAACATATGTTTTATTCAAAATTTCCATACAATATAAAAACAATACAAACAAACTTAAAGACTCAAATACATTTAAATTTAAAGGTGAGGTAAGCAGTTACTTTCTTTAACTTATATTTATATGCAATCTTTTATTTCCTTCTCTTTTTACCCTTTATCTTTTGCCTATTGCCATTCTTTTTAATTTATTTTGATACTCTCATTTTAACCATATATCCTTTTCCCAATTATTTTTGACCCCTCTTTACTCTACATACTACCTTACTGACCTCTTAACCGGCATCATTCTTTAAAGTAATCCACATTCCATTATTTACATTTACCTATACAATCATTGAGCGGTGACCCATTCCATGCTTCATATTAATTCTGTTCTGTTCTCAAATATATTTGACAGAATATCTATCCCCCCTTTTTTTTCCTTCCTTTTTTTTGGGGAGGATTGAGATCATTTGTATAGACTAAGATTAGTTTTAATCTTCTTTTCCTCTCCAGCCAAGCAATTTCTCTTAAGACCTTAATCTTTTGTTCGGTAATTTTTAATGGTTGATCCATAAACACTTTCCAACTTACTGTAACTCCTTAGACATTCTTCTATTAAGGCTATTATGAATTTCTCTCTGAAATAAGTGTTTTCCAATATATACTGAGTTATCCCTATGTGGATCAGGTGCCAAAGCCTCTCTTATTAAATAAAACTAATCCTCCTGCTTCTGCAGTCTCAACATATGTGCCGCCTTCTCTACCTCCAATCCAACCAGTCTCTTCTCTTCCAATCCTTGAGCCATCTCTATAGCCTCAATCCTTTGGCTCATTTCCATTTTAGAATTGCAAGACTTAACAGTTTGGATTAGGCCAAATATTTCCACTTTTGTATCAGTTATTTTTTCCTGCAAGCTATCCAATTTTAAGTTTAGCTCTCCAATCTGTTATTGTAGATTGGCCTGCAATTGATTCAATGCTGTCATAAAGAACATTTGCATGTTGGTTTGCAACTCTTTAATAATACCTTGTGAAGTAGCAGTACTCACCGGTTCAGGAATCCTGGTGAGGAAATTGATTTCCCTGACTTTACACAGACTTGAATCTGTATCCTACACCTTAACTTACTTGTTTCATTATCTATACATTTATAACCTTTTAATAGCCGAGAGGGGGAGGGTTACCAAATACAAATGCTTTTAATATTCCTAGTACCTCTCACTCTATCTCTTCCTTCCCTTAATTTGTAACTTCAATAAACACTAATTCCACCTCCCTTCCTTTACTTTAAACCAACCAAAATAATTTTCAATTCCAAATTGCTACACATAAATCAATTCTCATATATAACCAATCAAATATAGGTTACCGATACTGAGTTGGTGAATTAATTAATCAGACAAACCATTCATCACATATGCTCAAAACAAAATTTAAACCTAAAACACAAAAAGAAAAAATCACCAGGGGCTTCCTTCCAGTCTTTTCAAACTTAATTCAGTCTCAGTTCAGCCTCTTCCAATTTTCAAAAATAATTCCACTTACAGCTTTATACCAATAGTCCAATATTCAGTTCAATCTTCCAAGTTGATTTTTATTTCAATCTTATCAAAATTTGATTAATCCAAATTCTCTCAGTCTTTCCTTTTTACTTTCTTTTCTTCTTATCCTTCTCTCTCTTATCTTCTTCTCCATCTTCCCCACCACTCCATTTTCCCCACCACTCTACCACTCAAAGCCTTCTCTAGAGAAGAGGCACACCGCTAATGTTAACGATTTAGTCCTGTCCCTTTAAGATTCTAGATAATCCCGCTTGCTGGTTCAGCGTGGTGTTACTCTACCAAACAATGCATTACTCACAATATAGAACCAGCCCATTAAGCTGCCACCATTGACTATATTCCCTTCAAGTCCGAAATTAACTCCAATTTATAATAGTTTATAATTGTTCAACTATTTCTTCACCAGCCACCACTTTCATCCGCTCTCTGCGCCTTCCCCACTATAGACTGTCCCGCCTCTCGCCACTCTTCACTTCCCGTTCTCTGGCTTTTCGTTCATTTTTTCCTCAAAGTTCCTCTTCACTCTTACTTGTCAGTTTATATTGTTTGATAGTCCTGTTCTAGGCTTTATAATCTTTCACCTTTTGTGGGCTTTCTTACCCTTTGTTGTTGCCTTCGCTGCTGCTTTCCCTCCACCTTCTCCGGTAACGTGGCTAGCCTGCCATAATGGCGTCCGTCTTGGGCTTTGGGGATTTGGAAGCTGTAGAAACTGCACCAAAGTCCCCCCCAGTTCAGTCTAATTGCTTCACTCTGTTCTCTCTGCTCAGAGGCCCCCAAAGCAGGGGCGTCTTCGGGTCTCCACTCAGCGAAAAAAAAACCCCAAATCAAGCAGTTTGGCCCCATCTCTGCAGGAGCTCTGAAAAGTACGTCAGCCCTCCGTCGCATCAAAGACCAGAACCACCACCCTGAACAACTTAATGTCATCCACAAACTTAGCCACTTCACCGTTTCTGCCAACTCCAAATCATTAATGAACAAGTTAAAAAGCACCAAAGTACTACCACACCAAACCCAGTGCCAAGCCCTGCAGTATCCCACAGCTTACTACTCTCCACTTATACTCACTCTCTGTTTCTGTGAATTAACTAGTTTTCAATCCACAAGAGGACTTGGCCTCTTATCCCTCTTATCCCATGACTTTTGAGTTTACTTAGGAGCCTCTTGATGAGGAACGTTATCAAAAGCTTTCTGGAAGTCAAGCTAAACAACATATATTGGGTCACCCTTGTCAACATGTTCATCCCCTCAAAATAACAGATTAGTGAGACATCCCTTACAGAATCCATGCTGATTATCCCTCAATAGCTTTTGTTCATCAATGTGACCACTAATTCTATCTTTAATATCAAATTCCACCAACTTAACCAATATCAACATTAAACTGATTGGCATATAATTTCCTGGATCTCCTCTGGAACCTTGTTTAAAGATGGGTATTACATTAGCTACCTTCAAGTCCTCAAGAATGGAGGCAGACTTTAATGATGGATTGCATATTATTGTCAGGAGATTCAGAAGTTCACACTTGAGTTTTTGCAGAACGCTCGGACATATGCCATCTGGGCCTAGAATATATCCTAGCATTGCCAACTGCCTAGAGAGGAAAAAAGGTGGCTGCCTTCATCAAAGGTGGCTGCCTTGAGGGTCACGGGCACTATGAGGCCTTGTGCTAGCTCCAGGACGTCCATCCCACAGGAGCTGAGAAGCAGCGCCTTCTTCTTGCTGCCCATGACCTTGTAGTATTCAATGTGGTTCTCCAGTTGCTCCAACCAGGGCTCCCATCTCTCTGGGCTGGCCACATCGAATGCTGGAATTGGTCCTGGCGTAGAGGCCATCTTGTCAGCTGTGGTGGTGCGGAGCAGATGCAGCAATGTGTGGTGTGATGCCAGGCAAGGGCCACTCACCAGGATCCCATCCTCGTTGCCACTATAATATAGTGGGTTCTATGGATCGATGAGGTGAAGTGGTAGTGAAACATCAGCTCTTTATTGATTTCAGCATAGTAAAGGCTAAGCATAAGACTGGAGACTGGGCCAACAGGGCCAACTATATATACATGTCAGGGTTCCCGTGCAAGAACTCTATTGGTCTATTCAAACCATCAAGGGACAAGTGATTGCAGCAGGGCAGCAGAGATTAGGATCCTGCTGCCCATTGTTCCCAAGTCTCCAAGCTCTGGTCGTCTAGCTCCAATGAGCCAGGCAGGAACACCCAATTCAGTTCTTACTTGAGTCCACATACATAACAGCCGAAAGAAAGAAAGAAAGAAAGAAAGAAAGAAAGAAAGAAAGAAAGAAAGAAAGAAAGAAAGAAAGAAAGAAAGAAAGAAAGAAAGAAAGAAAGAAAGAAAGAAAGAAAGAAAGAAAGAAACCAGCTAGAGCGCTGGAGCACTGGAGTGCATGAACGCTTGACCCGTGGGGGGGGGGGGGAAGAGGAGTCTGGCTTCTGTGGTGCCTCCATGTCTGGAGGTGCTTAGCAGATGGGACAGGGCTGCCTTGCTGGGGAGTGTATGGAGGCTTCAGGATGGCTCTTTTCAAGCTGGCCCAATTTGGGACACCTCCACTCCTCCCCAAAATGCCCGTTTGTTAACACCCCTTATGTACCTTTACCTGGATGGAAATTCCATTGAAACAAATGGATCCTGTCTTCTAAGTTCAAAAACTGAAAAGAAACACCCTAACAAAGGTCTTTTCAGTTAAGTTATCTGTATCCTTTAAATCCATTACAATTTTTTGTTAAATGATATCCTTCTGAATCCAATACAAGACTCAAGGACAGAGCAAAATGCTGTGCAGTCAGCAAGCAGCACACAGTAAATAATGAAAAAGCCTGAAAAGGCCAAGGTTGTTCCTTAGTGAGCTCTGTATATGAATGTGGTTGCACCCCGTTTCTTAATACTGCATGCATCTTGTATGTTTAAGGAGAAATCAGACAGGAGACTTTAGTCAAGAAAGCTATTTAAAAATAGCCGTATTTTCCTGACTGTTTTAACAGTATTAGAAATGCTGCTATTCTTGAACCCTGACTGACTGCCAAACTTGACATATATTTATGCTTAGGGTTGCCAATCCCCAGGCAGGGGATCTCTGGTTTGGAGGACCTCCCCAAACTTCAGGGTTATCAGAAGCAGCGGGGGGGGGGGAGGGAAATGTCTGCTGGGCATTCCGTTATATCCTATGGAGCCTGATTTTCATAGGGTATAATGGAGAATTGATCTGTGTGTATCTGGGGCTCTAGGAGGGCTCTGAGGTAGAGGCACCAAATTTTCAGCATAGCATTCAGTGCTTCTCCTCAAAACACCTTCAAGGTTTCAAAAAGATTGAACCACGGGGTCCATTTCTATGAGCCCCCAAAGAAAGTGCTCCTATCCTTCATTATTTCCAAATGGAGGGAAAGTATTTAAAAGGCATACAGTCCCTTTAAATGTGATTGTCAGAACTTCCTTTGGAGTTCAAGCATGCTTGTCACACCCTTGCTCCTGGCTCCACCCCCAAAGTCTCCTGGCTCCACCCCCAAAGTCTCCTGGCTCCACCCCCAAAGTCTCCTGGCTCCACCCCCAAAGTCCCAAGATGTTTCTTGAATTGGACTTGGCAACCCTACTATGTTTCCTATTACCAAACAAAAAATGGTGAGCTAAGTACTTAAAGGTCATTATGGCTATAGTCCTACATGCACTTATTTATGGCTTACAGTAGGGCTTCCTTCTGAACAAAGGCACACAGGACTGGCCTGCATTGCTTGCTTTGGGAATGAAGCACCGGATATTCAAGTGACCATCATTTGGAGAGGCTGTGAAAAACAGCAGGAGAAAAAATAGCATTAATGTTCTTTAGAGCGGACAAAAATCACAGCAGTTTTGCTGGCCCACTTTTTTTTTTTAATCAAAGCAGGGAAAGTGAATATGGCTGTCAAAAGCTATAGAGAAAAATGTTCTGTCCTGAAATGGCAGCTCAAACTATTAATGGCATGAATGCAAATATTACCTTATTGCATCAAAACTCTGTTAAAGGGAGAGGGCTTTTCTCCCAAGGTAGTTGGCAGCCCTAATAGTGAATCATACTACTGCTCAGACCCACCCAAAATCAAACCGAGCTATTTTTCAAGTGACACAGAACTCTTCTTCAGCCAAGATGTAAATAAAAGCATGAGGGGAAAGGAAAGACATTCCTGGAAGGAAAGAGATTCCTGGTAGAGACCATAGCAGAAGCTCGATCTACAGCATTTTATAATGTCCAAATGATAATTCAGAAAGCTCTTTGTAGGCATATACATTTTACAGTTTCAAGTACAAAAATGCCCTATGGGGGGAAAGTAACAATGGACAATCTCTTTAAAATGTATGCAAGAAAGCAGCAATTGGAAGATGTTTCTAGCACCATTGGCACTTCGTTCTTTGCATGTGACAGTCAGGCAGCCACGCCCTCCCTCTTCAGTCGCTCCCCCAGACAGTGGGTCACCTAGCTTATTTGATGCCTGGGGCAAATAATTTTAACACTCTTCCTCTATATTTTTTGCTGTCAAGTCACAGCTGACCCATGGTGACCCTGTAGGGTTTTCAAGGCAAGATGCATTCAGAGGTGATTTGCCATTGCCTGCTTCCATGTCAGCCCTGCTTAGCTTCTGAGATCTGATGAGATCAGGCTAGGCTGGGGCTATCCAGGGCAGGGCCCCTCCTCTATATGACAAAATTATTCTCAGTAATGATCATGAAATAAAATGAAAAATAATAATGGCCAGAAAACAGGTTCAGGTGGGTTGCCATGTTGGTCTGAAGCAGCAGAACAAAATTTGGTCTTAAAGGTGCCACTGGACCCAAACTTTGTATTCAATGCCCCAAAAAGAAATGCAGACAGTGAACAAAAATTGTATTTAATCTCATATACACCCACTCCCTGGGCTTGGCCTTTATATAATCTCTTCCCAGACTCCACCCCTCTCTGGGCCTGTTTCCCTCCAAACCCCTTGCTACCCAATCAGAGGGACAGAGGGGATCCTGGGAGATGTAGGCTTTTCCCAGTAACTCCTAAGCAGGCTTCCCTGGGCTTAGGATCATAACAACTTGGGATGCCTTCTGTTCTCCATTTTGAAGTCCCATAGATGACTATCTCAAACATCTACAAAGCATTTTTAAGAGCTAGAAGTCTGCCCTTGTACTAATTTTTACTAACTAACACTAGTTAAAGCATCATAAAATTGTGACTGCAAGCTTTGCCAGATTGGATGTTAAAAAACACCCCCTCCCCCCGAAGATGCCCCCATCCTCCATTGTTTCCAAAAGCCTAAAGTCAAACTGGAGAATCTATGAGGTAGAAATTGAAGGGCAGGCATTTTTGCATCACAACGTACAGAGTACCCAGCATAATATTAACAAAGCTTTGTTGAAAAATAATTAAAGCCAAGTCTGTCTGATATATAATTATTGATGTATTAGAATTGCTTGTATATTGCTTATCTGTGCATACAGGGTTATAAGGAGTTTGGCTCTGGAGAACGGAATGGCACAACGAAAAACATCTTGCATAGGGGGAGTATAGTTGCCGTGACAACTCAGAGATAACAAAGTTCAGAATGCAGAGGAGGTTGAGGGATTGCCAGAACGAGATGTCCTTTGAGCATGTGTATCTCTGATTAGAGGCCTACCACTTTGTGGGAAAAGAAATTTTAGAGTTCGTTAGGACGGGAGGCGTTATCTAGCTGGGCAGAAGAGGCCCTGAAGAAATTTTAGCCGATTAGCAAAAATGAGGTAATGCAGAAGTATGGTGTTTTCATGTGAGAGGAGGGGGGCTGTTGCTTTGCGCTGGGGAGGAGTCAGATTGTGAATCCTTCGGCCGGTTTGGTCACAGGGGCAGAGAGAAGGAGGAGGGAGGTTTTCTTGCTTCGAGAGTGCTTTAAAAACAACAGCTTGAGCTAAGAAAGACAGAGAGAGAGAAAATCAGCTCAGCCTGGAATCTCTTTCTCTCCATTTGCAAATGATCTTTTTTTTCTTCTTATTTTTCTTTTCTTTCTTTCTTACAAATAAACCTTTGGATTATGAGAAAAGAAGTCTTAAGCCTGGTAATTGCTGATTTGGGAAAGGGGCACAGCCCCAAAACCGGTTAACAGCTTTGCCACTATACTACTCTAAAATACATTTTGAAATAGAAACTGGGGGGGGGGGGGTGCATTCTTCAGGAACAGCAGAACCAGTGCAATGTACTAGTGCCTAGCACCAGATAAAGTTTATATACCATTTTCCCAGGGAAGGCTTTAGAAAGTCTGAGGGAGAGGTTGTGTGTCTACTGTCCACCCTGTGCACCCTGTCTCAGCAGCAGTACACACCAACTATCACTGCCTCAGTGGAGGAACCTTAGCCTACATGCTCTAGCTGCCCTTCATCACAGGCTCTCCCTTTCCCACCTCCCATCCTAGGGACTATGAGGAGCATATTGCAAAAAACATAAAGACCAACAATAAAAATTTCTTCAAATATATTAGAAGTAGGAAACCAGCCAGGGAGGCAGTGGGGCCCTTGGATGACCATGGGGTAAAAGGATTACTGAAGGAGGATAGGGAAATGGCTGAGAAACTGAATGCATCACTGTGGAAGATGAGAACTTTTTGCCCGCCCCAGAACCACTAATTTTGGAAGGGGTGTTGAAAGACCTGAGTCAGATTGAGGTGACAAAAGAAGAGGTCCTACAACTGATAGACAAATTAAAAACTAATGTCACCGGGTCCGGATGGCATACATCCAAGAGTTCTGAAAGAACTCAAAGTTGAACTTGTGGATCTTCTAACAAAAATCTGTAATCTTTCATTGAAATCTGCCTCCGTTCCTGAGGACTGGAGGGTAGCAAATGTCACCCCCATCTTTAAAAAGGGTTCCAGAGGAGATCCGGGAAATTACAGGCCAGTCAGTCTGACTTCAGTACCAGGAGAGATGGTAGAAACCATTATCAAGGACAGAATGAGTAGGCACATTGATGAACACGGGTTATTGAGGAAGACTCAGCATGGGTTCTGTAAGGGAAGATCTTGCCTCACTAACCTGTTACATTTCTTTGAGGGGGTAAACAAACATGTGGACAAAGGAGACCTGATAGATAAGAACATAAGAGAAGCCATGTTAGATCAGGCCAATGGCCTATGCAGTCCAACACTCTGTGTCACACAGTGGCAAAATTTATATATATATATATATATATATATATATATATATATATATATATATATACACACATACACACACACACACACTGTGGCTAATAGCCACTGATGGACCTCTGCTCCATATTTTTATCTAAACCCCTCTTGAAGGTGGCTATGCTTGTGGCCGCTGCCACCTCCTGTGGCAGTGAATTCCACATGTTAATCACCCTTTTGGTGAAGAAATACTTCCTTTTATCCGTTTTAACCTGTCTGCTCAGCAATTTCATCGAATGCCCACGAGTTCTTGTATTGTGAGAAAGGGAGAAAAGTACTTCTTTCTCTACTTTCTCCATCCCATGCATTATCTTGTAAACCTCTATCATGTCACCCCACAGTCGACGTTTCTCCAAGCTAAAGAGTCCCAAGCGTTTCAACCTTTCTTCATAGGGAAAGTGTTCCAGCCCTTTAATCATTCTAGTTGCCCTTTTCTGGACTTTCTCCAATGCTATCATATCCTTTTTGAGGTGCGGCGACCAGAATTGCACACAGTACTCCAAATGAGACCGCATCATCGATTTATACAGGGGCATTATGATACTGGCTGATTTGTTTTCAGATGATGTTTACCTTGACTTCCAGAAAGCTTTTGATAAAGTTCCTCATCAAAGGCTCCTTAGAAAGCTTGAGAGTCATGGAGTAAAAGGACAGGTCCTCTTGTGGATCAAAAACTGGCTGAGTAATAGGAAGCAGAGAGTGAGTATAAATGGGCAGTCTTCGCAGTGGAGGACGGTAAGCAGTGGGGTGCCGCAGGGCTCGGTACTGGGTCCCATGCTCTTTAACTTGTTCATAAATGATTTAGAGTTGGGAGTGAGCAGTGAAGTGGCCAAGTTTGCGGATGACACTAAATTGTTCAGGGTAGTGAGAACCAGAGAGGATTGTGAGGAACTCCAAAGGGACCTGTTGTGGCTGGGTGAGTGGGCGTCAACGTGGCAGATGAGGTTCAGTGTGGCCAAGTGCAAAGTAATGCACATTGGGGCCAAGAATCCCAGCTACAAATACAAGTTGATGGGGTGTGAACTGGCAGAGACTGACCAAGAGAAAGATCTTGGGGTCGTGGTAGATAACTCACTGGGCATTTTCGCACTGACCTTAATCGGCAGCGACGCCCCTCTTCACCGCGCAGGATCTGCGCGGATTTCGCACCAATTGCCGCGGAGCACCCGGAAGAGCCGCAAAGTCCCACGGCTTTTGTGGCACAAATGGAAACCACCAAAAACCAGTTTCCATTTGTGCCGCAAAAGCCGTGGGACTTTGCGGCTCTTCCGGGTGCTCCGCGGCAATTGGTGCGAAATCCGCGCAGATCCTGCGCGGTGAAGAGGGGCGTCGCTGCTGATTAAGGTCAGTGCGAAAATGCCCACTGAAAATGTCAAGACAGTGTGCATTTGCAATAAAAAAGGCCAACGCCATGCTGGGAATTATTAGAAAGGGAATTGAAAACAAATCAGCCAGTATCGTAACGCCCCTGTATAAATCGATGGTGCGGTCTCATTTGGAGTACTGTGTGCAGTTCTGGTCGCCGCACCTCAAAAAGGATATTATAGCATTGGAGAAAGTCCAGAAAAGGGCAACTAGAATGATTAAAGGGCTGGAACACTTTCCCTATGAAGAAAGGTTGAAATGCTTGGGACTCTTTAGCTTGGAGAAACGTCGACTGCGGGGTGACATGATAGAGGTTTACAAGATAATGCATGGGATGGAGAAAGTAGAGAAAGAAGTACTTTTCTCCCTTTCTCACAATACAAGAACTCGTGGGCATTCGATGAAATTGCTGAGCAGACAGGTTAAAACGGATAAAAGGAAGTATTTCTTCACCAAAAGGGTGATTAACATGTGGAATTCACTGCCACAGGTGGTGATGGCGGCCACAAGCATGGCCACCTTCAAGAGGGGTTTAGATAAAAATATGGAGCAGAGGGCCATAAGTGGCTATTAGCCATAGTGTGTGTGTGTATATATATAAAATTTTTTTGCCACTGTGTGACACAGAGTGTTGGACTAGATGGGCCATTGGCCTGATCTAACATGGCTTCTGTTATGTTCTTATGTTCTTAAAACAGTTTTTGTGCTGCTGTTTTAATTTTGGTTTGGGGTGGCTGGTGGCTTGGAGAGTGAATTTGTGAGTATGGCACCACCTTCAACATCATCTTGTGCTGCCTGGTTCTGTAGTGGCTGGCTCCTCGCTCCTGCCTTGGTTCTGTAGTGGTATTCTGGTACAGGTGTTTTCAGAATGGCAGTGGGGAGATCAATGGGACCATTTCTGTGCCAATCCAACTGATCAATAACCCTGCTATTTCTTTCTAGTCTTATTCTAATTTTGGGAAGAGCATTTTACCCCATCTTCCCAGCACAGACTAGGTATTTTGCCCCCTCTTCCTTTGCTCACACCAATGTGCCCCTCTTGGTCCACATGTGTTCCATTTGCTGGGAGATCTATTCTTGCCAGTGAAAGAACTCGTCAGCCAACTCGGCGATCTTGCCTTTGATGAGCAGGTCATACATGGTTGTAGCATGTAGACCTTCTGCTGAGTGAGAGGCTGATATGAATCTTTGCTGTTAGATTAAAATATTATCATATTATGTAATCAGTTTACTCATTGACTAAATAGCTTTGTTTTACTAGGAGTCCTTGCTGTTTTATTCAAATATCATTATTCACGTTTTATCATATTTTGAAATTGATTTATTGATTGACTGAATAGTGCTACTGTACTTATGATTCATACTTGAGTCCTAGTGAAGAAGGTTGACTATACATGAAAATAAATAAATAACAACAGAGGCTTAATGTGTAGATATACAGAACTGAAGCTTTTCATGGCATGGAGATAAGTAACCTCACCTGGTAATTAACATCCCATTACGTCTCCATTAAATGTACAGGATATTTCCCCCCTCCAGGCAGTTGGCAACCCCACAGGCAGCTTTTTGTTTTGCCTGGCTGCAATTAAGACCCAATCAACACAAAAGTCATTTATGTTCACTGCCATCAATGACAGTTGGAGCATAATGCCATCAATGACAGTTGGGCAGTCTTCGCAGTGGAGGACGGTAAGCAGTGGGGTGCCGCAGGGCTCGGTACTGGGTACCATGCTCTTTAACTTGTTCATAAATGATTTAGAGTTGGGAGTGAGCAGTGAAGTGGCCAAGTTTGCGGATGACACTAAATTGTTCAGGGTGGTGAGAACCAGAGAGGATTGTGAGGAACTCCAAAGGGATCTGTTGAGGCTGGGTGAGTGGGCGTCAACGTGGCAGATGCAGTTCAATGTGGCCAAGTGCAAAGTAATGCACATTGGGGCCAAGAATCCCAGCTACAAATACAAGTTGATGGGGTGTGAACTGGCAGAAACTGACCAAGAGAGAGATCTTGGGGTCGTGGTAGATAACTCACTGAAAATGTCAAGACAGTGTGCGTCTGCAATAAAAAAGGCCAAGGCCATGCTGGGAATTATTAGGAAGGGAATTGAAAACAAATCAGCCAGTATCATAATGCCACTGTATAAATCGATGGTGCGGTCTCATTTGGAGTACTGTGTGCAGTTCTGGTCGCCGCACCTCAAAAAGGATATTATAGCTTTGGAGAAAGTCCAGAGAAGGGCAACTAGAATGATTAAAGGGCTGGAGCACTTTCCCTATGAAGAAAGGTTGAAACGCTTGGGACTCTTTAGCTTGGAGAAACGTCGACTGCGGGGTGACATGATAGAGGTTTACAAGATAATGCATGGGATGGAGAAAGTAGAGAAAGAAGTACTTTTCTCCCTTTCTCACAATACAAGAACTCGTGGGCATTCGATGAAATTGCTGAGCAGAAAGGTTAAAACGGATAAAAGGAAGTACTTCTTCACCCAAAGGGTGATTAACATGTGGAATTCACTGCCACAGGAGGTGGTGGCGGCCACAAGTATAGCCACCTTCAAGAGGGGTTTAGATAAAAATATGGAGCACAGGTCCATCAGTGGCTATTAGCCACAGTGTATGTGTGTATATAAAATTTTTTGCCACTGTGTGACACAGAGTGTTGGACTTGATGGGCCGTTGGCCTGATCCAACATGGCTTCTCTTATGTTCTTATGTTCTTAAACAAATATAAACCAAATGGTACCCTGAAGCCCGTTAATAACTGTTTTGGCAAAAGGTGTTTCTGTTTACATTAACTACAACATTAAATTCCTGACTGTATCTGTAGAAGTCAATTAGATGCTGAAACTGAAGACATGTAATATCCTCCAAACTCATGCCCAAGAAATTTATTTTAAGCATTTCTTATAATTTGAATTTTAGTAATGTTGAAGGTTCCAATGGTATTTTTTGTATTTGTTTTTTATTCTTTTGCAAATGATTTTAATTACGTTGCAGAAAGGTGGCCTATAAAACATTTAATAAAACATGTCCTATGACTGTTTCTATCTTTGATATGATCATCTGCATGTATTTCATCAGCCTCTTGCTGAAGCCAGTTTTTGATGCTGCTCAATGGTGCTTGAGCAAAAACCACAACTGAGCTGAGTGTCTCTCTAAGGCTCCTAAACTGCACTACGAGAGGTCTTCAGATTTGCAACTCCACTAAAAGAGAGGAGGATTTCTAACAGTAAAGTCTTTTTGGAGGAATCTTGTTTATAAGTCAAGAGTCAGTGTGGTGTACTGGTTAAGAGAGCTGGACTAATATCTGGGAACTCCAGGTTCAAATTGCTCACTTCTGCCATGGAAGATTGCTGAGTGACCTTGGGCCAGTTACTCTGTCTCAGCCTAACCTATCTCTCAGGATTGCTGTGCAGATAAAATGGAGGAGAAGAGAATACAGTAAGTTGCTCATGCAGTTAGTGGAGGTGACTTTAGAAATGATAGTTATTCTAAGTGAGGAAACCACATGACTATCACTTCTGAAGGCAATATTGTTGTGCTTCTGTGTGCTGTCCATTCTAAGGGTACTGTGCAGAATAATGGTTTCTAGTATGGAATATATTACATGTCATTGTTTTCTGATTTCTGCAGGTAGGGAAAGTAGATATGATTAAGAATCTGATATCTGTGGTTAACATGAAACACTTTTCATCTCATTTACAGAAGCAGAAAACAGAAAACATGATTGTGGAAGTGGCCTAATTCAAAGCATAACATTAAATTGGATGTCCAGAATCAGTGTGAAAATTGCTGTTATTGTAGCCACAAGTATTTTTAGCAGAAAATGATTTTTGAATTTTTTTATTCCTGTGTTTACATATCACTGCGAGGTGTCATTAATTAGAAAGATTTTTCCCCCGGATTAAAAAAAATTGAAGTAAAAGTTTAAATTACAATATTTCATATTCAATACCATGGCTTAATTTTTTACATAAATATAATAAAGAACATTTACAAAGTAAAAAATTATACATGACAGCTGAACTGAGACAGAATTGAAATATATTATGATCTAATGGACAGCTGGTGTTTTATTGATATTTACCTTAAATTGATTATATCTTTTGACTATAAAACCAAAAAAATTGTTATGTGACTATCATTTCTAGTAATGCATATCTACCATGACTTTAAAGAGTATCTTTCATAGACATTTCTGTAGTTAGGATTAAATTAAAAAGTTGCAGGAAGTTTGGCTACCTCACATTATAGCAAATGTGTTCATTTCCCACAGTTAAAATTAATATACAAGTTACCACTAGGTCCTAAAAACTATACATAGACTAAAATGATGTAGATAGATAGATAGATAGATAGATAGATAGATAGATAGATAGATAGATAGATAGATAGATAGATAGATAGATAGATAGATAGATAGATAGATAGATAGATAGATAGATATCATATGTGTTTGCATTATAGATAAGCAGTAGCAATACCTGGTGTAAGACTCATGGGTGCAGCATCCAAGTCTGTTGTATGAAAAGATGCCTAAAACTTGCTGGATTTTTTGGGGGAATGCGTGCTAATCAGGTATGCTTTCAATGGAAAACCCATCAAGGTAGGGGTGCCAACCTCCAGCTGGTGGCTGGAGATTTCCAGCTATTACAACTGATCTCCAAGTGACAGAGATCAGCTTACATGGAGAAAACAGCCATTTTGGAAGTAGGACTCTGCCCCAATCTCCACCCTCCTCAGGTTCTACTCCCCAAATATCCAGATATTTCCCAACCTGGAGATGGAAACCATTTTTCTTCCAAATACATCGAAATACTGCTACTGGTTGGAACTCATGCAAGAATTCAGCCATCTCAGTTCCATCTTATTTGGCTAAATTGCAGCAGGTTCACATTCTGGCAAATGGGTTTGTGTTGCTATTACTTTCAATTATCTTAATTTTGCTTTGGAATGATGAAACTTCCATGGTTGCAATTTCCTGTGAGATAACAATAGCATTGCACTGCAAAAGATCCCATGATCAGGTTGCAAAATTGTATGGTTCATTTGTTGGGTTGCCAAGTCTAATTCAAGAAATATCTGGGGACTTTGGGGGTGGAGCCAGGAGACTTTGGGGGTGGAACCAGGAGTAAGGGTGTGACAAGCATAATTGAACTTTGAGGGAGTTTTGGCCATCACATTTAAAGGGACCATACATCTTTTAAATCCCTTCCCTCCATAGGAAATAATGAAGGATCTGGCACCTTCTTTTGGAGCTCATAGAATTGGACCCCCAGGTCCAATCTTTTTGAAACTTGGGGGGTATTTTGGGAAGAGGTACTGGATGCTAAGCTGCAAATCTGGTGCCTCAACCTCAAAAAACAGCCCCCCCCCCAGAGCCCCAGATACACGCGGATCAATTCTTCATTATTTCCTATGAGAATAAGTCTCCATAGGGAATAATAGAGTTCCCTCCCTCCCTCCCCCCCCCCCCCGGTTTTCTCTCTCTCTCATTCACACACACGCTTAACTGTCTCTGGTGCAAGTGGGCAGCCGTGTTGGTCTGAAGCAGTAGAACAAAGCAGGAGTCTCTGGTGCCTCCACAAGGAGGTCTGGAAAGTACAGGGGCTACGCTGCTCTTTTACACATCCCCTCACTTGTCTGAAAGGAAAGCAAAACAGAGGGGCTGCACTCTCAGGAGGTCTGCTGTTTGAAGTACTTCCTGCTCCAAATTAAAGGCATGCACACATTTTAAAACTGTTTGTAGGTCCTGCCCAAGATCTAGAGGTACAGGGTGGCTATGGGGGAGGAGCTTCCCCCACCGGCCAGCTGGCTGGGGGCGGGGAAGCCTGTAAAACCGGGGAATCCCCTGCTGGGACCTGAGGATTGGGAAGCCTATTCATTTGAGATCTCATGAGTATGATTCAATATATTTATAATTACCCTCTCATTTTCAGTGGTTAAAGTTACTCAAGTTGAGCAAGCCTGTGTCCCAAACCATTAGAACTTACAAACACCACGCACTTCTGCCTCCCTGTCTCATGCCCTATATTTCAAAAATGTTGTTTTAACATTTCCTTATGGAAAATTAGAGATTGCAGGTAAAGCACTGGTCCAAAGCAAAATCAAAGTTTGGAAGCCATCTGATGCCTTTTATTAGGACCAACAAAGATATGGAGACTTTCATGTTCTCATCAGGAGTTCAATGTGCTACACCAAAAGCGAGCAGCAAATTGCAATGTACCGGTAATTTATCAATTCCACCAACAGACTTATACCACTCTAGCAGTGCAATCCTTTGCAAGGTTACTTAAGTCTAAGCCTACTGAAATAAGTGAGTTTCAAACTGGAGTAACTCTGCATAAGATTGCTTTTTAGTTCAGGTTTTGATTATTTATTTCCTTGGTTATGCTAATAATTTTCTTATTGGTCTCACTGTTTCTCATCTTTTATTTTATTACTCCTTTTGCTTCTGATTTTTTTCTTATCTCCTGATTAAACACCACTGGGCCTCTCTTTTGCTTTTCTCTGGCTGTTTCTCCCTTGCCCCGATTCATTATAAAGTTGATTTTTCTATATATTTCTTGCACTCTGCTCTGTCTAATCCAGGGGTGGCCAAACTGTGGCTCAGGAGTCACATGTGGCTCTTTCATACATATTGTGTGACTCTCAAAGCCCTCACCACCCTGCTGGCCAATTTGGAGAAGGCACTTGTGCCTTTAAATCACTTCTCCAAGCCAAGCCAACTGGTGGCTTGGAGAATGAATTTAAAGTTGCTTTCTTTCCACCTCTCCCTACCCCATCTATTTGCCTGCCTGCCTTTCTGTCTTGTGCCTCTCAGACATCTGATGTTCATGTCTTGTGGCTCTCAAACATCTGGCAATTATTCTATGTGACTCTTCCATTAATCAAGTTCAGCCACCCCTGGTCTAATCTCTTGCCTAGGCTTTCTGTTTCCTGGGTGCTGCCTTGTACTTCATCATTTGCTCTGACTTCTTTCTGCACTTGGAACTTCCTACTTCTTTAATATCCATCTTTCACCTTCTCTTTCTTCTTTGAAAAAAAGCCATTTAAAAATTTGCTTCTTCCAAACTGCATTTTCTTCCAGAACTTTTTAAACTGTTACAGTATTTCCCCCCACAGAATCCATTCTTCCATATTTCTTTTAGGTTTCCTTCATCATATAACCTGCCTATTGTATCAGTCAGCTTTTGATTGTAAGCCTGCAGGCAGGGAATTGACTGTTTAAAATGTATTTATTGTAAGTAATTTTAGGTGCTTTATAAATAAAATATGATGATGATTATGATGGCGATTTATGGCAATTTTCTAGGGGAAATAATCCAGTAGAAAAATTTCACTCTCCTTTTCATTTGCTTTTCTAAGTAGCTGAACCTTATTTTCCTTTTAGAGTAATTTGTGGGGGTTTTTTGGCCTTTTTATGTAATTCAATGTCAAACTTAAGCTCTAATACAATGAATGCTGGTGTTACTTTTTCCTCTTTCTCCAAGATTGATGTGTGAACTTATGAAGAGCTCTTGATACCTGAAGTGTACTAAGAAGTGGCTGTTAAAACAAGGCCCCGCTCATATAAGTCCCTGACCTCACAATTCATTAGACAATGTTAATGTCATGTCTGAAGCTTTGTGCTGGAATTTCCTTGGGGGTCAAAGAGTTATGCTGATCCTGTTCATTTCCTTTGGCAAAAGATGTATAGTTAAAAAGCCACTCTGCTATATCTATGGTATATCTCTGGCATTTTATTTTAATTATCTGTTGACATAAATTATATTATTTATGTATCCTTTAAAATCACCCCACCTTTTTTCCCTTCATAAGAGCAACCAAAATGGCTAACAAATAATAAACAATAAAAACAAATTTCTTTTATCATTCATTAATTCATTCATTTATATTCATATCCTGCCCTTCCCCTGATGTCAATCCTACCCCTGTGGGTCAGCTCAGGGTAGGTCACATCAATACATTAACACAATATAAACAATTACAATAAATATAATAAAACAATTTAAACAATTTAAATTAACAATGTACCAATTATGAATTGGCATTGTGTTGGTTGTAATATTAATGCCTAATCTGGGAATGGTTGGACCATAATGGAGTGATGTAATCTTTGGTGATATTCTAGCATCTGAGCTGCAACAGGGAGGCCAGCTGGCAGACACCTGCTGCCTCAACCATAGGCCAGGCGGAACAGCTCCATTTTACAGGCTCTGCAGAACTGTAACAAGTCCCGTGGGGCCCTGATGTCAGTTGGAAGCATGTTTCACCAGTCTGAGATGAAGGCAGAGAAAGCCTTGGCTCTGTTTGAGGGTAAGCAAACATCTCTTGAGTTGGGGACCACTAGCAGGTAATGGTTCACAAGCCACAAGGCTCCCTGGGGCACAAACAGGGAGAAGTGGTCCCTCAGATATGTTGGTCTCTGGCCACATAGGGCTTTAAGGGTCATCACCAATGCCTTGAAGCAAATATGGTACTCAGCTGGTAGCCAAACCAAGGGCAGTTGCTTTCTGCAAGTACTGCAGAGCAGAACCCGTGCACTGAATGCGCTAGTGCCAAGCAGTAGAGCCCTGTGTGAAGCTACTAGTGATCAGCCCAGTGGCACAGCCCTACCAACTACTGCCCAGCAGCTGAACCCAGTGCCCTTGTGGCTAATGCCAGCTCAACTGGTCCTGGTCTCCTATATCCTAACCCTATACCAAAAGATAAATGAACACAAATCTGAAATCAAGATTCACAAAGCTGATAAATCTGTTTTATTGCAATGTCATTTCAAAAACAGACTGGAACAGGAGATCGGTGGATTACAGTTTTTACAGTAATTACAAAACTCAGGGCAATGGAACCTCCAGGGGCCGGGCCCAACAGAGATATTGGCTTCTCATCTTACTGCACAAGCTAAGTCACTCAGTTCTTGCTTATACACAGAATTTTAAGTTTGTTGGTATTAAAGGGGCCACTGGACTCACTTGGTTCTCACATCTGTTTCTAACTCCTTTATTATCTGAATGTCAATTTGCTGCCATTTACATGTCTTAGCAAATGTGTCATTCCAATCTTGACTGTGTTTATTGATCTGTTATTTATGTATCTTGACCCTAATCAGTTCTTCCTGGCAACTAATCCACCCCTACCTGCATGTAATATTTGAGGAAACTTGATTCAGTTTGTGAACCTGAGCACATGCATTTTTATTGCAATGTATCTGTGGAAATGTGCTTGCACATTTTAACTTATATTTTAAATAAAAAATCTGTTGGTCTTAGAAAACCATAGGAGGCAATGGAGGGAATGGGGGCAACCTCTTTGGGTGCCTGGGGGTTGCTGGGCAGTAGTTGGTAGGATTGTGCCACTGGGCTGGTCACTAGTAGGCTGGCACAGGGCTCTGCTGATTGGCACTAGTGCATTCAATGCACTGGTTCTGCACTGCAGTCCTTGCAGAAAGCATCCCCTCCCAAATCCTCAGTTTGAAAATCTGAGAGATTCTCAGATTTGAACTAAGGGCCTGTGTGTGGCACTGCTTCTGCCACAGTGGCACTTGTTCTGCTGGGCACATAGCATTGTTATGCTCCTTGCAAATAAGCACCCTCACCACAGTTGATTTTCCACTGCAAAGATTCTCTATGAGAATCTGACCTCTGCTTGTGTTTGTTAGTTTTTCCCATCATAGGAAACAATAGGGGCAACCTCTTTGGGGGGGGGGCATAGAATTGGACCCTCAGTCCAATCTTTTTAGAACTTCCCAAACAATCAGTTTTTCACACTTGTTACTTATTTGTTGAAAGATGTCACAACACTTTTCCTGAAGCAGTTCCATTATGGAAGTATTGTATTTTCTCAGAGTTTAATATTTTGGAATGTGTTTTCCCCCACCTCTCTGCTAGTATATCCAGGGTGAGTGCTCTGAAGAATGTAACCTCTGCTGTATAATGCCTGTAATGTCACAGGTGTGGGAGAAACATCAATGTTTCTAAATTTAATTGAATTATTTTCTTTTTTCTCAAAGGTCATTTTAATACCTAAATATTTTCCTTGTTGGGCCATTCAAGTACCAAAGAGATGAACCCAGCAGTTTAATAAGTTCTTTGGGAAACTACACTCATTGCTTGAGCTATGAAGAATCTCTCTAGGGATTGCTTTGAAAAAGGCATTTCCTCCCTCTTGAAATGTCTTCTGTTTCTTATTGACTGGCTATTGTACTATTGCCCTTTAAACTAGGAAATGGGTTTTCCTTACAAAGACAAATATGTTAGAACATTGTTTGATTTATGATAAATCCTAAATCCAGTTATACAATATATCTGCAACTGTTATTTCAGTGTACCTAATGATACCAATAGTTGTTTCAGAGAAGAATCTGTATGTTGAAAGAAACATATTGTGAGAACATGGTTTGGATTTCCCCAAGTTTCTTGGCACATTGTCTCAATGTTACTCAGTGTTACAGGTGGGTTTTAAAAAATATTTTTGAGAAATTGACATTAGTTTAAGACAGACCGCCCCCCAGCACAGTAATATCTTGGAGAAAGAACAGAAATCTCCCTAGGAAATGCTTCCTGTGCCTGTCACAGGAATGACACCACAGCAACAATAGCAAAGACATCAGTTTTGGAAAGGAACCCAACCCAAATAGGGATGGGTTCAAACCAGGAAAATGCAGTTTCAGCCATAATTCATAGCAGGCCCATTAAACGAACCATGGAGCATCATGAACTAACAAGGTTTCATGTGAACTGGTTCAATTTCCAAAGTTCATGATGCAGCAGAATGCCTCCCCTCAGCATGCTACAGACTCCAGACATGCAAGGGATCTCTTTCTGACTCTCCTCTGCCTGCCCTTCAAGTTCAGTGAGGACTGGGCTTACGGGGTTCGAGTTATGGTCCCACAAAGAAAGTGTCCCCATCCTCCATTGCTTCCTGTGGAGGGGGGAGAAACCACACACACACACACAAACACAAAGCAAGCAAGGGTAATTGAATCCCAGCAGAACAGAATCAAAATCCCCAAGTGTTTCAGCTATAGGCACTGAAGGCGGGGAGCATTTTTGCCATCACAGCAGAAACAGTGCAATGTGCCCTGAGAACACAAACTCAAACCAGTGTGAAACAACTCATGTAGGTGTGGTGGCGTGAAGCCCCCCTGAGAAATCTGTAAACGTGGTGGCTTGAAGTCCTGAGTCCACCTTAGACCCAAATCCAATCCAGCATGCAACGATGTAAGTAGATGTGGTGGCTCGAAGGTCTGAGACGTATGTAGACATGGTGGCTCAAAGCCCTGAGTCCAGCCCTAACACCCAGACTCCAAAGGGTGCAATGATGTATGTAGACATGGTGATTTGAAGCCCTGAGTCCAGCCCTGAAACCCAAACTCCAAAGTGGGCAACAATATATGTAGATGTGGTGGCTCAAAGCCCTGAGATGTATGTAGATGTGGTGGCCTCAAAGCTTGAAGCTCCAAGTCCATTCCTGATACCTAGACTGCCCACTCACCCACTGGAGGCTGCATGTTCCCACATACTTCTCAGCCAACAGAGTAGAGTGAGAACTTTGTACTTGGCAGCCAACAGTGCTTGACAAGCTTTGAAGGGTTCCTTTTGGTATTTCAAAGGCTGAAGAATTCCACCCTCACTGTTGCTTTGAAGTTTTGTAAACAGTTTAATTGATCTGTGCCAGTTTGTCTGCAAAATGTAGCTATCCATAAACTACAAAATCCACCACAAAATTTCATGAAAGTTCATGGTGGAAGAGCTGCCAGAAACATTGCTTCCCAAACCATGAAGTGACCCAAATTTGTGATGAATTTTAGTTCGTGAGTCAGTTCATGCTCATCCCTAGACCCAAATCAGATAAGGACACCACTAACAGCCTCTTTATATCTTCAAGGAGATAATTACAGACTAGGGCTTTTTTTGAGCAGGATCACACAGAAACGCAGTTCCGGCTGGTTTGGCCCAAGGGGTGTGTGGCCTAATATGCAAATGAGTTCCTGCTGGGCTTTTCCTACAAGAAAAGCACTGTTACAGACCAACATCTGCTGGTAATCCCTGGCCCTAAAAATGTCCATCTAGCCTCAACCAGGGACAGGCCTTTTTGGCCCTGGCCCCAGCCTCGTGGAATCAGCTCCCTATAGAGATCAGGGCTCTGCAGGACTTGCTACAGTTCCACAGGGCCTGTAAAACAGCTATTCTGCCGGGCTTTCAGTCGAAGCAGAGGATATTCACTATGATCAGCCCCTCCGGCTCAAGCTGCCTGTTCCATCTATTGGCTCAAACTGCCATGAAATTGCTTGGTTCTCTGGCTCTCTGACAACCATTGACTAGACCTGATTTACTAAAATTTGAAACAGACAAAAGGTAACACAATGCCATCTTAGTGTTTACTGTGGTTTTAATTGATGTAATTTTTAGATTTTAGACATAGTTTATTGTATGAACCCTTGTATTGTAACCTGCCCTTAACCCACTTTGGTGGGAGGGGGGGGGTAGAAATTGAATTAATAAATATAAATAAAACTAGATCAGTCAGGAGAACAAGCAATCCATTTCACTTCTAAGAAAGTTTTTTAATTTTTTTTTTGTTTTAAACAATTTTATTAGTAACATATGGTAATAAATTTCAATTTCTTACATCAATAATAACTACTTTTTTATCCCACATATTACTTTCTACCCACCCTCCCCCCGTTACTTGACCCCCGCCGGTGTTCTATACTTAAAATATTAATATTAAAGGTATCCTTAATTAATAAGAACCAAAATTAATATCCTCCTCCCTCTTGTACTTAATCATTATCAAAAATTGTCCAATGTCCTTTTATTTTCCACTCTTTTTCTACGTATCTTCTAAACTTTTTCCACTCCATCTTAAATACTTCTAAATCATAGTCTCTTAAGGTTCTTGTTAACTTGTCCATTTCACTCCATGTCATAACTTTTACAATCCAATCCCATTTCTCTGGTATTTTTTCTTGCTTCCACAACTGCGCATACAATGTCCTAGCATCTGAGAGCAAGTACCAGATTAAAGTTCTATCTTCTTTTGGAAATTTTTCCATTTGTAATCCCAACAGAAAAGTCTCTGCAACTTTGTTAAATTCGTATCCCAAGATCTTAGAAATCTCTTGTTGTATCATCTGCCAATAATTTTTCACTCTTTCACAAGTCCACCACATATGGTAGAAAGAACCTTCATGTTTTTTACATTTCCAACATCTGTCTGGCATCTTATTATTCATCTTTGGCAACTTTTTAGGAGTCATATACCATCTGTACATCATCTTAAAACAATTTTCTTTGATACTCTGACATGTTGAGAGTTTCATAGAGTTCTTCCACAAATATTCCCATGTATCCATCTGTATTTCTTTATTTACATTAATTGCCCACTTAATCATTTGAGATTTCACTACTTCATCTTCCATAGACCATTTTAAAAGTAGTTTATAGATTTTCGAAATTAATTTTTCATTATCTACAGGCATAACTTTTCCATTTCTGTTTGTTCTCATCTTATTCCTTCAGTTTTAAGATCACTCTCCACCAAACTCTTTATTTGTTGCATTTGAAACCAATCATGCTTATAAGTCAGCTCCTCAGCAGTTTTCAACTCTATTTTACCGCTTCGTATTTTTAATAGTTGATTGTATGACATCCATTTTCCCTCTCCTGACTCAGCTGTTATTTTTATTACTTCTGCTGGCACTATCCATAGTGGTTTTCTCTCATCGCCATATTTCTTATACTTCATCCAAATATTTAACAAATTATTTCTTATGTAATGGTGAGAGAAAAAAACATCCATCTTGTTCTTCCCATAGTACATATAAGCATGCCAGCCAAATTTATTTCCATGACCCTCCAGCGTTAAAAGTTTTTTCTTCAATAGCGTCACCTAATCTTTTATCCACACTAGACAAAGAAACAGTTTTAAAAAAATTTTTTGAAAGAGCTATGTAAGTGCTTATTTGGAGTTGTACATATGCACCCATGTTTTTTTCGTATGCAACAAGGACAACAACAGTTCTTTAAAGTAGTTTTAAAATTGCTCAGAGCACAGTATTGGGTGTAGGAAGGAGTATATTACTTGTCAATGGTACTATTCATTAAACAGCCACACCCAAGTGTATACACACGCATAAACTGAAGCTCTGCTGAGAACATACTTTGGGTTTTATAGGGTTCATTTGCAACAAATCCTGAAAAACTAGTTTAAAGTTATGTCCACAGAAGGACACCAAACATAGGTGCATACACCTTAGCAATATCCTTTGGAAAGCTATCTTCTGTACACACTTTTACATGAAGGCACACACTAGTCAAAATGTTCCCTTGATCTTATTTTACAATTTGTACCAGCTAAAGGAAATCTTCAGGTGTGGGTGTGAACATGATGGTGCAATGGTGATGGTGCTGATGGGAGGGAGGGTGTGAAGCACCACTTGTCATCAAGAGCACTCAGAGAAAAATTGCCCATTTACACACCAGCCCATTCGCTCTGAAGCAGCTTGTGTGCTACTCTTTAAAGAGTCAGACCTGGTTAATTCCTTCTGTCTGATTCATTTGGAAGAAACTTCCATAATGTTCTAAAATCTTGGAATTCTTTTCGTGAAAGATGTTTACTTTGACCTCTTTCATTTTTCCTGCTCTTATCTTTTATACAAGACAGAATGTAGCTAGGAAGCAAAGGTTCATAATTTACTCTCTGCACTTCTGTTTGAGTTGTCTGCTTAACAGCCTGCTGCCCATGCTTCTAAGTTTTAGCTGATCATTCTTCTCATGGAATTCATTACACTAGGATCTAGCAAATTCAGGCACTGTCACAAGGACATCCCTAGACCCAAGTGTAGTGGTTAGAGTGACAGACAAGGATCTGATAGACCTAGTTCAGATCCCTATTCTGCATTGGAAACTCACTGGGTGACCTTGGGCATTAGCTCATCCATACTTATTCACATGTTGACATTGTGAGGATAAAACGAAAAAGGAGGAAAAATGCTTAAAACGCTTTGGGTCTGCACTGGGATTGACAACTGCTTGACGAGAAAAAAAACTGTCTTGTTGCTTTAATAGAGGCTTAACGGGATGTCACTTCCATTAAAAGCTTCAGCTGCCCACTTCCACATATTAAACCTCTATTAAAATGACAGAATATTTTGCCTGTTGCCAGCCCAAGTTCCCACTGAGAAGAAAAGCAGGATAAAGATGAAAGTAATAATAATAATACCCTTAACACACTATGGAAGTTATTGTTCCTGAAATCATGTGTTTGTAACTCAACATTCCACACAGAGGTTTTGTTCTGGGTCCCCCACCCACCTTGGTAATTGTGTGTGTGTGTGGGTGGGGGGGCTCACCCACCCACCTTCTGGGTCTTTCCTGTGTTAGTTGCTTTTCCTTCAAAACTGGTGTGACTGGAAGACAGTACTCAAAGTGCACCTATCTGTTTGCACCTGGCATAATTTCCTCTTTCATTTCTTTTTGTGCCCACCATTTCCAGCTCTCACCAGCAGGCTTTTTGTAAAACCCTCCCTTTGTGACTGCCTTGAATGCCTCTGTATTTACAGGGGCAATGAGAGCACTGTGGTGGATCATCCTCCTGTGGAAGCAACCATAGACCACTTTGGGGATTCTGAGTTTTAGGAGTTATTTTTAAAGCTCATGGTACATGAAGCATAAGAATCTCTTCATGATCCTTTGATAGATTCCTTGATCTCTACTGCTGATTTTGTAACAGTAGCTTTCTAACTATCTTAGTTGTTGGATTGTGTTTTCTTTTCATTTTGTTTTTGGTTTGCATTTGTGCGCTAAAATGGAAGTTCCTTTTCCCCATTCATAAAAATTATTATTTGTTACAGACATAGTATGATTGTCATGCAGTTAGTACTTCCCAACCCAGTTTCCCTATATCATTATCTGTTGTGTAATCAGACAAGACAGGAAGAACTTTCATATGGCTTAGTAAACAGCAAGGGTTCACTATACTCCAGATGTTTGTGTGTCTTGCAGCCAACATGTTTTCCTTCAGTTCCTTTCACTGCAGTTTCACCTAATGGTATCTCTTCTATCAATGCCTGACCACATGTCAGACAAGGATAATTACAGAATTTTGCCCTGGAAACAGGAATCAAAATCTAGGTGAACACTTACTTAGTAGAAGCAATCCTTAACTTGCTTTTAGATGAACCAGATTTAACAGTTACATAACCATTACTCCAGTGGAGCTTGCCTGGATTAGATCAACCAGCCCATAGCTGTGCTGGATGGAATATTCCATAATGTTATCCATAGTGCTATTTCACAATGCTGAGATCTTTCCTTTGAGAAGGAACTTCTACACTGTCCTGACATATCAGTCTGATTTCACAACACTGCCCTGAGTGCTTCCCCCTCCTTGTGGGTGTTGAAAAACAGTTAATCCCAGGAACACTCCCTCAGCCTG
This sequence comes from Heteronotia binoei, assembly GCF_032191835.1. Taxonomy (NCBI): domain Eukaryota; kingdom Metazoa; phylum Chordata; class Lepidosauria; order Squamata; family Gekkonidae; genus Heteronotia; species Heteronotia binoei. The sequence continues at coordinate 86,508,584 of NC_083225.1, forward strand.
TTGACAGTGATAATCACAGCCCCACTCTTGGCCCACTCTTCCTGGGGTAGTTGACATCATTCATATTTGTTATATTGGAAAATGGAGCAATAATCTTAATCTCATACTGCGTCTGTCATTATTGTCATGAAGAAGGGAGTTTCCTACAAACCTGATTGTACTATGTGAATCTAGTAAATTGCACCTAATGGCCACCTCCACCCCAAAATAATCTCTCATATCCTTTGCAATATTTAACCTAGTATTGCAGCACCCTTATATCAGTCTTTCTATAGCCATGCTGAAAACATATTCATAAACCATAATCCAAATATATAAAGTATGAATACCCTGTCTTTCTTCTAAAACTGAGGATTGCTTACAATATACAAAAGAAAAAACAGTGTTCTGTCTTACAGTATGCTATTGCTTACAACATATCTTGAAACACAGACAAATCTAAACACAGTCAGACAAAAAGGCTCAAGGCAACAACAGAACAAAAATTACAGCTTGAACTATACTTGCCAATTACAGAAAGTCCTACAGAAAAGCTTCTCCTTACACACCTTTCTAGAATGAAATAAAGCATAATCCCTCCACATTTAATTAGGCAGTTGGTTGAGTTAATAACTGAAAATGCTTCAGTTCAAGCAGGAGCAGAACAAATGATTCTACAGGTTGGGATACAGAGAAAATATTGAACATAGCTGGAGTACTGGTAAGTATCACAACATACAGTCCTTCAGATATGTTGGTCCCAGCAAAGTGTTTTATAGGTATGTGCCAACGTTTCAAATGAAACCTGGGAGTAAATAGGAAACGAACTGAAATATTGCAAAACAGGGGTTCTATAGCAAAAATGGCTAGCTCCTGACAAAAGATGAGCAGTGCAATTCTCCATCAGTTGGAGTTTATGGGCTTTCTTCAAAGGCAGCCTCACACAGAGTGTGCTACAGTAGATGAGTCAAGGGGTTACAATGGGATAGGTCAGATAGTCCAATGGAACTTTGTCAAGTCATGTAAGGTTGTTACCTGTTTATCCAATAATATATGTTTTGAATAATTTGCTTACGTCATCAAGGGTATAAGACTCCATGTCAATCCTGTATTCTTTGGAGAGCTCTTGGGGTTTCTGAGGTGTTTGGTATTTTGGAGTCTGCTCTCCTGGCTTATTAATAAACCTGTTAGGTTTTTTCCCCCTCTCATCACAGGATTGTTGTGTATTCCTTAATTGGATTGGGGGACACATTAGACCACGGGTTATGTTGTACACAGTTGAACATATTGACAAAAAAATTGACTTTCCTTTTCATGACCAGCTAGCAGAATGCAGATTGAGCCAACAAGCTTTGGTACCAGTGTCCATGCTCAAATGAGATGTTGTATTATTGTGAATGAGGAGTTGTTTAAGATTGGGGGATTGTCTGTGTGCAAGAAAAGGTTTGTCCCCCATTACTTGTGAAACAGAGCTGTCACTGTCCAATAGAGGTCGCAAAGTGCTGGGTTTGCGGAGGGGGCAGGTGCTTCCTCCGTGCTTTTCTGCCTGGCTTCAGCTCTGATGCTTACAGCAAGTGCCGGGATCAGAGGGCAGAGGGAGTGATCCTGGCGCTTGCTGTAAGCGTCAGAGCTGAAGCCAGGCAGGCAGGCACGGAGGAAGCACGCTGCCCTCTCCACAGCCGGTGCTCGCAAAGCGCTGGGTTTGCGGAGGGGGCGGGTGCTTCCTCCGTGCCTTTCTGCCTGGCTTCAGCTCTGATGCTTACAGCAAACGCCGGGATCGGAGGGCAGAGGGAGCGATCCTGGTGCTTGCTGTAAGCGTCAGAGCTGGACGGCAGGCAGGCAGGCGCGGGGGAAGCGCCGGGATCAGAGAGGGAGGCAGCGGATCGCCCCCCCCCCCAGAAGGTAGGTACTGGTACCTTCGCTCCATAAGACGCACACACTTTTCCCCCCACTTTTTTTTGGGGGGGAAGTGCGTCTTATGGTGCGAAAAATACGGTAATATTCTCTGGAAGGTTGTTCAAAGATTGTATTTTCCTCAGAAAATCTGTGGTATCACAAACAACTAGGTGGCATAGGGTCTTAGAATAGAGTCCATATAGGCAGATAACACCTTGGGGATATTGCCTATCCCTGAGACAATGGGGCATCTTGGGTTGCCAGGTTTGTGTATTTGGGGTAGAAGATAAAATGTACCTGGTTGAGGTTCCTGTGATGTGTCTGAAAGGAGCTGTTCCTGAATGTTCAGTGGTAATTCCGTTGTAATCTTGTTTAGTTCTTTTTTGAGGTCTGAATCCAATTGTTTGTAAAAGAGAGAGAGAGAGAGAGTATTTGAGAGTTGTCTTTGAGCCTCCTGAATGTAGTCTGATGTATTCTTGATGACAACAGTCCTCCTTTATCTGCTTCTTTAATTGTAATATCCATATTGTTCCTGTTTATGACCTTTGTTTCAGCATGGTTGAGATACTGCTATGCGTGGTGTTGTTTGTTGATCACATCGGTTTGACCTCTATGGCGAAAGCAATCAATGTAGCAATCCTGTATGACATTGTGACTCTCAGGAGGGGTCCATATGGAGGTGCTTTCCCCCCTTGTATTGTTTTAATGGTATGTGGTGGTGAGTATCCTGTTCATTAGTTGGTTGGAGGGATGGTAAATGTTCTCCAGTAGTATGTGTGATGGTAAATTGTAAAGATGTTGCATGTTCTTCCTTGGGTTTTTTTGTGTGTGTGTTGGAAATATTCATGTAGTCAAAGACAGTGGAAAAATGTTTCCAGGTCACCACAGAGCTGAATCATCCGTGTGGATTTGGTGGGGCAGAATGAAAGCTCATGTGAAAGAACTGACTCCTCTGAAGGGCTGAGTCTGTGTTGCGACGGGTTAACAATATCCTATAAAGGACAAAGCATTATGTCAAAGGATAAATGGACACAAAGCAAGAATTACAAAACTGAGAAACTTGGAGGAGAACTCTTCAGCCTTCTAGGACATTCAATGGGTGACCTCAAAGTAGCTGTTTTACTGCAAAGGAACTTCAAGAACAGAACAGGAAAAGAAATTGCTGAATTACAAGTTATTAGGAAACATCGAACAAACACTTCCCCAGAAGTGAACAGGGATATTGGTTTCTTATCTCATTACATTTGCTAAACCCATTACCACCAAGTAGAGCTATACACCCACTGTATTCCATCTAGAATAATGTATCAGAATAATGTCTGTGATATTATGCAATATAACAGAGTAGAAATCTCTCTGACAGAACTACTCTTAGAAAAGGACGTTGTCCCAGATTTGAGATGTATACATCCACAGTATTCTAATGTATTTTTGTACTAGTATTTGAACAGAGCAGACTGTTAGCTTCATCCTACAGAAAAATGTTATTTTAACCCATGCTTAAGAGGAAACCAATGGAACAGTACAGCAGACTCTAATTTATTACTCTTCATAATCAAGAAACCTGACATAGACATCAATCTTCAATTCTGATGTTTATTGCCTTTGCTGTTTTTTCTGCCCAGTCAACCCAAATTGATGATTACCAGATTCTTATTCTTTTAATCTGCTAAAAACATTTTCATTATTTTGCATACTAATTCACTGCCTATTCCCTATATATGTAAGACTGATAATTCCATCCCATACTATTGTCTGATGGAGTGTGCTTTTAGTACACAAAAGCTTACATTCTCAATAAAACTTGGTTGGTCTTAAAGGTGCTACTGGACTCCAACTTGGTTCTGTTGTTTCAGACCAACATGACTGCCCACCTGGATCTATCTATACCTTTCTCAGAATGTGCACATGGACTTCAAAACCACAAATCCAGCATTTCCTTTACAGCTGTTGCCTTCTGAAATCAGATCTTTAAGTTGGCGCCTTCTTTTATAATTATAATTCTTTTCATAATTATACCTTGAACAAAACTTTAGCTGTCTCTTCACCTACCACATTGCCTTTACAGAGATTATGCACCAAATTCTTGTAAAATATAGCCTATCTATTACTTCCTTGCACTTCAGTAGGTAGCCAATTTAGTTTCCATTGTGAAACTCCTTTGCTGATTTATGGACATCTGATGCTCAGGACAATAAATCGGGACATATATCAGGAGAAGACAACAAAACTGGAGAAAAGCATGCTTTTTGTCAAAAAGGTGATGCATGTTAGAGCAAGGTGAGAGATTATATCCCTTTCTCTTTCTCTGTCCAAAGCATTCAAAGAAAACTTCGCAATTGTCCAGACAATTGTAGGTGATGTTGATAGGCAATGCAGTCAACTAGGAAGTGATTTTTAATCATACCTTTTAAAGAAGAGAAACAGACCAGAGGTTAGCAGTCATCTGATGCAAAAGAGGCAGCCAGGAAGACCATTAAAGCAATGGAAAAAAGATTTATGTCTTTTACTGACCATCTGCAAAACAAAACAAAAAGACAAAATAGCTGAAACACCAGTTTTCTGCTTTATCAGCTCTGTGAATAAGCATATAAATTTCAACGGCATTTCTTTAGGCTTGCTGAAGAGGAAAAATCCATCCCCCAGGACTGGGCCAGCAGCCGTAGCAGCATATGGTCTGCTGGAATCAGTAGCTGTACAGATTGTGTGAGTTAGCTTTTAAAAAAAAAAGAAAAGGAAGAAAGAAAAAGAAAAAATGTGATTTTCGGAGTAATGCCAGAAGAAGGAGCTTTCTTTCTTTTCTTTCCTTTTTTTTAAAAAAAAACTGTCAGAGCCAATAATTCCTAAGTAGGAAATTGAGCTCCATTTCATGAAGGAGATGTGTGAAGGGTGCCAACTTCATTGACAGCTTTCATCTCCCTTGGGGTGGTCTGCTTGGCCTTCAGAGACCACAAACCTTCTGGCTAACATGCTCATCCTAGGCAAAAGCAGATGAATGCCTGGGAGCATGCCTAGCTGTTCAGAGCACCTCAAGGAGAAGGACTGGATGTGTCCCCCCCCCCCCAAATGCAGTGCTTACTTCAAGGGGTGTTGGCAACTGCCTCCTGAATGGCAGATGGAGAATTCAAACACAAACTATGGATGTTGAAAAGTATATTTCTTCCATTTATACTTCCTGCCCTGTTTCTTTTGGCAAGGAAGGCATGTGAGATAGGAGGCTTTCAGCAAAGAGTACCTCTGGTATTGTATTCAAAAAGTTTTATTGATTTTGTTCTCTTTTTGTTGTTGTTGTTGTAAGCTGTTCCAAGTTTGATGTGCCTAAGTCCTGGGTGTTTGCCAATAACAAAACTGGCAATTTTCTTTTCGATATAGGACTGCAAAGCTGCCTGCCACAGCAGGCAAACTCCCACCCCTAGATTCCAGGCTCCTGCCACTGCTTGATGGACTATAAAGAGCAAAAATGAGGCAGAGAGTTGCAAGTCTATGGCAGACACAAAATAATTGAGGTCTCTGATACAAAACCTTCTAAATTCACCACAGCCAGATAAATTCATCTCCAGAGATGGAGAGAAACACAGGAAACAAAAATAAACCATCTTAAAAAAAAAACCCCAGCTTCGGTGAAAGCATTTTTTACACCAGGAAAAGTTATTGGGATTCCAGTCCAGGGCTCCCTGGCAGACCACAACATGGCACCTGTTTGCAATGACTTGCCAAGAGAAAAGCCAAGGTCTGTGACTCCACTGTGCTGGCAAGAACTTTTAGACCTGAAATACAACCTCCTCTGGAACCTCAAGAAAATCATAAAAGACAAAAGCAGGATGAAATGTCTGGGAGACATTTTACCCTCTGATTTCTGCTCCCCACAAAAAGCCATGGCCAACAGAAAGCTGGGGGTGAATTGACTCCCAGCCATTTCACCCTCTGCTTTTTGTTTACCGCCAAAAGCCATGGCGAGCAGAAAGCTGGGTGTGAAACAGCTTGGAGCCATTCAGAACCCTGCTTTCTGCTCCATGTGAAATGTTGAGGGAAGAAGGAAGCAGTGGGAGCTCCCACCGCTCAGCTGTTTTTCATGAGGAGTAGAAAGCAGGGGTTTAAATGGCTCAAAGCAGGGGTCATTTTGTAGAAAAATGGGTGCCAGAGCTCATTAGCACAACTTATTTGTGTTGGAAATATGTATCTGCTTTGTATGTCCTTTGCAATGTTCTAAAGTCCCAGTCATTATAGGGTTAACACTGTGCCTGATTCACTATTGTCTGCATGACCTAGGAAGAAGATACTGACTGCTTTCAATCAAGGTCTAGAAGCAGGAAAACCTGTTTTGTCTGTTTGGTCAGTTAGTCAGGTGACTTCCTTTGTTCAGGCAGAGAGGTCAAGAAGAAGGAGGAAGTAGCCTCCATTAAGTACATATCTTCCAGTGTAAGCATGTAGTTCTATTGTGTTTGTTATTTTCACCTCCCAGTACCCTTTCCCTGTAGTAATAAATATGTTTTTGCTTTTTCATGTTAAATGCCTCTCAATGATTATTTGATCCAGTGATCCATCGCACTGTTTGAGATAAAGAAATAGAATTTCAAACAGAAATCCCTAACAATTTGTATAACTCATTTGCACATGCCACATACCCCTGACATCACTGGAAGGTATACTAAATTATATCAGCTCAGCATCTACCTTAAAAATGCTTCTTGAATTAAAATTGTCATAATAAAACCTTACTCCCATCATACTTTTTCAATTACTTTCTCCTATGTGGCCAGAGTGGCATGATGAAGATTTCTGTCTGCTTTATATGTTTTGATTATTTTCTCTTTTTTTGTGGGGGAAATATTAGAAAGCTTGTCAGATCATAGAGTTCAGCAAAGTTCTCACAGGGAGTTTGAACAACAAAGCCCAGAAGCAAGTATTGGGGGAGGCGGGCAGGGAGAGAGAGAGAGAGAGAAAGAAAGAGCACAATAAAATTTAGAGGCTCCGGAGCTCTGCTTCTGTGAGCTTCTGCCCAAAATGATGGTGCTTAGCATCAGCTGGTGCTTAGCATCAGCACTTTAGTCAACCCCTGAGCATTGACCCACAGGTAGGCAACTATTTCTGCCAAGTATTAAGTGGGGAAAGAGAGGAAAATAGGCAAGTTTGCAAGCTCTTCTCCTTCACCACAGACGTCCTCCAGAGACCTAGAGTGGATAGAGACTGCAAGAGCTGAGGGAGACACTGGAAGGAGGGACAGAATTAAAGAGGGTGGAGGAGAGTTCCCCCTTCGTTTCATAACTCTTGTAGAAGCTATATTTACTAACCTTGGTGTCAAAGCAAAGAAAGATGCATAATGATACAAACAGCTGTCATTGAATTTATATAGTATGTCATGTATTGGTTGATTTGACTGCTGGTTTGTTATGTCTGTTAGTTGACCTCCAGTATCCTGATGCCTACATTCCAACTGGCTGTTCTTTTAGAACCAGGAAATGCAAATGAAGGAGCCTGGAGAGACCAATAGGATGGATTGCCACCCACATAAGGATGCATGCTTACTCAGCCCAAATGGATATAAGAAATGGTGTTGTCTTTTTGTGTTCAGTTCTGCTCTTATTCAATAAACATTCTTGCTTACCTCAAGCTGGCTGAACTCACTATATAATACTCGCAACAAGGATGGGATATGCTTGGGTAGGCAGCCCCAAGGTCTGAGTTGAAATCACCAGCTGAAATCACTGAGCTGAATCACTGCCAGTCATCTGGCACATACCCATCCCTCCAGTGTATCAGCATGGCCATCAAGGGCCAATTCAAGCCATGTGATGTTTCCAGTGAAGATTGGGACTCTTACATCTTGAGGTTCCAGTTTTACTTGACAGTGAATGAGATTACCAACACTACTAGAGCCACATTCCTGAGTGTTTGTGGGTGCTCCACTTTTGGCATAGCAAAAGCTCTTGTCACAATTGCAGGATTCGACCAGGAGTCCTTTGATTCCATCAAGGTCAAGCTTTGTGACCACTTCCCACCAAGGCCTTCTAGAATTGCCTGCCGTCAGACCTCAGATTCAGCAGAAACTCACAGGAGCGCAGCTCTTGAACCTTTCTGAGGGTTTCATCTCTTCCTCCCCACCTACCTTGTTCATTGAATAGTAGGTGCAGCTGCATAACAATCCCTGGATTAGGAGAGCGAGCAGCCAGCCAGCCAGCCACCAGGAGCTTTGCCACGCCCCCAGCAGCTCTCATTAACCCATGGAGAAGCCCACACCACCCTTTCTTAATTGATTTTGGGCAGCGGGTGGCTTGCTGCCTTTTGACTGGGGGTGGGGGGTAGCCCAGGAGAACCTCAGGTGAACAAGGCCTGCTTGGGCTGGCTGGATCTCTAGCCAGCCCAAGCAGGCCTCGCTTGCCCGGGGTTTTCCTTTCTTGCATTGGGTTGCTTTTGGCTGGGGGGGAGCAATATGCTAATGAGTTATGCTAATAAGCTCCACCACCTTTTTTTTTTTTTACAAAATGACCCCTGCCTGCCACCATGCCTTCTACAAACGTGACCAGGCATCAGGCAAATTGATTGCTAGTTTTGTCATGGTGTTGAGAATTCTCCAATCTTGAGGAGGCCCTCTGTGATCATCTAGTCTGCGGCCTCTGCAACGAGAAACTCCAGCAATGACTGTTCACCAAAAGGGACTTAGATTTTAAAACAGAACCAAAGTTTCAACTATAGAGTCTAATTAATAGCATAGGCTATTATGCTAGCATAGGCAGATGACTGAGACTCAACCCAACCCTAATTCTCAATCCAACCCTAATGCCACCTCAAGGCTGTGAACTCCTATGTTGACAAGGGAGTGAAACTGATTTTTCTCAGTACTAAGAAATGCCCACCTTAGTAGTGATTAATAGATTAGTTTGCAACCATTTTCAAATCTATATAATCTACTTCCTGATATAAATAATTCAATAGCAGATATAAGGGACTGGACAAACAGTCTGTCCTCCCTTTTTATCACAGATTATTAAGATTTTTCCAACACATAATGTGAGCTTTCATTATATACCCAAGTACAGGTGTTTCTGCATCATGTATTTATAAACAAGCATTTAAGTTTTGCATGTCTCTTTGGAAATGCTGGGCTGTCCACAGTCCACTTGAGATGGCACAGATGTCTCTTCCTATGATTTCCCATGGGACAGGGCCAATGGGACAGAATAGGAATGACCAGAGGAATCGTAAGTGCCATAGAGACCATTCATAGCTCTTTGACTTAAATTGCTTGTTCCAGTGCATGTTGATGGGATTCTTGTTTTTGTGAATTTCAGGCCATGCGGCATATGGTTTCTATTTGGGGGGACAAAACAGGGATCCATGACTGTTAAATAATACATCTTCCATGCCAATGTAGTTTGAATCCAAAAGCAAAGAAATACATTTAATAGAAAAAGCCAAGGAAGACAACCCTGCAATGCAGAAGGTTGCTGGAGTAAGCACTGTGCAATTACAATAGAAGGGATATTTTATTTTGCTTTCCTGTTTACATGCACCAATCAGTCAACCAGAGCAGGAACAGTTCACATAAGGACAAGGTATCTACTTCACTTGGCACAAAACCCAGGATTCACTTTTCAACTGTCTTGCAATACAGTAAAGACCAGCCTTTTAGGATAACACATGGCAATGCAGAGCTTGAAATGAACTATACATTCTGGCTGTTGAGTCAAGACAGTGGAAGGGTGGAATGTAATACTGTATCAGCCAGCTCTTGGAAAACCTAGCTGATAAACTCATACTGGTTCCTTCTCCAGCAACGCCCCAGAGCAAAACCCTCCTGCAACAGTGTGATATTGCCTCAAACTGACAGTGCAAAGAGCAGAGATCTGTGAGTGCCACTCGTTCTTCCAGCTGCCTAAATTAACTCTGGTTTCCCTATTTTACATTCATTTCTTCCATTGAGGGGGGATGGAAGCCAAGCAGAAGAGCAGTCACTTTTCTCATGCCTGTCAGGCTGACAGAACGATGCTGGCAGTCACATTTGTGCTCACAAGGGAATGCCTAATGCGTCACCACCTGCCTCCACATTTTAAACTGGCCTGACACCATTCAGGAGATGACAGGATGCCAGTTCACTGTACAGCAGCTATAGGAAGAAGGTTCAGGCTGACTAAGGGTTTAGGCTGTTAATCTGTTCCACAGCAGGGCAGTATACTTAGTGGGGAAAAGAGAATCCATATCTTTCTTTCAATAAACAAAGGTGGATTCAAACCTAGTTCAGGCTGCTAAGTTTATCACATTTGTAAAAAGGCAGGAAAAGGAATTAACTGGAGTATTCTGTTCTGTCACAGGACAGAGGCTGTGCCAGATGGAGCTTAAGAGAATTTATATCTGTAGTGTGGAGGTCAGTTGTAAATCCAGATCTCTACCCACCCACTCTTGAATGCTGGCAACCTTACCTGTAAATTAGGTTAGGCTGAGAGTGTGTGACTGGCCCAACATCACTCAACAAGCCAGGGCTGGCATGTGGGAGTAGGCGATCTAGGCAACTGCCTAGGGCACCAGCTCCCAACAGGGACGCAGGGCAGGCACCCCCTCCCTGCTTGCACCATCCTTGAGCCTCCAACTGGACACTGAGGGGTTGGAGGAACTCCCCCAGCCCCTCAGCACCCAGAAACAATGGCACTTCAGGCATTGGAAAGCGCTGCTCATTGTTTCTGGGTGTTAAATGATCAGAGGAATTCCCTTGCCCTTCAGCGCCCAGAAACAACTTTGCTTTCAGGCTTCGGTGGTTTCCTCGAAGAATGCCGAAGCCTGAAAGTGCTGCTCGTTTCTGGGTGCTAAAGGGTTAGAGAAATTCCCCTGTCCCTCAGTGCCCAGAAACAACGGCACTTTCAAGCATTGGCATTCTCCAAACTTGGAGAATGTCAAGGCTAGAAATGCTGCTCATTGTTTCTGGGTGCTAAATGGACAGAGGAATACCCCTGCCCTTCAGTGCCCAAAAACAACAGTGCTATCAGGCTTCGGTGGTGTCCTCGGAGAATGCCGAAGCCTGAAAGTGCCGCTCGTTTCTGGGTGCTGAAGGGTCAGAGGAATACCCCTGCCTTGCAGCGCCCAGCAACAACAGTGCTTTCAGGCTTTGGCATTCTCCTCGGAGAATGCCGAAGTCTGAAAGCACCACTCATTGTTTCTGGTCGCTGAAGGGTCAGAGGAATTGCCCTGCCCTTCAGTGCCCAGAAACAATGGCACTTTCAGGCGTCAGCGTTTTCAGAGGTGAACGCTGAAGCCTGAAAGCACCGCTCATTGTTTCTGGGAACTGAATGGTCGGAGGAACTCCTCTGCCCCTCAGCGCCCAGAAACAATGACACTTCAGTGACTGATGTGATGATGTCACCTCTGGTCTTTACTGTGTGTGAAAATTTTCCCCCGTGGGAGGGGGGTGGGCAAGCGTTGGGGTTCTGCCTCAGGTGGCAAAACCACATGCGCCGGCCCTGCAGCAAGCTTCTATAACAGACTTAGGATTCAAACTGGTTCTCCCAGATAGTAGTCCAGCACTCTGACAATTGCATCATATTGGGGATACTAGGAGGTCTGGAAAAATGTCCTGTCTCTTTAATAGAGGATTAATGTGTGGAAATGGGGCAGCTGAAGCTTTTCATACCATTGGGATAATAACATTTTCATTAAAGGTACAGGACTGTTCTTCTTCAGGAAGCTAGCGAACCTGTGCCATACTGGCTATATTTGTATGACTTTGTATATACTGATGATATCACTCAGCGCTTTTTTGTAGAAAAAGCCCAGCAGGAACTCATTAGCATATTAAATTACACCCCACATATTAGCATTTTAACTCATTAGCATATTAGGTCGCACATTAGCATATTAGGCCACACCAGCTGGGATAATCAAGTGCAAATGGAACTGATAGTAACCAGCTCCTGCCCCTCCTCCCTCCATACCCCAGCAGCAGTCCTTCAGAAGACAATGCCCACCACTCAAGGAAGGAAGGAAGATAAAGCAAATTGACAAAAATGAATAAATAGAGAAGGGCAGTGGGAAAATAGACAGGGAGAAAGAGAGAGCGATAGAAGGAGGGAAAGCAAATTGACAGGGAGAAAGACAGACAGAAAGAAAGAATGAATGAATGAAAGGGGAGGAGGGGAGGGGAGTTGAAAACAGAGACAAAAATAGAGAGAGGAGGGAGGAATGGGGAAAAGCAAATGGGCAGAAATAAATAAATAGAGACGAGAGAGTAGGAAAATAGGGAGAAAGATAGATAGAGGGGGGAGGGAGTTGGAATTAGAGCAAATGGACAGAAATGAATAGATAACGAAAGAGAGATGAGAGAGTGGGAAAATAGACAAGAAGAAAGAAAGAGAGGGGGGGGGAGTTGGAAATGAAACAAATAGACAGGGAGAAAGACAGACAAAAAGATTGAAAGAAAAAATGAAGAAATGAAAGAGAGAGGGAGAAGGAGTTGGAAATAAAGCAAATGGAGAAAGACAGAAAGAAAGGGGGAATTGAAATTAAAGCAAATGCACAGAAGTGAATAAAAAAGAGAGTGGGGGAGTGGGAAAATAGACAGGGAGGAAGAAAGAGAAAGAAGAGGAGGGAGCTGGAAATAAAGCAAATAGACAGGGAGAAAGAAAGACAGAGAGACAAAAAGAATGAAAGAGGGAGAGGGAGAGAGTTTGAAATGGACAAAAATATATGAGGACTGTATTTCTAAACTGCATCTGTTTTTAATTGCCTTCAATCCTTGTCAAAGAATGTATTAATACTAGATGTGGCTGAAAGAGTGACCAAAAATAGAAAAGAAAAGAAAAGAAAAGAAAAGAAAAGAAAAGAAAAGAAAAGAAAAGAAAAAAGCAATTAAGGGGCAAAGTACAGAGATGCTGGAGACCTGTGATCAGATCTTCCAGCATTTCCAATGTTTACCAGGGGCTCCTATTTTCATCCAAGTGCAGTGCTGGACACAGTGGGATTACACTCTTTCCAGTTGACTGGCTCTACCTAAAACTGCTGTTATCATAACAATGAAAAATAATATAGATACACATATTGTTCCATTGCAGAGTTAGTAGCATAAGAACAATAGTCCAGCATCCTGTCTCACATAGTGTCCAACCCCTTCCTCTGGATGGCCAGCAACAGGGCAATGAGGTCAAGACCTTCCCCTGATGGGATTCCGAGGCTTAGTGCCTCAGAATGTGGAGGCTTCCATCAGTGAGCCATTGATAGATAACCTTGATGAATCTATAACCCCCTTTAAACTTGTTTATTCGTATGGCCATCACTACATCTTTGGCAGCAAATTCCACAATTTAATCACTCTCTGTGTAAAGATGTATTTCCTTTTGTCCATCCTGAACCTCTTGTCCATCAGTTTCATTGGATGTCTGGAGTTCTAGTATTTTGGGAGTGTGAGAAAAGTTTGGGCGTTTTCGCACTGACCTTAATCGGCAGCGACATCCCTCTTCACTGCGCAGGATCTGCGCGGATTTCGCACCAATTGTGGCGGAGCACCCGGAAGAGCCGCAAAGTCCCGCGGCTTTTGCGGCACAAATGGAAACCGCCAAAAACCAGTTTCCATTTGCGCCGCAAAAGCCGCGGGACTTTGCGGCTCTTCCGGGTGCTCCGCAGCAATTGGTGCGAAATCTGCGCAGATCCTGCGTGGTGAAGAGGGACGTCGCTGCCGATTAAGGTCAGTGCGAAAACACCCTTTATCTTTGTCAGTTCTCTCTACCCCATGCATAATTAAAACTTTATAATGTCTTCTCTTAGCTGCCTCTTTTGTATGAGCCTTTCCTCATAGGTAATGTGCTCCAACCCCCTAATCATCTTGGTTGTCCTCCTCTGTACTTTTTCTAGCTCTGCAATATCCTTTTTGAGATATGGTGACCAGAATTGTACAGAGTTTTCCAAATCAGGCCATGCCATACAGGAGCACTACAGTATTGGCCATGTTATTCTCAATCCCTTTCCTAATATTCCTTAACATAGAGTTTTTTGACCACTGCAGCACATTAGGTTGGTTGACATTTTCACTTCTTCCCTTTCCATCTCAGCAAATTTAGACCCCATTAGTCTACACTTGAAGTTGGGTATTTTGTTCAAAAGTGCATCACCTTACACTTACCAACACTGAACTTCATTTGCCACATTGTCACCCACTCACCCAGTTTGTGGACATCCTTCCGGAGCTCTTCATAGTTATCTTTGGTTTTCACCATTTGTGTCATCTGCAAACAAGGCCACTATGTAACCAGGAGGTTACCTCCAAATCTCAAGGAATTTCCCAATCCAGATTTGTCAAATCTAACTCTATACTAGGCAAGCAGATCTTCCCCTTATTTGTATATATTATGAGGTATTCAAGTGGGCCTTCACAACTTAGTTTCAACAGTGTTGAGAAATTGTCCTTGTTAACAGATTAAATATGCAATCCTAATCCATTTTTACATTAGGTTTTTTATTAGATTACTCTGATAGAATTGCAGCCTAAATTGCTCAGTGGGCTGGGATTGAGAGAGGTTTTACTTATGAGCAAATATGTAGGTGTTCAGAAGCAAATATGTAGGTGTTCAGAAGTATAGAGTTGATTTGACAAGTCTGGATTGGGAAATTCCTTGAGATTTGGAGGTAACCTCCTGGTTACATAGTGGCCATGTTTGCAGATGACACAAATGGTGAAAACCAAAGATAACTATGAAGAGCTCCGGAAGGATGTCCACAAACTGGGTGAGTGGGTGACAATGTGGCAAATGAAGTTCAGAAACCTAATCCATTTTTACATTAGGTCTTCTATGAGATTACTCTGATAGAATTGCAGCCTAAATTGCTCAGTGGGCTGGGATTGAGAGAGGTTTTACTTATGAGCAAATATGTAGGTGTTCAGAGGTGGTATTCATTTTAAGTATTTTAGAGAGAAGCTGCATGACTTGTCCAACATAACAAAGAAGGTTTTGTGGACTAGCAGGGAAATAAACACAGGTCCCCTGAATCCCAGATGAATGTCAGAATCAGTAATCCTACTTTGCCTTCATCCTTCTCTTCAGTTCTATGATAGTTAAGGCCTGGTTCTAGCACTGGCTTCAAAACACTTTCATGCAAGAAGAAATTAGGGTAAGATGTTCTCTGGTTCCCTGATGTGACATCCTCTATGTAGAACACTTGAACAGGAGTCACTCATCTTTTGAGCCTCTTGGCACCTTTGGAATTCTGACACAGGATGGTGGTGCAACCAATTGGTGGAGCCAATCACAATGGCTGCTGTGAGAGACAGAGCCAACCACAAATGTCAGGAAGGGGGCTATGCTTAACTCGGATAGTTGTTCTTCAACATTTCAGGTAGATGCTCTGATTAACAAGATGCCTTTTAACATTAACATACTGTGTTCATACACAAAAAAAAGTATATGTATTAGCTAATTAAGAAACTCTCATCTGGTGGGAATGGATCTGTCTTCATTTTGCAGGCATCTAACATACTTATGCTAAACAGAAAGGAAAAAAAATGTTTCTTTTTCTGACTGTACCCTTTTAGTGAGCCACATCATTTTTAACCTGCACTATAACTTGTACTATCATCAACTTGTACAGAAGGGCTAGAAAGAGCTCCTTACCTGTGTGTACAGTAAGAGAGAGATTCCGGCTAGATTTTAATAGGAGAATAAATGGTTTTTGAAAAGTGACATCTGACATAGTTATATTATTATCAATTTCCACCTGATTTATACATTCAAACTGGGAAGATCTGATGACTTCAATGGAAGTCCCGGTTAGTTGCATTAAGCACTTTAGCCATGCTGATTTATCATGTTTACTCAGAAGTAAGTTCCATTGTGTTTTTAGAATATCACTCTGTTATTTGCACAGATAAAGTACTTTACATGAAACTCCAGTCAACATTATACTATAAGCATAAAAAATCCAAGAAGCCCCACCTGGTCCGGATGGCATACATCCAAGAGTTCTGAAAGAACTCAAAGGTGAACTTGTGGATCTCCTGACAAAAATTTGTAATCTTGAAATCTGCCTCCATTCCTGAGGACTGGAAGGTAGCAAATATCACCCCCATCTTTAAAAAGGGTTCCAGAGGAGATCCGGGAAATTACAGGCCAGTCAGTCTGACTTCAGTACCAGGAGAGATGGTAGAAACCATTATCAAGGACAGAATGAGTAGGCACCTGGATCGGGGCGGTGTGGCGGTGCTGATGTTGTTAGATCTGTCGGCCGCGTTCGACACAGTCAACCATCGGCTACTGACCCGCCGCCTCGCCGATATAGGGGTGAGGGGGTCTGCCTTACAATGGCTCTCCTCCTTCCTCGAGGATCGGGGACAAAGGGTGGCAATTGGTGGCGAGCGGTCCCGGAGGCGCACACTGGATTGTGGAGTGCCTCAGGGGGCTGTTCTCTCACCAATATTATTCAATATCTATATGCGCCCTCTTGCCCAGATTGCCAGGAGATATGGACTTGGGTGCCATCAATATGCAGATGACACCCAACTCTATCTGCTGATGGACGGCCGGCCTGACTGCGTCCCTGAGAATTTAGACCGGGCCTTGCAGGATATGGCAACGTGGTTGAGGGAGAGTGGGCTGAAACTGAATCCAGCGAAGACAGAAGTCCTTTGTCTGGGTCGGGGCGCCCGGGAAGGGGAAATACCTCTGCCAGTCTTCGACGGGTTAGGAGTCTGGGAGTTCTACTGGAGCCTTCATTATCAATGGAGGCCCAGATAGCAGCCACTGCCAAGTCAGCCTTTTTCCATTTGAGGCGGGCAAGGCAGTTGGCTCCCTTCCTAGAGCGCCAAGACCTGGCAACGGTACTTCATGCAACGGTCACCTCGAGACTGGATTACTGTAATGCCCTCTACATGGGGCTGCCTCTGTACCGAACCCGGAGGCTGCAGCTGGTGCAGAACGCAGCGGCCAGACTGTTGCTGGGGCTCCCTAAATGGGAGCACATACGGCCTGGGCTGCGCGAGCTGCACTGGCTGCCGGTTATATTCCGGGATCGTTACAAAGTGCTGGTCATTACCTTTAAAGCCCTCTATGGTCGAGGACCTGTCTACCTTAGGGACCGTCTTTCCCCATATGAACCCCAGAGAGCACTGAGGTCAGCTGGAAAAAACTTGTTGACCACCCCTGGACCAAGAGAGGTGAGGCTGCAATGCACCCGCAATCAGGCCTTCTCCTCTGTAGCCCCGAACCTATGGAACCAACTTCCAGAGGAAATGCGGGCCCTGCGGGACCTTGATCAATTCCGCAGGGCCTGCAAAACTTTCCTCTTTCGACTGGCTTTCGCTGACGAAGAAAGTGGTTGCTAATGATTACCGCCATCATAAAAAAGAACAAGCAGCATTAGCACTTTTATTATTAATTAATTAATTAATTTTAAATTTATCAGAATTTTAATGTTAAATGTAACTTTGTTTTTTGTATAACTGAATGATGTTGTTAGCCGCCCTGAGCCTGCTCCGGCGGGGAGGGCGGGATATAAATAAAATTACCTACCTACCTACCTACCTACATGGATGAACACAAGTTGTTGAGGAAGACTCAGCATGGGTTCTGTAAGGGAAGATCTTGCCTCAGTAACCTGTTACAGTTCTTTGAGGGGGTGAACAAACACGTGGACAAAGGGGACCCAATAGATGTTGTTTACCTTGACTTCCAGAAAGCTTTTGACAAAGTTCCTCATCAAAGGCTCCTTAGTAAGCTTGAGACAGGTCCTCTTGTGGATCAAAATCTGGCTAATTAATAGGAAACAGAGAATGGATTGCCTGCAGCCGGCAGCGATGGCAAATTTTGCTCCCCTGGAGAGAGAAGAGAGAATCTCGGCCCGTTTGGGCGCAAATTTCAGGGAGCGGGGCTTGGCTAAAATCAGCATGGCTAAAGTGCTTAACAGCCAAGTCTCCGCTTCCCCGTGCAGTCGGTTTTGTCGATCGGGCCTGGCTGGAAGCGTGTTGAGACGTTCTGTGGGAGAGGCCTGTGAGGCGCGTCGGGTCTGTGCTGTTGGGTCCTGGCATTGCTTTCTGCAGCGCTGGGGGCTGAAGAGGAGTGTCGAGAGGTGTCCTGGGAGCAGCGAGCAGTTCTGGAGGCTTTCAGAGAGCGGAGTCTTCATTTGCAGGCTGTGTATCCTGGGGGGGGGGGCTGCCTTTATTGCCTGGTTGGCGGACCGTGTCTCCGTGGGAGCCATTTGAGGCTCCTGCCTTAATTCTTTGAGGACTGCCTCTATTCCCCAAAATCCAGGGGCAGTTCAAGGTCTGTAGCTGGTGAGCAAAGAGGGTTCAAAGCGCTAAAACCAAATCACAGTCCAGGTATCGCAGGTCAGAGGTTCAGAAGCTGAAGTCAGGGGGTACACGAGTGCTGGGGGAGTGGAGGTGGCTGCAAACACTGAGGGCGGCAGAATGGGAGCAGCAGGCGCAGTCTCAGTTGAAGCAGGGGCGTATTCCGGTTTCTGTGAGAGTGCATCTGCTTTTCGATTCTGGGTATGGGGGATGTAGGTAACCCGGAAGTCGAAGCGGGAGAAGAACAGGGACCACCGGATCTGGCGCTGGTTGAGACGGCGGGTGGTCTGGAGGTGCTCCAGGTTTCGGTGGTCAGTGAGCACTTGAACAGGGTGGCAAGCCCCTTCGAGGTAATGTCGCCACGCTTGATCGCGAGTAACTCCCTCTCCCAGATGGTATAGTTTTTCTCTGCAGCAGTGAGCTGGCGCGAGTAATAGGCACAGGGCTGGAGTGGCTGGGACGGCTCCTCGCGCTGGGACAGCACTGCTCCCAGGGCCACGTTGGAGGTGTCAGCTTCCACCGTAAAGAAAAGCTGGGGGTTGGGGTATCTCAGGAGTGGCCCGGTGGCAAAGCTGGTCTTCAAGGTGGAGAAGGCGTTATCGGCATCTGGGGACCAGCGGAAGGGTTCTTTGGGGCGGAGTAGTTGAGTCAGGGGTGTGGTCAGGGATGCATAGGCTGGGATGAATTGCCAATTGTAGTTGGCAAAACCAAGGAACCGCTGCAGGTCCTTGCGATTCTGAGGAGCCTGCCAGGTCAGGACCGCTTCCATTTTTCTGGGGTCCATGAGGATTCCCTGTGGTGACACAATGTGACCAAGGAACTCGACGAAACGCAGGTCAAAGTCGCACTTCTCCAGCTTGGCGTAGAGGCCATGGGCTTGTAGGCGCTGCAGGACCCGGCGGACGTGCTCGACGTGCTAAGTAGGATCGCGGGAGTAAATCAGGATGTCATCCAGGTATATGATCGTGAAGCGGTCGAGCAGGTCCCGAAATACATCATTCATGAACCTCTGGAAGACAGCGAGGGCGTTGGTCAATCCGAAGGGCATTACCAGGTACTCGTACTGCCCGTATCGGGTCCCAAACGCGGTCTTCCACTCGTCTCCTGGCCGTATGTGTACCAAATTGTACGCTCCATGGAGGTCCAGCTTGGTGCAGATCTGGGCCCCCTTTAAGCGATCCAAGAGTTCAGGGATCAGTGGTAGAGGGTATCGGTCTCAGATGGTGATCTTGTTCAGGGCCCGGTAGTCATTGCATAGCCGGAGCTCCCCACTTTTTTTCTTCACGAAGAGGACTGGGGCAGACAGGGGAGAGGTTGAGGGTCGGATGAATCCGCGTTTCAGGTTCTTGTCCAGGAAGTCTCGCAGAGCTGTCAACTCAGGCTCCAACATTGGGTATAGACACCCCACCGGGAGTGGTGCCCCAGTTTCCAAATCAATGGCACAGTCATAGGGCCGGTGAGGGGGAAGTTGATCTGCTCCTGTCTCTTCAAAGACATCGGCGAAATCCGCATACCTCTGAGGGAGCTGAGGACCACCACTCGGGATGCCGGCTGCTAGAGTGGTGGGAGGCATCAGATGGGGGCATGGGTCTCGGAAGCGTAGTTCCTGTTGGGCCCAGTCCAGTATGGGGTTGTGCAGCTTCAGCCAGGAAAGGCCTAGAATCAGCAGGAAGCGGGGCATTAGGGCGACATCAAACTGCAGCTGTTCTTGGTGCTGCTAGATGTGGAAGGTGATGGGACAGGTCTCCTGGGTGACGGGGCCAGAATGGAGGAGGCGCCCGTCAATAGCCTCCACCAGCGTCGGAACCTCTTTTGTCTGTACTGGGATCTGGTGTTGCTTTACAAAGGCGGCATCTACAAAACAGTGGGCCGCTCCCGAGTCCAGCATGGCATACACGAACAGCCAGCGTCCATCGGGCAGACGGAGTTTCACTGGTAGCAGGAACGGGCCCGGGGTGTCACCCTGTTGTTCGGGGGACCCAGCTAGTCGCCCCAAACTGGAGGGTCCACTTACGCCTGGGGCTGCCCTTTTGGCGGCGGTGGCAACGACGGTCCAGGTATCCGACGCTTAACGAGGCAGCCAGAGGCATAGTGGCCTGCCGTGCCGCAGTAGAGGCACAGATTCTGCGTGCGGCGTCTGGCCTTCTCTTCTGGAGTCAGGCGGGGTCGAGCAGCTCCAAGCTGCATAGGCTCACCCTTGTCTCTGGTACTAGCTGGGGATGGGAGAGGAGCCAAGTGGCACGGCGCAGGGAGCCAGCGCCCGCTGGTCTTGGCTTGGCGGCGGCTTTCCAGGTGGCCATCGATGCGGAGGCAGAGGGTGATGAGTTCTTGGAGCGTGGGTGGCTGCTCCACCCTGGCCAGTTCGTCCATGACTTCCTCTGTCAACCCCTCGGTAAACTGGTCCATCTGTGCAGCCCTGATTTTCTGGTTGGCCGTGGCTGCTTGGACTGGGTTCGCGAAGGCAGCAGACAGGTGGGCCTCGAACCCCTGGTAATCAGTCAGTAGGGGAGAGGACCCAACCAGTAGGGGTGTGGCCCACTTGGCCGCCTGCCCCTTTAACAGACTAATAATGAAACACATCTTTGTTTTGTCATTGGGGAAGTCCCGTGCTCTTAGTTCGAAGTACAGCCGACACCGTGCCAGGAAATCAAGAAATTCTTCCACGGCACCTCCAAATCTGTCAGGTGGGGGAACTGGGCACTTGGCTGGAGCGCTGGCCGCAGGTTGTTGCTGCAAGTGCACTACTGCCTGTGTCAGCTGCTGTACCTGGGCTTGGAGGGCAGCCAGTAGTCCTGCGGTTCCACTTGCTTCTTCTGCAGGGTCCCCAGCACCCATGACAGAGCCTCTGATTCATGCCGCATCCCTAATAGCCTTTTGGGGGGCTCTTAGAGTCAGTGAGCTAGTGGCAGGGTCCAGAAACGATGTTTCTGGTAATGCTTTGATGTTAAGCGACCTGAGGTTAGCTGAGGGTAAGGTGGTTATTACGGTCCATCACCCTAAGACTGACCAGGGTCAAAAAGGAATTGTGTTGGAAGTGGGTGCTTGCTCTGAGTTGGAGTTTTGCCCTGTTTATGCTGTGCCTGCTTATTTGGCAGTTTGGGAGCCTGGTGAAGGGTTCTTATTTTGTCACAGCAATGGTAGTCCGCTCACAAAGCACCAGTTTTGGGCTGTGACGTCTTGGGCTTTAGGTAAGCTGGGGTTGTTTGCTACCCACTCTTTTAGGATTGGCATCGCTTCTACAGCCACTGCCCTGAGGTATCCTTCATCCTCCATTCAGCATTTAGGCTGTTGGCGTTCTTCAGCCTACAAATCTTATGTTTGACCTTTGCTCAGTCCCTAGGTTGGGTGGTTGGTTGAATTGTTATTGGTTATGTTCTTGTTTGACTGTTTTTTCTTTTTAGATGCTGTTGTTCCTGGCCAGAGGAGCCGAGTTCTCGTCTGTGGCCACAGTCATGTGTTTTGGGCTGCACATCAGGCACGGAGAACTTCGGTCAGCTCTCAGCTGGGGCTCAGCCAACATGTTTGTATTGAGTGGCGGGAGCGCTGGGGCCTTCAGTGGCTGGGCCTGCTGCCTTTGTTATTCCATGGGGGTTTAGGCTTACCTCCTCAGGTTTTAATTATTCACCTGGGAGGCAATGATCTCGGGCTAGTTAAAGGCAAGGCATTAGTCTGGGAGGCCTGTGATGATTTTCAGTATATTAAGGAGTGTTGGCCGGAGACCATGATAGTTTGGTCCGCCATGATTCCTCGCCTTGTTTGGCGCAGTGCTTGGGACCTTGCTGCCATTGAGAGGGCATGGTACAAAGTCAACAAGGAAATTAGGAAGGCTCTGGAAGGTGGGTTCGGCCACTTTTTGCCCATCCGGATATCTCTACTGAGTTTCCTGACCTCAACAGAGGGGATGGGGTATATCTCTCAAAAAGATGCTTTTCTTGAGAGATTTACGGCAAGGGTTACGGGTGGCTTTGGGCCTTTCGGTGGGTGCTAAGCCCTAAGTAGAGACTCGGCCTTAGTAGTGGCAGGTTTTACTGGGTTAGGGTATTTTTTGGCTAGGGAAGGACCACGAAGCAACCCCCCCTCGTGGGGAGTTTTGGGGTCTGGGATAAGCAACCTTGGGATTTGATGACCCGAGTTGGGGAAAACGCAGACTGTCCTGGAGGCTCGACTAGATGGTGCTGTCCATTGAGACGTGGGTCTGGTGGTTGGGCCCTCTAGGGTGGGCCTCCCTGCTGGGCTGTTGAGGTCTGTTGAGACCCCTAGCCCTGACCAGGCCGTGCTTTTGGGTGCCCTTGCTGTTTTGGTTATTATGATTAATAAAGAACATAAGAACATAAGAGAAGCCATGTTGGATCAGGCCAACGTCCCATCCAATCCAACACTCTGTGTCACACAGTGGCAAAAAATTTTATATATACACACACACTGCGGCTAATAGCCACTGATGGACCTCTGCTCCATATTTTTATCTAAACCCCTCTTGAAGGTGGCTATACTTGTGGCTGCCACCACCTCCTGTGGCAGTGAATTCCACATGTTACTCACCCTTTGGGTGAAGAAGTACTTCCTTTTATCCGTTTTAACCTGTCTGCTCAGCAATTTCATCGAATGCCCACGAGTTCTTGTATTGTGAGAAAGGGAGAAAAGTACTTCTTTCTCTACTTTCTCCATCCCATGCATTATCTTGTAAACCTCTATCATGTCACTCCGCAGTCGACGTTTCTCCAAGCTAAAGAGTCCCAAGCGTTTCAACCTTTCTTCATAGGGAAAGTGCTCCAGCCCTTTAATCATTCTAGTTGCCCTTCTCTGGACTTTCTCCAATGCTATAATAGCCTTTTTGAGGTGCGGCGACCAGAACTGCACACAGTACTCCAAATGAGACCGCACCAGGGGCATAATGATACTGGTTGATTTGTTTTCATTTCCCTTCATAATAATTCCCAGCATGGCGTTGGCCTTTTTTATTGCAAATGCACACTGTCTTGACATTTTCAGTGAGTTATCTACCACGACCCCAAGATCTCTCTCTTGGTCAGTCTCTGCCAGTTCACACCCCATCAACTTGTATTTGTAGCTGGGATTCTTGGCCCCAATGTGCATTACTTTTCACTTGGCCACATTGAACCGCATCTGCCATGTTGACGCCCACTCACCCAGCCTCAACAGATCCCTTTGGAGTGCCTCACAATCCTCTCTGGTTCTCACCACCCTGAACAATTTAGTGTCATCCGCAAACTTGGCCACTTCACTGCTAACTCCCAACTCTAAATCATTTATGAACAAGATAAAGAGCATGGGACCCAGTACTGAGCCCTGCGGCACCCCACTGCTTACCGTCCTCCACTGCGAAGACTGCCCATTTATACTCACTTTCTGCTTCCTATTACTCAGCCAGTTTTTGATCCACAAGAGGACCTGTCCTTTTACTCCATGACTCTCAAGCTTTCTACGGAGCCTTTGATAAGGAACTTTATCAAAAACTTTCTGGAAGTCAAGCTAAACAACATCTATTGGGTCTCCTTTGTCCACATGTTTGTTCACCCCCTCAAAGAAATGTAACAGGTTAGTGAGGCAAGATCTTCCCTTACAGAACCCATGCTGAGTCTTCCTCAATAACCCGTGTTCATCAATGTGCCTACTCATTCTGTCCTTGATAATGGTTTCTACCAACTTTCCCGGTATTGAAGTCAGACTGACTAGACTGTAATTTCCCGGATCTCCTCTGGAACCCTTTTTAAAGATGGGGGTGACATTTGCTACCTTCCAGTCCTCAGGAACGGAGGCAGATTTCAATGAAAGATTACAGATTTTTGTTAGAAGATGCACAAGTTCAACTTTGAGTTCTTTCAGAACTCACGGATGTATACAATCCGGACCCGGTGACTTATTAGTTTTTAATTTGTCTATCAGTTGTAGGACCTCCTCTTTTGTCACCTCAATCTGACTCAGGTCTTTCAACACCCCTTCCAAAATTAGTGGTTCTGGGGCAGGCAAAATGTTCTCGTCTTCCACAGTGAAGACGGAGGCAAAAAATTCATTTAGCTTCTCAGCCATTTCCCTATCCTCCTTCAGTAATCCTTTTACCCCATGGTCATCCAAGGGCCCCACTGCCTCCCTGGCTGGTTTCCTACTTCTAATATATTTGAAGAATTTTTTATTGTTGGTCTTTATGTTTTTTGCAATATGCTCCTCATAGTCCCTTTTTGCCTGCCTGATCACAGTCTTGCATTTGATTTGCCACAGCCTGTGTTCTCTTTTACTAATCTCACTTGGACTGGTTTTCCACTGGTTAAGGAGTCCTTCTTACCTTTTACAGCTTCCATTACTTTGTTTGTTAACCATGCAGGCATTTTCTTATGCCTGTTTGTGCCTTTCCTAACTTGTGGTATGTATTTTATCTGAGCTTCTAGGATTATAGTTTTAAATAGTGTCCAAGCTTCCCCAAGGGTTTTGACCGCATGTACCTTTCCTTTCAGTTTCCTCCTCACATGCCTCCTCATCTCAGTGTATTTACCCCTTTAAAAGTTAAATGTGGTTGTGGCGGTCTTTTTGGACAACTCCCTATTTATACAAACGGTGAAATCAATAACATTATGGTCACTGCTCCCAAGTGGCGCAATCACTTTTACATCTCTCACCAAGTCTTGGGCATTACTTAGGACCAAATCCAGGATCGCCCCACCCCTGGTAGGTTCTGAGACCATCTGCTCCATAGCACAGTCATTGAGAGCATCAAGAAACTCAATGTCTTTCTCTCGACCAGAAAACATATTGACCCAATCAATCTGCGGGTAGTTAAAATCACCTATTACGACACAGTTTTTACGTTTAGCCGCTATCTTTAAGCCTTCCATCATATTATAATCGTCCTTTCTCTTTTGATTTGGTGGGCGATAACAAACTCCCATAGTTAAATTTCCTTTTGGGCCCTCTATTTCAACCCAAAGCATTTCTAAAAGTGAATCTAATTCTCTGACCTCAGTCTTACTGGACCGTATATCCTCTCTGACATACAGAGCCACCCCACCTCCAACCCTTCCCTCCCTATCCTTCCGATATAGCTTATATCCAGGAATCACCGTGTCCCACTGATTCTCCTCATTTCACCAAGTTTCTGAAATTCCCACAATGTCTATGTTTCCTCCCAACACTAAACATTCCAATTCACCAATTTTACTTCGAACGCTTCTAGCATTTGCATACTAACATCTATAATTTCCCAGGCAAGCTTAACTTACCTTATTGGGAGAACAAGGAAATCAGGGATCTGGGTTCCTGGTCCTTAGAGAGCCCCTAGCCGAAGAGCCACAGGCCAAGAGCTTTTTATCTCTCACCCTTCGGCTCGCACCTTTGGCAAGGCGCAGCTTAAAATGCAAAGAGTGTGGAGCAGAGGCACTCCTCAGCAATCAGCAGCAATCACTCTCAATCTCTATCACCCTTAGCCCAGTCAATCAAACAAAGAGCAGTCAACCAAACAAAGTGGCCCTTAGTTATACCAAAACCTTGTGTCCAACTCTTCATTCCGATCTTGGGAGGCAATGAATTGCCTGCAGCCGGCAGCAATAGCTGCTAGGCTGCTTTGGCAAGTTTTGCTTCCCTAGAGAGGGAAAAGAGGATCTCGGCCCGTTTGGGCACGAATTTCAGGGGGCGGGGCATGGCTGTGTTAACGGCCAAGCTTCCGCTTCCCCGTGCAGTCAGTTTTGTCGATCGGCCCTCCTGCCCACCCTGTTTTTTATGTAAGCTATTGCTGGTCGTCTCTATTGAGGGGCTGGGTAAGAATTTTTTTTCTCCCCAGCTGATTGGCTGTTGCTGGGGTGTGTTTTTCGCCTCTCCTACATAGCAAAGCAGTGGATTGTGGAATTGGCTATCGGGAGGTGAGGCTTAGGAATTGGTCATTTTGGTTTGGCAGGTTTTACTGGGTTAGGGTACTTTGCGGCTAGGGGAGGACCATAAAGCAACCCCCCCCTCTTGGGGAGTTTTGGGGTCTGGCATAAGCAACCTTGGGGTTGGATGACCCGGGTTGGGGAAAATGCAAACTGTCCTGGAGGTTCGACTAGATGGTGCCTTTCATTGAGACGTGCGTCTGGTGGTTGGGCCCTCTAGGGTGATCATTCCAGCTGGGCTGGCCTGGCGGGAGCTGTGTCTCACAGCTCCAACTGGGGGCTGGGTCTCTCGCCTGTTAATGGAAGGGGGGCGGTCTGTTGAGACCCCTAGCCCTGACCAGGCCGCGCTTTTGGGTGCCCTTGCCGTTTTGGTTATTATGATTAATAAAGTGGCCCTTAGTTATACCAAAACCTTGTGTCCGACTCTTTATTCCGATCTTGGGGGGCAATGAGTATAAATGGGCAGTCTTCGCAGTGGAGGATGGTAAGCAGTGGGGTGCCGCAGGGCTCAGTACTGGGTCCCATGCTCTTTAACTTGTTCTTTAATGATCTGGAGTTGGGAGTAAGCAGTGAAGTGGCCAAGTTTGCAGATGACACTAAATTGTTCAGGGTGATGAGAACCAGAGAGGATTGTGAGGCACTCCAAAGGGATCTGTTGAGGCTGGGTGAGTGGGCGTCAACGTGGCAGATGAGGTTCAATGTGGCCAAGTACAAAGTAATGCACATTGGGGCCAAGAATCCCAGCTACAAATACAAGTTGATGGGGTGTGAACTGGCAGAGACTGACCAAGAGAGAGATCTTTGGGTCGTGGTAGATAACTCGCTGAAAATGTCAAGACAGTGTGTGATTGCAATAAAAAAGGCCAACACCATGCTGGGAATTATTAGGAAGGGAACTGAAAACAAATCAGCCAGTATCATAATGCCCCTGTATAAATCGATGGTGCGGTCTCATTTGGAATACTGTGTGCAATTCTGGTCACCGCACCTCAAAAAGGATATTATAGCATTGAAAAAAGTGCAGAAAAGGGCAACTAGAATGATTAAAGGTTTTGAACACTTTCCCTATGAAGACAGGTTAAAACGCTTGAGGCTCTTTAGCTTGGAGAAACGTCGACTGCGGGGTGACATGATAGAGGTTTACAAGATTATGCATGGGATGGAGAAAGTAGAGAAAGAAGTACTTTTCTCCCTTTCTCACAATACAAGAACTCATGGGCATTCAATGAAATTGCTGAGCAGTCAGGTTAAAATGGATAAAAGGAAGTACTTCTTCACCCAAAGGGTGATTAACATCTGGAATTCACTGCCACAGGAGGTGGTGGCGGCTACAAGCATAGCCAGCTTCAACAGGAGATTGGATAAAAATATGGAGCAGAGGTCCATCAGTGCCTATTAGCCATAGTATATTATTGGAACAGTCTGGGGCAGTGATGCTATGTATTCTTGGTGCTTGGGGAGGGAGGGCAAAGTGGAAGGGCTTCTAGACCCACTTGTGAACCTCCTGATGGCACTTGGAGGTTTTTGTTGTTGTTGTTGTTGGCCACTGTGTGACACAGAGTGTTGGACTGAAGGGGCCATTGGCCTGATCCATCATGGCTTCTCTTATGTTCTTACTTTCTGAAAATACTTGGCAGACACCAGGAAAACTGTTTGCAGAAGCCAGAGCACTTATGGGCACCACAGCAGGGACCCCTGCACTAAAGATACTTTTCCTAATGCTCACCACAGTTAGATCAAGGCAACCTCTTTTGCGAAGTACTTTCCCCCCTGTCTGGTGGAAGAACAAGGTGGATGGAGGAGTAAGGTTACCAAAGTTCAGGTGGGACCTGGAGTTCTCCTAGAATTGTAATTGATCTCAAGACTGCAGTAGGGTGACTAACAGTTTGGAGTGGAGCAAAAAATGTCTATCCCCTTTAATAGAGGCCTAATATTTGGAAATGGGCAGCAAAGAAGGAAGTAAAAAAATCATCTGATAAGCAGCATCCCATGAAGGGGACAGGACATTTTTCCCAGGTTGTTGGCACTCCTAGACTACAGTGATGCATTCCCGTGGAGGAAATGGCAGCCTTGGAGAGCAGACTCTGTGGGTGAGATCCCACGAGAGATTTGGCCTAACCTAGCCACACCTCCCCTCTGGATTTAGAAGAAGATGAAGAAGATATTGGATTTATATCCCGCCCTCCACTCCGAAGAGTCTCAGAGCGGCTCACAATCTCCTTTACCTTCCTCCCCCACAACAGTCACCCTGTGAGGTGGGTGGGGCTGGAGAGGGCTCTCACAGCAGCTGCCCTTTCAAGGACAACCTCTGCCAGGGCTATGGCTGACCCAAGGCCATGCTAGCAGGTGCAAGTGGAGGAGTGGGGAATCAAACCCGGTTCTCCCAGATAAGAGTCCGCACACTTAACCACTACACCCAACCAGCTCTCCGTTTAATGTGCACGATCACATGCACACATCTTCCCCTCAAGTTCCGCCTGTACTTACCTCATCTTAGGATGGGCTGGGAGTGAACTTTCTAGTAGCATATCTCTAAAATACATGCAGGGAACATTTCCAGGCTGTCTTAATGGCTAGGCACACAGTGCACCCGCCTCACATGTGCCAGCAGCAGGGCAGGGACTATGCGATTGTCACGGAGCACATCAAAGAGCACCACCTTTTTCAATGCCAGGATACTGATGCACCAAATTCCCAGAGTGATCTCACCTTATGACATCACATCTCCACTCAGCTTCCTTCCATTTCCAGTCTCAGCCCACTCTTGGCACTGTCCCAAATCTCCAGAAATTTACCAAGTTGGAGCTAGTAATACAGATATGAAGAAAAAAATGCAAGAACAAGCATGCAAATGTATTTGTGACTGGATCCAAAGACCGAGTCAACCAGACGAAATGGTTAAGGCTAGATTAGAGAGACAAACTATACAACTTCCTCAGAAAGAGACAGAGACCACAGAATTGAAATACCTCTGTTTATTTTATTGATTTTAACACAATGACAAATGAGAGACAAGTGAGGACAACAGTGTGACAATGTTCATGCATTTGCAATCCAATTTCAAATGTCTGTTTTTTCCTTCCAACTTTTTTTCATGTTAAAGGTTGTAAATGTACATAATTTGTGATTAAATTAGAAAAGAAAGATGTTTGGGCATCTCTGATAAAACGTTTTGGTTCTGCAGAAAACAGTAACTAATGACATTGATTCTGTTCCATGATCTAAATGTCTAGCCATACCAAAATACTTCTGAGTAACCAGTAGGCCTAGCCTGCACTGGAGGTGGGGAATTCCTGCCCCTGGTTTGCATTTTCTGCCACTTCTATGGTAGTAAGTGATAGAAAAATACTAATAAAAATTCACTGTTGTCTCATGGTATGATGCCACTACTAGCTAAACCCCAGCATAGATGTCAGTCCTCTCTAGGAACCACCAGAAACTATTTGGTTTTCCTAGAAATTCCTAGAAAGTCATGACATAACTTCTGTGTTTTCCTCGGAAGTGATAATACCCCCATGTCCCTGTACTCCCCCAGTCTCTTGCTGGTTGCCAGGCAACTCTATTCAGTGATTCCAAATAATATATTCTACAAACATGTGCTAATGACAAAGACTGCATGGAACTGGGGGGTTTCCAACCTGATATCTGAGAAGTTCAAAAGTTCACATAACCAGGGCTTTTTTTGAGCAGGAATGCACAGGAACGCAGTTCTGGCTGGCTTGGTGTCAGGGGGTGTGGCCTAATATGTAAATGAATGCCTGCTGGGCTTTTTCTTTAAAAAGCCCTATGTGAAACAATGGTGACATCAGGGGGTGTAGCCTAATATGTAAATGAGTTCCTGCAGGGCTTTTTCTACCAAAAAAGCCCTGCACATAACAATTTGATGTTGAATGAATGTTGCCTTGTAACTCCTTCATTCTACTAAGCTGACTTATTGCTATCATAGTGTTCTTTGTTCCCTATACAGTCTTTCAAGCATCCCATACTCTGGTAAAATCATCTTACTGAAAACATAACAGCCAACATGACAATTCTGAGGGAACAAAGTCCCTCACTTGAGAGACTGGGAGTTCCATAAACCAATAGGAGATATAAAAAGATAAAAAGAGTACGAGTTTGCACAATCACCCCAGAACAGCATATACAGGAGATTTGTTCTGAATTGTGCTGGGATTTTACTTTTAAACTACAGTCTCTTGAATCTTCTTTTGCAGCTATGTGGCTGCTAAACTCCAAAAACTGCATGCAGGGATGAGGGTAAAGTGTTACCTTGGAGATTTTTCAGGGCTGGGATAAGCTTCATAAGAGCTTTGTAACTGGCTGGTTCTGTAACCGACTATTTATATTATTAAGGGTACAATCCTATACATGCTAACCTGGGAGTAAGCACTGTGAAGAAAATGATTCTCTAAAACCTTTGGCAATTTAAAAATCTTTGGTGTGCCCTAGAGAGAGTTGCCAGAGATAGCAGGAGACACAGCTAGTAAAGCAAGCTGACCTTATTATTCCAAGGTAAAAGACAGCTGTGTAGGGGAGTGAGGACCTAGCACCAGGCCTGTAGCTACGAGGCGGCCTGTGGGGGCACAACCCCCTGATTTCTGGCCAATGCCCCCTGACTCGAGGCCCCAACCAGCCCCTGGGGCTTCTGCACTGTCAGAGAGGGGCTGCTGCGGCGGGCCTTGAAAGCGGTTTGATGGAGAGGTCACTCGTAGAGCCAGCAGCAGAAGCAGCGCTGCCTCCTCCTGGAGTTAAAGGAGCCCCCTTCAAAGAAGGAAGGAAGACGGGCAGCGAAGCGACCCTGCCGGAGCTCCAGAGGCATGCTTTGTCTCCGCAGGCAGCGGCGTTCCCGATGGAAATGAGAGGCTGGTGGTCCAGAGCAGGCAGCTGCTGAAGAGGAGGGAGCCGCAATGTGAGGGGGGAAAGTGCGCCAGGGAGGATCCTGCCTCGGCCAGCCACGAGGCTGAATCAGGAGATTGGTTTCTTCTGTGGCCAAGCCGGGACTGGCGTGTCACCTCAGGTGGCGTAGGGAAGGGGCAGAGCGGGCAGGCAGGGGGGAAGCAGTTCTTTCTCGTCTTTCGAGGAGGCGAAAATCCCGCCTCAACTTGCAGGGGTGTTTGGGGGGAAAGCAGGGAAGTTGCACCTTCTCTCCCCCCCCCCCCAATCCTCCTCGTTTTTTCTGCTTTTTTGCTGCAACAGGATGATATTAGGGGGAGGAAGCAGTGTTCCCTCTAAGCTGAGTTAGTGTGAGCTGACTCACAGATTTTTAGCCTCCAGCTCACCCATTTTGTCTTGGCTCAGGGAAAAAAATGGCCCCAGATCACACTAATGTATGCAGCAGCTCACAACTTTAATGCCAGCAGCTCATGAAGTAGGATTTTTGCTTACAAGACTTTGCAGCTTAGAGGGAACATTGAGGGGGGGGGGGAGGTTTTTAAAATAATAAAACAGTTCAGTTGATCCAACTGATCAGCTGATCGGTGGCCCTTTAACTGGCAGGGGAGGCTGAGGGTTGCATTTTTCCCCTTGTTTTTCCTCCCAGTCTTTTTTTTTTTTAAATATTGTTTGCAGCTTAATAAAATAATTAAATTGTACTTGTTTTTGCCTTCAGATGACCTCAAACCTAATCCCATTGTTTTGACCCAGTGATCATTTACCAGGTAATTCTCTTTTGGTTTTGGAAACTCATTCCACAGTTCCACCCTGCAGGGTTTATTTATTTAATCAAATTTATATCCCACCCTCCCCTGACGGGCTCAGGGCAGCTAACAACAAATAAAAACAACATAAAATATTAAAACAAATATATAATAAAATCATTTTTGATTTTGATTGTTAATTTCCCTGAAAGGCTGGAAGACTCGTCCTTTTGCTCCTTAGCTGTTGGGATAGACTAAAAGGGCTAGTGGTAGCCTACCAAGCTAGTGTGAGGGCAGCCTCATGGTAGGCTTTTATAATTTTGTTGTACTGCCACCCTTCCGTCCACAAGTCCTTAGCTTGGTTGGGGACTTTTGACAAGCACCACTGCACAGAACTTCTGTTCTGAAAAGTAAGTATGCACAGGATTATGTTATAACTGGTTTTAAATGAAAGTTTCCTAGAGGCTCACTACACACATAACATCCATCAGAATTTCAATTTGATGGAATCTTCTCAGTCCCAAAGCACAAAACAAAAATTCCTTTCAATATCCAACAGCAGCACAAGTGCCACAACTGGGTACTGCTGGATTGCAATGGAGATGATATTTGACTGAGCCCAGCAAAAACTAACTCCATATAAAAGCCACCCAGCTGGGGAAACTGACAAGGAGAGGGCCAGGGGAGGAGGAAGTGCCCTGCAGGCAGTGGAGGAGGAAGGAGGCAGTGGAGGAGGAGGGCCAGGGGAGGAGGAAGTGCCCTGCAGAGCTTGGTCTGCTCCGCATGTGACTCTGCAACCCTAATGGTGTCCCTCCCTCCCTCATTTCCTCTCTCACCAAAAAGTTTTTATTTGGACCTTACCTGGTAGGCAAGGAAGGAAAGAAGCGAGGGGGGCTCCCAGGCCAGGCTAGTTCAGGCAGTCCTGTTGCTTGCCGGAAAGCCAGCTCAGAGGGGGGTGGCAGCTTTGAAATAGTCCCGCTTTTCTGGCACTTTGGAGGGAGGGGGAGGAGGCAATGTGGAGGGGGCGGAGCCACCAGAGCAGCAGAGGTGAGAGTGGGGGCCACCAAAGCGGGGGCCCCCTCCATTGAAAATTTTATTCCATGCCCCCCCCCCCCCCGAAAAATTTTCTGGCTACGGGTCTGAAAGCTAGCCTTCATAATTTAATGTCTGGATTACTAGTTAATTCCTTCAGCTGAGTCTGAGACAAAGAAAACATGGTGGTGCCAGCTTGCAAATGTTGCCATTTGGACTTCCCACATATAAGTCATCAACAACCATAATCAAGCACCAGATAATCTGAAGTCCTAACTATGCAACTTTAAGGCCCATAGCCTATATCTATTCCACCAATGCTCTCTACCAACAATGCACAGCCCTGTGCTGCCACCCTGTGTTAAGGCACCCACAGACTGGTCATTCCAGGAGAAATGGGGTTCTCTTTCACAGGAAAAGCATCTGGGCAGGTTGAATGCATGGGTACATTCATGATCCCTAACTTTGCAGTCCCTTTGGTTTCAGTTAAATCAAATCAGTCTATATCCAAAGTCACAATTTGGCATGTATGATGTAGCACATGAACCAGACATTTTCTGGTCTGTGATTCCACTTGTTTATTAATTAAATACTAAACTATAAAATAAAATATTATGTGAATTGATAAATCTTCTCCCAAAGGCTCAGTTTGGTTAACAGAGATGTAAAGAAACATTTTATTCTGTTCATTTCATTCTATAATGATTTGTGTATTTATATTCTTATGTGTATACTTGATGTTGACTGTGAACAGAACTTGTGTTATTAGTTATCACAATTATTAAAAATCTTTTTTCTTTGTTTCCATTGAATTCAATAGGAAACATATTTCTATCATTTTTGTTTGTTTGTACTAAACTGAAATGAAATTCTATATACTTGTCCATCTCAATCTTTTTCTGAGGACAAAAAAAGCATTATACAGAAGATCCATGGCTAGAGTCTTTTTCTTTGTTAATTAAATAAAGCTTTGAGGGGTCACTACCCATTTGATCAGAATAGCTGTAGGACAGGACAGATCATTTCCCCACTCTTTTTTCCTGATCAAAATCCCCTCCCAAAATTGATGTAATAGTGGGGAGAAGAGTACAGGAGCCAGATTTAAGGTGCGTTCACAAATTTTTTGTTATCAGTTGGTGAACTAAATACCCTTTGTATATGCACAAAGATACTCTTGTTGAATCTTGTCCCTGGAAATAGATCCTGGGGTGATATCATGATGAGCCCTGGTGCAAATTAAGACCTAAATAAATACATGAGAGAAAGACATTTGTTTTATAAATTGCCGATGGCCTGATGGAGGTGATATCCACCTGGGCATTGAGATATCCCAGGCTTTTAGTCCTGGGGGACTTCAATGTCCATGCTGAGAACCCAGCCTCCATGCAGGCTAAGGACATAATGTCATCCATGGTGACATTAGGGCTCTCCCAACTTGTTTTGGCTCCTACACATCAAGCAGGACACCCACTGGATCTTATCTTTGCCTCAGGGATTACAGTGGACTGTATCACTACTGATGTGGTGCCATGGTTGGATCACCTTGCCTTGAAGGCTGGGCTATGCACACCTGGCCCTCCCTGTTAGGCAGCAAACACATTTATGCTAGCCTGCAGAGCCTGATGGACCCTGATGCGTTCCAAAGAGCTCTGCGGAATCTAATTCCCCCTGGTGGCCCATTAGATGGCCTAGTGGAAGACTGGTGTGCCTGTCTTTCCTAGGCGATTGATGTGGTTGCCCACCGGCACCCTCTTCGTCCTGACGATCACTCAGCTCCTTGATATTCTGTGGAGCTGAAACAAATGAAGTGAGAACTAAGACGGCTAGAGAGAGTGTGGCAAAGAGTTCACGACGAGGCTATGAGAGCATCTTATGAGTCCTTTGTTCAGACCTATGAGATGGCCATGAAGGCTGCTAAGAAGGACTTCTATGCGCCTTCATGCATCTGCAAAATCATGCCTGGCTCAATTATTTAGATTAATTTGGTCTTTGACTTCTTTGCCTCAGGGTATTCCAAATGCTTGAGAATTGGCTATTGGCTGTGAGGCTTTTGCGACTCACTTTGCAAATAAAATCTCATTGCTCCACCATGACCTCCCAGCTACTTTTTATACAATGGCCGTTTTCCCACTGACCTTACTCCGGAGCGACGTCCCTCTTCACCATGCAGCGTCTGCACGGATTTCCCACCAACTGCTGCGCACAACCAGGAAGATCCGTGGCTTTTGCATCGCATATGTAAACTGGTTTTTAGCGGTTTACATATGCGACGCAGATGCTGCGCGGTGAAGAGGGATGTCGCTCCGGAGTAAGGTCAGTGGGAAAACGGCCAATATGTCAGGGGTGGCCAACGGTAGCTCTCCAGATGTTTTTTGCCTACAACTCCCATCAGCCCCAGCCATTGGCCATGCTGGCTGGGGCTGATGGGAGTTGTAGGCAAAAAACATCTGGAGAGCTACCATTGGCCACCCCTGCAATATGTGAACTGGAGGCCCCTTTTCCATCTTTGGGTCCAATTTTAGACCACTTCAGCCTGCTCTCTCAGGAGGAGGTTGACAATCCTGGTGGCTGTGAAGCCGCCACTTGCCCTCGTGATTCCTGCCCATCATAGCTGATTAAAACCAATGGTGAGGAAGGCAGAACTCCCCTGCATGAGATTGTTAACACATCCCTATTATCAGGGATGTTCCCAGGGGTGCTGAAGGAGGGAGTGGTTCTCCCTCTCCTGAAAAAAAACATCTTTGGACCCAACGGTCCTTACTAACTACCGCCCAGTATTGAATTTACCATTCCTGGGTAAGGTAGCGGAGAAAGCAGTGGCTACACAGCTCCAGTCCTTCCTGGAAGAAACTGACATCCTGGAACCTTTCTAGTCTGGCTTTCACCTTGCCCATGGCATGGATGATCTCTGGAGGCAACTGGATTGTGGCAGATCGGTGCTGCTGATACTTTTAGATCTATCAGTGGCATTTGATACGGTCGACCATGAGATGTTGGCCCACCACCTTGCTGATGCGGGAATCCTGGGATTAGCTTTACAGTGGCTAACCTCCTTTCTCCATGGTTGGGAACAGAGGGTGGCTCTCAGGGAGAGTTGTCCCAGCAACACCCACTTGAATGTGGTGTGCCACAGGGGGCAATCCTTTCCCTGATGTTGTTTAACATCTATATGACTGGTTTTTAAAGGATGTTAAATTTAAAGTTTATATGGTTAAATTTAAAGTTTTTATATTTATTATTGTTTGTTTATGAAATGCTGTTAGCCGCCCTGAGCCTGCCTAGGTGGGGAGGGCGGGATACAAATAAAATTTTACTTACTATATGTGCCCCCTTGCCCAGATGGTCCAGAGATATGGGCTGGGTTGTCACCAGTACGCTGACAATATCCAGCTCTATCTGCTTAGGGATGGCCACCTGGACTCCACCCCAAATACTTTGTTTTATTTTATTGTACTTTGTTTTATTGTTTTATCGTTTTCTGTGAGCCACCCTGAGCCATTTTATGGGAAGGGTGGGGTATAAGTTATAGAATAAATAAATAAATAAATAAATAAATGAATGAATGAATGAATGAATGAATGAATAAATAAATAAATAAATCTAAGACAGAAATCTGGATCGGGGGGGGACAGGAAGTGGGATCAGGCTCTCACCCTTTGATGGGTGAGATTAACAGAGATTAAGAGCTTGGGGGTATTCCTGGATGCTGCCATATCCATGGAGGCCCAGGTTGCTGCCATTGAAAGGACAGCCTTTTTCCACCTGAGGCAAGCCTGGCAGTTTGCCCCATACCTTACACCCCATGATTTAGCCACAGTGATTCATACAGCTGTCACCTCCAGATTAGACTATTGTAATTCTCTCTACATGGGGCTGCCCTTGATTCTGCTCCAGAAACTCCAGTGGTTACAGAACACAGCAGCCCGGTTATTAGCACTGAGGCCTATACAGGTGTGAATGCATCCGGTGCTGTGTGATCTGCACTGGCTTCCTATCAAGTACCGGATCCGTTTCAAGGCGTTGGTCCTAACCTTTAAGGCTTGGGGCCTGCATATCTAACGGGCGTCCTCTGAAATCTTCGCTTCCCCAGCACTTTACTATCTGTGTGCTTAAGCTGTGACAAGTGTTCGAATTATAGTCTTAAGTGGTGCCAGTTATCTGAAGCTGTGCCAAAGCTGTGTCAATTAGCTGAAGCTGTACCAACTGTTTGAACTGTGAGCGCAGCCTATGCCAGTCATCTGAGTTATGGTCTTTCTGATTTAATTTATGTGATAGTTTATGAGATATTTATGAGATAGTTTAACTTTGATATGCTTAATTTTGATATGCCTTATTTATTGTTATTGTAATGTTTTTGATGTTGTAAGCCACCCTGAGCCTGCTTTGTGGGATAGGGCGGAGTATAAATCACAAATCAAATCAAATCAAATTACAACCCAGCCCATAAACGGGGTATCCTCTCTTGTTATGATTCATTAAGGAGATGCAATTATGGATTGGATGACTCCAATTGTCATTGTATAATTTTATGATTAGCTCTTCATTAACATTCACAAACATTCCTTATTTTAGTTAAAAAAGCCTTTCTTAGATTGTACAGTAGTTAATGAAAACCACATAAACACAAGCTGAAGATACTATGGCCGTTTTCGCACTAGCGTTTGCTCCGTCGTAGCGCCCCATTTACCTCCGGATCTTCTCTTGGATTTCCCACATGCTGCTCCGGCGCTGCGGTTTGCTCCGGCGCTACAGGGATTTTACGCCGGAGTATGTTTTCCAGCATGTTGCCGGAGTTTCCGAAAAGCTCCGGATCCACTCCGGATCCACTCAGCGGAGTTTGCTGTGGGAAATCCATCCACGCCGGATCGACTGCTTTGTGGGCGTCACCCTCCCCCTTTTCCGTCCTCCCACCCCATCCACCCTCTTGGCCAATCATCACCCTTTCGCGGCGCTTCCCCGAAGTGCCGGCGCGTCCATTTTTTTTTAAAAAAAAGCATCTCAGTTTTGCGTAATAGCGATATTACGAAATAACAACCCCTCCCGGAATAGCCTCGTTTGCAGTTTTTTTTGCAATGTTGCGCTGTCTCTCCGCTGTTACACCATTTCAACAGTGGATGCATTAATGTTTTTTTATTTTTTTTTACTTCACTAAACCGGTCATTACGAGTGATGTTTCGTTACTTCGTAGTTGCGTTACAAATAACACGTTTCGGCGGATACGTGATTATTGATAATATGCATTATTATTGGTAGGGTGTTAGGTTTGCGAGACTCTGATGGGTGCTATGGCGAGGGTCTCGCGAGAATTGCGGACGATACATTATAGTTGAGGGTGTTGGGTCTCGCGAGAATTGCAGCTGCGGAGCTAGAATCAGGGAATCGCCCACATCATGCTGCCGATGCTAGTGGCCAATCATGAGGCGAGAAGCAGCTGTCGTCACAATTTGCAGGAGCCGAACAGAACACTGGGAGGAAGAAGGGACAGATATTGCTGGCCGCCATTGAGCATCTTACTCCCGCCACCGCACAGCAGGTCCGTTTAAGAGAAGCTTGACTTTTATCTTTTATCGCAATAGCGATACTTCGTACTAACGAAACTACAAAACGTAAGTGGTTGGCCGGTGATAGGGAGCCATGGGGAAAACCTTAATGAAACCGCCCCTAGATGAAGGGAGACGTTGGTGTTTGGCACTTATTATACCCGCGACACTCCTCCGCCTTCTGCCTCCCTCCCCCCCCCCCCCGCTTGCGTGGTACTGTTGATTTCTCTGCATTGCTATAGGTTCAAGCGGCGTGAACCCAAGCAGTGCGTTGCAGGAACAGGAACACAGCCAGGTTTTTACTGATGGACATCCAGGCGAGGAGTCATTTCGGGGTAAGTGCGGCCTGCAGTGCTTCTGATAAGTCTTATGTGGAATGTGAAAGC
This sequence comes from Heteronotia binoei, assembly GCF_032191835.1. Lineage (NCBI taxonomy): Eukaryota > Metazoa > Chordata > Lepidosauria > Squamata > Gekkonidae > Heteronotia > Heteronotia binoei. The sequence goes on from NC_083225.1 coordinate 86,547,188, forward strand.
TTTCAGTGGAACTTAGATGCATTGCCCAGCTTACAATTGCTGAGCCATTGACCCTGCGTTTCCTGCTTCATGTATGAGCAGAACTGCTCCTGAAGACATGTTATAGCACAGATTTTTAAGGTAAGCATGGGCTTTGCGGCACTAGCCATGGAGAGGGATGAGTGTGGTGTCAATTTCAATTCCAGGTGACTTTGAGGAGGAAGAAGGGTGCTTTATACAGAGGGGAGGACCTGGAAAGCCGTCTGGATCATGAAGATGCGATGGAGTGCTTTGACCGAATGCTAGCTTCTGAAGAACGCAGGTTCACTTTGCGGGGAGAGCGTGACAGGCTTGGTAAAGAATTTCGAGCAGGCCACAAGGTAGACTGTGGATGTTATGAGGGCAGCTGTTGATATGCTAGGCAGCATTGCCCAAATTTTTAGGGAAGGTCGGGCACAGGGAAGGGTGGGTGAGGCACCAGCCACTGCAACATCTCCTCCATATGCAGCATCTCCAACTCAGGTCGTGATCAGAGAGCTTGGACTGCAGTACTACAGCTTTACCACTTTGTGCCACAGGGCTCCTCTAGTATCTCTGGTATTTTATGGCACAATGGCCTGGCCTGACGAAGTGATATTTGTGTCAGATCCAGCCCTCATTCCAAATGACTTTGTCACCTCTGGCCTAAGATAAGTGTTTGTCAGGTGCTAAAGACTGCTAGTGTGAGGGAGTTCACCACCTCCCTAGGCAGCTGATTCGACTGCTGAAATGGTGACCCATTAGGGTTTTCAAGGGAAGAGCCATTCATAGGTAGTTTCCCCTTGCCTGCCTGTGTCACCACCCTGGTATTCCTTGCTGGTCTCCCATCCAAACACTAACTAGGGCTGAGCCCTGCTTAGCTTCTGAGATGGAACATCAGGCTAGCCTGAGCTGCCCAGATCAGGGTGGAAACCTAAAAAGTGTGTGTGTGGCGGAAATCCTCAGAATGTGTCAGAAGTCCTGATTTTTTGAACTGCACGGATGTCCTTTAGAAATGAAATATCGTGTTTTTTAAAAGTCTATTAGCTTGGAACCATAGGGCTCAGTACGAAATAAGGCATAGTGGGTTTTGGATAAGGCTTTTTCTTCCTCCCTTCCCCCGAATTCTTTTTCTGCACTTGCTATAGTTGCTTCACTTGCCAAGTCCTTTTTCCACACATAAGTGACTTTTGCTTTAATCAGGGAGGCCACCTGTCTTTCAAGAAGATCCCTAATAAAGTCTGAATGTAAACCATTTGAACCCTTCACAAGCCAAGATATCAGCTTCTCCTTGAACCCACCCAAAATACATTGGGAAACCAATTTATAAATAAATTGGCAGCTTCACCTAAAATGTGACTGCAGCGAAACTCATGGGCCACTGCCTTCAGATATAGCTTGCCCGGTTTTGGCAGAGCCTGCTGTCTCCTGCACCCTGCTCAAGTGGCAGTGTGGCGGCTTCCCGTAGGGGCAAGATGATGTTATTTCATTGATTACATGTTGTGCATGTTGTTATTGATGATGTTATCTCAGTGCTTATACCTGCACGGGCAGGCTGTTCCTACCTTAGCTATTATTACGCAGCAGCTGTGTACAGCTGATGTTGTGTTCTTGTCCGGTTAACGCACTTTTAATAAAGTTATGTTTTGCAAAGGTCCCAGCTCGGTGTTTAGGTAAAGAAAAACGATATCTTCAGGTTTCAAGATTAACAATGATTTATTAAAAATGACAAACTTATATACAACTTTAAACATATATACAACTTCATTCCTCCAACCCCCCACCCCTGGGCCGCTCCTGCCTCCGGACATGCCGCTCCAGGGCGTCGATCCGGCGTGTGAAGGCGCTCACTGGAATTTAGAAAAGAAGCAAGTAAGTGCAACGCCCTCAGTAATGTACGCACAGCAGTCCATCACTCACAAGAACCACCCATCATGCAAAATAGTGAGCACTCACACGCTGAGCGGCAGAGGGCCTCCAGCCGGGCGATGGCCTCCAGCGGTGCCTCCGGTGCTGGGCGCCGCTCGAGGGCCTCGATTCTTTGGGTCAGGGACTCAATCTCCGCCGCTGCTGGGCGCCGTTCGAGGGCCTCGACCCGTTGGGTGAGGGCCTCCATTTCTGGCGCTGATGTGCGCCGCTCGATGGCCTCGATCCGGCTAATCAGGGCCTCGAGACGGGCAACGGTAACCTGTGCTTGCTGCACCGGCTCCTCCACCACTGAAATGCAAGCACACCATGCATGCACGTTAGAAAATTATAGGCATGTGTGCATTGTATAGCACATACAATGCACACATAGCATGTGTGCATTGTATAGGCATGTGTCCATTGTATAGCAACATTAGTTCGCAGTGCCCTGAGAGGCAGCTCAGCAAACCCACCTGCCTCTCTGGCCGGATCACCGCCCTCCTCCCGCGGGACTTCTGGGCTCACACCGCCTAAGATTTGCAAAAGTAATCATTAATTTTTTTTTCTGAACGCCCTGCGCACATCGCTTTTTAATGCCTCTAATGTGCAGTAACCCAGAGGTGGCTGCTTTGTCAGGTAATGTACCTTCTTGCTCCTCAGTACCCTGCTGCTCATCCTCCTCTCCCCCCAAGGCTGAGCCTGGCCGCTCTGCCTCGCCTCGTGGCCCTAGAGACAGGTAGTTAGTGCACTCCTGTACTCATCTGACAGGGCGGCTAACAAGGGCTGCAACATCATATTTATTAGAAACTTGCATGCCATGCCTATTGATTTCTATCTGCGGCTCAGCTCAGCGAACTCACCGGCCTCCTCAGCGCCTCCCGCCTCCTCAGCGCCTCCCGCCTCCTCAGCGCCTCCGGCCTGCTGGGCTGCTGGGCTCACACCGCCTAAGATTTGCAAAAGTAATCATTATGTTATTATCTTGAACCCCCTGCGCACATGGCTTATTGATGCGTTTACTGCGCAGTAACCAAGAGGCGGCCGCTTTGTCAGGTAATGTACCTTCTTGCTCCTCCGCACCCTGCTCCTCCTCTCCCTCCGATGGTGGGCCTGGCCGCTCAGCCGCGCCTCGTGGACAGGTGTCAACTAGAAAAAAACCAAACAATGAAACTCATACATGCAAGTGGTGTGAATGAAAGCACACATCATATGTGAAAAATGCACTGTAACCTGCAGGTAATATGTACTGGATCAGGACGGCACATCAGGAAATAGAATGGGGTGGGGGCGGGGTGTTGGATCCAATTAAGGAGGTTTCTGTGATCACCAATGCCCCCCCCCCATTCCACCAGGAATGCTCAGCAGAGCATAGGAAGGTTTGGGTGTTTGATCCACTTAAGGAGGTTTCTGTGATCACCAATGCCCCCCCCCCCCATTCCACCAGGAATGCTCAGCAGAGCATAGGAAGGTTTGGGTGTTTGATCCACTTAAGGAGGTTTCTGTGATCACCAATGCCCCCCCCCCCCATTCCACCAGGAATGCTCAGCATAGCATGGGAAGGTTTGGGTGTTTGATCCACTTAAGGAGGTTTCTGTGATCACCAATGCCCCCCCCCCCCATTCCACCAGGAATGCTCAGCATAGCATGGGAAGGTTTGGGTGTTTGATCCACTTAAGGAGGTTTCTGTGATCACCAATGCCCCCCCCCCCCCCCATTCCACCAGGAATGCTCAGCAGAGCATAGGAAGGTTTGGGTGTTTGATCCACTTAAGGAGGTTTCTGTGATCACCAATGCCCCCCCCCCCCATTCCACCAGGAATGCTCAGCAGAGCATAGGAAGGTTTGGGTGTTTGATCCACTTAAGGAGGTTTCTGTGATCACCAATGCCCCCCCCCCCCATTCCACCAGGAATGCTCAGCATAGCATGGGAAGGTTTGGGTCTTTGATCCACTTAAGGAGGTTTCTGTGATCACCAATGCCCCCCCCCCCATTCCACCAGGAATGCTCAGCATAGCATGGGAAGGTTTGGGTGTTTGATCCACTTAAGGAGGTTTCTGTGATCACCAATGCCCCCCCCCCCATTCCACCAGGAATGCTCAGCAGAGCATAGGAAGGTTTGGGTGTTTGATCCACTTAAGGAGGTTTCTGTGATCACCAATGCCCCCCCCCCATTCCACCAGGAATGCTCAGCAGAGCATAGGAAGGTTTGGGTGTTTGATCCACTTAAGGAGGTTTCTGTGATCACCAATTCCCCCCCCCCCCATTCCACCAGGAATGCTCAGCAGAGCATAGGAAGGTTTGGGTGTTTGATCCACTTAAGGAGGTTTCTGTGATCACCAATGCCCCCCCCCCCCCATTCCACCAGGAATGCTCAGCATAGCATGGGAAGGTTTGGGTGTTTGATCCACTTAAGGAGGTTTCTGTGATCACCAATGCCCCCCCCCCCATTCCACCAGGAATGCTCAGCAGAGCATAGGAAGGTTTGGGTGTTTGATCCACTTAAGGAGGTTTCTGTGACCACCCATGGCCACCCCACATTACAGTAATAAGGCAGTAATAAAGAAGGGAGGGGTGTGTGTGGCGTTTTTGTGTTGTGTGTGTGTGTGGTGTTACTCACAATCATGATGACGGTCCTCCCAACGGGGCCGCCCCGCCAACTCCCAAAGACGCACCATGGCGTCATGGTACGGCGTCCTGCCTGACGCCCTGGGGATACCGCCCCAAGCTTCAAGGCTAGCCATGAAGCTGCAGCGGAGGCGTTTGATTTTTGACCGGCACTGCGCGGCAGTCCGGTCAAACCCCCTCCGCTGCAGCCTCCGGGCTATCGCCGCATAGATGTGGCTTGTGTTGAGGTGGGTGCTCGACATTACATCGGCCGCGTGCCCGCTCCTCTCAACAATATCGAGCATGGCCAGCACCTCCTCCCGCTGCCAGAACGTCCCTCTCCTTCCCCTGGCTGCCATTTCGAACTAACGCTCTTTCGATGTTGCGAAATAGCAGCCTTCCCTTTCTGATTTGATTTATCCAATCATGTGGAAGGCATATCCTGATTGACAAGGCAAAAACAGACCCAGGGCAGAAACACGTGTCAGAAACCCATGGTGCACCAAAAAACTACCCCCCCCCACAACCACCACCAAAGTAAATGAACGCGGTGCAGTTTATAATGCTCAAAACTTTATTCGCTGTAATGGGAAGCAGCCTAAGTAAACGCAGGCATAATGATAAGAAATATGTAGTATTACTGGGTGGAAGTATCTACTCCGGAACCACTAAGCGGAGTTTGCTGTTGGAAATCCATCCACGCCGGATCGAATGCTTTGTGGGCGTCACCCTCTCCCTTTCCGTCCTTCCACCCCATCCACCCGCTTGGCCAATCATCACCCTTCCGCGGCGCTTCCCCGGAGTGCCGGCGCGACCTTTTTTTTTTTTTAAAACTTAACAGTTTTGCGTAGTAGCGATATTTCGAAATTAACAAGGGGAAAAAAAAAACCCCTCCTGGAATAGTTCCCCCCCCCCCTTCTCCAGTATACATTATACATTATGGTCGATACATTATGGTTGATAGCATGTTTGGTCTCGCGAGAAATTCATGGGTGTTGTGGCGAGGGTCTCGCGAGAATTGCGACCGCTGAATGAGGATCAGGGAATCGCCCACATCACTGTCAATTAGCCAATGCTTGGAGGCTGCAAATGCTAGTGGCCAATCATGAGGCGAGTGGCAGCTATCGTCACAGCTTGTATGAGCCGAACAGGACACTGGGAGGAAGAAGGGACAGATTTGGCTGGCCGGCATTGATCAGCTTACTGCCTCCACCGCACAGCAGCTCCGTGCAATGGCGTCCAGCGGCAGGGCAATGGGGGCTCGTGGAGTTTCTTGGCGGGAGGCAGAAACAGAAGCCTTGTTGTCCATTTGGGTTGAGGATAAGATCCAGAATGCGCTGGCCTCTAACCGCAAAAACACCTATGTCTACGAGGCTATATCTAAGGCCATGCATGCCATGGGACACAAGAGGTCGGCGCTTGAGTGCCGAACGAAGACCAAGGGCTTGCGCGCGGACTACAGGAGATGCGTTAGCCACAATGCAAAGACTGGAGTATCCCCAGTTTACTGCGCTCACTTTGACGTGCTGCACCGCATCCTTAAGGATGATAAGTCCGCGCGTCCCCCCGACATGAGGAGAAGCTGGACGGCGAAGTATTACAAGGCAAACAAGGAAAACTTGCCGCTTCTGGGATCAGATAACATCGTTTCCGCTGACCTCCAAACAATCAACGCCGATGATCTCCGCACGCACACCACTGTGTCACCTCCAGGTGAGTATCAGGGCGATGCAGTGCCCCTGAGCCCTGTACTTTTCTGTGTATGGGGTTCCGTTCTCGCCCCTAAGGAAACCCACGCAGAGGATTCCTCAGTATATATGTGGGTCGCTGTGGGTTCGCCGGTGATTGGGAGGCATGGGGGAAACCTTAATGGAACTTCCCCTAGATGAAGGGAGACGTGGATGCTTGCCTCACTGTACTGTGCACTTATTAGACTCGCAATACTTCTGTGCCTTCTGCGTTAACACTGCTGATTTTCCTGCATTCCTATAGGCTCAATCATCCTGACCACAAGCGATGCGTCGCAGGAGCAGGAACAGAACCAGGAATTTAGTGCTCAACAACCAGCAGAGGAGTCCTTGCCGGGGGGTAAGTGCCTCTGATTAGTCTTCTGTTGAATGTGAAAGCTTTCAGTGGGACTCGGAATTACTGCCCAGCTTACAATTGCTGACACTGATGCTGCTCCTGAACACATGTTATAGTGAAGAACTTTACGGTAGGCAGGGCTTTTCAGCACTTTGCACGTTAAGGAATGAGTGTTGTATCAATTTCAGGTTGCTTTGAGGAGGGAGAAGGGTGCAGTATTCAAACTGGAGAATCTGGGGATGCTGTCCTCTCGGAGCAGGAAACAGAGGAAGGAGGTATGTTTCGGGGATTTCTGCGTAAACTGCAGCAGCGGTGCCAATGCCTGCAGCACAGTAGTGCAGCTTGTAACATAGCTGAAACAATGGGTGCACTGCCAGAGTTCTCCAGGTAATGTACTCCTTCCATCCTTCTTCTTTCAGATGCTTCAGGAGATCATCTGCCGGTGTCATCAGCACAGCAAAGAAAGGAAGAGAGTGCGCAGAACGAAGCTCAACGTCAGCGAAGGGTTGCCTTGCTTAATAATGTGGCTAAGGAGATGATGATTCAAACCCGTAGGGATCATGAAGACACAATGGAGCGGTTGGACCGTATGCTTGAAGCTGAAGAACGCAGGTTCTCAGTGCAGGGGGAGCGTGATACACAAAACAGGGAGGCTTTTGAAAAGGCAACAAGGGAGACTGTGGATGTTATGAAGGCAGCGGTTGATATGCTAGGCAGCATTGCCCAAATTTTTAGGGAAGGTCGGGGACAGGGAAGGGTGGGCGAGATACCAGCCACTGCAACATCGCCACCATATGCAGCATCTACACCATCCGTCACACGTAGGCAGCTGCACCTGGATTGTGACTGCAGCTATAATCGGGGCACTCTGCCGTCAGATATGGAGTACCCAGTTTTGGCAGAGGAATCTATGCCTGAAAGTCAGCCACTCCTCTCTGTGCCTGAGAGTCACAACCCCACGTCTGTGCCTGATACTCAGACTCTACCGTCTGTCCCTGAAAGTCAGAGCGTCCTGGCTCCTGCACCCTGCTCCAGTGGCAGTGTTGCGGCCTCACGTAGGGGCAAGAAACGATCCTGCACAGGGAAGCAGAGGGTGTATTTTGAGCCCTGAAAGCACTCCCTTTGGAACATCTGATGATAACTCCATTGGATTATTGTTAGGCTGCCCCTAAGGTGCACTGCTGTCTATGACAGATGCTTCTTATGTTGCTGTTTTCCAGCAATGTCCCATTCATGGGTACCAGAACCAATGCCCATCAAGGGAAGGTGTGAGTTGCAGGCATTGTTTACATGTTGTGCATGTTTTTATTCATGATGTTTTTTCATTGGTTATACCTGTTTATATGATGTTATTTCATTGTTCACATGCTGTGCATGATGTCATTTATGATGTTATTTCAGTGTTTATGCCTGCACAGGCAGTGTGCTCCTAGCTATTGCTTTGTTCCTCTGATGTTTACGCACTTTTATTAAAGTTATGTTTGCACTTCTCCCTGTTCAGTGTCTAGGTAAAGGAAAACGACACCTTAAGGTTTCAAAAGTAACAATAATTTATTTGAACAAACAACACATTTAAGAGAATGAAACTTTATTCCCCAACACCCCCACCCCTCCCAGCACCCCCACCCCTGCTTTGTCAGGCAATGCACCTTATTCCCTCAGGCCAACCAGCTGAGGACCCTCATCATCCTCTTCCACCAGGGGTGGGCCTGGCTGCTCTGCCGCGCCTCCTGGACGGTTGTCGACTGCGGTTGGATATAGAAAAGAAAAAAGTAATTAGACTCATGTGAATGAAAGCACACAGCAGCTGTGAGAAATGCACTGGAATATGCAGTGCCACTTATTGGACCAGTAATATCATAACAGGGGAGGGTGGCTGGTGGGGGGATCCGCAGAAACCCCATGCATTACAGCTCTTTTCTTAGCAATAGCTTAAGAAAATGTAAATTTCTTGAGCCTTCTCCTTTATGGTTGTAGGATTGCATATTACATCTAATAGGGGAGGGCTGCAACCACACCTGGATCAATAGCGCTTTTATAACAAACTGCCCATGATCTGTGCGTGTGAGAAAGAAGATATTATATGAACTGCCTGAAGTAGCGCCATTGTTGTGCATCTGATTGTTCAACTCTTTTAATATTGCCTCTTTACTGCCTATGTTATGCTGTTAGCTGCCTCGAGTCTGTATGGAATGGGCAGGATATAAGTATAATGTAAATAAATACATACAACTTCAAATTTTATTTGATTTAACATATTTATAAAAAACTTTCCCAGTAGCTAGAATGTTCAACAGCAAATTAAAATACAAACAATAATAATGAAAATATAAGCAAAGCACAAAAAAGCCATAGAACATTTTAAGTGATTTATTTATTTAGTATCCAAATAGTTCTTGATAAGAATGGTTTTACACCAGCAGGGCTTATCAGAACTGGGATGGGTGGGTGTGGGTGGTAGTCTGTGCACAGACCTGGTGCCTCCCCCTGGCACACATCCCACCAGTAAGGCATATCAGAAACTAGAAGGGTGAGGGTGGGTGAATGAAAATATAAACAAAGCACAAAAAAGCCATAGAACATTTTAAGTGATTTATTTATTTAGTATCCAAATAGTTCCTGATAAGAATGGTTTTACACCAGCAGGGCTTATCAGAACTGGGATGGGTGGGTGTGGGTGGTAGTCTGTGCACAGACCTGGTTCCTCCCCCTGGCACACATCCCACCAGTAAGGCATATCAGAAACTAGAAGGGTGAGGGTGGGTGGGGAAATTGTACTGTACTGCCATAAAGCAGTAATAAAGAAGGAAGGGGTCGCTGCCAGAAAGTGCAAAATCAAAATTCATCCATCCAATCATGGGGAAGGCATTTTATGATCGGCAAGGCAAAAACAGAGCCAGCCCAGGAGCACGTGTAGGACCACCGGTGCACCGAAATATTGCCCCCCCCCCCAACCGCAACCAAAGTAAATGAACACTATGCAGTTTATAATGCCCAAAGCTTTATTCGCTGAAACGGGAAGCAGTATAAACAAACGCAGGTATAACGTTAAGGCGATTATACATATAACGGTTGAAACAGCGTAACTTCGCAGCACCGGAAAAGCAGTCTTTCATTCAAGGGCAGCGGCAGCGAGAGCCATGGGGGACGGAAAGCCGAAGAATCATCTCCTTTGATAAATATATTCTGCGACAGCATCCCGCACAGCCCTCCCACTCTCTAACTGCCTCCTGTTTATAACCCTGAAGTCTGGTTCTTCTTGGTCTGGGAGGAGTGTTATCTCCTTATCTGGAATGTCCAGGTTGACCGCATGTCCCTTTCCCTCACAAATATTGTGCAGAGTCACAGATGCGGTCACGATGGAGAAAATACTCCGGTACTGCGCGTTCATTCGCGTTAGCAGGACACGCCAGCGAGCCTTAAGCCTCCCGAAAGCACGCTCCACCACGTTCCTGGCCCTGGCGTGTTTCTTGTTAAAGTGCTTCTGCACGGGCCCGACGGGTGTCCTGTACGGGGTCATCAGCCACAGTCTAAGGGGGTACGCTCCGTCGCCCAATACAAGCGCAGGTATGGTTACATTTCCCAAAGTCACCGTGGGGTTCCCCGGAACCCAGAGCCCTGCATCATTGCCAGAGCAGAGATGGCTGTTCGCGAGAACAAAGGCATCGTTGGTCTTTCCGCTGTGGCCGAACTCTGCATCCACGAAGCGTCCTGTGTGATCAACCGTGCCTTGGAGGATCATGGAGCAGAACATCTTCCGGTTGCAGAACTCCTCCGATTTGCCCCCAGGCGCCCGTATCGGGATGTGCGATCCATCCAGAGCAGCCACCGTATGCGGCATACCGAGCTTACCGAAACCGTCCATAATCTGTAGAGAAATGGAGCACAATTGATCAGGGATATTTCAACTTCCACTGTATTAGCAATAGAGAATCACATCAGGGTCAGATATATCGATGTTACGTTATAACGCAAAACTAGGGAAAAGAAAAAAAAATACACACCGTTCCGATGTCGTCACCGAGGCACACGACCTTTGAGAACAAACGTTTCTCGATGGCTTCGCAGATCTCCATCACAATCCCATGGACGGTGGTAACGCCGATCCCGAACTGCGTACCGACTTCCCGATAGGCGCTTCCGGTAGCGAGGTACCACAGCGCTACCGCGAGCCGCTTCTCAGGGTGGACCGGAGACCTCATCCTTGTGGTTTGCCTTTCCAGCTTGTCCTTCAAAGCGGCATAAATCTCCATAAAGGTCCCTCTGGTCATCCGGAAGTTATCCAGCCATTGCTCGTCGCCCCAGTACACAAGCACAAAGTTCTCCCACCAGCCGAGTTCACGGGGGAACACCCAATACCTGGGCGCGAACCGGATACCGGCAAGGTAGTGCCATCTACGTTGCTGGCGGCGACTGCCACCTCTAATCAGCCGAAGCCGGTCAGACTTCCTAGAGGCGGCCAGAGGTTTCGGTGATCCAAGTCCATGAGCGAGGAGTCTTTCTCCGGCGCGGAGCACTTGGCGCGCGGCGTAGATACACAAAATCAGAATATCCACTGCTGAATAAAGCAGCGCCATAGTCTCGTCATCAGGATTCTCCATTGTGAATGCTTCTGACGATACGAGGCAGTGTGGAGGACGCCGCTGCGGCCAGTATTAAAACAGAACCGTCACGTGATGGTTTGCCCGCGAAAAAGGGGATTCTCTATCACGTTGTCGCGTTGTTACGTTGTTACGTTGTTACGTTGTTACGTAATTACGCAACTAGAATGACGTCTAAAAAAAAATGATTGACAGGGCATCGACTCCAGTCGATGCCACTGGGAAAACGCCGGTGGGAAAACGATTTGAGCCGGCGCTTCAGGGAGGGCGACTCCGCAAAGAGTCACTAGTGGGAAAACGAAAAAAGTGATCCGGAGATAATTGCGCCGGGGAATAAGGGGAGCAAACGCTAAGTGGGAAAATGGCCTATGACTTTCACTCAATTAATTTTAAAGATTAACACAGAAGTCACTTAAATAAGCAGACTGCAATGAATCATAAATAAAACATAATTTAAGAACTGCTTTGGGCAGAGTAAAAAATTTACAGTATTTTATATGCCTAGTTTGCCACGTGAGCACAAGTTTTCTCTAAGATACAGATATGTAAAGATGTCCATTTTTCAGATTTGGGCCATGAGGTTCTTCCCTTTTATGTGCAGGTAAAAGCTGAAAGAATTGTAAGAATGAGGTATATCTAATCACAGAGCCAGTTTGGTGTAGTGGTTAAGTGTGCGGACTCTTATCTGGGAGAACCGGGTTTGATTCCCCACTCCTCCACTTGCACCTGCTGGAATGGCCTTGGGTCAGCCATAGCTGGCAGAAGTTGTCCTTGAAAGGGCAGCTGCTGTGAGAGCGCTCTCCAGCCCCACCCACCTCACAGGGTGTCTGTTGTGGGGGGGGAAGGTAAAGGAGATTGTGAGCCGCTCTGAGACGCTTCGGAGTGGAGGGCGGGATATAAATCCAATATCTTCTTCTTCATCATCTTTCCAGTAACTAATACAGCATTCTACAAGCAAATAAGATAATTTGGTTGCTTTCCTGTGAGCCTTTGATATATCCAGAATAGACATCATTTATATAGAATTCAGACATTCCATGTTTCCCTCCAGCTGTTTTTAACAGACTGATTTGTACTAATTAATGGTTGCATTCAATATTTCATTCCAGACACTTTTAAAAAACTGATTTTGCTATTTGTTTTATTTGTATGTATTATGCAGTTTTAAGCCCTAGACTGTCCTACGTGAAAGGGGTAAAACTCTCTTAATCCCCCTAGCAAAAAGTGCAATAAAAAGCAATTTGCAATGTGGTTAGGGGTGGGCATGAACTAGCTCACAAACTAAAGTTTGTCATGAATTTTGTTCAATTTTGTGGTTCACCAGCACAAACAATTCACAGACTTTCATGCTATTCATGCCAGTTTGTGAATGGATACATTTCCAGACAGTCTCCACTCAAACTGTTTTCAACACTTCAAAGCAACATGGGGGTGGAATTCTCCAGCCTTGGAAACACAAATAGGACCCCTCTAAAGCTTAACAAGCATTGCTAGCTGCCAATAACAGAATTCCCATTCTGCTCTTTGGAATCAGAATGCTATATACACCCTCAGCTCATCTCCATAGCTTCTAATCTGTTTGCTGTCAGACACAGAGGCAAAGAACTTTTCAAAAGCAGAGGACAATCATTTATTCCTGGTTGTGAACTCTTCTCCTCTGCTGGGGTTTGGGTTTTAGGTGGACTCAGGGCTCTGAGCCACTCCATCTCTCTGCTCATGCCAAGCAAAGGGGTCTTAGGTACTGGATGCCTTGTCTGAGGACCCACTTTTTGTACCCTCCTAATTGTAAACAGCTCTTCCCTGCTGGGGTTTGGGTGTTAGGTGGTCTCAGACCTCATGGCCACACAAGAGAGGTTGGGACAGATGACAGCCTTGTATGACTAGTACTCTAAAAGATTGGCAGTGGCTGGCTCAGGCAACTCAGTGAGGTACTTCATCATCATCACCTCTGCCAAATCTTCCACCACTGCACACCTGGCATCCCCACCACAGCTGACCTCCAAGCTTACTACTGACAACCAACCTCTCCCTGACTGGAGTCTTTGAAGCAGAGGTACTGGACTGTGGCTGCTCCTCCTCCCCATCCTCTTCCACCCACTGTTCTCTCTGACCAAGTGTGTTGGCCTGTAGCCTCCGCACTTATTTGTAGAGCTCATGCTTTCATTTAAAAAGCTCTGCATTCAGGAGAGCAATACCGACTTTTATCTGGGGGTCACAGATACAGGCTTGCTTGTACTCCCCTTTCTTGCAGAGAGGCTGCAACCTGATAGTGATGCCCACTGGCAACCTCTCTGCCAAAGCCCTGACCCATGGGAAAATAGCTGCCCCCTCAAAGGCCTGGCTCTTGTGTGGAGGCCAGTGTTGGTCCAGCTCTCAAATCAGGGGAATGACTTGCCCCAGGCTGGCCATGTGGTGCAGAGCATGTTGGTGGTGTCCTGGAAGGGCTTGAGGACATGCACCATCTGGGAGAGAGTCAGCCAGTCATTGGAGCTGATGCTGAGTTCCTCTTCCCTGTGCAGGACGGTCATTAAGGAGATGATATCCTGAATGGCCCTTTTCTGCTCCACCAAACTCTTCAAACTCCACCAAATCATGTTGTAGATGGAGTTCCTCCTCTGCCGCCCTCACCTCTCATGCAACAAATGGGCAGATTTGATGCTACATGAGAAGTGGGTGGCCAGGCACTGACAGGTCCCAAGCAAGGACCAAGGGGGGGCAACATCCCACATGGCCTTGACAATGCTCCCCAGCCCCAAATCATTCTTCATGAACAAATGCAGTGTGTGCACCAGGCAGACTATGCCCTTGTGGCACACTTCCCCTCTGCCAGCATTTTAGTACCCATGTCCATGGCCATGTAGTGACAGATGATGTCACTGCCACCCACCCACTCACTCAAGCTACTTTGTATCACACAATGGTGATGTTTTGTGCCATGTGATCTTCATCCATCCCTTGCACATGGAGCAGAATCACTTTGTTGCATGACAGCAGGACTGTCCCCACCTGGAGCCTGGGCCATGCCCCAGCAGTCCTGCTGGCTGCTTCAGAGGTCTACCTTGGAATGCATGGTTCTGCCTTGTACTCTGGAGAGCTGAGCCTTGACTATCTCCACAGCAGCCTGAGAAAGACTACGTCCTCCATGAAGGAGAAGAGTTGGCCATCCACAGCAATCATCTTGCTGACAATGAGGCAAGTCACTGCTTTCTGGACCCTCCATGTAGCCCTCTTGGCCTCCTGGAGGGTGACCCATCTTGATGTCCCATGCAAAGCAGCCCAAGTGCAGGGAGCCTATCTTGGAGGGGCCTCCTGCTTCCCCTCTGATTCTCCCTGCTGAGAGGACTTCTTCTTCCTTCCACTGACTGCCACTTTTCCTCTGGTGGCAACATAGTAGGGTGCACTCTTTGAGGTGCCTATGGAGGAGGACAAGTATTGAGGGTTGCACCCCTTTGAACATGGGTGTGGCACATTAGAACTTTACTGCCAACATCAATGACAGCACAACTTAAGTTGCATGACTGTTAATTGGAGCAGTGGTTCCACATTAATAATCAGAGACCCAATGAAGATAGGCTTTAAAACATGCAAATTTAACCTAGGAAGCATGTTGTCACCTTCAGCCTATAACAGAAGCCAGACAGCTCTGCAGTCATCCGGGTGACTGCTTTTTGTGGACTTCAGAAAGATGTTACTTCATTGTCAGCTCATTGTACAGCATAACTATATGGTGATTTCAGTAGATTTTTGAGTTTGCTCAGAGTTTCCTGGATTGCTATAAAGTAATTGTGTTCTTAGAGATTTTGTAATTGGTAATAGGTAATTCTTGGATGTGAAATTAGATTTGTATATTTCTTAGTATTATAAGAAACAAAAAGAAGGCATGGTGTTGTATTGTTTTCCATATTTCTTACACTGTGGTTTCCCAAGTTTTGTTTCATTCTCCAGGTGGGGCCTGGAGTTTTTCCAGAATCATAACTGATCTCAAGATTACAAAGATCAGTTCCCCTGAAGGAAATGGTTGGTTTGGAGTGTGCACTCCATAGCATTATATCCCTGTGAGGTTCCTCCCCTCCCTAAACCCTTCCCTTCCCATGCTTCACCTCCAAATCTCTAGGAATTTCCCAACCCAGTGTTGGCAACCCTATTAAATGAGAATTTTAAAGAGTGCATGCTTACCAACTTTTCAACGTAAGTGCCCAGATAGCCCATCTTTTTAAACAATGCCAAGCCTTGTTGTTTGATATATGTAATTTACTGCTTTGATATGCTGAAAATATTGGAAAATTAAAATTAAATAGAATTTAAAAAAAAAAAAACAATGCCAAGCCACTCCTTCCTCTGCAATGATACACCATTATATGAAGGCCTTTGCCTTTTTCTTACATATTGCAGAAAGTTATCCCATCCCTAAAATGTACGTCTTCCATAATTGCACATTTTCCCTGCTGATAATCTATTCTTACTGCAGCAATACCCCCTGCCCATTATAGTTGTACTGTATCAGGACTGGTGCTAGCACCACCATAACACAAAGAAGAAAACTGGTTCCAACGCCCGCCACCCCCCCCCCCC
Source organism: Heteronotia binoei (assembly GCF_032191835.1). Classification (NCBI taxonomy): domain Eukaryota; kingdom Metazoa; phylum Chordata; class Lepidosauria; order Squamata; family Gekkonidae; genus Heteronotia; species Heteronotia binoei. The sequence continues at coordinate 86,562,951 of NC_083225.1, forward strand.
ACAAAAAAAAAAAAAGACTTTACAAGGTACAGTCTAGCTGTCATTGCAAAATATGGCCATTTCAAGTCCACATACACATTTACATACATGTATTTTGTATATATGGGGATAATTTGGGTGGTCAGTTAGAAGATTTTAACCCATTCTACAACATTTATTAATAAATGTTGCTGTGTAAGTGGAAGTGAACATCCCATTTTTCCAGACTCAGGCTGTGATCAAGTGAAATCATTTTCCTGCCATATAACCCTCATATTTCATACCGAGTTAATAATAGATGGCTTTGTAATATTCAGCAAAGCACTACACTTTATAATGTTTGCATGAAAGCTTTATGCATTGGGAGGATCCTTAGCTTCATTTCTTTTTTAAAAAAATGTGGACTTTTAAAATATATATAACATTATGCAGTTTATATACCTGCTACTGTTTTTGTGCAAATTGCTATGCTGTTTATAAAAAGGGCATTTACAGAGAAATTATAAATATCTACAAGTGTCTGGCCTTGGTATCAACACGATGCAGCTGAAACCCTTAATTAACATTGCATGGCTAGAATATGTTATAAATACAATCATGTTTATATAGGATTCAGAGCCATAATGAAAAATTGTAAATTTTTCAAAATGTCACATCTTTCCAAAAGATGGATGATTTCTGCAAGGATTTCATCTATCTAATTATTTCTGCCTGATGACATAGCAGCTCTAGATTTTTCATCTTACTCTAATCACATTCAACATTCAAAAAAGACTGGAAGTAGTTTATTAGCATACAGATAAAACTATTCTATATGTCTATATATTAGGGATGTGTACAGAATTTTTATTTAGGTTTGGATCAGAACTCATGTATTTATTTTAAACTATTTATGAGCTACCTTTCCCCCAACAAGTTGGCCCAAGTTGTTTTACAACACATGGCAATAGAACAAAGTTTGAGTCCAATGACACCTTTAAAACCAACAAGATACCTGAATAAGTATGCTTGCACCCAAAAGCTTATACCTTGAATAAAACTTCATTGGTCTTAAAGGTGCCACTGGGCTCAAACTTTGTTCTGCTGCTTCAGAACCAAATACATGGTAATATTATTCATAATAAAGCACAGCCTCAATCCAGATCAATAATAATAATAATAATAATAATAATAATAATAATAATAATAATAAATTTTATTTATATCCCGCCCTCCCCGCCTAGGCAGGCTCAGGGCAGCTAACAACAGTTCAATAAAATTATACAATATAAGGTAAATTAAAACAACAATTAAATTATACAGTAGTTTAAAAACAACAATCTAAAACCAGTTCCAGTTGTCTGGGTCGTTCCATAATTTAGACGGCGGTGATCTTCTTGATGTTATTCTGTATATTTATATTATGGCAGGGGTCACTAGATAAAATCGTTGGTGGATTAAACAGCCATCCTATCAATGGTCTACAAAGGCCTGCTTGAAAAGAGTGGTCTTACAGGCCCTGCGGAATTGGTCCAAATTCCGCAGGGCCCGTACCTCCTCCGGGAGTTGATTCCAAAGGCACGGGGCTATAACAGAGAAGGCCCGTGCCCGGGTACTCTGTAATTTTGCCTCCTTTGGCCCAGGGATAGTCAGCATGTTCTTCCCTGCTGACCTCAGTGCTCTCTGGGGCTCATATGGGGAGAGACGGTCCCTCAGGTAGGCAGGTCCTCGGCCATATAGGGCTTTAAAGGTGATAACCAGCACTTTGTATCGGACCCGGTATGTAACTGGCAGCCAGTGCAGTTCACGCAGCCCCGGCTGTATATGCTCCCATTTCGGGAGTCCTAATAACAGCCTGGCCGCTGCGTTCTGCACTAGCTGCAGCTTCCGGGTTCGACACAAAGGCAACTCCATGTAGAGGGCATTGCAGTAATCTAGTCTTGAGGTGACCGTCGCATGGATCACTGTTGCCAGGTCCCGGCGCTCCAGGAAAGGAGCCAACTGCCTTGCCCGCTTCAGGTGGAAAAATGCTGACTTGGCAGTGGCCGCTACCTGGGCCTCCATTGATAGTGAAGGCTCCAGTAGGACTCCCAGGCTCTTGACCCGGCCCGCCGCTTTCAGCGGCACACCGTCAAAAACCGGGAGAGGTATTTCCCTTCCCAGAGCGCCGCGCCCCACGCAAAGGACCTCTGTCTTCGTCGGGTTCAGCTTCAACCCACTCAGCCTAAGCCAAGTTGCCACGGCCTGCAGTGCCCGGTCTAAATTCACTGGGACGCAGTCAGGCCGGCCATCCATTAGCAGATAAAGCTGGGTGTCATCCGCATATTGATGACAACCCAGTCCAAAACTCCGGGCAATCTGGGCAAGGGGGCGCATGTAGATGTTAAATAACATCGGGGAGAGAACTGCTCCCTGAGGCACCCCACAATCTAGTGTGCGCCTCCAGGAAAGCTCACCCCCGATTGCCACCCTTTGTCCCCGACCTTTGAGGAAGGAGGAAAGCCATTGTAAGGCCAGTCCCCTGACCCCTATGTTGGCGAGGCGGCGGGTCAGTAGCCGATGGTCGACCGTGTCGAACGCTGCCGACAGGTCTAACAACATCAGCACCGCCACGCCACCTCGATCCAGTTGCCGCTGGAGGTCATCTGCCAAGGCGACCAGCACTGTCTCCGTCCCGTGGCCCGGGCGAAAGCCGGACTGGCATAGTTATCATCAAACCATGGTGATAAAATCAACAATGAGCCCTTTGAAATAACACAGCCTTCCTAAATATGAGACAGTGTCACCTCCAATGGAAGACCATTCCATACTATTAGAGCTTTCACAGGAACAGTCTTGGAAAGGGCTGCCACACAGATCAAACCTCCCTGTGAGATGGAATGCAAATGAGAAGCTGGTGTGAACAGAATTGTGAAATAGATTCATGCAGCAAGAGAGGGTCCTTCATGCACATGGCTATCAGGCAATTAATTAGCCTTTAAAGGTCTAAAACTGTGCTGTGAATTTAACTCTGAAACTAGTTGGCAGCCAGCACCACCAGTCCTGATATAACATGATGGAAGTAATTCATTCCTGTCAATAGATGGGCTGGTGAACTAACTGAAATGTCTTGAGTAGTCTTCAAAGGCAGCCCCATGTAAAGTATATTGCAGTGATTTAGTAGCATAGATCTATGGGGTCAGATCAACTGATTCTAGACAGTGAGCAAATCTCTGGACCAGATATAGCTGTGGGAAAGTCCTTTCAACCCATGTTCACAATGCCATGGAAGGTCTCTTGGTGACCTTAGCGTCCAGCAGCAGCAGGAGGTGCAGAGCCCAGCAGGGAGCCATGGCCAGCAGACAGGTGAGGACAGCCCTGGGCTCTATTGGTCTTCCTGCTGCCTCTCAGCCACCACCACCTGTGTACCTCTTGTCCATGCCACCCCCTCCATCTCCCTCCTCTGATGGGAAGTTGGGGGGCCTAGGCTTGGTGAGAAGTCATGGGACCTTGCCAGGAAGTCAGGGGTCCAGGCCCTGAGGGGCTCTACTGTAGCTACAGGCCTGCTCACAGGGTTGTGTGGATAAAATGGAGGGAGGGGAGAATAATCTTTTAAGCTGCTAAAATAATAAATAAATATGGTAATGCTAGTCTTAAGAATGCAAAAAAATAAGAGCTCTGATGAATGCAACCAGAAATCTATTCATTCCAGAAATCTATTCATTTTGGCATCCTGATTCTGCTAGTTGTCAGTCAACTCACTGATCAGCTACAAGTTACCTAAAAAGTGAAGTAACCAGTCATGTGATTTCAACTCAACTTTAAGAAATTGCTAAAGCCCACATCCAAAGGACATGACCCCAAGTTAACAAAGATGATACTTAATTCTAGGGAAAGTCCAAAATACAACGTTAACACTTTGAGAATTTTTTAAAAACCGTGAAACATCCAACAGTGGTACCTATTGAGTGATACATGTTACCTGATTGGCAGAAGTACTTCAGTCCTGTGACTAAAAGAAAGTCTCATATGACTACTCATTTTTTTTAAAAAAAAACCTGTATATGAAATTTATATATTTTATTTTTAAATACAATACCTCTCAGTATGAATACTCAGCCATTGTGATTTGGTGTACATTGTTTGTCTAAATTATATGTGCTTCTTTGAAAGCCACTTTGAGTCTGCAAATTAAAAAAATAAATTCAGAAATCTTGCCATTTCCTCTGGGTTGAAGATTCCAGTGACCAACAGTTTGACATCTCAAGTTTATGTACCCCAGTTGCTGACAATTCGTCTTCTCATTCCTCCTGGTTTCATGTGAAAAAGAGAGGACGCAAAAGCTGTCTGCTTCATGACGCACCTGTCAAAAGCAGCATATTGTGCAAGGAGTGCCTGTTGCCCTTTGGCTGATCTTGAGTCTTGGCAAAGTGCCAGACTATCTCTCCCTGGAGCCTTTGAAACTGCTCTCTGCCAAAGGCAAGCAGCCCCTTTTCTTAACCTTGATGTGCTTGATGTCAGCTTTTCGTCCACAGCAGTGCAGGAAGGGATCATGAAGAGAGCATTTTCTGTTCACATGGCTGGAGGGCAAGCTGGTTCCTATTACATGTGGTTATAAAGAAGCGTTTGTTAGCAACCAATGATTTGCAGCCAAACTGGGGATTTGGCATTTACTCCCTCTACGGTTATCAACTTGATCAGTTCCCGATTTTTATTTTCTGCCTGCAAAAGCTACTTATATGCATTAGATATTTCTTTTTCCTAGCTATTTTGTCTCAGATTCAGAAAGACTTGTCCTGAAATATTTAAATTCTAGACATGTTGTTCAAATAATCTAATAATGTTTTAAGTGAAATAGGATCTAAGCTTTACTCTCTCACACACACACACTCACACACACACAATTTTAAGAATATAGTATCTATAGAAGAACCATTTTGTATAAAGATTTTGTTCAGACTTCTATTTACCTTGTTAATAGAATAAGTTACCTTCTTACTGTGCTACAGAATTACTTTATATGTAGAACATATGGAATAAGTTACTGGGAAAGCAAGTGAAACAAAGCATATAAATTCTCTCAAAAGACTTTTTATAAATTGTCACAGAAAAGGAAAAACCAAACTTTCAGGGCTTCAGACCAGACATGGGTGGGTGACTGAAGTTGCTGAGACCTCAAATATTGACAGCTGAAGGAGGTGAGGCCCCATTACTATTGACAGATGGAGACCTGAACTGGATCTCCAGACCCAAGCTCATGCCAACCCATGTAAAGAGGAGCTATGACTGTTGCCATAGCTTTTTAGGTCTTCTAGAAAGTTCCTGTTGGCACTACAGAGTTTCCCCCCACTTCCAGTGAAGTTTGTTTTTCTTGTTTTTGCTTTGATTCAAATAAGCTTAGAAAAAATAATGTAAGAAAAGTCATCACTACAATGGCACTGGAATCTGCTGGGCACTCTGTACATTGCTCTGGTTCTGCTGGCTTCCAAAAATGCCCCTCCTTTTATCTTCAGTTTCTACTGCAGAGAATCACTGGCTTGACCTTAGTCCTGTGAGTTTAGACTACCACAGTGGCACTGGTTTTGCAGGGCATATTGCAGTGGTTCTGCTGGGTGTGGGAAAATGCCTCACCTTCAAATTCTACTGCAACGATTCTGTGGGACTTTGATTCTGTTCTGCTGAGCTTCTATTGTCCTTGCTTTTTTTTTTTCCTTTTCCCCTCCATTGGAAACAAAGCAGGATGGGGCACATTTTGGGGGTGGGGTTGTAACTCTAATCCTCACCAAACTTGGAGGAAAGGTTAGCAGACTCAGCCAGAGATCCCCTGTGAATTTGGGGTCTCTAGCATGCTGGGGGCGGGGTGGTGTTCTACCTCATCACAAACCTCACAAACTGAACCAGTTCATTTAGTCTCTAAAAGTTTGTAATTCATGAACTGGGCATGCCACAAACCATGAACTGAATGCACACTTCTTCAGATGAGGAATGAGGTACAGTAAGCAGAGCCACATATAGCTGGTGGGGTTTGGAATGCCAAGTGGTATTCAAGATAGACAGTAGATTCAAGATAGACAAAAGGAAATACTTCTTTCTCAGAGAGTGATTAAAATGTGGAATTTGCTGCCAGAAGATATAGTGATGGCCACAGGCTCAGACAGCTTTAAAAGGGGATTAGATGGATTAATGGATAGGCCTATCAGTGGCTACTAGCTATGGCAACTAAAAAGAACCTCTATGTTCAGAGGCAGTCAACCTCTGAATCCCAGTACTAGGAACCAACATCAGGGGAAGGCTTGGCCTCTATGCCCTATTGTTGGCTCTCCAAAAAAACTGGTTGGCCACTGTGTGAGACAGGATGCTGAACTAGAAGGACCATTGATCTGATCTTGCAGGGGTCCAGGTTCTTATGCATTAGTTCCACAGGGTACGAGCCACAACTGAGGAGGCCCTTTCCCTGGTGACAGGTGTACGTGAGACAGGATGCTGGATTAGATGGACCACAAGTCTGATCCAGCAGGGCTCTTCTTATGCTCTTATATAGTATCTGTAAGTTTTTCCCCGCAGGGTAAAAAGCAGACTGGTGGTGACTAAGATTATGAAAATGGTGGCAAAGCACCCTCATCCACTGCAGTCCCAATCAAAATCCTCTCTTATGGCAGTTTAATAAACAGTAGAATTGCTTCCAACCAGGGTTTGAAAATCTGGCCCCTCCATGGCAACACTGGCAAGCAGCATGAGAATGGGTGAAAACCATGTCCACACACCCACTTTGATCTCATAGTGTGGTCTGCTGTCATTGCCCCCTCACTCCCCCCGTTGTTTTTTTTTGTTGTTGTGTCTGCAAAAAAAATAAAATGCAGGCATAATGGTAATTGCAGTATAAGCCCACACGGACCACTTTCCCTTTTCCTACAAAATGCCCACCAAGAGCTGAGATTAAGGAACACAGTAGATTGGCAGGAACAGGGAGGCTGGAAAATTCAGTTCCACAAACAGACTTTCATTAATTGGAATATTCCTTTGTAATATTTAACTGCAATGTTCCATTAAATGGAATTTCAATACTGTCACAACACCAAGAAGGTATTAATACACTGGGCTGTTAATTGATCATTAGTCTGCATTCAATTACCGTAATTTCTTGTGTGCAATTTCTCAAACAGCCATTTTGACAACTGTCTGACTGGAGCACAACTTTTATACTACTATTTTTAAAGTGCTGGTAAAAATCACCAGCAATTTCCCAAACGCATAAGAAAGAGTGGAAGTTATATCAATATTCAAAATAAACAAAGTGTGGAAAACAAAGAAATTATTTTTTTTTGTAATATCGCCTTATAAAAATAGAACTCTCCAGTGTTGTAACTGGAACAGTATTAAATCTGGTGATGTATTTTCTAAGTGGAATCATACTGCTTTGTGTCGAGTGGGAATGTTAACAAAATCCAAATGTTCTACATTCATCCATCACCCCATGACCCTTTTTCAATTTAGTGGTTTTTATTTTAATTTGTATGCCTAAAATGAAACAGATTGAACCTCCTGCTTTTCTACTTAGGAATGTTATTCACAGATAGACGTTGCACTTGAGGGTGGAGAACAAGCAAAGGCAGCCTTTTCAGTGTGTTTGCTTTTCTTACCTTCACCCACAATAGGCAAGAGATTGTAAAATATTTGGTAGAAGCACATAAAGCAAAGTCAAGATTCCACATCCCTGCCCCTTTTATCTGGTGTGTACCTGCACCTGTTTATCTTACATGACATGAATCAGCAGTAAAAGTAAATCTGACCTTAAACTGACTGTGAACTTTGCAAGTGAAAAAGGTAAAAGATAAGGCACCTGTTTTACAAGTAAGCCTGCTCAGATACATAGGTGAAGTATTCATAAAACTGCAGCCAGAGACATCTGCACTAGAGATGTAAAACTAAATGCTTTAGTTTCTGCAAATAAAACTGAAAATACACCAAATACAAAAGGAGAATGAGAAAGCTGAAAACTGCTGTATGGTATGCTTCCTTAGCACACGTATCTTATTTTTTGCCATCTAAGAGGCAGGGGAAAAGTTGCAACTTCCTATGTTTTTCTGTCTTCCAATGAAGGAGGTGCAGCCATTCCTAAAGTTCTCTACCCCAAGATCTTTATGGTAATTTTCTTTCAAGGCTGTATATACAAGCTTATGTCTTTCCCATTTATCATTCCTTTTTCCCAAGAAAACACAAATTCTGTAGTAAATAAAAGGTGGTATTATTGTATCAGTCTCATATAGCCACAATAGAGGTAGCACTGCAACATATTTGAATGTCAAGTTAAATTTTAAAACAGGAAACATCAAGCTATTCAATAGTATAGTATCATTATACACATTATAGAACAATATTTGTGGACAAAATAAATCACATGTAAACAATGCATATGTGTTTGTAAATATGTTGTACTTAGGAATAATCATTAACTAATGCTATAGATAGTCTTTAAAATCTTCACTTTCTAAAACCTAGTCTTAAAAAGTGTTTAACTCATTCCAAAAGAGAAAATACTAAATATAAGCGTTTCAGTAAGTGTTTCCCAAAATGTCCAGTTTTCTGTTTAAGATACTGGAAAAAATATTCTTGGAATAAATTGAGGAGGAAATCCAATTTCTTGGGATTTTTGGTCTCTATTCTACAAAGGGATAACATAAGAGATGCAAAGAGGCCTGCTGCTTTGTGACTGTCCTCCTTCCATGATCAGCTGAGAGACAAATTATGTGGTCGAAAACAAATGTGGTACAACTCACCTGGACCAGAGTGCAGATGGGGAATTCCACATTTAAATTCCATGCATGTGAGTCCTGGCATGTAGAAAATTAGAATGCCAAGAAAGGCCTATAATGGATTTCTACTTCCTGACATGGCACACAAACACCTGAAGCTGCCTTATACCAAATCAAACCATTGGTCCAACAAGGTCAGTCTGACTTCTCAGGCTGGCAGCAGTTGTCCAGGGTCTCCAGAAGAGGTCTTTCACATTACTTACTACCTGGTCCTATTAACTGGAGTAGCTGGGAACTGAAACTGGGACCTTCTGCATGTAAAGCACTGAGTCATGGCTCCTCCAGCTTTCTATAGGCAATTTTCTATATGCAGTAAAGTTTGTGTGTGTGTGTATTCAGCCATGACTTTTCCTTCATGCATTCTCATTCAGTATAATCTCATATGCCACATGTTTTTGCTTAACATGCAGATCATACACTGATAAATTTACCACCAGTATCAGATTTTTGCTAAATGGAATAAGAAAGCTTTGTCTGTGTTAAGTGACAGCAAGTCACCAAATCAAGCTATCGTGACAATTGCAGTGCTTACATGATAAAGATGGATTAGGGTCATGTATAGCAGTCCTGAGGCTCTATCAGTTTTTCGTTCATTTTTTTCAGACGATAAGGAACAATAATGTCTCGGCTGGTATCATTAATGCATTCTTAAAACAACAACTTGAATTAGCTTTTAGGAGATCTGAAGCATATTTAAAGTGCTCCATGACACATACAAACTCCACACTCCACAGTGTGCAAAGCCAGTCTTCAGTTTTTGTTTGTCCACCCTCATAGTTCAGTAGGCTTCCCAATCCCCAGGTCCAAGTGGGGGATCCCCTGGTTTTACAGACTCCCCCCCACCCTCAGCCAGCTGGCTGGTGGGGGGAAGCCCCATCCCCACAGCCACCACTTACCTCTAGGTCTCCAGCAGGTTTAGAAACCTGCAAACAGGTCCCGTTTCAAAATGCCTGTGTGTTTGCGTGCCTTTAAAGTTGAGCAGAAAGCACTTCATGGGGAAGGGTCAGTAGCAGAAATTCTTCAAAGCACAGCCCCTTTGTTTGTTTTGCTTTCGTTTTAGAGAAAGTAAATGGGTGGGTATGAGTGTGTCATGGGTGCTGGGGGCCCTGCAGAAGAAGCCTAGCCTGCAGAAGAAACTGTGCCCCTGCCACCTGCACCAGTGCCCCTGCCTCCTGCTGGAGAAGATCCAAGCCCCCCTGCCTCGCCCTCTCGGGTGGCTCATGTGCATGACTGCCTTAGTCAGGACCTCAGGGATCGGAGGAGGGCGGCACGCTCACGAGCAAGATGCTCCCTGAGCCCTGAGTTTTGAAAGGATTCTGGCCCTTCTAGGAGTGAGGGTGCTTGAGTCTCAGCAGGATCCTGGCTGCCCTCTGAGTCAGCAATTAGCCCAAATGGGCAACAGACAGCAGAGGGCTATATAGCTGTGGGCTTTGAGAGAAGGCTTTGTGGAAGCAACTAGGCACTTACCTGATGTTCTAGCATCCACTTAGGCTTCTGGACCTCTGACCTATGATACCTGGACTGTGATTTGGTTTTGGCGCTTTAGACCCTCCTTGCTACCCAGCTACAGACCTTGGACTGCCCCTGGACTTCACCTGGCCTGGCCCCAGCCCGTGACAGAGTGTATGTGAGAGAGAGAGCAGTGTAGCTAGGGCTGCCAATCCCCAGGTGGGGGCAGGGGATCCCCCGGTTTGGAGGCCCTCCCCCCCCTTCAGGGTAATCAGAAAGTGGGGGAAGGCGAGGGAAATGTCTGCTGGAAACTCTATTATTCTGTATGGAGTATTATTCCCATAGGAAATAATGGAGAATTGATCCATGGGTATCTGGGGCTCGGGGGGGGGGCTGTATTTTGAGGTAGAGGCACCAAATTTTCAGTATAGCATCTAGTGCCTCTCCCCAAAGTACCCCCCAAGTTTCAAAACAATTGGACCTGGGGTCCAATTCTATGAGCTCCAAAAGAAGGTGCCCCTATCCTTCATTATTTCCTATGAAAGGAAGGCATTTTAAAAGGTGTACTGCCCCTTTAAATGTTATGGACCGAACTCCCTTGGAATTCAGTTATGGTTGTCACACCCTTGCTTTTGGCTCCACTCCCATGGGTCCTGGCTCCACCCCCAAAGTCCTCAGATATTTCTTGAATTGTACTTGGCAACCCTATATTTCAGATAAAATACTGTGCAAAAACTGGGGCAATGTCAGAATGGATTTTGCATGTGTCACTCTGCCCTTTTGCAACTTCCTATGTTTTTCTCTCTTCCAATGAAGGAGGTGCAGCCATTCTTGAAGTTTTCTACCCCAAGATCTTTATGGTAATTTTCTTTCAAGGCTGTATATACAAGCTTATGTCTTTCCCATTTATCATTCCTTTTTCCCAAGACATGCTTACTTCGAAACAAGTGCTGCTGACTTGAGTCTAATAAAAGTATATTCTGAAATAAGCATGATGAGAATTCAAGCTATAGCCCTGGATTTGGCTCATTTCTTGATTTCTAGTCATTTAAATTGTAAACAGTTTGAGGCAGAGATGGTTTTGTACGCAGGAAATTCTACACATGGTGATAAGTGCTAAATAAAGCCATTAGATACCATTGTAATATAAATAATAAGTCAAAGTATTTTTAAACAGGCCGAAGAGACTGTCTGCAATAAAACATCTATGCAATGCTCCTGCCAGCAAAAAATCATAAATTATAGAATTTATAATAAAAAAATATCATGTATCCTTGCTCTGCAAAAAAAGAAATAGCTGAGCCTCAGCAGTCTAGAAGCAGCACAGGAACAAACAACACTGACAACAAGGATGAAGCAAGAAATAATCCAATTATATATTTTGTTGCTCCAGTGATAATAGCACCCAACTCAGTATTCAGAATTGGCACATTCTTCAAAGCTGGAACTACCTTATTTGCTTTTGTCTAGGTGTTCACTGTTCTTTCAGTAGTGTGTGAATGAATGGTAAAGGAAAGTTGCACATGATAATAATGTATAAACTTTAGGTGCCACTGAAAAGGCCCTGGTTTGGCATATGTCTACATATACGGAATATCTATGTCCTTTTGCCACCACATTGTCTTGCTTTCCAGCTCAGCTCAAGCTTCTTCATATCCCTCTGTCCTTAAAGTCCCAACCTGGGTAGTTTGTAAGACCAATAAGGAAGCAAAGAAAAGTGCTTTGAACTTAGTGTAGCTAGAGAAATATTATGGGGAAGTTTTATCATTGGCCCATGAAAAACTCATTGGCAAGACATAATGTTGCCAACCTCCAGGTGGGGCCTGGAGTTCCCCTTTAATTACCACTAATCTCCTGAGTACAGAGGTTAGTTCCCCTGAAGAAACTGTAAGGTTGGGAGTGTGACTCTATGGTATCACATCCCCACCAAGCTCCCTCCCCTTCCTAAACTCCATCTTCCCCAGGTACCACCCCACAATTTCTAGGAATTTCCCAAGCCAGAATTGCCAACCATAGGAGGACTTCTGAAGCAGGTCAAAACATTAGCCAAAGTACCAATGTATATGTTCTGGCCTATATTTGAGGCCTGGAGATATCACAGCGTTACAACTGATCTCCAGACTACAGAGAACAGTTCCCCTAGAGAAAATGCCTGGTCTATGGCATTCTACTCAACTGAGGTCCCTCCCCTCCTCAAACTCTGCCTCCTCAGTTCCACCCCCAAATCTCCATACATTATTCCAGCTTAGAGTTGGCAACCTTAAATAAGAACATAAGAGAAGCCATGCACACACACACACTGTGGCTAATAGCCACTGATGGACCTCTGCTCCATATTTTTATCTAACCCCCTCTTGAAGCTGGCTATGCTTGTAGCCGCCGCCACCTCCTGTGGCAGTGAATTCCACATATTAATCACCCTTTGGGTGAAGTACCTCCTTTTATCCATTCTAACCTGACTGCTCAGCAATTTCATTGAATGCCCACGAGTTCTTGTATTGTGAGAAAGGGAGAAAAGTACTTCTTTCTCTACCTTCTCCATCCCATGCATAATCTTGTAAACCTCTGTCATGTCACCCTGCAGTCGAAGTTTCTCCAAGCTAAAGAGCCCCAAGCGTTTTAACCTGTCTTCATAGGGATAGTGTTCCAAACCTGTAATCATTCTAGTTGCCCTTTTCTGCACTTTTTCCAGTGCTATAATATCCTTTTTGAGGTGCGGTGACCAGAATTGCACACAGTATTCCAAATGAGACTGCACCATCGATTTATACAGGGGCATTATGATACTGGCTGATTTGTTATCAATTCCCTTCCTAATAATTCCCAGCATGGTGTTGGCCTTTTTTATTGCAATCGCACACTGTCTTGACATTTTCAGTGAGTTATCTACCACGACCCCAAGATCTCGCTCTTGGTCAGTCTCTGCCAGTTCACACCCCATCAACTTGTATTTGCAGCTGGGATTCTTGGCCCCAATGTGCATTACTTTGCACTTGGCCACATTGAACCTCATCTGCCACATTGACGCCCACTCACCCAGCCTCAACAGATCCCTTTGGAGTTCCTCACAATCCTCTCTGGTTCTTACCACCCTGAACAATTTAGTGTCATCCACAAACTTGGCCACTTCACTCCAAATCATTTATGAACAAGTTAAAGAGCATGGGACCCAGTACTGAGCCCTGCAGCACTCCACTGCTTACCATCCTCCACTGCAAAGACTGCCCATTTATACTCACTCTCTGCTTCCTATTAATTAGCCAGTTTTGATCCACAAGAGGACCTGTCCTTTTACTCCATGACTCTCGAGCTTACTAAGGAGCCTTTGATGAGGAACTTTATCAAAAGCTTTCTGGAAGTCAAGGTAAACAATATCTATCGGGTCTCCTTTGTCTACATGTTTGTTTACCCCCTCAAAGAAATGTAACAAGAAATATGAACCAGAGACCAGACAAAAAGACACCTCCTTCAGTCCCATTATAGCCTTTGTCCTACTGGTACTCTTTTCTATCAAATAGCTATGGCTGTTTTTCCCCAGCCCTCTGGAAGGACCTGAAAGAGGATTTGACATGTCATACTGGTAATTGTGAACTATGCAACTTCTTTTTATCTTACTGTTCTTTTGACTCAAAGGCCTTGAACAACCCTCTTACAGGCAATCACCACAGCTAAATATTCAGCAACTGTTAAGGTAGTTTTCCAATCCTCATCTACAAGGAAAAACTGGATGATTTTTTGAGATGGTAACTTTACATATGCTATTAAGAGGGAGGATTTCTGATTCTCTCAAATCAGATGAGATTTCACGCTCCAATAAAATATGCTCTAAGGACTCAAGCAAACCAGACCCACATTTACAAACTTGGTTTGAATTTGCTATGCCTGAGAATCAGCATTCTAGTATGGTTGAGGGAAAAGAATTTAACCAAGCAAGCATAAATATTTCTTCTATAATAAGGGACACTTCTTTTTAAGTAGTTCAAAATAGCATAAGTGAAGAGAACTCCAAAAAAACACTAGTGAGCATACATACTGTCCCCTCAATAAGGTAGTACTGAGGGCTTTATTTGTTTTATGATGTTCATATCTTGTCATCAAATCTTTGATGTTAAGAGTCGATTCTTAACTATCATCTTCTATGGTCTTTCTAATAAACTATTCAATTCTAAGGAAGTACTCCAGTTATTGAATGGAACTGGAGTCTTGACAGAGGCAATGGATGAATCCAGTATTATCTTCTTCTTTGATCAACCTCTGTTACAATTTATCCACAATATTGCTGTATACCAAATTGTGTTTTCAGGAATTGTTCTTGTAGCTGAATTGGCCCAGAATCCAATGAAAACTCATTCATGGACTTGACATTTAAATTAAACAAAAAAAAATCTCCAATGCAAGGAAATAGATTTTTAAATTTATTGACTATGCAACTTGTTTTCCTTGATGAGGACTTACCTCCTTAGAAACATGAAGACACTTGTGGTGGTTAAGGCCACAGTGAATTTATTTTCCTGATTAGGCCTGCCAGAGAAGATTTTAACTGACCAAGATCAGACTTCATCTCGCTTGCTGCAGCAATTATGTAGAATCTTGCAGCTATATCAGCTTCACATTTCAGCATATCATCCCAGGACAGATGGGCTTGTAGAATGTTTTAATCAAACAAGGCAGTGCTTAAGACAGTAAGTAGGGGACAGCCATGCAGGCAGGATTGATCCCTTTCTCTTTGCCATGTCCAAAGTCCCAAACCTTCTTCGGCAAGTCTCAGGTCGTTTTCGCACTTACCTTATTCCGGAGCGACGTCCCTCTTCACCGCGCAGCGTCTGCGCGGATTTCGCACTACTTTCTCCGCAGAACCCGGAAGTCCCGCGGCTTTTGCATCGCAAATGTAAACCGCCAAAAAATAGTTCACATTTGTGACGCAAAAGCCGCGGGACTTCCGGGTTCTGCGGAGCAAGTAGTGCGAAATCCGCGCAGACGCTGCGCGATGAAGAGGGACGTCACTCTGGAATAAGGTCAGTGCGAAAACGACCTCAGTTTCACTTTTCACCCAGTCCACTGGCTGATCTCACAGTGTTGAGGTTGGGTTGAATTGAGTGTACCAGAAGCTCCATGAAGTTACCATATCAATTTGGGAGAGGATATAGGCAGCCATCCCACTTCTGAGAACATCTCTAGGGGTTAGAAATTCACCCAAGGCTTTTGACTAACAGAGCATACAGTTTTTATTAAGGATGGTCATCCTGATGCCTGCAAGAACAGATCATGCAAGCACCCTGGACAGGATACAGAGTCCTTTTATAGGAAAAAGTAGGCAAAAGTCAGGGACTAGAATTTTGAAGACAGTTAATCAGTTCTGTTCCCAAACATAATTCTTTCTCTCTAATCTCTGTTCAGAATACATTCTGCATTCCAAAAAAGAAAAACAAACCATGAAACTCTTCCCTGAGAGATAATGTGGCACGGGGTGAGTATGGGATGGGGGTGGGCAGCAGATGTACTCATTTGGATGGGTTTTTCAAGTTGGTTTCTGAGGCATCTCTGAGTTGCCCCAAACTGCCCATCTGTTAGCAGCCATGCTGTACTACCCACTTCGTTAAAGAAATAGAACATGAAGGAGATATTGCTCTGCCCCAATGCTGGAACATTCCCTCTCTCTTCCTTCCTAGAATCGGATGTGGCCTGACACTCACCCAGAAGGCATATTTGGACAGTTTGTTGGAGAAAAGGAATTGACTAATCTCCAGCATCCTGGGAAGAATACCCAAGAAGACAGAGCATAGTGTACAAACTGTGCCAGTAAAGGTGGCTGAAAATCCTTGAGGTCATTGCTAAGGGTGTGCATTTGGTGAGCAGCTAGGGAAGCAAAGGGGAGGTGTTTTTAATGCCTCCCCTTTCTCCCTTCAGTTCCCCAGCCATCTGCTGTGGTTGGTGCTTGGGAAAGCAAAGGGGAGGCATTTTAAATACCTCCTTCTTTCTCCTTTTGGTTCCCTAGCACCCCACTTCAGCAGGCATCTGGGGAAGTGAAGGGGAAGCATTTTAAGCTCATCTCAGCATAGCCCTTTGATTTAGTGATTAATGCATTGCTTTTTGGAAAAGGCAAGTAAACCTTTCAATTCTGTATGTTTATTTTAAAAGGAATGCTTCCCATACCTGGGGGGCAGGGTAATAGTTCACTTGTTATACTCCAAAATGGCCTGGCTAGAATCGGTTGATGAACCTGAGATATCAGTTGGGAGAGAATGAAGTCCAGATTGAGGCCTTAATAATTTCCCCTATACCTTCAGTGAAAAAAACAGGTATAACAACACCCCATCTGACCTTTTGAATAATGGTGTTAAAGAGTGTATACCTGTGGACTGAATCCTGCCAACAAACCTTTGAGGTGGCTTTATGGGTATTAGCTATAGAAACAGCTGGGTTTATCTGTAGCAGTAGAAAAGAGCAAGAGTCCAGTAGCACCTTAAAGACTAAATCACTGGTCATCACAAAAGCTCATACCCTGCCACAAATTTTGTTAATCTTTAAGATGTTAATAGACACTTGCCCTTCTCTACAGCTATAGAAACAGTATTACACGGACCCACTTTTAATTAATGTTTTTGTTTGGCCACAGACATGTCAGAGATTGGCCTAAGGAATGTTCTGTCCAAATTTATCATGGACAAGAACATCTGCTTTTCTTTTTGAGTAGGAAATTGTTTCCTAGGGAGAAGAATTAGTGTTGAATAATGAGAAAAAGGAGACCCTTGCAATCAAATGGGTGGTGACCACTTTGCATTACTATTCAAGGCATAATGAATTTGTTTTAATTACAGACCATGCAGAGCTGCAGTAGATTCAAACTGTGAGTAACTGTGAGTAAACATAACATTCAAATACAATAACGGCTGCTAGCATTACAGCCTTATCATTTTACTATCATGAACTAGGGTGGGATGGCGGGGTGCATGGTAATGCTGATTTGCCTTCCAAATATATTTGCAGGAGTGGATCTTAGGATGGACCTAAACAGACATTCCACTTCAAAGAAGGAAGTGTGCTGCAAAATCCCTCTATTTAATAGTCCCACCAGTCAAAGTCAACACAGACCACCAGAACTGACAAGGAGCTGCCAAGACCAGGAAGTGAATATGCTCAATTCCTCATGAAAGCACACCTTGTTTTGCCAGAGCTTTATTTAGGCTAACCAAGTTGAAATTTTTCAGTGATTAAGAATTAATCCACTGTAAGCCAAAATGCCCTCAAAACGAGGTTGGGGAATTGTCAGGTGGGCACCTGGCTTAGTCAGGATCTTTTACCTGTGTATACAGGATTCCACATCCAGAAATTAATGCTTAAAAATATTAGGTACTCTAATAAAGTAAAACAATTAAAATTTATTCAGAAAAATATAGGCTTTCATACAAGATAAAATACTCATAAAATCATACATACAATCCTAAGAAAAATAGATAGAGAGATAGGGGAACACATGGGTAGGCGAACAGGGTGATATTTACCGATCGTAGTCTTCAAGAAAGGCTCCAATGGTGACGAGCGAGGAAGTGGGAGAGGGGACCCGAAACTTGGCCTTAGAATCGGGGATGGATCTAGGCAGCGGAAATTGGGATACTGCTAGAAGCACACCTGTGGGTAGCTAGTCCACAGGTTATAAGGACTACCTTGAGCCCTTAGGGGATGGGAGGTATGAGGGAGGAGGAAGGTGGTCAGCTGATGCATGACCTCACGAAAAGGGGAGGCTTCACAGTGACCATAAGGACTTGACTACTACGGTAGCCAATAGGAAGTTCATTGGTGTCACCTAATTGGGTGCCCATTCCTGGCCAATGGACTTGCTTGGAACCTGGATACCTGAGTGAACTTTCAGGATGAAATGGACCAGGTTGAGGCTCCAAAATGACAGTTGGGGAGAAGAATAGGAGAGATTACTGGGTGGGGAAATGCTTAAGACTATTAAACTTATCTAAAAGGGTGACAATAGAGAGTCAAATCATTGCCTAGGTAACACCCGGTTTACACAAAGGAACTTGGCTCTGGCTGAAGATGGTCTTCCTCTTCTTCTGTCTTCTCCTTGGCACTAGTCTTTGTCTTGAGTTCCGTTAAACAAAGACAGTGGCGATTGGACGATTAGCCACTCCTGGGGTGGGTAGATTGCTTGCAGGCACAGGTGACATCTGGAGAGTACGTGAGCCATCTGCTTCACTGGAATGGAGTCAGGCCTGGTAGGAAGATGGCTGCGTGTGGTGTTAGCCCTCCACAGTGGATTCTATGGTTAGCGCTTCAAAACCGTTCGCCTGGATAGCTCCTGGCGGCGCAGTCTCTTCCGCTCCATGGCTGGGATGGACGTCCTACAGAACGACAGGAAGCTATCCGTTCTCCTGTTGGGCACTCTTGTACCGGTCTTGAGTGCCTTTGTAGCGTTATGGCTGCTAGTACTGCATAAGTCCCTTTCGCCTTTGGATAGGTTTACCCACACTCTCTGGCCAGACGTGTGTGAGTCACTTCTCCAAGTGCTCTGGCAACCAAGTTGGTGATTACGATGTTCTGTAAGAGGGTTTTTCCTCACACCACAATTAAATGCTCAGAATGCTGAACTCTCCCAAAAGGTTACGAATTTAAAATTTGGGGAGAGTACAGCATTTCAGGTGTGGAATACCAGTTTCTCTATTAGCTGAAGCTGTTACCAAGTTTAACTGGAACTAAGTGGACTTATTCCTACTTTGGATTCTCCATATCAAATTTTTTGGAACAGAAGACATCAATTAAGAAAGAATTTGATTTGGATCAACTATGAAAAGACTTACCTTTTTGGATGTGTTTGGATTCTCTGTTCTGCTTTATATGAATTGTGTTTTGTTTCCCTTATTGCACAGTTTTTGTATATGTGATGGATATTGTTGATGGATTTGTGAATGCTTTTTGATACTTTGGATAATACAATGAGTAAGTTTACTTAATTTTCAACAGAGGTTTTGCTGACGAGGTAGCTTTTTGCTTCCCCACTACTACCTTATCCATATTTTCTCACTTGATTGCTTACTGTCCAATCACTGGCAAAATATTTTTTTTCGAAGTCCTGTAATGCTTCATGAGATATTTGCTAAAATTTGGACTATCTTCCTAACAGATACAAACAGTACTACTGTGATTGGACATGCACGTTTTTGTGGAATCATCACAAGCACCTATTCAATAGCATACTTGACCTCACCAATAACAGGACACAATTCCCACCCCAACTATCACATAATTTTGGAACAACTTGGAAGGTGTTCGTTTGCATGTTTAAATATCATTTCCATAATATTTATACATCATAGGATTGGGGATACTGTTACTGTATTGGGGATACTGTTACTTTGCTAACAGCAAAGTCACATCAATTGCTTAAAAATATTATTGCTGTACAAACTGCAAAGAAGTTTGTTTGGTTATTTGTTTGTTTGGCTGATAAAACACCGTAAGAACTCAACTCAGAACAATTATTATAAAACCCTTAAAAGTAACAGTTTAAAAACTCCAGTTAGAATTGCCAATAATAAAGGCTACAGGGATCAAAATTCAGTCCTAACTAAGACTGCCCTCAGCTTTCTTGTGAAGACTGACAATGAGGGGGCCAGGCATTCCTCTTGGAGAAGGTTGTTTCATAATTGTTTTTGTAAACAATATTAAGAACATCTTGTAGCCTAGAATGTATGGCTTGTGAATACTGCTAATGTGGCATAGAATGTGGAGGGTAGCCATTCCCAAACTGAATGAATATTTTCCTTCGTGCAACTCGTGCAATCTCAGATTAAAAAAAAAAAAAAAACCTTTCCTTTTGATCTAGAAATGTAAGAAATCCCAGAGCTGACAGCACATGCCAAACAGGCAAAAGACACTTTCTAGAAGTTGGGAAGAAAAATCACATTGTCCACTTAGCCTTACATTTCAGTTTTTTCTGGAAAAGAAAAACACATTATTCAGCCTCAATTTGCCACCACCTGTTTCCATTTTGTTTGCTGGTTCATGATCCTCTCCCACATGCCAGATAACCTATTCCTTTTCCCCCAGATGGTCTTGGCTGGGAAGACTGATGCTTGCTTTGTTGAGATCTGTGGAGTCATTATTAATTACCATATCTGGGATTTTCAGTTCCATCAACAATGCCAGGAGTTACCCATAATCTCCAAAGAAGACAAACAAAGTGTATACTATCCCCTTCCTTATTAGCCTATTACTTTTAATTTACATCTAAAGCAGTTTTTCAGGCCATTTTAAATACTACTCCTCTCCACTTTTATTTCAATGCAAATGCATTAAAAACTTTATTTTTCCAGTGATCAAATCTTGCATGCTTTCTTTTGCTTCTTGTTTCAATCAGACTCTGTTTTGAACTAAACCTTTTCTTTCCTACCAATTATTATTTCTGGCATGTTTTCCAGAGCTTTCCAAAATGGAATCTGATTATACATAAAGCATTAGAATACAGCTACATTTTTTCCCCTTCATTAAGGAGACAAAAGATTCCTGCATGAGCCAAACAGCACTTTGTGATTTAATACAGTTTTGTATTCTAAATCTCAGCCTGGCTGTTTGCAAAGCAAATTCTGGAGTGAATCAATGCATTTTCTTGCTGTGGTTAAGCACCCTTCGTTAACTCCAGCCAATTCTGTCACTCCATGGAATTAGTATTTGATTAAACAGCACCGGAAACACACAGCCTCTTGCAACCATGCACTTGTGGTGCTATGATAATTCCTGAGAAACAGAAGGAACACAAGAATGAATAGCCCTCTTCTCAAATTAAAATTGCAGGTACTGTTAGTGCACAGGTGATGTGCAGATGCTGATTATTATTAAGGCTTCCTCTTACAAAGGATGTTTTATTAAAATCTTGGGAATGCTCTCTCCCATGTCTAAAACGTAACATTTGCCAACATCTTAGAAAAGTATCCATATTAGAAGAACATCCACAGAACTCCAGGATTGCATCCAAAGGAACCCTCCTGCGCATGAAAGAATATTCTATCCATAAAAAGCATCTTCTTTGAATGGAAGGAGAATTCTATTCACAGAAAAGTGTTCTATGAATTCCTTTCTGAGTAAGGGTGACATTGGATCAAATCCAAGCCCTAGCTTTTGGGGTTCCCTATGCAGACTGCCTTTTAAGCTAGTCTAGTTGTACTGCAGATCTGTCAAAAGAAACAGATGTCCTGTAACTTCTGCTGGCATTTTCCACACATGCGCAGAAGCAGAAAAAGCAAGGAAGCAGCTGAGTTTCAATAAACATCAATTCAAGACTCAGACTATAAAGGCTGGCTAAAAAATGTAGAAATGTAAATGTGCCACTCTATCCTACAGGATATATTGTATTTCTCTTGGCACAACCCAGTGTAAATCAATACAGTTTATGATGGGCATGGATTTGTCAAAATATATGCTATTTTTTGCCACCTTGTTGTGCCTCTAAGTTTGATGTGCCTTGTAAAGCATAGAAAGGTTGAGATGAGATGAGACTTTTAGTTCATTCTTTCTTCATGACCATCAACTAATTCAGTAATCTAGTAGAAGTGCATTTTAAGTTTCCTTTTTGCTTTCATGGGTCAGAAATTATTTATTTATTTATTTATCTATCAATCATACAACAGAGTTACACACAGAAAGCATAGAATAATATAAAATATGCAACCAAGTTGATACAGTTGGTATGCAGACTAATTGGCTAATCCCCCTACATTTTCAATCCACTCAATTACAGCTGAGGAGAGTTCAAAAGAGTCCTGTCACATCTTACTAGAAAGCACGTCACTCACAGTCCTCTGTCAGTTGGAAAATAGTTTGGTAGGCTGTACCACCATTGCAAGAGAAGTGACAGAAGTCCTGCTGCTGTTGCTGCAGCCACAGCAGCCCTGGAAGCATCGGTGGGTCGCAGCAGCTCGGCTACCATGTCACAGGACTGGGATCTGGGCTGCCAGCAGAGATACATGCAATTGGCACTGCTCAGCCATGAACTCTGGGGGAGCTCCAGTCTGGGGTCTCACCAGCATGGCATCCTCACTCCCAGAATCCTGTCAGTGGTTTCAAACAATTCCTTCTTCCCTCTTCCCTCTGAAGAAGTGCAGACATGTAATACCTGCCTGACAGAATCCACCCTCACAGCCAAGAAGTGCAGGTGCACAAGCTATCCAGCAACTACATGTTTGGCTTTAAGAAGTGGAAGAATCATGTGACAGCAAGGCCATGGGCTGACTGTTCTGAAATTGTGAAAGAGCTCTATTCCAACCTGAACATCATTAAAAACTCTGCAGGCTGTATCATCTAGGGTGGCCAGACCGTCCCGGTCTCCTGGGACTTTCCCGGTTCTGGCCCCCAATTCCCGGCTCCCGGGCTGGCTATACCGGGACCATTAGAAAGTCCCGGTATAGCCAGCGGGGAGCCGGCGGGCCGCGCGCACGGGCGGGGAAGGCGGCAAGTGAGGGAGCCAGCGTCCCTGCGCGTGCGCACGGCGGTGTGCACACGCGCAGGGACGCTGGCTCCCTCACTCGCCGCCTTCCCCGCCCGCGCGCGGGGCCCGGCGGCGGTGGCGGAGGCCGGGGAGGCCGCGGAGAGGCCGCCGCGGGTCCCTGGAGGCCCTCCAGAGGCCCGTGGAGGCAGCGGAGAGGCCCCCACGGGTCCCTGGATGGCCTCCAGAGGCCCGCGGAGGCAGCGGAGAGGCCCCCGCGGGTCCCTGGAGGCCCTCCAGAGGCCTGCGGAGGCAGCGGAGAGGCCCCTACAGGTCCCTGGATGGCCTCCAGAGGCCCGCGGAGGCAGCGGAGAGGCCCCGTGGGTCCCTGGAGGCCCTCCAGAGGCCCACGGAGGCAGCGGAGAGGCCCCCGCGGGTCCCTGGATGGCCTCCAGAGGCCCATGGAGGCAGCGGAGAGGCCCCCATGGGTCCCTGGAGGGCCTCTAGAGGCCCGCGGAGGCAGCGGAGAGGCCCCCACGGGTCCCTGGAGGGCCTCCAGAGGCCCGCGGAGGCAGCGGAGAGGCCGCCACTGGTCCCTGGAGGGCCTCCAGAGGCCAGCGGAGGCCGCGGAGAGGCCAGCGCTGGTCCCTGGAGGGCCTCCAGAGGCCAGCGGAGGCGGCAGAGAGGCTGGCACTGGTCCCTGGAGGCCCTCCAGAGACCAGCGCCGGCCTCTCCGCCGCCTCCCCGGCCTCCGCAGCCGCCGCCAGCCCCGCCAGCAGCACCAGCCGCCCGGAGGAGAGGCTGCCACCCGCCCTGGAACAAGGTAAGCGGGGGGGCCGAAAGCGGGGGGGCGGCTGGCGGGGGGGGCGGCTGGCGGGAGGGGGCGGCCGGCTTTCCTTCCTTCCCTCCCTCCCCTCCTTCCTTCCTTTCTTCCTTCCTTCCTTCCTTCCTTCCCTCCCTCCCTTCCCTCCTTCCTTCCTTCCTCCCTTCTTCCTTCCTTCCTTCCTTCCCTCCCTCCCTCCTCCCTCCCTCCCTTCCTTTCTTCCTTCCCTCCTTCCCTCCCTCCCTCCTCCCTTCCCTCCCCCCTCCCTCCCTTCCTTCCTTCCTTCCCTCCCTCCCTCCTCCCTTCCTTCCTTTCTTCCTTGCCTCCTTCCCTCCCTCCCTCCCTTCCTCCCTTCCCTCCTTCCTTCCCTCCCTCCCTCCCGCCTTCCTTCCTTCCCTCCCTCCTCCCTTCCTTCCTTCCTTCCCTCCCTCCCTCCTCCCTTCCTTTCTTCCTTCCCTCCTTCCTTCCCTCCCTTCCTTCCTTCCTTCCCTCCCTCCCTCCCTCCTTCCTTCCTTCCTTCCCTCCTTCCCTCCCTCCCTCCTCCCTTCCTTCCCTCCCTCCTTCCTCCCTCCCTCCCTCCTTCCTTTCTTCCTTCCTTCCCTCCTTCCCTCCCTCCCTCCTCCCTTCCTTCCCTCCCTCCCTCCTTCCTCCCTCCCTCCTTCCTTCCTTCCTTCCCTCCCTCCCTCTGGCCACCCCTGGAGTAGACAATACTGACTTTGGTGGACCCAAGCACTGATTCAGTGTAAGAGAGCTTTGTGTTTATGACTGGAGTAGACAATACTGACTTTGGTGGACCCAAGCACTGATTCAGTGTAAGGGAGCTTTGTGTTTGTGACTGGACTAGACAATACTGACTTTGGTGGACCCAAGCACTGATTCAGTGTAAGGGAGCTTTGTGTTTGTGACTGGACTAGACAATGCTGACTTTGGTGGACCCAAGCACTGATTCAGTGTAAGGGAGCTTTGTGTTTAAGACTGGAGTAGACAATACTGACTTTGGTGGACCCAAGCACTGATTCAGTGTAAGAGAGCTTTGTGTTTGTGACTGGAGTAGACAGTACTGACTTTGGTGGACCCAAGCACTGATTCAGTGTAAGGGAGCTTTGTGTTTGTGACTGGACTAGACAATGCTGACTTTGGTGGACCCAAGCACTGATTCAGTGTAAGGGGGCTTTGTGTTTGTGACTGGACTAGACAATACTGACTTTGGTGGACCCAAGCACTGATTCAGTGTAAGGGAGCTTTGTGTTTGTGTCTTCTGGTGCAATTTTGTTCTCAGATCCTGTATTTACTTCATCAGTATATGGGATAAGGCACTTTCTCAACTGTGCTGCATAATGCAGCCTATTTATTTTGTCCTGTTTGCTCTGTTGGCTCTATCTGCGCCACCTTCATCACTTTCGGGGTGTGGATCCCCCAGTGGGGTGGTCTCCCGACTCCCTCCGCCGGCTGTTTCTGATAGCCCTGTGCCCCCTCTTTCATTTGATATGTGTCCCGTGCGGGTGCCACCCTCCCTCCGGGAGATGCCGCAAAATGAGCCCCCTTGAGGCTTATGGTGGCAGGGCTCGGGGGAAGCGAGCTAGACTGCTGTTCTTTTGAGGGGTTATAGAGTGTTTCGAGCCCGTCCCTGTGGCATCGGTCCCATCGTTGTGGGGCCCAGGGGGCCGGCGCAGCGGCACGCTGAAGCAGCCTGTCGGTCACTTCCGGGTTCCTGTCCTGCATCTCGACCTGTGTTATTAGTGACAGGCTGCTTCGGCGTGCACCCCGAAAGTGATGAAGGTGGCGCAGATAGAGCCAACAGAGCAAACAGGACAAAATAAATAGGCTGCATTATGCAGCACAGTTGAGAAAGTGCCTTATCCCATATACTGATGAAGTATATACAGGATTTGAGAACAAAATTGTTTCCAGCTGTGATATTTGGGGGATTTTTGGGGACGTCACAGGAAGTGCTGTGAAGTCACTTCCTGTTTCTGGGAGTGGCATTTGGGGGAAATGATGTCATTTTGGGGAAATGATGTCACAGGAAGTGATGTCACTTCCTGCTTCTGGCAGGTGGCGCGGGGGAAATGATGTCACAGGAAGTGATGTCACTTCCTGTTTCCAGCAGGTGGCACGGGGAAATGATGTCACAGGAAGTGATGTCACTTCCTGTTTCCGGCGGTCGCATGACATCACCGGAAGTGACGTCACTTCCTGTTTCCGGCGGCGTGCACGCTTTGCGCGCGCACCCCTACCTTCCCCCCCCAAAAGGTGTCCCTGGCTGGCCTTCAGACATTATGGCCACCCTAATCATGACATACAGCAACCTCTGCTATATGCTCTTGTTCTGGTAGTGGCTCTCTATGATAGTAATCATAGCACCAGTATATATTTTATTAATTTTAGAATTTTAATTAGAATTTTAATTAAACTGTCAATGTAGTAGTTTTATTGATTGTATGATTAATGTATGAAATAATGTTGTTAGCCGCCCTGAGCCTGCTCCGGCAGGGAGGGCGGGATACAAATAAAAATTGTTGTTGTTGTTGTTGTATGATCTACATCCTGGTCTCTGTCCTGATGTTCTTCACCATGGCGGAGCCCTGCATGGTAAGCAGTGCAAGAACTCCACAGGTTGCCTGGCTTTAGCAGAGCAGTGCATTCTGGCAAGCAAAAGTAGCTTTTTGATCCCTTTGTTAGAAAAATTAAGGGTGGAGGATTACAGCTATATCAGCAGTGCCTGGCTAAATCCTGAGAGTAGCTGGTAGAAGAAGCTCTCTTGGTGGGTAGGAATCTCATTCCCCAACTTAATAGAAATTATGTGACATTGTGTATATTTTTATGGTTTGGTATTTTAGATTGTTTTAATGTATTTTTGTATGAACTTGTTGGACTTGAGCCCACTTGTGGGGGCGGGGTATAGAAGCGTAATAAAATAAAAATAAAATTGCATTTGGGTCCTAGTATTTTGCTGCATTTAAATAGCAGGTCTGCACAACTGCCAAAGCCAGTTCATATTTTATTAGCTGTCGTCCATACTTTATATTGCAAATCCTGAGGGACTCCCGTTGGTGTTTATCAGGTTACAGATATTGTGTGGAACTGATTCCATCGATATATGCAACCATTCATTCCCTAGATTGAAATTTTGGGATTGCATGATTTGTGCGGATCTCATTGCTGGGTGTCAGAATTTTAGTCTGGATAGGCTTGCATCAGCCATATCTTTGTGGATGGGCAACTTTCTTTTTTGAATGATCTTTTTATATCCATGAAGAAGAGCATCTTCTCTTTTGGAGATGCAGGGGGACAATGTGGCACAATGTGGGTACTGAATAGGTCAGGGTAGGTTTAATATATCTACTGATGGTTCTCATTGTTGTTTTGAGTTGGACATCAAGTTGTGGACATAAGGGATGTTGAGTCACACTGAAGTACCATATTTCACAGTACTATACACCAGCCCCAAAGCTGAGGATATAAGTGTTGTAGCAGATGCTCCCCAAGTTGTACCACATGATTTTTGATGAATATTTTTTGTGTGTATTTTTGCTGCTGCATTGGTAAGATGGTGTTTATAGCTCAGGGTCCTGTCCAGGGTAATGCCAAGGTACTTAGGTGTGTAGCTGTGTGTAAATCGATTGCCATTAAGGTAAACAATTCACTGTTAGTAAGATTGTTATTGAGATGGCAACAAGAGCATTCTGTTTTTCCCGGACTGGGATGAGCTACCATTTTTAGTAGTAGTCAGCCAAAATTTCAAGCTCCCTAGTCAGTATTTTCTCAGTCCTTTCAATTGATTTGTGCTTTACTGCAATTGCCATGCCATTGGCATAAGCAAACTTCTTGGATATCAGTTCAGGAACATCAGAGATGACGATGTATAGATTGAAAAGAACTGGAGTGAGGACCCAGCCTTGGGTTATTCTGTTTCTTCTGCTGGCTGATTGACTGACTCATAATTACTCAGAAAATTCTATCACTCAGCATGTTATTTAGGAATCAAAACAATGTTCTGCATGGAAAAACTTGTACAGCAGACCATCCCAACTGTGTTATAAGTGGCAATCAGATCAACAAAAGCTGCTGATGTCTTAAGATACTTCTGATACCCTGCCTCAATGAAAGTTGTTAAACTGAGAATGTAGTCTTCACAACTATGATGGGGTCTACATCCTGCTTGTTCTATAGGGACATGTTTGTTAATTCTGTCACTGATTCTATTCAGGATTAGCCTCTTGAGGAGTTTATGGGCCATTCTGCATACACAGTTTACTTCTGATTTTAACTGAAGTCGAGTCAGTTGGGTTTACTTTGAATGCTGTGCCTGCATTCTACATCTTTTTCTCTCTCTCCAATTTATATTGAAAGTTGCGGTGTATATATTCTACATACCAATGAGAAAAGCCGGGTAGTGTTCTGGGATTGATTTTCCTGATTGGTTAGTTTCACACTGGATGTGCCTATTGAAATAGGAGACTCTTCCAGCTGAATTTACTGTGGGGTAGCTATTAGTGCCCCCCCCCCCTTTATCAGTAGTCAAGGAGTTTGCTGGAGGGGGGGGGAACATCGCCAGGCACTGCTTTAAAAATTTAGTAAGAGTCAATGCTGGCCGCTTGGTTGGAGAGGAGGCAGAGACATCACTGCTTTGCAGCCTGAGTTCCCCCCATTGTTATTTACAAATATCAAAAGGAGATGTTTAGATGGTAAAATAAACAAAGTAAGTTCTACAGCATTATTCTCACGTGTGAAATGCTTGTGGTCAGAGTCAATTTAAAAGGAAAACTCCGCCCCCCCCCCCCAAAATAGCCCAGCATCTAAACTAAGCAATTACTTTCCTCATCTCCTATTTCAAAAGACATGCGTAGCGTGAAACTGACCAATAAGAACAGACCAATTAGCCAGCCAGGGGAGGGGGAAAGTCTGAGGAAATTTCTGCTTTTAAAGGCTTGAAAGCGAAATAAAGAAGGGGGTGGGGGAATACTGCTCTGAAAAACCACTCTTGGAAACTACGGAGATACAGAGGAGTGACAGCAGAATGCTGGGAAAGGATGTGGAAGGAATTTCAAAATCCAATGGGAGAGTAAGGTGAGTCCGCATGTGAATATGGAAGCAGTTTTTTAAAGCAACGGAGGTGGGAGGTGAGAGTCGTAGTAAACACAAAAGTAGAAAGGGCCTATAACAGGAACTCAGAAGGGAAATAGGTCTGTAACTTTTTGCCAGATGTTTTGGTTTTCCAAGTTTCAGGATAGCAACTATATTTGCTTTCTTGAATTCCCCAGAAGTCTTTCTGTTCTCATGCAATTCTAGCTCACCCCCTTGTGGTGCAGCCTGGATAACACTAAAGAGCTAGAATTTCTGGCTGCCAGACAACTATAGGATCTCCTGGCTACACTACATACAGGGAAACAATCAGAAATCTGATGTGCATGCATTTAGAAACACCTTTTTATTTCCACTCCATCCATGTGAACAGTGAGAGAATGGGTCAAAAAGTATTTTAAGTAGTATGTGTGAATTTGACCTAAGGATCCAGGCAGTTAATCACATATCAAATATGCAATTTACACTTGTTTCCCTACTGGGAAAACACTATTCTTCCCTTAACTCCTTTGGCCACTTAGGAGAAGTATATGCACATAACTTTTGATTTGTGGGCCACTACTCTCTGGGAAAGATCTGCTTGGTATGATTTCAATAATAGACATTAAACTAGAATGTTTTTCTTTGGATTTTTCTTTTCTCTCTCTTTTTTTAAAAAATCAAATCACATATTGTTTCTTCTGCTCTGAATTTCTAGGGATCAATAGGTCATCAAGATGATGAGTCAGGTCTGAAGTGACAATGGCATTTTTTCATTACTGGTGATGTTCCTGGGGAACACGCATCTCCTAAAGACACATCAGCTCAAAGAAATAAGACAGGAAGATGAAATTGTTCATTGCTGCCACCTTTAGACTGCAGTCAACTAACCTGAGTGGAGGCCCCTCACAAAAGCTCAAATGGGGGAAAGGTGGAATGTATTGCAATTTTCTTAATATTTGGGGTAGGGTAGGGTGGCCAGCCATGGTAAGGGAGGAAGATATTTGCAAATCCTTAGTACCAGCATGAATTTTCTAAATGGCCAAGGAATCAGAGGTTTGAGATTTGTCTAGCCATGAAATTGCATGTGTAAGAATGAGCATCACTAGCTGGTACCCTGGGCCTGCACGCCAGGTCAAGCTGTGAGAGTGGTGGGCTGAAACCTGGCTAGGTTAAAACATCTGTTTATCTGCAGACACACTGGTTGCCTTTGGCCAAGTTTCCATTTATCTTTTTTCATTGCAAAATGGCTATATTTATGAAATTTCTCAATATCTTAGGTCCTCTCTCTCTCTCTCTCTCTCTCGGCTTGGCTTTGCGAACGAAGATTTAAGAAGGGTGCAATAGTCCACGTCTGCTGCAGGCTCGCTGGTGGCTGACAAGACCAATGCGGGACAGGCAGGTCCGGCCACAGTGGCTGCAGGGAAAAGTCTGATTCAGGGTTGGTGCTGTAGCAGTGCGATTCTTCCTCAATCTCCTTTTGTCCTCAAGACCAGCTATGCGTGCGTTCTCAAAAGAAGAAACAGCCTGGTGGATGGTGTGCCTCCATGCTTTGCGATCTGAGGCTAGGTCAGACCACTGGTGATGGTTGATGCGACAGGTGCCAAGGGATTTCTTCAAGGAGTCCTTGTACCTCTTCTTTGGTGCCCCTCTATTTCGATGGCCGGTGGAGAGTTCGCCATACAGGGCAATCTTGGGAAGGCGGTGGTTTTCCATCCTAGAAATATGCCCTGCCCAGCGCAGCTGCGTCTTCAACAGCAGTGCCTCGATGCTGGTAACCTCCGCCCGCTTGAGAACTTCAGTGTTGGTCACAAAGTCACTCCAGTGGATGTTGAGGATGGTGCGAAGGCAGCGCTGATGAAAGCGCTCAAGGAGTCGCAGGTGATGACGGTATAAAACCCACGATTCGGAGCCGTAGATGAGGGTTGTCATCACAACTGCTTTGTAAACATTGATCTTTGTGCCTTTTTTCAGATGCTTGTTGCTCCGCACTCTTTTGTGCAGTCGGCCAAAGGCACGGTTTGCCTTTGCCAGCCTGTTGTCAATCTCCTTGTCGATCTTAGCATCTGAGGAGATGATGCACCCCAGGTAGCTGAACTGCTGGACTGTCTTCAGAATTGATTCATTTATATTAAAATAAAGTCCTGCTGATTTTAGTGATCCACATGCACAGTTTGTGGTATAGCTTAAGTGCTGAGTGGGAATTCGCATGTAAAAAATCAGGGTTTTAAATTCAGATTTCAGGAATGGGCTACATACCAGTACTGGGAGTGTGACGAACTGTGCTGTAAAAGCTCATAAGTGCTGTGTAAACGTGTGAAGGACTGTGAAGAGTTAATGCCTCACAAAGACTGAGAGCCTTGAGGGATAGGCTGCTCGAAGAGATTTGATTGGTTTGTGTCAGCTGAGCAGAAAGACTTGGAAAATGACTGTTGAAGAGAACTCTGTTTTAGCTCTGACTGAGTACTGGAACAGCTTAGCCCTGACTGAGGAAAGTTTAGCACTGACTGAGAACAATAAATTGGAGTGTTTAGGAAACACTGAAACCAAAGTCTCTCATCTCTAAGATTCTAAGACTTCGTGAAAAGTGTTCTCATTTGCTAGAAACATATTAATGTGAAATTACTGAGTTATCTTACAGTTCATTATAGATTAACCTCAGACATTTCACTCCTGGTTCCACCTGACCTTTTACCCTCTATGTTAAATAAAATATCTTGTTTATTTTGGAAAATTCTAAAGGCTGTTATGTGTCATTTTCACAATATTAAGTTAAAGGGATGATCTTGTCTCTTCCCTCAAGTTCCTGGGCTGAGTCAGTATCAAAATACAGTAAAGGGAGAGGGTAGAACTTTAGATCTTTAGAAAAAGAAAAAAATAGATAAACAGACTGCTCAGTCAGAAAGGAAGAAAAAACATATGGAAAATCCTGGATCTGAGTGAGAGAATGGGCTAAGTAGGGATATACTAAATGCTAAGTAGGAATGTGCATCTTAACAATCAGTTTTTTAAAATTCAGATTTCAGGAAGAGACTACAAACCAGTATTGGGGGGTATCTGGGTCCCTTGATACTGTTTTGTGATTTGGGTACTGTGTTGTGTTTTTTTCTTTTTTCAGGATTCCAGACTTATTTGGGTTCCATTATTCCCCATGGAGGACTTTTTGGGGGAGTGGGTGTGACTGTTTTTCAACCATAAGGCATCAAAATTGCAGAGACTCTACTGCTTCCTGTTCATTACAGACCCCACTCTCAAGTTTCAAGCAAGTTGGATCAAAGGTCAATTTCTATGGACCCCTGAAAAGGCATTTCCAGTCCCCTACTGTCTCCATTGTTTCCTATGGGGAAAATATTCAAAAAAGCCAATAACCACACAAGAGGAACCACTGGCAAAAACCCCAAATGCAAACAGAACCAACAAGCCCAACAAAACTGACGTCAAACCAGATAACTTCAGCCGAACCATTCTGGGAAATGCATACTATTGCAACCCCAACACACTCAATGTCAAATCAGAGAATACCATCAGAATTCAGGGCCAATGTGGCAAACCCAAAAGAACCAGTAGCCCTTCATCACTGATGCTCATGTTTCCTCCCACTCCTGCAATGAAGGAACATAAGAGCAATACAGCATGCATGAACTTCATTTTGCACTTTTGTGAGACTTGCTTGTGATTGTTTAAAACTGAAATACTCATCTACTTTTCTAATATCTCTTGTACTGATGACATTTATGGGGACATTCTTTGTAAATGTAAAGGAACAATATTTTTGGCAATGTATTTATTTTCTGCACAGAAGTACTCCCTCTAGTATCTGTTCCTATTGCCTGCGAGTGCTGACTTCCTTTGCCCTCCCTCTCATTACCTGAAAAAACATGTCAAACTCAAACTCAAAAGCCTTTATTGGCATATATCAGATTATAAACAAACAAGCAGCTAAAGAAATAACAAAAACAGTCATATGCAGCTACACATTGGACCATCAATCCTTGATTACCAGACTCAAGAATAAAGCAACCTTTTCAGTTATTTCAGTTGAGAAATCATTCAGAAGTCAGCAAACCTTTACAGTGTCTGAACAGCCTGTCATATTGAACAGAATAGGATCTAGAAACCTAAGGCATATGGTATCATATAGGAGACAATAAAGTAGAATATGGGACAATGAGTCAACTTATTTTAAATTACATATAGAAAGTCTTAATGGAAGTGGGATTTTTTTATATCTACCATAGGTAGATGGGATTATATTGCAGATGGCAAGGCTAAATGCTCTATGCAATTTTGAAACATGGAGAATTGATAAATAAGAAGGCAAATGACGAATAGTTGGGAAAATTCCAAAATTCAGAGGGGAGCAAGATTTATTCGCAGCACTCATTAGTTTTTATAATTCAATATCTAAAATTCTGCCTTTAATTATATAATATGCATTTGTGAGAGGAAGCATATAAAGAGAGTCCATAGACATTTTCCGCTCTGTGCAGGAAATCCATTTGGACAAGGAGGATTCAAACAGCATTTGATCTAAATAACTCCCACAGTTAGCGGAATACTGCACACGTAGCCAATATTTGATTGATATAAGCCATGCTCTAGTTTCTAACATATTGAGGCCTGTTTCTAGACAAAGGGTGGCATATGAGACACAGCATGGTAAACCTATGATTTTCCTAACAAATTTGGACTGAACTTTTTCTATATCGGACTCAAAGGCACTAATCCAAGTTGGAATACCATACGATAACTGTGGGATTACTTTGGCTTTATAGATTTTTAACAAAGTGGTTGCCTCTATTAAAGAAAAACTGGGAAATGGCTGATGCAGTAATGGCTGCTAAGTTAACTGTAGATTTACGGTGACATGACGAGGACATATTGTAACTAAAATGGAGACCTAGGTATTTAAAATGCCAGACCTGTTCTATTTCTTTCCCTTCAAATAGCCATTTGTAGATTTTACAAGACTTAGCAAAAAACAGAATCTTTGATTTTTTGTACTTAAGATGCAGTTTATTTTCTTGAAAAAAAACCTGAGACATCTGTTCAACAGTCATCTGAGCCCAACCCTCATACAAGAAAGGAGTACAATGTAATCCGCGTATAACACATGAAGCCCAATTTTGGGGAGTGGCAGTCTACTTTTGTTAGTACAGGAGCCAAATCATTGAGGCCATGCTCTAGTTTCTAACATATTGAGGAGGATTCAAACAGCATTTGATCTAAATAACTCCCACAGTTAGCGGAATACTGCACACATAGCCAATATTTGATTGATATAAGCCATGCTCTAGTTTCTAACATATTGAGGCCTGTTTCTAGACAAAGAGTGGCATATGAGACACAGCATGGTAAGCCCATGATTTTCCTAACAAATTCGTACGAGTCAACTTGTTTTAAATTACATATGCATCAAATTGGTGTTAAAACAATTTTTATTTAGCAACATATGGTAACAATATCTTATTCCTACATCATTAATAATTTCTTTTTATCTATCCCATATATTACTTTCTAGCCACCCCTTCCCCCGTTACTTGACCCGTGCCGGTGTTATTTACTTATAATACTAATATTAAAAGGTACCCTTAACTAATAAAAACAAAAATTTACATTCTTCTTCCTTCTAAGACTTAATCATTATCAAAAATTGTCCAATGTCCTTTTATTTTCCTCTTTTTCTACATATCTTCTGAACTTTTTCCACTCCATCTTAAAAACTTCTAAATCATAGTCTCTTAACATTCTTGTTAATTTGTCCATTTCACTTCATGTCATAGCTTTTACAATCCAATCCCATTTCTCTGGTATTTTTTCTTGCTTGCACAACTTGTTGAATCATCTGCCAATACTTTTTTGCTCTTTCACAAGTCCACCACATATGGTAGAAAGAACCTTCATGTTTTTTAAATTTCCAACATCTGTCTAGCATCATATTGTTCATCTTTGCCAACTTTTTAGGAGTCATATACCATCTATACATCGTTTTAAAACAGTTCTCTTTAATACTATGACACGTCAAAAGCTTCATAGAGTTCTTCCACAAATATTCCCAAGTTTCCGTCTGTATTTCTTTATTTACATTAATTGCCCACTTAATCATTTGAGATTTCACTACTTCATCTTCCGTAGACCATTTTAAAAGTAATTTATATAGTTTTGAAATTAATTTTTCGTTGTCTCCAAGCAGAACTTTTTACATTTCTGTTTGCTCTTTTCTTATTCCTTCAGTTTTAATATCATTATCCACCAAGCTCTTTATTTGTTGCATTTGGAACCAATCATATTTATTATTCAGCTCTTCAGCAGTTTTCAATTCTGTTTTGCCACTTTGTATTTTTAATAGCTGATTATATGACAACCACTTTTCTTCACCCGTCTCAGCTGTTATTTTTATTACTTCTGCTGGCACTATCCATAATGGTTTTCTCTTATCTCCATATTTCTTATATTTCATCCATGTATTTACCAAATTATTTCTTATATAATGGTGAGAGAAAAAACCATCCATCTTTTTCCCCCATAATACATATAAGCGTGCCAGCCAAATTTATTTCCATGACCTTCCAACG
Source organism: Heteronotia binoei (assembly GCF_032191835.1). NCBI lineage: Eukaryota > Metazoa > Chordata > Lepidosauria > Squamata > Gekkonidae > Heteronotia > Heteronotia binoei. Next base: position 86,598,039 of record NC_083225.1, read on the forward strand.
CTAAGAGTTTTTTGTTTAACAGCATCATCCATTCTTTTATCCACACTAAACAAACTGCAAATGCATCTGCAAATGCTCTATATTTGTAAGTAAATCCTTTTAATTTTAATCCTTCTATTTCTTTGTCTTCTTGGATTTGCATCAGTAAGATTTCAAGAGTCATTATAAACAACACTGGGGAAAGCCTTGTCTTGTACCTTTGGTAATTATCATGTCTTCTGTAAGATCTGCATTTATACATAGCCTTGCACGTTGTTCAGTATATATTGCTTTTATCATCCTTATAAAGTTTCCCCCCAGCTCCATTTTCTCCATTACTGCAAACATAAAGTCCCAATTTAAATTATCAAATGCTTTCTCTGCATCTGCAAAGAATAATGCTACTTCTTTTTCTGGATGGCTTTCATAATATTCTACAATATTTACAACAGTTCTAATATTGTCTCTTATTTGCCTTTTGGGGAGAAACCCCGCTTGATCTTCCTTTATAAAATTTGTCAAATGTTGTTTAAGCTGTTCTGCCAAGATTCTTGTATATATTTTATAGTCATTATTTAATAGTGAGATTGGTCTATAATTTTTTACATTCATGACATCTCTATCTTCCTTTGGAATCAATGAAATAACAGCTTCCTTCCGTGTATTTGGTATTTTCCCTTTCATTCATATCATGTTCATCAATTTCTGAAGTTTCAGAATTAACTCCTCTTTGAAGGTTTTAAAAAATTTAGCTGTATATCCATCTGGCCCAGGTGCTTTTCCATTTTCCATTGCTTTAATTTCTGCTTCAATTTCTATTTTTTCAATTAGATCATTCAAAACTTTTCCCATATTTTCTGTTAAGGGTGCTATTTTAATCTTTTGTAAATACTCTTCCATCTTTTCTTTCTTTATTTTAACACCCTTAAATAATTTGGAATAATACTTAAAGAATTCTCTTTTTATTCCTTCTTGATCTACCACCTCTCTTCCATCCACCACAATTTTATTAATAATTTTACTTTCTCTCTTTTTCTTCAGTTGCCAGGCCAAATATTTTCCAGGTTTATTTTCGTCCTCGAAAGATTTCTGCTGCAATCTTTTCAGATTCCATTCCAGTTTTTTATTTAACAAATGTCTCATTTGTGTTTGTAATATTGTAATCTCCCTCATAATTTTCTTTTTCCCTGGCCTTTTTCTCAGTTCCCCTTCTTTTTTCTTTATTCCATTTTGAATGTCCAGCATCTGTTTTTCTTTTGCCCTCTTGTCTTTATTATTCAATGTAATCAATATTCCTCTCATTACTGCTTTATAAGCATGCCACACCATCTGAAATTCTATATCTTCTTTATCGTTTATTTGGAAGAAAGCTTTAGTTTCATTTTCTAGAGATGTCACTATTTCTTTATTCTGTAGTAAATCTTCATTCAATCTCCATCTTCTCGACTTTTTAGACAATTTTGTAATCCACATTATTGGGTTATGATCAGCCCCTATTTTAGATAAAATCTCTATTTTCTTTGTTATAAGGCCTAAATCTTTAGTACCCCACAACATGTCAATTCTGGAAAAAGTTTTATGTCTTGCTGAAAAAAAGGTATAGTCCCGCAGTTCAGGATTAAATTTTCTCCATATATTCTCCAAGTTTTCTTGTTTGACCAATTCAAAAAAAGACTATGGCAATTTTCCTTCCTTATTATTTCCCCCCCCAGACCTATCCAGTGTGTTCTTAATTGTTCCATTAAAATCCCCCATTATCAAAACTTGATCAAATGTCACTTCATCAAATTGTTGTATAATGTTTTTTTTAAAAAGCATCCTTTGCTCCATTTGGGGCATACAGTCCCAGTAACAATGGGTTTTTTTGCATTTAATATTATTTCTACCGCTACAAATTTTCCATCTTTATCTTTAAACACTAATTTCGGGTCCAATTCCTGTTTAATATAAAAATCACTCCCCTTTTCTTCGGTTCAGCCAATGAATGAAATTCTAGTCCCAATTGCTTATTCCATAAAAAATTGTAATCCTTTTGTTTGACATGTCCTTCTTGTAAACAAACTATATTACAATTTTGCTTTTTAATCCAATGAAACATTGCCTTTCTTTTTGTAAACAAACTATATTACAATTTTGCTTTTTAATCCAATGAAACATTGCCTTTCTTTTTGTTGTGGTGAATTTAGTCCATTTACATTCCAAGATAATAATTTTGTAATCCATCATGGTGCATATCCTTTATGTTCTTCATAAAATCTATGCAGTTCCTGTGTACTTGTACTTGTAATCCTTTTTCCTTGTAGCTCAAAGCTCAAACCTTCAGGTATTATCCATCTATACCTCATTTCATTGTCCTGTAATTTTTCTGTCAATTTCTTATATGCTCTCCTGTCATTTATCACTTGTCTTGGCAACTCCTTCATAATTCTTACTCTGCTGCCTCCCACTATCAATGTCTTTTCAAAGTTTTTATTCATAATTTTTCCCACCATTTCTTTTGTCATATATCTTATAACCACATCTTTTGGTAGATTATTTTTTTGGGGGCATATAGTGAGTTCACTCTATACATATAGTCATACATGTTTCTAGTCCCTTCAGGATTTTCCTCCAAAAAATCTGCAATTATTTTTATTATATATTCTTTCAAATCAGTTTCTTCATCCTCAGATACTCCTCTCAGACGTATCTGGGTCTCCATCAATTTGCAGTCATGAATTGCCACTTTTTCTTGTATTTTTAACAAGGTGGAATCATGCACTCTCCCTTCCACCTCTTGCACTTTTTTTGATGTCACCAGAGTCTCATTTCTGAGATCCTCTATATCTTTTTTTAGCTCTTCAATATCTTTTCTAATTTCTTTTTTGGAAGCAGTTATCATCTCTTCATCCCTTTTATTATCCTGGCTTCCATTGCATCTAATTGGTCCTGCATTTTCTCCAGTGAAGCAGTCCTTGCACGTGTTTGCTTGTGGTCTGACATGTAAAAACACCAAAATTTTTGACCTCACCAAATTCAATTTCAACTGTCAGATTTAAAAGAGTGAGGCTTGCTTTTTTCAATAAGCCTAATTTCGCTGTCCTCAGAGCCTCCTGGGCTCAGAAATTAATTTTTAAAGTTTTTATTTTCTCCAAAATGGTGGTCGCGACTTTCTGCCTCACTTTAAAAAAAAATTCCTTTTTCCTCTAGAGGCTTCTAAAATGGTTATTAACAGTAATGTCCAATAGTATTTACCTTATAATCATCACCTCTGTCAGCTCCACCAATTTTTAATGTCCTGAACACTTTAAAAGTTTTATTTAAATTTTAGCCTCCTTGCAATGGCCACCGATGTTTTTTTATGATATTATAGTCCTAGAGTAGGCTGGCTGCTTAAATGATTTCCCTTTTCCATCCGATACTTCCTGCTTTGCTTGCCACCAAATCCCGTTTTTGCTGGTAGAGAGATCTCACGATACTTGACGTATTTCCTGTGTTGGCTGCGGGAGCTACAAATCTATGATGTTGGGGCTTTTTCTCCAAAACCGCAAGTAGACAAAACAATAAATTCCTTTCCACTTTTTAGCACTGTCCTTTAAATTTACAAAGTCCAAATTTTGCCCCTTCTTCCCTTCTTCTTCCAAGCTTTCTAGATTTCAATTTCCCACCTTCTGATTTTATTTTGTTTAACTTTAATTAGTCCAGGAATGAAAGATAGCAATCTGTACCTTTTCTGTAGTTATCCAGATCAACACCAGTCTTGTATAGCTTTAGATGTTTAGCAGTATCAAAGAAGATTAGGATCCTGTCTAGCTTATGTCAAATAAATGACTCTGGAAACTTCGGCAGATGATGAAAATGCAACTCGTCTCCGGAGATCCCTGAAAGCCTCAAAGGAGCCCCCCCCCCCCAAGGACTCCCTTTTAGCCAAGGTAAATCTCCTCAAAGTTTCCTGTGCATATCTTGGACTAATCTCTGACTGAGAAAAGTAGGCAGTAGGCATTAGATTGCCTTCCACTACCCCGAACAGAAGTTTCAGCCTGCTCCCCTTCTGAGAAGCAGTTCAGCTCGGCATTTTCCAACCCCGGAAGTCACATATGCATCAAATTAAAGTAAAACAGGACTGTCAAATTGAAGTAAAACAGGACTGGGATCCTTAAAACACCAGTACCAGCCATGAATATTTTCAAATATTCCCAAATGTTTGAGAATACTGAATATCACCTGGATTCCTGAATATACTCCCCAAAGGGATACCTGAATATATCCCCAAAAGGGATGTTCATGGGTGTACACACACACACACATTTAAATTTGAAATATCAGAATACTCATCTCTAGTGATAAGCCCATAGTTGATGTGCATTTAGCTTTTTTGGGTGCAAACACATAAACTTCTAGATTGAACTCAGCTCAGGAGCAATTCATTCCTCTGTTTCCTGGACAACACAGATATCCAGATATCTGATTGGCTGATCCTTTCAAAATCCACAAAGCCATCCTCTTTCTCATCCATCTGTGCAGAAAGCTCATTGGTTGGTGCAATTATTGCGATAATTAAACTCTTTCCTAGAAAATTGGTTAAGTTTTAAAAATTAGTGAAAGGTGCTGAATAAACATTAGAATGTGTCAGGTGTCTGAACATAACAACTCAGTTTAGAAATAATGCTAACCACTCTTGGGTGAAGCTACACTTTTCTTCACCCTAGACATACAGTTTAAAGTATAGTACCGTAATTGATGTATTTGAACATAAAACACTGGGGGGGAAATTAAAATGATAAATCTCACATATATAAAACTTTGTTTATCCAATGATTATCTCCTTGTAAAAAATATTTCACGTTCTTATTCTTCTTACACAGAAGATTCACCATGGTGCATGGTAGAGGGCATATGCATATAATTGCTTTTATTTTGAATGAAATAGAACTTGTCACTATTTCATATATGCTGGCAAACTGAGTCTTTGTTTCTGCAATCCTTTTGATATAGTTGGCTTTGCATTGGTCCTTTCAGGACTACATTTTATTTCCTTTTCTCTGTTGCACTAAGAATGGCAGAAGTAGAAGCAATCGGAGTGCCCACCTCTGGCTGCTGTTTAGCTGCAGATCAGGGTGTTCTGCGTCAACTGTCTTCATAATTGCAGGATTTCAGGGAAAGAGGAGCTGCAAGTCATGAACTGCTAATGAGTGGGTGTAGCTGAAAGGGCTGCCAGAGTCCAGCATGAGACACTTCTGGCTGACAGGAAGACACAGGCTGTTGGCCTTGAGAGTGTCTGTGTCACAGGAAGGGCATTGGCTTTTCTGCTTCATCAAAGCTGGGAAATGCATTAGAGCTATACCACATGTGAGAGCAGAGGAAGAAAGAGAATTTATGTATGTTGAGTTCAAGTCTTCTCTTACTTGGATATTCCCGCTGGCTCATTGGAGCCAGGCAGACTGAGCTTGGGGATGTGGGAACAAAGAGCTGCAGGATCCAAATCCCAGCAGCCCTAGACCAATCACAAGCCCCCACCAGTTTGAATGACCCAATGATGTGCTAGTGTGGAAAGCTAGAAATGTATGTAAGTTGGGCCTACAGGCACCATCCTCAGTCCTGTACTGTAACCTTTTACTATGTGATTCCTAATAAAGAGCTTGTATCACTACGCCAAGACTCTGCCATGCATAGGACCCATTATATTATATTAGCAATGAAGGTGGGATCCAGATGAGCGAGGTCCAGGGTACCCTGGCACTGCCAAGTGCACCGAGCTCCAGCGCCACCATGCAACTGGTACCGCCACCCAGCCCAATCATGGCTACTGTGCCCAGATCTCAAAACTCCATTCCAGAGTTCGACGTGGCACAGCACGAGGCCTGGGAATCCTGGGTCAAAAGACTCAAGTACCACCTCGTGGCACAGTGAATCAAGGAGGATGAACATTAAATCAAGAAGGCCATCCTGCTAACCAACTGCGGCATTGCCATGCTACAGCTAGCGGAGGGCCTGGTCACGCCAGAGATGCTCGAGGCATCTTCCTTCGATAAGATCATTGAGGCGCTGACCAGCCATTTCGTCCCTAAGCCTACTCTCCTCACCCGGAAGCTAGTTCTTAACAGCTTCCAGTAGCTGAACAAGACCGTAGCGACCTTCCTAGCACACCTGCAAGACTTGGGAAAGAAGGTCGAGTACGGCGCACAATTGGAGGAGAACCTGCTCGTGAAGTTCTCCATGGCCTCAAGGACGGGAAGGCACGTCGGAAAATCGCGGCGGAATCAAAGCCGACCTTGGAGAAGGCCCTACAAATAGCTACCACTGCCGAGGATGTGCACAAAGAAAAGGCCCACCGCCCGGGGACCAGTGCCCACAAGCTGCGACTGCCCGCAGAATCAGACCACTCAGACAAGGACGATGCCCTCAAGCTGCATCAGGCAACCCCATAAAAGCCAAGGCCACGAGCAACAGAATCAACCACCACCAAGACCTGCTCCAGCTGCGGGGAGCCACATGAGCAGCGCATGTGCAAGTTCAGGAGCATGACCTGCCATGCATGTGGAAAGGTCGGGCACATAGCTTGGGTGTGCCAGTTGGCAGTGCTGTGCCAAGGAAAACTTCCTCGCCAACAGAATGGCTGCCGCCATGAAGTCGCACTAGTGAACGACATCCAGGCACTCACCACTTCGGGGACCCAGGTATGCCAATTGCCCATTCCTTCCCCAGATAAATACTACATGACTGTGTTCATGGAAGCAAGCCCCACAAAATGGAAGTAGACTCCGGGGCGGGCCAGATGGTCATTTCGACTCGCATGTTCAGAGAAATGTGCCCCAGGGGAGAAGGTCAATTAAAACCAACCTCATTCCTAGTCCGGGACTTTCAGAAGAGGGAGGTTGCAGTCCGGGGAGTGGACCTGGTTCACGTTAGGTATGGAAAGTTCAAGGGCGAGTTCCCCCTCATCATGGTGGAGGGTGATCTATGCAGCCTCCTAGGTCGGTCTTGGTTCCAGGCACTGGGCATCCAAGTGATGGGGATCCATTACATCCCCATTCAAAGGGATTTTCAAAGGGTGTGCGAAGAGTTCCCTGCGGTTTTTGATGGAACTCTGGGGACATACATTGGGGCCCCCGAAGCTTTACAACTGGACTCCAATGTACAGCCCATACAGCTAAATGCCAGGCGGGTGCCACTAGCTCTCAGGCCCAAGATCAAAGAGGAGCTGGACTGCCTCGTGGCCCAAGGGGTTCTGGAACCAGTTGCCAATGCAAAGTGGGAGACTCCCGTAGTAACCCCAATCAAACCAAATAGCAGGATATGCATCTGCGCTGACTATAAATGCACGATAAATAAGGCATTGCAGGGCCATGCATACCCCGTTCCGGTGGTGAGCCATGTGCTAGCATCCCTAGCAGGTGCAAAAATCTTTCAGAAACTGGATTTGGCACAGCATACCAACAGCTCCTGGTAGACACAGCCACAGCGGAGGCGCAAAGTATTGTAACACACTTGGGGGCCTTCAAAGTTAGACGCTTGCAGTTTGGGGTCAGCGTGGCTCCGGGACTGTTTCAGAACTTAATGGATTCCCTTCTCAAAGGCATCCCCGGAGTACAGCCATTCTTCGATGATGTGCTGATTGCGGAAGCCACTGAAGATGAATTCGGCGACCGTCTCCAAATGGTGTTACAGCATTTCGAGGGGGCAGGGTTAAAGGTAAAACAGGAAAAATGTGTACTGGGGGTGCCCACCATAGATTTTCTGGGGTATACGGTGGACATGAGCGGCATTCATCTGACCCAGGACAAAATAAAGGCCATTTGCGATGTGCCGGCTCCCACCAACAAGGACAAATTACAATCATTCTTGGGAATTCTCAATTTCTACCATGCCTTCCTCCCCCACAAGGCAGCGGTAGCAGAGCCCTTGCACAGACTGCTGGACAAAAGGGCAATGTGGGTTTGGGGTTGTCGGCAAGCCGCCGCTTTCCAGGCGGTAAAAGACATTTTGACTTCTAACAGCTTGCTGGCACACTTTGACGAGCAGCAACCTGTTGTGCTCGCATGTGATGCCTCGCCTTACAGAGTCAGTGCCGTGTTGGCCCACAAGCTGCCGGATGGCTGAGAGGTCCCGGTAGCCTACTATTCTAGGACCTTACAAAAACCAGAGCGGAACTACACTCAAATAGACGAAGAGGGTCTGGCCATCATGGCAGGGGTAAAAAAATTCCATGATTACCTGTGCGGCCGGCCCTTCACTATATTGACAGACCACAAACCTCTGCTGGGACTGTTTGCCCCTGACTGACAGACACCCCAAATGCTTTCACCGTGGGTGCTGAGGTGGTCCATCTTCCTGGTTGGTTACCTGTTTGACCTTAAGTACCGCCCTGGTAAAACAATGGGTCACACGGATGCTCTGAGCCGACTGACACCGCCCTCCTTGGACTCAGACCCGGCCCCAGCATTCCAGATCATGTCACTGGAAGCCCTCCCAGACCGCCCAGTGTATGTGAGGGACATTGCCCGCTGCTCTTCCAAGGACAAAACTCTCTCCTGAGTTCTGAGCTGGGTGTGGAGGGTGGGCAATGTCCCTCACGGTCGCCTGAAGGGTGGTGGGCTCAGAATTCTCTTTGTTTGCATCCCGCTGGGACAAACTGTCTATGCTTAAAGGGTGACTGTTGTGGGAAAGTAGGGTGGTGGTGCCCCCGGTACTGCAGCAGTGAGTTCTAACAGTGCTGCACGAAACCCATCTGGGGATAGTACACATGCAAGCGCTGGCCCACAGCTATGTTTGGTGGTCAGGAATTGATGACGCCATAGAATCCTGGGTGGTCCAATGTCAGCCATGCCAGGAGACATGACCGGCGCTGCCCCACGCCCCGGCCCAACAGTGGGAGTCCACTCACAACCCCTGGTCCCGTCTGCACCTAGACTTCGTGGGGCCCTTCCAGGGGCATCTATTCTTCCTCATTGTGGACTCCTACTCCAAATGGTTGTAGGTAGTGCCAGTAGCCTCCACTTCTTTACAGGCGGTGCTGGGGCGCTCTGCAGGGTTTTTGCCACACATGGCCTCCCAGACGCGTTGGTATCTGATAATGGGACGGCCTTCACCTCAGCCAAGTTTCAGGATTTCTGTGGCCAGAATTTAATAAAACACATAAGGTCGGCCCCCTTCCACCCAGCCACAAATGGCCAAGCAGAAAGAATGGTATGGGCTATGAAGGAAACACTCCGTCACATCATATATGGGGATTGGGAAGCACGCCTCACTGAGTGCCTCTTAGCGCAGCATTCCACCCCCAGTAAGGTCACCGGCAGCAGTCCAGCAGAGTTTCTCATGGGCCGGCGGCTGACAACACTCCTGGATCACATACACTCGGACCCCGCGACTGACCTGCAAGAGGTACCAGAGGTGGTCCGGGCCCCCTGGGGGTTCGACACAGGGGACTTGGCATTTGCCAAAAACTTTGGAGGAGGGCCAGCCTGGATAACAGCACAAGTATCTTGTGTACTGGGGACCGTCATGTATGAAGTCATCACAGAGGGGGGAATTCACAATAAGACAGCACATTGACCAATTACACTCAAGAGAGGTGCCCGGGGGAAAAGACGAGAATGCAACCACCCCAGCACCTGATCTAGGCAAAACAACCCCTGAGCTGGAGGAAGTGGAAGAGCCCGCAGCTATCCCGGAGCCAGCTCCAGTGGAACAGATGGAACCAACCGCAGCACCAGAGACCACAGAGGACCCCGTCCAGTCGACAGAATCCCCCTCAACACCTGGACGTCCACCAGGAATGCCTGGTGCAGAAACCGCATCGCCACTACCTCTTGTGCTCAGGCGGTCGACACGAAAGCACTGCAAGCCTGCGTACCTTAAAGACTATGTTCACTAGGCTTGCGAACTAAGGGTGGACGGATGTTATGTATGTGGACTCAAGAAAAAAAAATGTTGCCGCTGGCATATTGGAGCCAGGCAGACTGAGCTTGGGGATGTGGGGATGTGGGAACAAAGGGCTGCAGGATCCAAATCCCAGCAGCCCTAGACCAATCACAAGCCCCCACCAGTTTGAATGACCCAATGATGTGCTAGTGCAGGAACCTAGAGATATATATAAGTTGGGCCTGCAGGCCCCATCCTCAGTCTTGTATTGTAACCTTTTACTATGTGATTCCTAATAAAGAGCTTGTATCACTACACCGAGACTCTGCCATGCATAGGACCCACTATATTATAGAACTCAACAGCAACAAAGATGCTATGGACATCTCTGCATTGGAGGGTGATAATCTTTAATTTGTCACACCTGTAGGGCTCCTTGATTCCCTTCCTTTCCCCCCATCTGCTCTGGTTCTTATTGAGTGTGTCATCCGGACACTCCTGCTGTGTCAGCGCACCTTATATCACTCCAATTGCCATCTTGCTTCTCCTGGTAGGCCACCCTTCAGAGCTTTTTTTGTTTTTAAAAAGGCACTATTTGATACTCTTATCTAGTTAGGAAGCCTTGGAATTGCAAAGCTAAAGGAATTGTGCAGCAACCTTGCAGTGGCTGTATTAATTCATTCTATGATTTTTGTAGCCCACTATGTTCTCTCTCACAGAGAATGTATGATGCTTAAATTATATTATTAACATCTGAACAGGAATACAGACACCCCGAAAGAGAAGAGAAGCCACAAGAAAATGCAAGGCATTATATTTGTACCAGGTTTTGTAGGTATTTGTACCTTGCAGTATGAGGAAGGGAAGAAATTAGAAAGGCATTAGACAGCTCAATGAAACCTAGGGTGAGCACTGCTTACCCATCTCTTTTCTGGGCACAATTCAAGAGCTGGTTCTTATCTTTAAGGCTCTAAAAGGTTTGGGGCAAAAGTACCTGGAGGACTTCCTCCTTCCTCATAGCTCCCTGGCTTCTGACTCCCACTGCTGCTTAATGAAGCAATGGAAACAAAATGAAGAAAATGTGTCTTGTTTTTTTTACTTGTTTTTAATATGTCTTGTTTTAACTTAATATGTCTTGTTTTGAATTGGGCATATTTTAAAATAATTTGTTTTATTTTTATATTGGTAACTTATGATAATTTTATGGTGCCTTTCCTTGAAAACTGCCTTGGGCATGATTTGGGAGAAATTTCATTGAAATGCCCTAATTAATGAATTAATCAATTATGTCATTCCCTGTTTTGCAGCTATTATCCATTCATTCATTCATTTTTAGTCCACCTTTCTCACTGGGACCCAAGGCAGATTACAAAGAATTGGGCAATTCAATCAACAAAATGGGACATTCAGTAAACAATGTACTAGGATTTTAACCAGAGGTATTTTATGTGTGTGTGTATACAACATTTTGTACTCAGCTTTGAGTCCCTAGTGTGGAGGAAAAGTGAAGTGAAATATTTAAATAAATAAAAAATGGAAGTTGAGCCAACTTTGCCCAAGGTAAGTTTGGTTAAGCAAAAGGAGTATTAAGTAGCTGAATGACCAGCAACACACTATTTACTGAGTAGGACTGATCAAAGTTTGACTACTTAACTCGACTATTTTATTCACAGACAGGACAAAAAAAAAAAAACAACTGTGAAAAATGCAGGATCATAAACTGGTGATTGAAGTGGGGAGCCACCATGCTTAATCAAAATACGAAAGGAAATTAATGTGTATCCAGTGAATTAAGGGGGGAAAGAGATCTCATAGTCCCTGGATCTTATTTTTGAAACCTACAATTCTGAGAGGTCTGTAGATACATTATATCGACTAATTCCTTTATGATAAATAGATGTCACTATAGAAATGTTTTAAAGTGTCAAAGAAAACAGAGTGGGTTTGTATTTTCAATTAACTTGATTTGAAAAACTTTTTACTAATGTGGCTAATATTAAAGACTTGCTTTCTCAATATTACGAACTCCTAATACAAGCTGAATTTTAAGTTGATCAGAAATTGAGACCAAAGATGGAAAAGGATCTTAATTATAATTACAATGGATTTACCTATAGAACAAAATACAGAGCACCTACTAATTTTAGAGAGAATCAAAATTATATTAAAATGACTAAAGCATGTAGTGAGAATCTGCAAAATATTTATTTAAATGACGATGCAATAAAATTATTCCAGGTTCTCTTCAATTTAACATACAAAGGAGGGAGGCACAGTACAAAGCATTTGCTGGCAGCTGAGAAGTCCCTTGTAGACACCAATTAAATTAAGAAAGATGTGTTGTATATATCCACAATGCTGGAAGTGTTGTCAAGCTCATGCTGATTACTATTATATTTGGTGGGACATCCCTAGAAGTACTTGCTTTGGGAGGGAGGGAACTGCAATTTAAAATGCTGTGGATATCACAGTGAACACTGTGTTCAGTAGTCACACATACCTTGTTCAGTGGCTGTGAGATGAATACTTGATCTGTTTGCCTGTCCATTCACTATCTCAAATGTCTGTCAAACAGCCCTACAGCAACACAGTACCTGTGATGGTGAAGTATCATTCTCTTGGGGTGGCAGAGTTTCATTTCCTTATCTTTCAGGGGCTTTTGCTTCTGTACAGTAGGCAAGACTGCGTCCCTGGGTCATCATGAATGGTTGAGTCACAACATTACATAGCATGAGGGGCAGGGCTTGCACTCCAATAGGGCTTCCGTAACGTGGATGTAAATGAACCCCAAACTGGAAGACTTTTTAATATTGAATGTTTAATTACTTATAATAATTGGCTGTAAGCTTGATTTGTCCACTGATTATTTATGCCATTGGTTGCCCAGCATGGTGCAGGCTCTGTGAAAATGCACACACATAAAATACTATTGAATGCTCTGTCCTTTACTGTACAGATTAAATACATGAAAAGTAATCAAATGAACAGGCTCAAACCATTCACAAACAGAAAACTGATCCACTGGCAACTGGTTCCCCATTTGTGATCAGCAAACAGACAATGAGCCAAACTGGTCTGGCAGGTGTTCAAGCATTCCTCATTGCAGTAATAAAACATGTCAGACAAGAGGTTCTCTTGTTCTTTTTAGAATATCTCAAGGATTATATAAGGAGGAAAACAAGGAAGAAACAATTAATTTATTAATAATGACCAGAACTGAAATAGTATGTAAATGAAAAACTAGTGCTTCCTCCATTGAGAATTAGTTGAGAAGCTAAAATACATCTCTGCCTGCAAAACTTGCTCCTGTTGGGTTGTATCACACCTAGGTCTCCACAGAAACAAGGGAAATATTATTTCCACCATTCCCCCTTCCCTGTGGCAGTCCACACCACTGTCTTCCCCCCAAATGTTACTCCTGGGGAAAAGGAGACCCCCCCAGAATAGCTTTGGGAAGGGGAACAGCAAAAATTACTACCTTTGCAGCCACAGAAATCTAGACAGGATCTAGTCAACACTGGGACTGCAGAGTTAGCAGATATCTGTCCTGAACCTCTGTTCAGATGAGCAAGTTCTGGACATCTCTCAGAACAAAACCAACCTGCACAAACTTGCCTTCCAAATGATTGTTGAGCAATCTGAAGACGCACACATACCTATTATTGCAATTGGAGTGTTCATTGATGACACCCCCTTGATTGTGGAACTACTTTGCTAGAGAGTAGTTCCTGGCCTGCTTGCTTTTGATCTTTAGAAGGCAGCTGAAGACAGTTTTCTTTAGGATTGCATTTGATTAAAGCAGTCCTAAACTGTGATTTTAAATTTTGTTTTTATGTATTTGATTAATATTGTAAACTGCCTTGAATTCTGTATGGAAGAAAAGCAACTAATAAATATTTAAAACAAACAAATAATAAATTAATGCTGTCTTTTAAGGCAGCAGAATTTTTTTGTACTTTTAAAACTTACCACCTTACTTCTCTTGCTGTTTATCGTCCCCAAATATTACCAACCTTAAAAAAAGATTTTATTCTGTTTTTACAACAAAAGGAGTAGTATATTCAAATGTATTGACCCCCCAAAACATAGTTTCACTAATATGAGCATACTACAAGAACATGAAAAAGATCTGCCATCTGGCAAAATGGAGGATATTTGAAAAATAGCTGTCTCTAAAATGAATATAGTAGTGTATTTGGCTTTACTGGCTTCAAAACTTATATTTTGACACCAAGACGTGCATCCTACATGAATTTTAAATATCAAAATGACCATACCTGCCATCTTGGAAAATGCAGCTATAGGAAAAACATTCCAAAATTGGAATCTCTACCCAATAAATGTTTAGAACAATAGTGTCCTGAAATACATACAATCAAATTTTCTGCACCATTTTTTTTAGGGGTCTATGGTGAATCCATAGAAAAAATGTACTGATTCATAGATATTGTGAATAGAATCACTGCCAGGGCCGCCCCTAGACTGTCTGGCACCCTAGGCAGGCTAGCTTCTGGTGTCCCCCCCACTGATATGTAAACGAGTCACATGGGGGCACTCAATTTGGTGTCCCACTAGGCCAGCACCCTGGGCAATCATCTAGCTTGCCTAGTGGCAGAGCCAGTCCTGATCACTGCACAGACATAGCATAGCATGACCATGTTTTTTCTCAATATAGGAACTCATCCCTGAAGATTTAAACCCAAAACAAATAAGTATTATGTAACAGCTTTCCGATATAAACAGCAGTCAGGGGGTTCAGCTCTTTTTCAAGTAAATTGTGTCCTGATGTGCTATACAATGCTTCTATCCAATGGTTTAATTGCTGTTTTTATATTGTGTATGTGTTTTAACACTGTTCTTTAATTGTTTTAATTATTTCTGTTTGGGGGAGTAGTTTTTAACAGTTTTAAAATGTGGTTTTGTCTTGTATGTTTTAAATTGATAGACACATTGGTGGCCTTTATGAGAGAAGAAAGATGGGATACGAATTTTGTACATAAATAAATAAATAAATAAGTAAATAAAATTAAGAATTACCATAAAATTAGAATTACCATTGCTGGGGCACTAAAACCTCATTGAAAGTGAGTATAATTAGTGGGGTGCTCTTCTTGTTGCCAACTGCTACTAAAAATTGGATTAATTATTCTGTTGAAACATATCAAGAAGCATAACATGGGTGTATTGTTTTTCTTATGCTAATAATAAACACTATGGTTCAACAGAGAAGTATTCTAAAGGAATAATAGTACAAAGGTTTTATTTTGTTTTTTTTTAAAGGCTCACAGATGTATAAAGGACCTTAGCCGCATCAAAGAGTCTTCACCATGGCTGCAAGAGTATTAGTTTAAAAATTGGATGTCAAAAGAGCACATTTCCACTACCTTTCTTCCTTGCTTCCATAAGTACCAAGGAGGGAAAGGGTTTATGATTACTGCTGTTTGCCTGCCCTCTTCTGCATGTTGTGGTTAGCACAAGCAGTGACATGGCATCATTAGTGGAACCTGCCTGATCTAGCAAATGAGTCAGTTCTTCATTTTTAAAGCAATATCTACATCTCATGACATTTGAGGCCAGTCTCCATACTTGCAGGCATGCCCATTAAATTACACTCTAATTATCTTGATTTTCAAAAGACATTCTCCATTTTTTAGTACTAGTATTTTCTGAAGATAGATTCAGGTAGGTAGCCATGTTGGTCTGAGTCCAGTGGTACTTTTAACACTTAAAAACTGTTCATCTTAAAAGTGCCACTGGACAGTCGGTCTCTGAGAGAGAGCAGAAAAGGGAGCTGCTGAAGGGGTGAGTGCTTGCCTTTCCTTAACTGCTGGGGAAAATTAGCTGAGGCTATTGTGTGGAAGGAGAGAGCCTGAGGGTGTGTATCCTTGCTGGGGAGCAAGGAACTGTTGTTTCTGTTTGTGTGTTTTGACTGGGCTGTAGCTGAGTGTAGCTGATTGCATCAGGTGATTGTTGCTGATTGGAAGAGTCTGTGTTGCCTGAGGCTGACTGCTAGCCCCATATCTTTGAAATTGTAAGGCTGCACCTCACTAGAGGTGTGAGTCAAAGGGTGAGAGCCAAAGGGCTCTTGGCCTGTGGCTCTTAGCCTAGAGGCTCTGAAAGAAGCCCAGGAAGGACCAGAAAACTAAGCTGAGGAAGCCAGGGCCCTAGTCTTCTTGTGCTCCCAGTAAGGTAAGTGAACCTTCCATAAGGGGAGCCACATAAATATGAAGAGTATTAAAAGGGGGATTATATATATTTATTTTAAAAATAAAAGCAATTATGAAGGCAGAATGCCAGCAGGGGGTTGGGGGCAATGTTCCCTATAAGCTGCAGAGTCTTGTGAGCAAAAATTCCACTTTGTGAGCTACTGGCATTAAAGTTGTGAGCTACTGCATAAATTTGTGTGCTCTGGGATCATCATCCTTCCTGAGCTAAGACAAAAATGTGTGAGCTGGAGGCTAACAATCTGTGAGCTAGCTCACACTAACTCAGTTTAGAGGGAACACTGGTTGGGGGCTATTCAGTGTTTTGCGCTGAGTGACACATGTACAACTATCAGCCTACTGGATAGAAGTCTTGGGTGTATGCTTGGCGCAAGGAGCTTCTGGTTCTCAGAGTTTGCGTCCTTGAGGCCAAGGTGGCTGACCTGGAGAAGCAGAGACAGTCAGTTAGGCACATGGAGAAGATTCTCAGGGACTTGTTAGTTGTGTTACACTCTGAAAATGGAAGTCCTGCCTTTGTCAGGGACCATGAAGGTCGAGAGGAAACAGGGCCCCTGCTGAGGATAAGGGGAATGTGCCCTCAGAAGAGACTTCTTCTTCAGTTGGTGAATGAAAATTAATGTGGCTTGGAAACATAATCACTGTATTGTTTCAAGGCTAAAGTTACTTTCATCTTCACAGAAAATGTTATAAGCCTCTTTCTTTTTCAAGGTTTAGGAATTATAGAAGGCAACCTTCTTTCAGTGGGCTTTTGGCAATTAAGATCTTTTACTGTTTGAGCCCTTGTACTGCTTTGACTCTAACTGCTGACACATTATTTACAGACATGCCCTATTGTTGACTGACAGCATTATTGATTTTGTTAGGACACGCAAAAAATTATCAGGGTGAATTTGTATGTTGCAAGGTTGTTGTTTTGAACAATTGTTATGAAGTTTTGTTAACCAGTTTTATGGTTTTATTTCACTGATGTTATTGCTAGCTTTTTCATGCAAGAAGGAGCATGAATGTGGGTATGTTTCATTTTAAATAATGGATTATGAGACTGCATCACTGGCCTTTATATCCTAATTCTCAGATAGTTCTATCCAGCTACAATAGACCCCTTGCATGGTTCCAGAAAATAGAATACTTTTTAATTATCAGACCAGATTTCTTAATAGAGGACCTAAGATTAACCTGATATGCTAAAATAACAAAAGAGACATTGGCTGCTTGTGAATTCCAATTCAGCGTTTTTTCCCTGAGACTACAGAAACACTCTGCTGATGGAATTCATATGCAGATTTGACTACAGTTATTTTCTGTGCTAACTGAACAGCCTTTATTTAGTCCATTAGTATACTGTCTGCATATGGATTCCTTCCAACTGAAGTCCCCAACAAGAAACTGTTAATTTGGAATTCATATGCAAATCTGTGCTATCCAACTTGGACTCAATGAGGATTGGCAATAGCTAGCCAACTCTAGAAAGTAACTGCCCTTCCTTATATACATTATTCAGATCAACCTTGCTCAGCTGTTGGTAGTTGTCAGTTCTTTTAATGTTGGTCTCCTTGTGACAACCTAGACACATTGAGAGAGAGAGACAGACAGATTTGCCAACTGGATATAAGATGTCATGCATTTGATGAAACAGGCTCTGGTTCATGAAAACATATGTAAAAATAAATTAGTCTTCAAAATGTCAAAAGACTTATTTTGGCCACCACATACTACAATGACTCTGGCATCTGATATGCCGGGGGTGGCCAACAGTAGCTCTCCAGATATTTTTTGCCTACAACTCTCATCAGCTTCAGCCAGCATGGCCAATGGCTGGAGCTGATGGGAGTTGTAAACAAAAAACATCTGGAGAGCTACCGTTGGCCACCCCTGTGATATGCTAAGCAAGCTATGGGGAAGGATAACCAAACTAAGGACCTCTGTTTCAGTACAGTTCCAAATGATTATTTATTTTTGAATTTACATATATTAACTAGAGAAAATACATAATCAGGACTATCACAGTGCATAATAGTGTTTAGCCTTCCTATAGTATTGTGTTTCTTTAAAATCCCTACTGTTCCATCTGTAGGATCAATGTTGAATTTCCTGGCTGTGCTCTGTTTATTACATAATGAGCATGGTTGTGAGGATATGTGAAATTACTAGCAGCTTGAGCAGTCTAAAGAACAGCACGATGGAGATTATAATTTGAAGCACATTTCAGGAACAAAATCAATGGGACAGGGGAAAGCTTCCACCTCTCTGGTGTCCCTTCATAAAACACCTATAAATGTATGCAATGAGGAAATTTCATAGCTCAGCTTCTTTATTCCATTGCTGGTAGTTCCATTGCTGAACTGCTGCTATGGGCTTTTCTTATACACAGTACCAGGGCTTTTTTTGAAGCAGGAACTCCTTTGCATATTAGGCCACACACCCCTGATGCAGCCGATTCTCCAAGAGCTTCCAGGGCTCTTAGTACAGGCATGTGGCCTAATATGCAAAGGAGTTCCTGCTACAAAACAAAGCCTGACAGTACCATTTGCTGAGTGCTGGCTTTCCTGTGTTTTTTTTTTTCTTTTCTCCCACACTATTTTTGAAAACAATACTGTGGGTGCATTCATACTACACTAAATAATGTGTTTTGCAACTGGATTTTTGCTATTCTTACACAGTAAAAATCCAGTTGAAAAATGCATTATTTAGTGTAGTATGAATGCAACCTGTATGTAAAGAAAAGAAAAAATGACGCAGTTAAGAAACCAAGCAGTGGCAAACTCTATATCTCTGCTAAAGTCAAACTCTTCTAAACACCACTGAAACCAAATCGAACACAGAACAGAAATCAAACCCATAGGTTGAGAAAGTAGTCAGAAGACAGCTAATGTATCTGCATCAGTTTGCTGCCATCCAGGGAATCAAGATGCTTGTAGATACATAAATCACATAAACTAGTTCATAAAAATAGTGCTTTTGCATTAATACAACCTACACACAAGCCCAGGTCCCATTTCTGTAGGCTCTTGACAAGGCTGGTGCTAGGTAGTTGGCCAAGTAGGCCACTGCCTAGGGCACCATCTGGTGGCAGGGGCTGGCTACTGCAGGCTCTAAGGCTCAGCCAGGACCAGTGCCTAAAAGAGTGGAGGGGGTGGTGAAGGAGAAGAGCCAGCTGGCCCTTGCAAGCAGACTAGGCACCCCTCCCGATGTGAATCTTGACTGTCCCCTCCCACCCAGTCCCCCAGCAAGCCAGCCAGCTCTCAGGACATCCCATTGGGTCCAGCCTGCCCCTCCAGCCCAGAGCCTCCCTGGCACTCCTCCGCTCACCTTACCCCAGCCTCCTCCTGATGATCGCTATGTGCACTGCCACTGCATATCCCTCTCTTTCCTCTCTCCTCTGCTTCCCCCTCCTGCTCTGTGCCATCTGGATAATGGACTCAGGGACATGCCAAGTGCTAGATAATCACAGTAGTCAGGGATGCACCACATGAGTGAACCTCCTCCAATGGTGGCAAGTGTCCTAACTCCCTTCAGTGCCCCAGAGTGAGGATTTCAAGGCTGGAGAAAGGAGGAGAGACATTCCAAAGGTTGACACAACCCACCCCTGCCACTTAAATCTCCCAATTGCTTACCCAGCAAAAACAGGGGAAGGGGGGAACTTGCAGATCCAGGGATAGGGTGTGAGCCACTCACTCCTTGCCAAGACTTAGGCTGCACCAGACTCACTTCAAACAGAGGCCTTCCAGTGGGTACGTGGGTGGGTACGTATCTGGCCCAAGCCAGAGCGCCAACCCAGGACAGCCCCAATAGGCCCAGAGCAGATGCAGAGTGCAGTCTTGGCTCAAGGTAGCCCAATCAGGAGGAGGGTTCAAGTTTTGTTGCCATGAAGCTCTGCAGCACTGCAAGAGGGGGAAGTGGGTGGGTGGTCGGCAATAGTTTTGCATTACAGCAAGGCCCAGTGCTCTGGTGTATGTGTGTGTGTGGGTGTGGGGGGGGGGGGGGATGCTGTGGGAAAAGCTCCTGGCTATGCTGTATTGAACAGACATGAAGAGGGCAGATCTGGGGTACTTCCTGAGAGGCTCAGTAGGGACTATGCAGCTGAGCCTTTCCAGCAATGTCAGTCCTTGATTTACCCAGAAGGGAGCATTGCAGGGGTGGAAGGGAGCAATCAGTGGGCACAGCAAAGTAAAATGGTACATCCTTCTGAACAGACTTATTTAGGAGTTGTGTCTTAGAATTGTGAGTAATATCCTTGTTGCCCCAATTTTGAGCCAGTGGGCTTTCCATGCGCCTCTTCCTCCACTGTTACCTTGCATTATCCATGGCTGTTGGCAGAGATAGAAATTGAGTTGGGGAGGGGTGGCATTTGTCGGACAAAAGCTTCCACAAATGAGAAATCGGACTCATTCTTGTTTTCCAGTGCTTCCTACTACTAAAATAATTGTTTTTGAGAGATCCTCTTTGACTCTAAGGAACAGAACGTAAGCTATATTTCTTGGCGGGGGGAGGTTCCCCAATGGGGGAAACAGAATGGAATCAGAAGAGAAGGCGGTTGTCTGTGTTCCAAAGCATGTGTTCCCAAGTAGGCATCAAAATTAAAACAAGTACAAAAACTCAATTACTAGGAGTAATTTCTATTGAAGCAATGGGCCCATTCAGAGAGGGGTGGATCCCCAAAGGGCTTTACAAAGGAAAAGTATAACCCCACCAAGAACAACCAAACATGTAATTTCAGATTCAAAGGAACAAGGTCTTCCTCTGTTAGCTTATTATAAAACAAATTTTGCGTCCAGAGCAACGTTCCCCCTAAGCGGCTGAGTCTTGTGAGCAAAAATTCTACTTTGTTAGCTACTGGCATTACAGTTGTGAGCTCCTGCATAAATGAGTGTGCTCTGGGGCCATCCTTCCTGAGCTAAGACAAAAATGTGTGAGCTGAAGGCAAAAAATCTGTGAGCTAGCTCACGCTAACTCAGCTTAGAGGGAATACTGGTCCAGAGGCACCATTAAAACCAACAGAAGTATATTCAAGATATAAGCTTTCAAGTCAGTAGTAGAGATTTGGATATGTGTTTGGGGGACATTTCCATGTAATTTATCCTTTCCTCTATTATTCCTTTTGGATACCCAGCTTGTTCCTTTTTATATTGAAGATCATGGTGCCTTGACTCTTCATTTGTTTGTAAAAATTGGTTGGAGAGGGCAAAAATAGGTAGCCTCACCTGGGCCCAGAAAGCCTGACCCTGGCCCTTGAAGTGCATGTGGATAATTTCTGAACCAGAATTCCATCTCTAAAACTAAGCATGTCTCAGATGGTCCATATCTGTAGGGGAAGCCATCCAACAACTGCAAGTATGTTGCTCTTAGGTTATTTACTTATTTCATTAATTATCTTTCATATTACCGCTTCACCAAGGATTTTAGGATAGCTAACCTTCTCCCTCTCTCCCAGTCTATGAGTCAGAGAGAGAGAGACCATTTCCATGTAGTTTATTTACCCTGAGTTCAATGCTGTGAGAAAGTGGGGGGGGGGGGTCCTGCTTCCCCACAACATTGTGGTACATTCTTGTATCTCCCAGTGTTTATCCAACCTTTCTCAAACTGCTTTGCTGCAAAGCTTCAGAAAAGATCTCAGTAAAGATCAGATGCCTGCCATGTGGGTGGGAAAGTTCAGTTTTGCTCACCCAAGTTTGCTCACCCAGATTTGCTCCTGTAGCTGCTAATTCCTCCTCCTGCCACTGGGTGTTTTGTTTTGTTTTGGAGGGGGGAGGGAAACCAGCGATTGAACATAGTTAGAGTGATATGACATTAGAATTATCTGTGTATCAGGTTCACTGAATTCCCAGTGTTCATTTTCTAAAACAAAAAAAACCCTTTAGTTCCCTTCCTTACAGAAATATAAAGGGAATGGCATACTCCTACAAAGATAGGAGCTAGACTTTGAAAGTTGGGAGTTCAGAGAACCTGATACATGGATAGTTACAATATAAATATAAAGCTTACACCTTGAAAAAATGTTGCACAAGGGTGCAACAGGACTCATACTTGTTCTGCTGCCTCAGGCAACATGGCTGCCTATCTGAAGATAATTATAATGTTATACTGCTCTGACTATTTCCAATTACTGATTTTTATTTTTAAAATTATTTTTCCCCTCTAGGGATCTGATGTGGAGATTAAGTAACTGGTAAAGTGTCTTTTTGCTTCCACTTGTGTTTCATTTGTGTATATGTAAATAAAGTGAATAATGCAAGCCTCAATCGCTCTGTGATGGAAAGGAAATCAAAATCTGTGTATCATTGGTGACGTTAGAAAGTGACATCAAGTCACAGCCGACTTATGGCAACCCCATTCAAGGCAAGACAAACAGAGGTGTTTTGCCATTGCCTGCCTCTGCATAGCAACCCTGGACTTCATTGGTGGTCTCTGATCCAAATCCTAATCAAGTGCTTAAGCTTCTGGGATCTGATGAGATTGGGCTAGACTGAGACATAAAAGTGAGGACTTGGATAGTGTTATCATAGAATATCTTGCTTTTGGGGGGAATATCTGTTGTGGGAAAGCCTAGAACAGGCAGCCCCCTCCTTTCAAAAAATGTAACTAGGGGAGAGAAATTCACCTGAGGCTTTTGGCTAACAGAGTGTACAGTCTTTATTAAGGATGATCACCCTGAGCCTGCAAGAGCAGATCATGCAAGCACCCTGAACAGGATACAGAGTTCTTCCTTTATAGGACAAAGTAGGTAAATGGGTCAAGGTCTAGAATTTCAAAGAGAGTTCATCAATTCTGTTCCCAAGCATAATTCTCTCTTACCTCTGTTAAAAATACATTGTACATTCCAAAAATACAAATAAACCATGAAAGTATTCCCTTAAAGATAGTGTAGCACCAACCCTTGACTGAGATAATGTTGCTAAGAGAGCAGAGGTCAAAATGAACAGTGTAGAGAGTCAGATGTCAAAAAGAGTAGTGTAGAGTCAGACAGGAACACATTTCTAAAATTTGGGGAACCAACATAGGCTCATAATTATATGGAAGGTAAAATTCCTTAACAGTATCACACAAGAATATTCTGTGCACTACCCTTACACCATATCAGCTTTTTATGGGGGAAACTATTATATAATTCCTATTGTTTAAGTTTCTATAAATCTGACATAATAGAGAAGATGTAATTAAATTTATCCCTTGGTTTAAGTCCCTATATGTGGCCTTATGTATGTGGTTGTGGATGGTCCTACCAACCCATGAGTCCCATTCCACTTTTACCCTCTGAAACCTCTAGGCATTCAGCAGTTCTCCCAAGTCTCAACTCAGCAATATGCCACTCTTCTGAGTCTGCCTGACTCTCAGGGGATTATTTTGCACTTCCTTTTCAGCACACTGCAACCAGCTAGTTGATTTCAGAAATTCTCACCTAGAGGGCCAGCACTTCGAAGCTTCTTTTCTGCATTGCTAATTAAAGGCTCCACTGCCCACATCTCCTACTACCCAACAACTGGTAACCACAGGGACTGTTTACTCCTAGTGAAATTGCAACATACTAACCAGCTGCCTGCCTTCCCCTGGCACCTCTTTTGAATGGCATGTTTGAATAGTAGAGGATGAGGATAAAATGGAGAAGAGGGAAACAGTGCTATGCTACCATGAGCACCATAGAGGAAAAGCAGGGCAAAAATATGATGAATAGATAGATATCAAGGTCATTCTGCCCTGTATAATTAATGTATTTCCTAGAACTGAAAAAGAGGACAGCATTAATTTAAGAGAACAAGTTTTGAACAAGAGGAAAAGGAAAGGAAAGGTCCCCTGTGCAAGCACCAGTCATTTCCGACTAGGTGAGGTTAAAAAAGTACCCATATCAGAAAACTCACTCCCAGTACTCAGGTATATTAAACCTAATCTAACCCTCTGTAGGGATGTACAGTTTCAGCCCTCAATAAATGCTTCTTCAGGTAGGAGGCACTGCCCATTGTCTCTAAACATCTCAGTTCTTCTCTCTAGCTTCCTCAGTAAAACATATCTCTTTTGCCATACAAATTAATCTAAGTTTTCTGTGTTTATTTGTGTGGGACTCCTGTTCACCCCCCAACTTGGTGTAACTGGAAAGCTGTAGCTGAGTGTTGGTACATAGAAAAAGAGGATGGGCTGGAATTAGAGTTTAGATTTATATAGTGGTGGAACAGGGTGAGAGTAAGGTGGTGAGTGAATGGCTACCCAGAAGAGTGCTGGAGATAAGATGCATCCAACCTTAGCTACACTTTTATTCTATTTCTGCAAGCACTGGAAAATTCAGGAGACAGTTTACCTGCCATCTGGGAGCAGCAGCCCAAAGCTGTATTTCTGGCCACTGCATCATATTGGCAACATTCCTGCTGTAAAGGGCATTAGAGATTTTCTACTTCCAATCTGTTTCAAATCTGCTTTGGATTTTTATAGAAGCCTTAAGTCTGGCTCTGATCTAACTGATGTTGGACTAATTCCAGGGAGTTAATCTTTATTTTTTTTTTCACCACCATCTCCAGCCATAAGAAGCTGTCCCACTTGTCTTCTTAGCTCTAAAAATATATCTAAACTAGTGTTCCCTCTAAGGTGAGTTTGTGTGAGCTAGTTCACAGTTTTTTAGCCTCTGGCTCACACATTTTTGTCTTAGCTCAAGAAGGATGGCCTCTAATTTATACAGCAGCCAAATCACTGGCTCACAAAATAGAATTTTTTCTCACAAAACTCCACAGTTTAGGGGGAACATTGATTTCTAAACCCCTCCCCTCCTCCAGAAGAAAGAGACAGACAGGATTTGGTATAACTAAAGGCCACTTTATTAAGTATTTACATCTTTGTGGCAAGAGCAAACCCCAAGTGCAGAAAAAATATGCCAAGGTCAGAAGTCACCACAGACCACCTTCTTGCCATATATTAGGCAACCTTCCTTTGTCCCAGGCATGAGCCATCCCTCTGGCTCACAACTGGTTGGCATGGCAAATAGGGTGCCACCCTGTAGCTTCCCCTAGACTGTGAAACTTGGAGGGGAGGAGCCTACCCAGGGCAGTCCCAGACAGGGGTGGCCTGAAGGTGTTCAGTGCCCTAGACAAGCCTGCTGGCCCCAGCCCCCACTGCCCATGCCCTTCCACCTGGGGGTGAGCACGGTGAAGTAGGGCAGGGAGGATACTCGGGCAGCTCCCAGTCTCTGTTCTGCAGCATTAACCACCACATTGCATGCTGGCCAGCTGGTTTTGTTTTGCCTCCCTTCCAGTTCTGGAAGGGAGATGGAGTGAAGCAAGCAGGCCAGCGCGAGCTCTCTGCGACACTTGAAGAGAACACTGGAGAACAGAGGCCAGGAGCTGCCTGGGCACCCTCCCCACCCTGCTTTACTGCACACATCCCCGAGGTGCAGAAGGGTGCAGGCGGCAGGGTGCAGCAGGGTGGAACACCACCATGGAGTGGCCACGGCATTTGCCTAGAGCATTGGGGGAGAGGGCCAAATTTGGCACCTCCCCCTGCTTGGCACCTAGGCAAATGCCTAATTTACCTAGTGGGAGGGCTGCCTCTGGTCCTGGCAGTCCTCATCCCCACCTTGGGGCCCCACCTTGGGCCACAGTACCTGAAGGCTGAGCCTGATGGATCCCTTGATCCCCAACAGCAGGGTTTTGGGGGGGTTATTTTTTAGCAGGAACACAGAGGAATGCTGTTCCAGCTGGCTTGGCATCAGGGAGTATGGGCTAATATGCAGATAAGTTCCTGCTGGGCTTTTTCTATAAGATGGTGATGGTGATGATGATTTGATGCATTGCCCATCCTGGCTTACGCTGGGCACTGCGTGATGTGCAGGAGTTATTAAATTACAGAATAATAGAAAAATAAAAACAATATACAATCTACAACAATTAAAATTATAAAACCATGAAATAATAAAATCAGATGGCACCCTATGGGTCTAAAAACTTCTGTTACTAACTGGTGCCCTGTGGGTCTACAAACAAGAAATCATCCAGATAATGGGCTGTATCAACCAACCTTGTCCATTAGCATAGGGCCTATTCTAGGAATGTACTGAAATTCTCAAATGCAGCATACTTAACAGAGGATCCCATAGAGAGGGCCCTGTCCATATAAAAATGCCAACTGAATACAAAACTTAACAACTCAAAGTCAGAAGGGTGAACTGGCAGAAAGCAGAATGCAGATTTAATATCACACTTAGCCAGTTCTGCCCCCAAACCACAGTGCCACATGACACACACAGACCTGATTAAATTACATGTAGCAGACCAAGCACAAGTGTTCAGGTATCACATCATTCACCAATTCATCCCTTGGATAGGATAGGTGATGTATGAGATGATACTCCCACGAGACCTTCATAGGCATGATCCCTAGTGGGGGTACTGGTGGTGAAGAAAAGGGCCCCAAAACTCTCCCCTCTTTACATTCTTTCTCTATCTTTGCCCTAACTACCCATTCCAATCCCCGGACAGATCACAAACTGTCAGCCTAATAGGGCATCCTTGGGGCCTGACATGTGTTTTATGAAATGTCAGATTCACTTATCATCCTGAATAAAGACAGAGTATGCACACAGACATGCATTTTCAGTCTTCATATACTTTTAAGCATCCTAACCAATAAACGCTCTTTCCTGAAAATATATTTATATTGAAGTTAGAAATTTTGCTTTATATGGTTAGCTTTCTCATGGGGTGTTTTGTCTCCTCTCAAAACTCTATATTTGGAGTCCTACTTTTCCCCTGTCACCTCTACCAGTTGGTGACACCAGATGCTTTTGTTAAAGGTACATGCTCAGCTTTTCAACTTTGGGCCTTTCTTAATTTATTTTTAAACAATTTTCTCAGTGGATCTTCTTAGTACTAGAGAAGCTCAAGACTGAAATGGTGCAGCTATATTGTAAATAGCAGCATTAAGAAAAAGCAAACAATGTGCTTTTTCTATATTATACATTTACAGAAGAAAATCGGCACTGGCTCAATTCTCTGCTTAAAAGCACCATGGATGAGGCACACCAAAAACCTTGAGAGATTTCATATTTCTGCAATGACAGGAGAAAGAAACTTACTTTTCTGTAAAATGAAAGGTGGGAATCCAGAGAAACTAGTAGAGCATGACACACTGACCTGGCCAGGCACACCTGATCTCATCAGATTTTGGAAGCTAAGCTGAGGAATACTGGAGGCTGCAATGCAAAAGGCAGCACTGGCAAACTATCAATGAGTGTCTCTTACCTTGAAAATCCTATGGGGTCACCATAAGTCAGCTGTGACTTGACAGCACTTTACACATGCACACAATAGATTGTGACAATGTATTGTTGTAAAGTTATGATCCCATAACAATCTAGTGATTGTCAATTTTTTTTAATAGCCTGAAAAAGGCATCTGGTGGCACAGTGGGGGAGAATGGCAGCCACAGGGGGTTGAGGTAAGGAGTGTGTGGAAAACTGCCTCGTTGCCGATGCAAATGTCTCTGTATCAGCAACAAGAGCTATATGGAAAATTGCTACTGCATGGAAGCACCCTTGCAGAATGCTAATATCGGTAGATAGCACGTTTCTACCACATACTGAGTAACATTAGCATCCTTTGTTACCTTAGCAATTGAACACCTGGTTCCCTTACCATTGGTCTCCTCTCAAGAATGGCTGTCTGTCCTGGTGCCCAAACTTACCAGAAGAATCATTTAAAAACCCATGAATCTGGTACTTGACACTGACTACTGTTGGTCTGAAAATTCTTGTTTTTCTCATGCGTAGTGAATTTGTTGTAGTGTAAAGTGTGAAACAGCTCAGAGGAAGCTGCAAATTATACCAAGGAACCTGCCCTGAGTGCTAAGTACAGAGCAGACAAACTGAATAAACTGTGAAGAGGGTGTTAAGTGAAATGCTCTATTTTCTTGCATGGAACAATATCGCCATGGTCATTCAAAGGTGTTTGACTGAATTAGTTGCAACATATAGATGTGAAGCATATGGAACATGCATTTTTAGGCGGTAGTGTATCTTTGCAGAACATTTCCTAATTTAATTATTATAACAAAATTATCTGCAGAAAGCAATGAAACCTACATGTTTCTCTGCAGGGGGGAAGGGAAACCAGAAGCATTTTCCCACTGGTTACTGAAAATTACCACTGCTCAGTCTTTGGAAGGTTGTGTGTATGGGCAGTCACTCCAAATTCATTTGATGATTAAAAAAGAACAAGATTTTCAGTGTGCACAGAGTTAACCACAGTTACAACTTTGGGTGTTAAAATTCATGAGGTGTAGAAAACAAATTGCACATGGTAGATGAGCTGTCATTAAAGTTTATATATTACTTCCTCTCCCCCCTCCATTTCCCAGTTCAAACCACTGTTGCCACAAGCAAATCAAAATTCACAAAAGGAAGCAGGGTATCCTTCACGGAGCGCAAATGCCATTGTGAAGTTCTGCTTGTGATCATTCTAGATTCTTTATGGATGTTTGACTGAAGGAAGCCAAGGGGAACACATTTTACATGCATAAACAATCACAGGTTAAAATACTTCACTGCTATTTCTTCCTCTTTGCATTTTTCCATTTTAAGAGAATATTTCACTGCTCTTTGAAGTTTACCCTCTTTTGTTTAATTATTCCTACAGCATAAATTTGATTAGATTTCTGTTGAAGGAAGTCAGTACATGAAGTTTAAAATGAAATTCAACAAGAAGAATAGCAATATAGTTCTCTTTCTATGGTGCTGTGGCTGTAAAAATACTTCAGGAAGCATCTACATTTTTAACCAGTATTGTTCCAGTCATTATCACCATATCATCAAGACATGCAACTAGTTTTCAGATTTTTTGAATGGCTTTCACTGATCAGGGATAGATCTGGTATGCTAGATCTGGTAGCAGAAGAAATGAGAGTTTGACATGTTTTAATAATCCACAACTAAGTTTATTGACATCAGTACAACAATACTGAATTCTACCCCTTCAGCCACACCCAAACTATAGAAGCTGAAGAGGTCCAAACAACCCAACGCCTTCACCCCTCCCCTGGTAGCCAACATAGTCCTTCATCCTGAAATACTGTATGCTTTCATTATTAGGTCTCAGGCTTTTCCTATCAGGTATAAGATCTCCAGTTCACCCCTCTGACTTTGAGTTGTTAGGCTTTCTGGTGTCTATGGTGACATAAGAGAGAGTATAACAGAAGGAATAACAACCCTGTTTTGCACTGAGTGTCACATGTATGACTATTTGACCACAGGACAGAAGTCTTGGGTGTGTTCTCGATGCAAGAAGCTCCTGGACCTCAGGGAACGAGTTTGTACCCTTGAGGCTGAGGTGACTGACCTGGAGAAGCAGAGACGGTCAGTTAAGAACTCAGAGAAGACTCTCAGGGACATGTTAGATGAGCCCCACTCTGAACGTGGCAGCCCCGTTGCTGCCAGGGAGCATGAGGGTCAAGAGGGAACACGGCACCGGGCTGAGGATAAGGGGAATGCACCCTCAGAAGGGACCTCTTCTTCAGATGGTGTGTGGGAATCCTTTCACGCCAAGGAACCATCCCTGGGCAGGGAGAGAGGGGGGGGGGGGTCTTGGTAGTTGGTGATTCGATCCTTAGGCAAGTAGACAGCTGGGTGGCAAAACCGCGTACTGACCGTATGGTGACTTGCCTGCCTGATGTGAAGATTGTGGACATTACGCGTGTAGTAGATAGGCTGATAGACAGTGCTTGGAAGGAGCCAGTGGTAATGGTGCATGTTGGCACCAACGATGTGGGGAAATGCAGTCGTGAGGTCCTGGAAGAAAAATTTAGGCTGCTAGGTGGGAGACTTAAGGCCAGGATCTCCAAAGTAGCCTTCTCAGAAGTGCTACCTGTTCCACGTGCAGGGCTAGAGAGGCAGGCACAAATTAGAAGTCTCAATGTGTGGATGAGATGATGGTGTAAGGAGGAAGATGATGGTGTAAGGAGGAAGGGTTTAAGTTTGTTAGGCACTGGGATGCTTTCTGGAACAAGCGGGAGCTATACAAAAGAGACGGTCTCCACTTGTCCCCAAAAGGAACCAGGCTGCTGTCGCTTAAAATCAAAAAGGTAGCAGAGCAGATTTTAAACTAAATCATGGGGGAAAGCCCACAGGAGATGAAATGTCTCTGGTTCGGGAGGACTCATCTCAAAGAGATGAAGGGTTAGCTGTTACTTTTCTACCAGGTAATGGATCAGAGTTATCCATTGAGATGGTGACAAACCGTATGGACTGCCTGCCAGAGTCTCGAGGCAGCAGGAGGAAGTTGGCGGGCCTAGCTTGCCTGGGAAATTATAGATGTTTGTACACAAATGCTAGAAGTGTTCAAAGTAAAATTGGTGAGTTGGAATGTTTAGTGTCGGCAGAAAACATAGATATTGTGGGAATTTCAGAAACTTGGTGGAATGAGGAGAATCAGTGGGACACGGTGATTCCTGGATATAAGCTATATCGGAAAGATAGGGAGGGAAGGGTTGGAGGTGGGGTGGCTCTGTATATCAGAGAGGGTATACGGTCCAGTAAGACTGAGGTCAGAGAATTAGATTCCCTTCTAGAAATGCTTTAGGTTGAAATAGAGGGCCCAAAAGGAAATTTAACTATGGGAGTTCATTATCGCCCATTAAATCAAAAGATAGAGGATGATTATAATAGGATGGAAGGCTTAAAGATAGTGGCTAGACGTAAAAACTGTGTCGTCATAGGTGATTTTAACTACCTGCAGATTGATTGGGTCAATATGTGTTCTGGAAAAGAAAAAGAGATTGAGTTTCTAGATGCTCTCAATGACTGTGCTATGGAGCAGATGGTCTCTGAACCTACCCGGGGGGGGGGGGGGCGATCCTGGATTTGGTCCTAAGTAATGCACAAGACTTGGTGAGAAATGTGAAAGTGATCGCACCGCTTGGGAGCAGGGACCATAATGTTATTGATTTCACCGTTTGTATAAATAGAGAGTTGCCCCAAAAGAACAGCACAACCACGTTTAACTTTAAAAGGGGTAAATTCTCTGAGATGAGGAGGCATGTGAAGAGGAAACTGAAAAGAAATGTAAATACAGTCAAAACCCTTGAGGAAGCTTAGAGGCTATTTAAAATTACAATCCTAGAAGCTCAGATAAAATATATACCACAAGTTAGGAAAGGCAAAAACAGGTATAAGAAAAGGCCTGCATGGTTAACAAACGGAGTAATGGAAGCTGTAAAAGCTAAGAAGGACTCCTTTAAGCAATGGAAAGCTAGTCCAAATGAGATTAGTAAAAGGGAACACAGGCTGTGGCAAATCATATGCAAGACTGTGATCAGGCAGGCAAAAAGGGACTATGAGGAGCATATTGCAAAAAACATAAAGACCAACAATAAAAATGTCTTCAAATATATTAGAAGCAGGAAACCAGTCAGGGAGGCAGTGGGGCCCTTGGATGACCAAGGGGTCAAAGGATTACTGAAGGAGGATAGGGAAATGGCTGAGAAGCTGAATGCATTTTTTTCCTCCACCTTCACTGTGGAAGATGAGGAGTGTTTGCCTGCTCCAGAACCACTAATTTTGGAAGGGGTGTTGAAAGAGCTGAGTCAGATTGAGGCAACATGAGAGGATCTCCTACAACTGATAGACGAATTAAAAACTATTAAGTCACCGGGTCCGGATGGCATACATCCAAGAGTTTTGAAAGAACTCAATGTTGAACTTGTGGATCTTCTGACAAAAATATGTAATCTTTCATTGAAATCTGCCTCCATTCCTGAGGACTGGAAGGTAGCAAATGTCACCCCCATCTTTAAAAAGGGCTCCAGAGGAGATCCAGGAAATTACAGGCCAGTCAGTCTGATTTCAATACCGGGAAAGTTGGTAGAAACCATTATCAAGGACAGAATGAGTAGGCACATTGATGAACACAAGTTATTGAGGAAGACTCAGCATGCGTTCTGTAAGGGAAGATCTTGCTTCACTAACCTGTTACAGTTCTTTGAGGAGGTGAACAAACATGTGGACTAAGGAGACCCGATAGATATTGTTTACCTTGACTTCCAGAAAGCTTTTGATTAAGTTCCTCATCAAAGGCTCCTTAGTAAGCTCGAAAGTCATGGAGTAGAAGGACAGGTCCTCTTGAATGAACTTTTTATTACGGTCATAGACCAATATAAAAATTATAACACATCATGTAAAACCCCTCCTAAAATACATAAAATACCTAAAATACAATAAAATACTTAAAACTTTTCCGCACCTATACAAGTTGGGGATAACTAAAATATAATTTAACCAATTTTAAAATCCAGAATCAGTTCAAATTAATATAAAATCCTTTAAATCCGAATGTATAAAATCGTTTATAACCTAAAATTCAAACAAAGGAGACCCGATAGATATTGTTTACCTTGACTTCCAGAAAGCTTTTGATAAAGTTCCTCATCAAAGGCTCCTTAGTAAGCTCGAGAGTCATGGAGTAAAAGGACAGGTCCTCTTGTGGATCCAAAACTGGGTAATTAATAGGAAGCAGAGAGTTAGTATAAATGGGCAGTCTTCGCAGTGGAGGACGGTAAGCAGTGGAGTGCTGCAGGGCTCAGTACTGGCTCCCATGCTCTTTAACTTGTTCATAAATGATTTGTAATTGAGAGTAAGCAGTGAAGTGGCCAAGTTTGTGGATGACACTAAATTGTTCAGGGTGGCGAGAACCAGAGAGGATTGTGAGGAACTCCAAAGGGATCTGTTGAGGCTGGGTGAGTGGGCGTCAACGTGGCAGATGAGGTTCAATGTGTCCAAGTTCAAAGTAATGCACATTGGGGCCATGAATCCCAGCTACAAATACAAGTTGATGGGGTGTGAACTGGCAGAGACTGACCAAGAGCGAGATCTTGGTGTCATGGTAGATAACTCACTGAAAATGTCAAGACAGTGTACGATTGCAATAAAAAAGGCCAACGCTATGCTGGGAATTATTAGGAAGGGAACTGAAAACAAATCAGCCAGTATCATAATGCCCCTGTATAAATTGATGGTGCGGTCTCATTTGGAATACTGTGTGCAATTCTGGTCACCGCACATCAAAAAGGATATTATAGCATTGCAAAAGGTCCAGAGAAGGGCAACTAGAATGATTCAAGGTTTGGAACACTTTCCCTATGAAGAAAGGTTAAAACTCTTGGGGCTCTTTAGCTTGGAGAAACGTCGACTGTGGGGTGACATGATAGAGGTTTACAAGATAATGCATGGGATGGAGAAAGTAGAGAAAGAAGTACTTTTCTCTCTTTCTCACAATACAAGAACTTGTGGGCATTCGATGAAATTGCTGAGCAGTCGGGTTAGAATGGATAAAAGGAAATACTTCTTCACCCAAAGGGTGATTAACATGTGGAATTCACTGCCACAGGAGGTGGTAGCAGCTACAAGCATAGCCAGCTTCAAGAGGGGGTTAGATAAAAATATGGAGCAGAGGTCCATCATATATATATATATATATATATATATAAATTATTGGCCACTGTGTGACACAGAGTGTTGGACTGGATGGGCCATTGGCCTGATCCAACATGGCTTTTCTTATGTAACCCAGAATGCTCTCTACAGTCAGTGCCTCTGCTGTTGTCACACTATGAAAAAATGAATGCCTTCTCAGCTGATTTATATGTCAATGCCACATTGGCTCATCTGTACACAGAACCTTGTAGGATGTAGGCCAAGTACCATAATAATATTAGATGGAATCCACTTGGGTCCAGAGCCAACATTCTTTGCACTAACCAGTTCCTGAAGTATGGATGAATGAAGGGAGAGTGCTGACAAGGCAGTGTCCAGAGTTCATTCCTGTTTTTCCTGCAGATCCTCAGTTAAACCTGGATGGAAGTAATCAAGACAAATTTAGAGATGCCACTCCATCGGTAATTCAGCAGTACTGAATCCTGTTGTTGAATATGTTGAGTAGTGAGGAATTTGGCAAGACACATTTCCTTGTCTCCTACCACATTCGAAACATTCTTTGTGATCTTTATTCATTCTGGCCATTCCTTCACGGATGATGTGGAGCAATGGTAACTGCTCTGACAAGGTTTGCAACTGCAAATTCCGCTCACTGTGAGCCATTTAGAATAGGAGTCAAATTAGCTGAGGGGAGGGTGGGATATAAATCACATCAAATTAAAATTTAAAAAATTCCCTCAAAGGGACTTGCAAAATTAGTGTAAATTATTTACCATGGTTTCTTGGTCACATCCTGACAAAGAGAAGGTGCTCTTTGAGGGTTTTACCTAAGACCCTGGCAAGTGTTGCATGCATTGTCTTTTCAATGCCCAAGTTGATTCCAGGACACCAGAAATAACTTCTAGATTCCTGGTTTTACAGCATGCGGTGTGGACAAGATGGTTCATCCTCTCCCTTCTCCAGAACGACAGCATGGTTTCCCCCATAATACGCATCATTTATAGGCAGACAATTCATACTAACAACTTTTGAATGGCTTGAATTTCTCAAGCACTTTCTCAAATTACCATCCCCTCCACACCCAATTTAAGAAATGGGCCATTGTGACATATTGGACAGTTAATCTTAGAATCTGATCAGCTCCGAGATGTGTATCTGGGAGGTTTTCCAGTATTATGGGAACCAACTCAGAGTGTCAACATTACAGATTTTTCTTCCTGGTTTGAATGCCAGTGCATAATGATAACAAATGAACAAAGTACTCCTGCTCTGTATATGTGATGAGAGTATTAAAGGTGTAGGATTATCCATTGAGAAGCTTCCTAACAGAGGCTTACAATCCATGCAAATTTCAAAAGCACAGCTGTGACAGATGGTAAAGAGTTAATGACTCAGAGTCCAAAATCTTTTGAGTGACAGGCTGTTCAAATGGAATTCTATAGAGAGCATAAGTTAAGAAATGACCAGGGCTTTTTTTGGGTAGGAACACACAGAAATGCAGTTCCAGCTGGCTTGGAATCAGGTGTGTGGCCTAATATGCAAATGAGTTCCTACTGGGCTTTTTCAAAACAAAACAAAAAAGCCCTGGAAATGACACTTGGGAACTGACAGCTGAAGAAGAGACAATTTAGCACTGACTGCAGACTAGGAGAGAGGCTGAAGGAGTGAATGGATCACAGTGGAACCTCATTCAAGCCAAGCAAAGGGTCAAGCCAAGCTTCTAGTCAAGAGAAGTAATTATTGCCCAGTGGAAAGAGAAATAGCTCAAAATGAGTAGTGATCCATGGTCTGTGTACAGAGAAGGATTCTGGGAACTTGGTTGTATATTTAAAATCAAATTTAATAAATAAACAATAAATAAGTGTTCCAGCCTACTAAAGAGTCGGTGAAACTCAGGAACCTATGCTTGAGTTTTTAAGCAGACACTGAAAAGAAAGCATCTCTCTCCAAAGTTTCAAAGACCTTGTTGAGAAGCAAAAAAAAAAAAGGAATATAATATAATTATGTTGCAATGAGATTGTATATAAGAATAGAGCATAAAGAAGCAATATTATACGTGGTATTAATTAGTTTAAATTTTTTAAGAAGAATGGTATAAATATATGCCAAAGATTGACTTTCAAAATGTGGGAATGATATAAGAGATGAATGGAAAGTATAATTTATAAGGTTACTTAGATTGTAAAATAGAAAATGATTTTTTGAAAAGAATGGAATATGTAAATGGGAGAAATATTTGCTCTCCCCCTTCAAACCCCTTTGTCCCCTTTCTCCCCAACCTTTTCCTTCCCTTTTTCCCTTTTAAACCAGAAGAGAAGCAAAAATACTTACTTGTTCACAAAATATTATCAGGATTACAAAATTACCTCAATTTTTATTTTCAGTTAATCTCATACATCCTACCCCAGATTCCACCAGACCGTTTCCCCACCAAGTAAAATAAAATATTTTATTTTATTACTTTCAAAAGTCTCTCATTTGCCATTTCAGAAGGAGAAAATAAGTAGGTGATGTTGTTTCTTGCCTCAAGACCTTGGGCTGGGCCAGCATCAAAATATATAACACAACAGGGTAGGACAGTCATAGGTCCTGTTCAGACACACAGTATAATCAGATGTCGCTGCTGTTTCCTTCCGGATTTAAAGTGGCTGATCAGACAGCAACATCTGCCTCCTGGTATTAACTCATGGTAGCCCCCCCCCCCCGCAATCCTTATCGGAACCGGATTATTTTGTTACCTGTTCCATGGCAGTGTTTTTTGAGTTCTCCGGTTTCACCTCGTAGTTTTCTCCGTCTGGAAAGTTCTGCTGTGATATTAACCAACTTCCAGATGTCTGAAGGCTGTCCCAGAGCAAAAGGAGCCTCAGACATCTGGTTTACGGTCACCATTTTTTTTACTACTTAGCGATATGTGCATAACTGCAAAACCACATAATGTTTAACCTACGCACATGCGCATATGTGCACATGCGCACATGCGCATAATGCACACATGCACATAATAGTGGAGGAGAAAAATAACTACATGGTGCCATCATGTGGACGGCAGAAGATGGTTTCACCACAGAGTGATTTGAATTGCAGTATGGCAGTCTGATTGATAATATCCGGAACAAAGATATTCGGAACAGAACCGGGTCAGTTTAACATGGACTCAATACGCTGTGTGAACAGGGCCATAGACCAATAAATCAGAAGAAAATAGTCAGCAAGAAACAAAAAAGAAACAAAGGGAAAATCTTTTATGTGGGGGAGAGACGAGGCCGAGATTGCCAAAGCCACTGAGGTAGTTGTGGGATTTGCACATAATTTCTTTCTGTGGATGACTTAGTTAGTGAACAATAAGCAATTGGTGTCTCTGCACCATCTGCACAAATTTGCAGGTAAGCACAGGGCCGGCTCTTCCACTAGGCAAATAAGGCAATTGCCTAGGGTGCCAGCCCTGGGGGGTGGGGTGCAAAATTAGGCACCCCCATGTAACTTTTTTGTTTTAAAAGGTTGGAGCACTAGCTAGGAGGCATCCTGCTGGCGCCATCTTGAGTAGGGACTCCTAGCTATTTCCTGCATGTGGTGCTTCCCACCGTTTCTGATTTGCTGCTTTCGCCTCCTCGGCCGCTGCCTCTCCCTGCCTCCTTCCACTCTGATTCTCTCTCTCTCTCGGCTTGACTTCGCGAACGAAGATTTAAGAAGGGTGCAGTAGTCTACGTCTGCTACAGGCTCGCTGGTGGCTGACAAGACCAATGCGGGACAGGCAGGTCCGGCCACAGTAGCTGCAGGGAAAAGTCTGATTTGGAGTTGGTGCTGTAGCAGTACGATTCTTCCTCGATCTCCTTTTGTCCTCAAGACCAGCTATGCGTGCGTTCTCAAAAGAAGAGACAGCCTGGTGGATGGTGTGCCTCCATGCTTTGCGATCTGAGGCTAGGTCAGACCACTGCTGATGGTTGATGCGACAGGTGCCAAAGGATTTCTTCAAGGAGTCCTTGTACCTCTTCTTTGGTGCCCCTCTATTTCGATGGCCGGTGGAAAGTTCGCCATACAGAGCAATCTTGGGAAGGCAGTGGTTTTCCATCCTAGAAATATGCCCTGCCCAGCACAGCTGTGTCTTCAACAGCAGTGCCTCGATGCTTGTAACCTCCGCCCTCTTGAGGACTTCAGTGTTGGTCACAAAGTCACTCCAGTGGATGTTGAGGATGGTGCGAAGGCAGCGCTGAGGAAAGCGCTCAAGGAGTCGCAGGTGATGACGGTATAAAACCCACGATTCGGAGCCGTAGATGAGGGTTGTCATCACAACCGCTTTGTAAACATTGATCTTTGTGCCTTTTTTCAGATGCTTGTTGCTCCACACTCTTTTGTGCAGTCGGCCAAATGCACGGTTTGCCTTTGCCAGCCTGTTGTCAATCTCCTTGTCGATCTTGGCATCTGAGGAGATGATGCACCCCAGGTAGCTGAACTGCTGGACTGTCTTCAGAACTGATTCACCCATAGTGATGCAGGGAGGGTGATAATCTTCCTGGGGTGCAGGCTGGTGGAGAACTTCTGTCTTTTTCAGACTAACTTCTAGGCCGAATAGCTTGGCAGCCTCTGCAAAGCAGGACGTCATATGCTGCAGAGCTGATACCGAGTGGGAGATGAGTGCAGCATCATCAGCAAACAGTAGCTCTTAGATAAGTTTTTCCATTGTCTTGGAGTGAGCCTTTAGTTGCCTCAGGTTGAACAGGCTGCCATCGGTGCGATAGCGGATGTAGACACCATCGTCATCATCTAGATCTACTGCGGCTCTTTGAAGCATCATGCTAAAGAAGATCGTAAAGAGAGTTGGTGTGAGAACGCAGCCTTGCTTTACACCTGTGCCTATTGGGAAGGGCTCCGAGAGGTCGTTGCAGTGTCTGACTTGGCCTCGCTGGTTTTCATGTAGTTGGATGATTATGCTGAGGAACCTTGGGGGACATACTAAATGTTCCAAGATTTGCCACAGGCCTTTCCTGCTAATGGTATCGAAAGCTTTGGTAAGGTCGACAAAAGTCACATATAGACCCTTGTTCTGTTCCCTGCATTTCTCTTGGAGCTGCCTGAGAACAAATACCATGTCGGTGTTGCTCCTGTTAGCTCTGAAGCCGCACTGGCTCTCTGGGAGAAGTTCTTCTGCAATTGTGGGCACCAGTCTGTTCAGGAGTATTCTGGCAAGGATTTTGCCTGCGATGGAGAGCAGGGTTATCCCCCGGTAGTTGGAGCAGTCTGACTTTTCCCCTTTGTTCTTGTGTAGAGTGATGATGATTGCATCACGAAAGTCCTGTGGTAGTTTGCCTTGTTCCCAACAGGTGACAAGTACTTTGTGAAGTGTGCTATGTAGTACTGTGCCCCCATGCTTCCAGATCTCTGGTGGGATTCCATCAACTCCCGCTGCCTTGCCACTTTTCAGTTGCTTGATGGCTTTAACAGTCTCTTCTAGGGTGGGGATCTCATCCAACTCTGTTTTCACTGGTTGAAGTGGGGTAAGGTGGATTGCTGAATCTTGAACTACGCGGTTGGTACTGAAGAGAACCTGAAAATACTCCGACCACCGGTTCAGTATGGATGCCTTGTCTGTGAGGAGCACTTGGCCGTCTGCACTACGCAAGGGACTCTGAGCCTGATATGATGGGCCATATACTGCCTTCAGGGCTTTGTAGAACCCTCTTAAATCACCAGTGTCTGCACACAGCTGGGTTCTCTCTGCAAGCTTGGTCCACCACTCGTTCTGAATGTCTCGAAGCTTGCGCTGGAGGTTGCTACATGCAGCGCGAAAGATTGCTTTTTTCCCAGGACAGGAGGGCTGAGCAAGATGTGCTTGGTAGGCAGATCTCTTTTTCACTAGTAATTCTTGGATCTCTTGATTGTTCTCGTCAAACCAGTCCTTGTTCTTCCTTGTGGAGAACCCGAGGACTTCTTCAGAGATCAACGGGATGGTAGTTTTTAGGTGTTCCCAGAGTGCTTCTGGAGAAGGGTCTGTGGGGCAACTGGGGTCCTCAATTCTTGACTGGAGTTTTGCCTGGAAGGCAGCTTTAACTTCGGCTGACTGAAGGCTGCCAACCTGAAGCTTCCTCCGAGGGATACCTCCTCTCCTGGGTGTGGGTTTAAAGTGAAGACAGAGATTGCAGCATACAAGACGATGATCCGTATGACATTCCGCACTGGGCATTACTCGGGTGTGTAAGACATCTCGAAGGTCTCTCTGGCGCACCAGAATGTAGTCGATAAGGTGCCAGTGCTTGGACCGTGGGTGCATCCAGGTTGTCTTCAGGCTGTTCTTCTGCTGAAAGATAGTGTTGGTGATGGTGAGCTGGTGCTCCGTGCAGAATTCTAGCAGGAGGTGCCCGTTATCATTGCAGTTGCCAATGCTGTGTTTGCCAAGTACTCCTTTCCAGGCTTCTGAGTCTTTACCTACTCTGGCATTGAAGTCGCCAAGGATGATCACCTTGTCCTCTGTAGGGGTCTTCCATACGAGGTTGCGTAGATCAGCATAGAACTTGTTCTTTTCTGCAGGATCTGCTTGAAGGGTTGGGGCATACACACTGAAGAGTATTGCATGCTGCTTGTTTTGAAGTGGGAGGCGCATGGACATGATGCGATCTGAGTGACCTGTTGGCAGGTTTTCGAGTTTGGAGGCAATGGAGTTCCTGACCATGAAGCCAATGCCAGAAAGGCGGCTCTCAGCCTTTGACTTACCCGACCAGTAGAGGGTATAGCCAGCACCATGTTCTTGAAGACTACCTTTCTCAGGGAAACGGACCTCACGGAGAGCTGCTATGTCAATATTCAACCTGAGAAGTTCGTGGGCAACTAGAGCAGAGCGTCGTTCAGGGCGACCACTGTCTACTGTGTCAAGCATGGTTCTGATGTTCCAACATGCAAGCTTTAGTCTTTGCACACTTTGTGAGGCAGGTGCATGGCTTTTCTTTGTTATTTTTTGACCGCAAGTAAGGATACCCGTTGACCGCGGCTAGCCAACGGGGGGGGAGACGAGCTTTGTTTAGGCCACCTTTTCTAGGCCCCTCTCCGTGCGGAGCAAGCAGTGCTGTCCCTAGATAAGGCTGCTTGGTCGTTCAGGGTGCTGCCGAAAAATGCTTTCGTCTCCGGGTCAGCATCAGGCAACCAATACCCTGAACCGCCTACATGCAGGATCGGGACTGCGGCTTCCAGTGGCATCTTCCACCTGCCGTTTCGCCCCTTGCCCATCGCTGCAGGACTTGGTGTGTTGTGGGTTGTGGATGTGGATATGCCCTTCAGGCCTGTGCTGAGGAATTTTTAGGTGAAGCACAGTGTGCGTGGTACTGGCTCCACCCTTTCACCTTGGGGTCATCTGCCATGGCCCAGTAAGCCGGGACGCTGGCAGCGAGTCCTCCAAGTGGTAGGTGTTACATTAACGAGCTCTATCTGCCCGGGTTTGATGTTAGAGTTTTCCTTCTCTTGGCTGGCAAGGTTGGTGAGCCCAGCCTGCCCATCCAGTTATACCGCCCGACATTCGGTCGCACCATGACGTGGCAAACTCTGTGAGAAACGGGGACCAGTGGGAAGGTGTTGCCACGGATGCAGCAATGCAGGAGAGGCCATTGCAGTGACCATCTGCCAGGCATAGCCGGACAGTGACCACGCGGCGTTCACTACACTGGGAAAGGAGAGGCTATGTATTGCGCATACACTTTCCTTGGGGGGGCAGGATACCCAAGAGGGAGCCCACCCCCCCTGCCCCCCTAATTACAGCCTTCCCAATTCACTCTCTCCCTGCCCTCTCCAGTTCACTGCTATTCCCCTCCTACTGTGATTTTTCTTTAAAAAGTGTTCACAGTCCAAACTTTCAAAGTTGATCTGGAAGATTAATCTCATGCTATCGGTTGCAAGAGGCTTCATTCCCAAGCAAGTGCATGCACATTCTACAGCCTAATCCGAGTGAAGTTCACTTCCTTGATTCTAGTTAGGCTCAGGTGCAATTAGGGAACCACCCTTAAAGCAGCCCTTCAGATACCCCATTGCTGCTCTAGACTTTCTCTAAGCCCTTGCCCTCCTTTTATCTAGGTGGGACTAAGTGTGCATCTGTGTCAGCACTAACAGGCAGAATTGTTCAGAAAGGCTGCAGAATAGTGGAGCAGTTGCCTTTTGCTACCAGGGAAGTTTGGCAGTCAGTTGGCTTTCACTGTGAAAAAGCTTGTTTTTCAGTCAGGGGAGGCTAAGGTATCAAGTAGAAATGGCAGGGGGAGGCAGGGGTCAAAACTTTGGGAAGGGATTGGCAGTTCTGGAGTGGTAGGCAGGAATGTCTTCATGTACCTTCATGCTGGCAAGTCCACTGCCAGTATATTTCTGAATATTCAGTATGTGATTCAGTTTCTCAGCAATGGTTACCTTTGGTGAAAGAAAGGGATTGCTTGTTGATACTTTTCAAAATAAAAATAAAAAGCCATGTATTTGTTCAGTTTCTTCTACACATTTCATAATCATTATATGTACGTGTTTCTGTAAAGTGTAGTGATTGGATCTAAAATACAACTTAAGCTGTATAATGGAGAGAGGGTTACTTCAGCACCTCTCAATTTTTATTTTATTTAAATTATACCACAACAAATAGGTATCACAGGTTCCCTATTCACACAATTTCTGAATCTTAT
The DNA here is from genome assembly GCF_032191835.1 of Heteronotia binoei. NCBI lineage: Eukaryota > Metazoa > Chordata > Lepidosauria > Squamata > Gekkonidae > Heteronotia > Heteronotia binoei. The sequence continues at coordinate 86,640,116 of NC_083225.1, forward strand.
TACTGTACTGGAAAACATAGCCCTGCTTGGCTCTTTCAAATGATGCACCATGAAAAGGATTGCCAGCCTGAAAAGTATGCATGGGTGAGAGTGTTTGAGAGTGTGGGGGGGCATCACTGCACGATGCTCTAGAAATTCCCTGAAACTCTATGGCAAAACCATGGAGATCTGGGGAACTCCTAAAGCAGTACACAACACCATGATACCACTCACTCAGAAGTACATGATGGCATATCAATCCTCCCCTCATTTTGCTTTCATTGCTCCACCGAGTGAAGGTGAGGGTTGAGGCAGTAGACAGGAAGTGCCGTGGTGGGCCACCTATCAGCACTAACTCTGAACAATGCAGCAGTGGCACCCACCCCAAATCCCAGGCATGTTTCACATAAATGTTGCAGATCAACATTAACTTCCACTGATTTCAACAGCTCATGTAATAGGAGCTAATAAGCAGAAGTTCTTTGACCCTTTCTACCATGTCTCTTCCATGATTAAAAGCATTCTTCTAAAATCACAGTTTTCACTGAAAGGCAGGCGGGGGGGGGGGCAGATACAGGTGCAGTAACTGAACCTATCTGTAGCTTTAGAAAGGGGAGATTAAATAATAGAAAAATTGGAGGAAAAGGTTAATCACTTTCCCATCCAAGGACCCTTACATGGATCTTCAAAGCAGCTGCTTGGGGCTGCTAATTAGCAATTTAAAACACACACACACACACACAAAGAACGTTCTAATTGCATATCTTTCATGTAAAATTGTTTTGGTCCTTAGATTGCATACAATACATAACATACACTCCACCTTTCACTATTAAGCCTGAGCTAAACAAACCCAAATCTGGCTCCCATTGGTCTATCTGTTTTAACTTATTTATTCATTTCCTTCCTGTCCTCCTGCCAAGGAATTCAGAGGGATGCACTGGTGTTCCCAGGCAGTCTGATCAGGCCCAGACTTGCTTCGCCTCAGAGAAGGAGCTCCCTCAGACTGTGTCGTAGACAAGGCTGTCTGAAGGCAGAGGGTGGAAGGCCTCCTAGTGTTCTCTGGAGGGGGATACCTAGCATCCTTGTGTGACTCACTGATCACTGGTGTTTAGAAAAAACCTTCCTCACACACTCTAGCTAAGGCTAAGCACTATGAGTCACAAGAAACAAAAGCCTATTAAGCAGCTCTAAGAGGCTGTGGGGAAAGATCCATGCTGACTAAAAGTATACAAATTGATTTTAAAACCTGACTCCAGAGGGTTTAAACAAATACATGAATTTAATCCAAGACAGGGCCTTTTAAAGAAACATGCTACATATTAGCAAGTTCTGCTTCTGGTTTAAAACAACTACTGATTATTTTATATTGATCGATCATATGTAACTTTCCAAAGGAATAAATAAGAGTACCCAACCTTTTTTTTTCCTGACAAGACTCCAGCATCTTGGGCATTGCTGTACATAGGAAAAGCATCATCCCCTGAGTTTCTGCTAGCAGAAAAAAGAATACAAGTTCTTCCAGAAACACAGCTACCAACTCTTGAAGTAAATTGGATGATGTAACTGTATGTGATAAATGACAGCATAAGTATGAATAAGAGATCCTGGGGAGGCTGGGGTAAGTTAGGCTGGGCAAGCTGCCATGCCCAGAACCACTCCACCCACTGTGAACCTGGCAGAGCTGATGGCCAACCATCCCTCCTCCTTCCTTCATTCATAGGGGAAGGCAACCAGGGAAAGGCAACTGTCAGAACAGCTGCTTATCTCAGCAAGTATCCTTTGGTGCCTCTGGTAGGATAGTGCAATGGTTAGGAGTGGCAGACTCTAATCTGGAGAACCGGGTTTCATTCCCAACTCCTCTTTCACATGAAGTCTTCTGGGTGACCTTGGGCCAGTCACAGTTCTTTCAGAGCTCTCTCAGTTCCACCTACTTCACAAGGTGACTGTTGTGGGGAGACGAAGGGAAGATGATTGTAAGCCACAATGAGACTCCTTTGAAACTCCTACACATGAAGCAGGATCTGAATTCCCTAGTCATAAAGGCTGTGCCATGGTTGGGTCACTTCCTCTTAAAGGCTGGTGTGAGATTTACCACCACCCTTTGCAAGATAATTTTGCTCACCCGTGGAGACCTATGGATCCAGTTTGTTTCTAGAATGCTCTTCAGGGTTTACCAGGGCCTGTTGGTGGTTCCCTTGATGAATTTACCAACCATTGGTGTAACGTACTCGATTGGGAGACGCGAGTAGGGCAACATTCTTTATTAGGAGCACGCTGGAAGAGAGCGAACACGCGGGCTGGGTCCCGCTTATGTACAATCCCCGGTACAGCCTCCTGGACAGGTCAGGCCAATCCTGACCTGTTAAACTTCCTGCCACAGCTGGTGATTGGCGGGGGCTTTCGCGCCCCGCGCGGGAGGCGCCTGGGACAGCCCAGTCGCCTCCGCGCATGGCGCGTATGGCTGCTGGTACACTACAATTGGAATAATGGTCTTTAGTTGGCCATTAATCAAAATGTTCCCCAATGCCCTCCATGCCATCAGTCTTCTCCCCCTTGGTGTATCAAGGAGCTTAGAAATACAAAGAAGTTGCTCAAACTGCTAGAGTGATCCTGGCAATGGTCTCAGCCCTCAGGACAAAGTAGTGAGAACATGCTGTAGTTGAAAGCCTATGAAGTGGTGGTGAAGGCAGCAAAAAGGCTTACTTTTCTGTATCCATCGTGTCTACTAGTTGGTATCTAGACCAGTTATTTAGGGTAGTTAGAATATGACTTCCATGAAGATGGAGTCCCAAACTGTTAATGATTTGGTACTTACTGTGATGTTTTTGTAAATTGTTAATTGTGAATTGTTAATGATTTTTTGCAGATAAAATCTCAGAACTCTGTCATGACCTCACTGCCAGTTTGAAGACTGGTAGTATACCAGAGACTTCAGTGGTTCCATCTGGTCCAGTTTTGGACTATTACTGCTTGCTTTTCTTGCAGGATGTTGACAGGATCCTGATGGCTGTGAAGCCTACAACCTACTCCTTGGATCCTTGTCCCTCTTGGCTGGTGAAAGCCAGCCGAGAGATGATAAGAGGCTTCCTGAGGGAGATTATTAATCAGTCTATCTCTCAATTGTTTTCCTAGGCCCTTGAAAGAGGTCATTCCTAGGCCTTTTCTTACAAAACCATATTTAGATAAAAGAGACTTAGCCAATTACTGCCCAGTGTCAAATTTACCATTCTTGGGAAAGGTAATGGAGAGAGCAGTGGCTGGACATCTCCACATTTTCCTAGATGAAACCTCTGTACTTGACCTTTTCCAATCCAGCTTCAGACCTGGTTTCGGGACAGAGACTGAGCTTGTAACTCTGGTGGATGACCTCATACATTTAGACTGAGGTGGTTCACCTCTGCTGATCTTATTATATCTGTCAGCAACATTTGATACAGTTGACCACTTGGTCCTGGTTAACCACCTGGCCTCGTTTGGCCTTGAATTGGTTTTCCTTGTTTCTTTAGAAACACTCCCAGCATGTGTGTATCGTCTAACACAGGGGTCCTCAAACTTTTTAAATAGGGGGCCAGTTCACTGTCCCTCAGACTGTTGGAGGGCCGGACTGCTGTTACTGTACAAGGCCGCGGGCCGTCAGTTCTCCGTCTTCTGCATCTCTCTCCCTTCCCCACACCACACACCCCAGCCTGGGAACTCACCTCACCTCGGTATCACCTCACACTCTGTCTCCGCCGCCTCAGCCCAGTGCCGGAAGTGTGCGTTGCTAACGCGGGTTTAGGTCAAACGTCACTTCCGGTCTGATTTTGCCATAACCTGGCGGGCCGCATAAACATCCTCAGCGGGCCGCATCTGGCCTGCGGGCCATAGTTTGAGGACCCCTGGTCTAACAGAACTCATCTGGAGATTTAGCATTGGGTGCCATCAATATGCTGATGATGACACCAAACTCTTTCTCTGCTGGATAAGCAATTAGATGCAGCCTGCTCGGCCTTGAGTCAGCGTCTGGACACACTGGTTGACTGGTTGGTTCAGGGCTCTTTTTCTAGAAGGAGCTCCTCTGCATATTAGGCCACACCCCTTGATGTAGCCAATCCTCCAAGAGCTTACAGGGTTTTTCTGTAAGCTCCAGGAGGATTGGCTGCATCAGGGGCCGTGACCTAATATGCAGAGGAGCTCCTGCTAGAAAAAGAGCCCTGGGTTGATTGGTTGGTTGAGGGATAGCTGGCTGAAGTTGAACCCATCAAAGATGGAGGGTCATTTGAACTCTGTAATGCACTCATGGGTGTGGCTTGATTGCTCTCTTTTGTTGGACAATCAGGTGTCCATAATGGTGAGGCCAGTGTTTTCTTTCTACACCAAGTCTGCCAGCTGGCCCCTATTTAGCCCAGCCTGATCTTGCCACAGTGATCTATGGCACAGTCACCATCAGACTAGACTATTGCAATGCACTCTTTGCAGGGCTGCAGTTGGAGATACTTCAGGAACTTTAGGTGATCCAAAATGTGGCTGCCAGGCTGTTGACTGGCTCATCTTGGTATACTCATATACAACTGGCTCAATCAATCTTGAGGCAGCTGCACTGGTTGCCAATTTGTTTCCAGATTAGGCTATAAACTTCAAAGCCCTAAACAGCCTGGGACTTGAATACCTAAAGGACCACCTCTCCCAATATAACTCCCCCATGCTTGTGTTTATCATCATGCAATTTTTTGACAGTGCCTGCTCCTTTGGAAGTCCATCTTGCTTCCACCAGGGTGAGGACTTTTTCCATCACAGCCCAACAGTTATTGGTCTGCCGGATATTTCTAAGTACTGGGAGAATGTCAAGATTTTATCTCTTTTAGTGATGAACCTTATGGTTCTGTTGTATGTCTTTTAAAATGCAGTGAGCTATCCTGAGCCTGACATTGCGGGAGACTGGTGGGATATAAATCTCAAAATTAAATAAATAAGATTGAGAAAAATGGGGTATAAAAACCAACTCCTACTCCTCATACTCCTATTCTTCCTGTTCTTCTTCTTCTCCTTCCTCCTCCTCTTTTTCCTCTCCCCCCCCCTCAATTCTGCTTAGATTCATCTTTGAAAAATGAGTTGCCCTCACTTAGTACAATTGTCTCCAAAGTTCCCACAAGAAATCGTAAGTGCAGAGGGATCATGCAGCACCATTTTAATTGTGTGTTTTTCAGCCTTTTGCACAGCCTGAAAATTCTATTCATCATAAAATCAAGAAAATTTGTCCCAAGAACATGGAAGTTGGTATGAAGAATCTACATGGCCAAATTTTTTAAAAAATCTAAAGAAGGAGGTTGAAGTTATAGCAGTTTAAAATACTTGCAATCAGGTTTTTTCTTCATTTACAGCGTGATTTCATTTTATATTGCCAATTTTAATCAATGCAAGCGAAAACAACAAGTTTCTTGTGGGAATTTTGAAAAGCCCAAAAGAAACTCAACAAGGCCAAAAAATATCTATCAAAGGGCACATTCTCATATGAAATCACTTAATTTGGTCATTTGGCTGGTGGACCAACTACATTGTTTGTTTCAGGTGGGAACACTATATTTTAACTTTGCCAAAATTTTTGCAGACTCTGAGTGAGTTATTGTGTACGAAGGAAAATATTTATGGTTTTGAAATGGAAAAATGTATTTCTTGGCCCATGGGGTATTGTAAAAATAATATTTAAGAAGTTATTTCACAGGACACATTGGCAGATTACAGAAGCAAGCACTCACTGTAATAGTGTGAACACTTCCATTCCCACTTATCTGATGGACAACAGAACATGTAGCACATGAGCAGAACCATTGGCCTACTTGAATTGGTCAAAGGAAGAAAAAGAATGAGAAACAAGAAAATGAAATATTGCTAGTCATTTTGGGGCAAGTAGTTAATTATGAATGCAAAAAGAGAAAAAGTGAGTGAAACTGAATTGCATTTTGATAATGTCTTCTGAAACAATAAGCAAATTGCTTGTTGCTACCAGCAATCCCTGTTCTGAATTTCAAATTAAAATATTGACTGCCACATTGAAACTGTGTCCAAAATCATCTGAAAGACACCATAGAAACTCTCTGAAGTATTAGCAAAATATTGTCATCTATTCCCTTTTAGTTTATGGGAATCTTGCCCTTTCTTAATCTTTCTTTTTTTCCCCCTCAAAGCTCAGCAGGCTGCTTTTCAAAACCTTTCTTTGAGCAGGGTGTGTGAATAAGTCTAGACTATTCAGCATTACAGAGGAAGGTTTTAAAAAGCATGCCCTTACTCATGAACATTTGTTCAACAATATTGATCTCCACAAACCACACTGCATCTTAGCAGGATATATCCCATAAGGAGACACAGGCAGTTCCTAGTAAAGGTTGTATCAATATATGTGGAAGTGAGTAAGTCAGGAACATGGGGTGATAGCACAAGGATTCATGGAGAGGATAGAGTGTGAGGGAACAGCGACATTAAATGACTGCAGTTAAAGTGAGTTTGGGAGAGACAGGGAGTTTGAGAATTAAAAGCAGGTTTTGGCATCTTGAGCTTGGTGGGGTTCGCGGAGCTCGTCTTCAACAGCCCCCCAAACCGGGTGATAGGAGGGGTGCCACAGCTGTGGCATCTCGAGGGAGACCCTGTAGGGGTCTCCTGACAGCAAGGGGCTTTACAGGAGCCATGGAAACAGCAGCAGTTGGTCCCTGTTCCTCCTGTCCTCTCCGATGCTCCACTGCCATGGTCACCGTGCTGGCAGCAAGAGGTGAATGCCTGACTGCTTTCTTCTAACAAGCTTTTAATACATCGTACTTCTACCTTAATCATTGAAATACTACCTTGCAAATAAGTCCTCTTTTAAATATTACTGACTAATGGATCTTCTACTATAACACCAATTGGGACTGTTCAAAAAAAGGGGAAGAGGAGGATATCCTCACCCTTCTTCGCAAGGGAGGCTTCAAAAAGACAAAGAACAAACTTAAGAATTCTCAATAACTTAAATTGGACTGAACATAGATATCCGAACGGATTTGGCTCACAATTAAACAAGCTATAATGAGAACATTATTTTATTACAATATGGTCTGAATAAAAGCTGGACATACCTTTAAGAGAAATGCATTTGATACTTGATCAGGACTGAAACTATTACAACCGGAATGTAAGAGAAAAGCACATGGCTGGAGGAGATTTAGAAAGATAGACTATCTGCGACTTTGAGTTATTTTTTAACTTTGATTATTAGACTGAGTTATAATGTGGAGAACATGGCATTGCATCTTAAAGCACTTGATAAAAAAGATGTTATAGTTACTATATTCTCCTTAAAGCAAAAAATCCTTCGCTGACAGAATTGATACAAAACAGGGTGGAGACTTTTATTTTGAAATACAGAGAAACTGAAAATTTACATGAGTGAAGTGGTAAAGAGACCCCAGTGATGTCTATGGAGTTGAGAGAAGTGGATAAAGATCTGTTGGGAAAGGACTTCCGGTGTGAGATTCCAACAGAGCTGCCGTCTCCTGAATAAGGGGAAAACTTAATTCTTTGTTCAGGGTAGTAAGAAGCCTTTATGGACTTCCTGCCTGCATTCCTCAGACAGAGATTTGCCCAGGATAACATACAAAATACTTTAAGCCATGTGACCTCAGCTGATGATTTATCTCGGAGGGGTTTTTTTTTGAAGCTTTGAGGTCCGGCGTTGAAAAGTGGCGTCATTCAGCATCTACAAAGGATTAAGAGCCATTTAATTGGTATAAGCCTGTCTGGGTCTCACTCTCTTTTGGAGCGGATAAACTTCTGAGAAGCAAGAAGACCGAAGTTTAAGAGGCATAGCCGTTAAGGTACTTTGATCTTAATCTCTCGCTCCGTGACTTTTCTAAGCTAATCTAAATAACATTGGAAGGTGGGAAAACTCGAATAAGAAAGAAAAAGAGGGGAGGAAAAGGAAACTTGAAACTTGGACTCTGTTAAATTAAAGACTTTGATAGAATCTGGAAATGAAAAGAATTGTTTTGAATACCTGAGGTCACTGACGTATGCTTCGGTGTTATGGCTCTGCACTGGCAATTAACATAACAAGCATTTAAAGACTGCGATATTTGGAGAATGAGAGCTGGGCTCAGTGAACCAGGAAGTAAAAGCTGAAGGTGCACTGTCAATCAACATAACAAGTACTCTAAAGACCGCGATATTTGGAGAACATGATCTGGGCTCAGTGAACCAGGAAGTGAAAGCTGAAGGTCAGAGGAGCAAGAAGAAGCTCTTTGCTAGGGATTTTTAACCATAGAGAAATTGCGATCGCCATTTTGAAAAAGGGAAAATTGCCCAAAACTGTTAAAAATCAATATCTCGGCCCAGGAAGGGAGGAGAAGGACGAAATTAGTCTTATTTTAAACAGAAAGTTCTAAGCTACTGGACTTGGTGCTGGATTTAGAATTGGAGTCTTTAGATTTTTTTGGAGGGTTTTTTATGTCAGAAGAAAGATTAACTCATGCAAGATCTCATTCTTTGGATAAAATGCAAAGTCAGTTTGATACCATGGAAGCCAGGATCATGAAGGGTGTGGAGAAGATGTTAACAGCTTGCAAAAAAGAGCTTAAGAAGGATATTGGAGACCTTAAAAAAGAAGTTGAAGATTTTAAAAATGAGCTGCGTATGGTTGCAAACAAAGTCAAGGATGTTGAAGAGAAAGTTGATGTGCATGCTTCCACCTTATTAAAACTTCAAGAGAAGGTAACAGTTCATGACTGCATATTAATGGAAATTCAAGTGCATCTGAGAGGAATACCTGAAGGGGAGGGAACTGATTTAATGGATTATATGGTGAAAATAATTGCTGACTATCCTGAAAAATCCAGAAACATGTTGGATAGTATCTACAGAGTTAATTCATCATATGCAAAAGATAAAGGCCTACCAAGATATATGATTATAAAACTAAGGACAAAAGATATGGCAGGGAAAATTCTAAATAAAAGTTTTCAAAAGGCTCTGACAGTGGAAGGGAGTAGAATCAAAATAATGAAAGAGCTGCCAAGACAAGTGATAAATGACAGGAAGAAATACAAGAGATTAACAGAGAAGCTACGTGCAGAGGGAACGAGATATAGATGGATACTACCCGAGGGTTTGGGCTTTGAAAAACGTGGAAGGATTACAATAAGGAATGAGCAAGAGATGTGTAGTTTTTTTGAAGAGAATAAAGACTTTGCATCATAATGGATTACAAGTTATTATCTTGGAATATAAATGGACTAAATTCACCACAAAAACAAAAAGCAACATTTCATTGGATTAAAAAACAAAACATTTCATTGGATTAAAAAATGTTTGTTTACAGGAAGTTCATATACAACAAAAGGATTACAAATTTTTGTGGAATAAACAATTGGGGTTGGAATTTTTTTCATTGGCGGATCAAAAGAAAAGGGGTGTGGTCTTTTACATTTAGAACAACTAGAACCAAAATTGATATTTAAAGATAAAGATGGAAGATATATAGCAGTGGAAGTGATGATGTACGCAAAGAAAACGTTGTTATTAGGACTATATGCACCTAATGGTGCAAAAGATGTGTTTTTTAAAGATATTAATCGACAGTTGGATGAAGTGTCCTATGACCAGATCTTGATGATGGGTGATTTTAATGGAACAATACAAAACAATATAGATAGGTCTGGCCAAAAGAGTAATAATAAAGAAGGGAGTCTGCCAAAATCATTTTTTGAGTTGGTTAAACAAGAAAGTTTGGAGGATATTTGGAGAAAATTCAACCCTGAAGTAAGAGACTACACTTTCTTTTCAGCAAGACATAATACTTTTTCCAGAATAGATATGTTATGGGGCTCTAAAAGCTTGGGCCTCATAACTAGAAAAGTGGAGATTCTACCAAAGGTATGTGCAGATCATAATCCAATATTTTGGGCTACAAAATTGCAAAAAAACCCAAGAAGATGGAGAATAAATGAGGATTTGCTACAAGATAAAGATATTGTGACTTTTCTAGAAAAAGAAACTATAGCGATTTTCCAATTAAATGACACTGATGATATAGAATTCCAGACGGTTTGGGATACTTACAAAACAGTAATGAGAGGACTATTGATTACATTGAATAATAAAGATAAGAGGGCTAAAGAAAAGCAAATGTTGGACATACAAAATGAAATAAAGAAAAAAGAAGGGGAACTAAGAAAAAGACCAGGGAAAAAGAAATCAGGGAATCACTATATTACAAGCCCAAGTAAGACATTTGTTGAATAAAGAATTAGAATGGAATTTTAAAAGTTTGCAACAAAAATCGTTTGAAGGTGCGAACAAACCTGGGAAGTATTTAGCTTGGCAATTGAAGAAAAAGAAAGAAAATAAAATTATTAATAAAATCGTGGCAAGTGGAAAAGAGATAGTAGACCAAGAAGGAATCAAAAGAGAATTTTTAAATATTATGCAAATTTATTCAAAGGTGTGAAAACTAAAAAAGAAAAAATGGAAAGAGTATTTACAAAATATTAAAATAGCACCCCTGAATGAGTATATGAAAAAGATTTTGAATGAAATTGTAATGAAAGTAGGTAAGGCTCCCGGGCCAGATGGATATACAACTAAATTTTATAAAACTCTTAAAGATGAGATAGTACCAAAATTGCAAAAAATGATGAACAAGATAAGAATAAAAGGGAAAATTCCAAATACTTGGAAAGAAGCTGTAATCTCGTTGATTCCCAAGGAAGATAGAGATGTGACAAATGTAAAGAACTATAGACCAATTTCATTATTAAACAATGATATAAGATATATACAAGAATCCTGGCAGAACAACTTAAGCAATATTTGATCAATTTTATAAAGGAAGATCAAGCGGGATTTCTCCCTAAAAGGCAAATAAGAGACAATGCAAGAATTGTTGTAAATATTGTAGAATATTATGAGAAGCATCCAGAAAAAGAGGCGGCATTATTCTTTGTAGACGCAGAAAAAGCCTTTGATAATTTGAACTGGGACTTTATGTTTGCAGTAATGGAAAAAATAAATCTGGGAGAATATTTATAAGAATGACAAAAGCAATGTATATGGATCAACGCGCAAAATTGTGTATAAATGCAGACCTTACAAATGAAATGAAGGTGAGCAAAGGTACAAGACAAGGATGTCCGCTTTCACCATTGTTGTTTATAATGACTCTTTAAATTCTCCTAATGCAAATACAAGACGATAAGGAGATAGAAGGATTGAAAATTGGAGAATTTTCTTATAAATATAAAGCATTTGCAGACAATATTGTGTTAATTGAAAATCCGATACAAGTGGTACCTTTGTTGCTAGCTAAGATAAAGAATATGGAGAAATGGCAGGACTTTATATAAATAAAGAGACGTCGAAATTTCTATGTAAAAACATGCAACTAAACAAACAGAAAGAATTGCAGAGTTTGATGGGATGCGAAGTCACTTCTAAAGTTAATTATTTAGGTCTAGATATAACTATGAAGAACATTGATTTGTACAAAAACAACTATGAAAAGTTATGGCGTAAGATGGATGAAGATATGATGAAATGGAATAGACTTAATCTGTCCTCGTTGGGTAGGATTGCTGCAATTAAGATGAACATTTTGCCAAGAATAATGTATTTGTTCCAAACTATTCCGATTGTTTACTCTCAACATTGTCAAATTAACTAATTAGTTCTTATTTTTAATATTGCTAAAGTTAACTGGTTAGTTCTATCTTGTGATTGGGGTTCCCCCTCCCCGCTTTTCTCGTTTTCATGTAGAATAGTAAAAAGTATGTAATGAAATAATAAGACTCTAGAATGTAATGATTATATTGGGTTAAAATTCAAAGACTTGCAGGTAGAAAGAATTTGGTATTATGCTTTGAGGTAGAAATGTAACTGATATATTTGCTGCTTTTTTCTGCCTATTGTTTTTCTATCTTGTCCCCTCCCTTTCTTTTTTTTGCTTCTGTATCTCTGCATTATTCGTCCTTTTTATACCCAAACTTAATAAAAAAATTTGAAACAGAATTAAAAGCAGATTTGTTTAATAAAGACTTTATCTTACTATGCCTGCCTGATTGTCAGTTAATTATTCCCCACTTGAAATATGGGGGCAGCAGTTTAATAGTGGAACCCAGATAAACCAGTGTTGCAGGAACAATGAAAGCAGCAAAGTATTTTGCAACATGAAGCAAGGAGTAAAGCCCCCAGCACCATTGGGCTTCCTGCCAATCAATCTAGCCAAAGCAAGGAAGCAGAAGAGGGCTTCTGGTTTCCGGCTATGTCTGAGAGGGATTAGATGCTCATGGGTTGTGCTTTGCAAAGAGGAAGTAGTGTTATTTTGTTTGACTTTAGCTTTAGCTTCAATGCTTTTATATTTATATTTTGCTTTAGGAGATGGGAGGAGAAGCAAATGTTTTCATAGGCAAGAAGTCATGGCAGGTTGGGAGGTGTTGGAGGTGTTGCAGGTTGTTTATTTTTTATCTTGTTTTCCTTTCTGGGCTGCAGCTCTTTTTCCTTTCAACTTCTAATTTTATTTGGAAGAGTCTGACCTTGATAGGCATGAGATGTTTAGTTGAGTAGCTGAGCTCAGCCAAGGGTGACAGGAACTACAGGAGAGGCTGGGAGCATTCTCCCCACTTCCTTTGACAAAGCTGTTATTGCTAGCTAGTTTAGATCCAAGTGGGCAGCCATGCTGGTCTGAAGCAGTAGAATGCAGTAGGAGTCAAGTGCATCTTTAAGACCAACGAAGTTTTATTCAGAATGTAAGCTTTCATGTGCTCTAAGCACACTTCATCAGACAAGGAATCAGGTACCAGCTGGTTTGTTAGAGAACCTTGAGAAAGTGATGCTATTTCATCTTTTTATCTTTTCATTAGTTCATTTTATCTCTATCCTTTTTTTTTGCAGGGATAATTGTTTTAGTATTTCTGAATCTTAAAAAATTTAGTTAGTTTGCCTCAGTTTGCGGGTTCTGAGTCCATGCGCAGGGGGAGGGGAGTTTGAATTACTAATGGTATTCATTTAGTTGATTTAACTAGTTGATTTAGTTGATTTAAATTTTAGTTGATATAGTTGATTTAAATTTTATTGTATTCCATAGTGGGAACGAATATCAATATAACAGTAATAGCTAATTATAAAATTTAAATAGTATTTATAAACTTATAAAAATGAGTAGGAAAAGAGATTACACTTTATATCCTAAACTACTTGCAAATAAGCAATCTAAGTTGGGTGCCAAAACCAAAAATCAGCCTTTTGATCTTAGTGATGAATGCCCTGCCCCAGAATAGATTGAGCTACATGATAATTTTTCTGCCCCAACCTTACATTTAGTTTCTATTTTGGGTACTTCACTTTTTTTCTTGAGGAAGGAAAAGATTTACTGTCAAAGATAGATACTTTAAAACTCCTAGCATCTCAAACCTTTTAAATTGTAGATACTCTTAAAAATGATAAGATGGATGATCTTTCTCAAGCTGGTAATGTTAATGTTAATTCTGATGATTTTTCAGCTGAAGGCCTGCAAGAGATTAGCTCTATTTTCAATTTTTAAATTAGTTTTAAGTATAAGAAAAGAAATAATAAGGAAATACAGAAGAGAAAAAAGAGTGAGGGGTGCAACAGAAAAATAGAAAAGAGAAAAAAACTAAATATATCAGTTACATTTCTACAAGAAAAAAAAATGAACATACCAAATTTCTTCTGCCTGCAAGATTGAATTATAACCAAATATTACCATCAGATTCTACAGTCCTTTTGTAATTTTTTTTCCTCTCTAATACAATTTTACTACTTGTGGTATAAATCTAAGCTATTTATCTTTGATGCAACAAGGATCAAATCACTTATCAAATAGAGAATAACAAGGAAACAAACAAGAGAACAAAACTAATTGAATAGTTTTAAAAGTATTAAAAGTAAGCCTAAACAAATAAGATGAATATACACTCTTTATCTATAAAGCTAACTTATCTGCTTCCAACCAAGGCTGGAAATGAAAGCATATTACTTTGTCTATCTGAATATAAACAAGTTCCAAAGTTAGAAATCAGGAGCATATCTTTAATATCATATAATATCTATATTCCCTTCATTAATATTAATTGAACATAACCAACTATTTATGTAAGTTAATTATTCAGGAATTATTTAGAAGCTTTTGAAGACACTATCTCAAACTATTATATTACTTTAAAAAGAGGAGGCTTGGTAAACATAACGACCTTATCCCCCATACATATTTATTTTTGCCTAAGAAAAGACTAATACAATCTCTACGACACAGTCTGTACTGGGTTTTCCCTGCTTGAATTATAAAATATAAAACCTCCAGATTATAAAATTCCAGCTTCCACTTCAAAATGACATATCAGTTCAATTACATTGTACCATTGGTGACCAAATGTGAAAACAGTTTGTAATCCCTTCTTTTTAAAAGTTTTTCTGGAATCTCTCTGCATTCCTACTCATGTAGATTTTCAATTCCGTTATACTTCAGAAGGAAGCTTTCCACTTGTTTTTCTATTAATTCCGCTAGTAGAACAATTCTGTGCTTTATAGATATAGTAGCAAAAAAATCTTTTTTCTCATCCGCTTCAGTCATCTTTCCACAGAATTACTCAGTCCAATAGCAAAAGCCAAAAAATAGCTCAGAGTCCCAGTTAGTTTATCCTCCAGCTCCACTCCTGTCGTGAGCTTTTTCCTTACATTCCAGTTCAAACTGCATCAGTTCTGCTCCCCCCTCAGATAAACTTCTCTTAAGAAAATATTCAGCTTTTATTCAGACTGTATTGTAGTAAGTTAGTGTTCCAATTGTAGCTTATTTAATTATAAACCAAATCAATTCGAATATCTGCATTCAGTCCAATTAAAAAAGCCAGAAAAAAGGATACCAATTTTCAACAATTTGTTCTTCTCCTTTTGGAAGCCTCTGTTGTGGGGGAGGGGGGAATCACCCTCCTTCCCCCTTCCTTTTGAAGTGTTCCATTTGGTTTTACGATAGGAATTCCATTAGTCGGTTAGGTTGTAAAGTAGACTTACTTGCATGGTAGAATTTCAGTGATTGCAGTAGAAACGAAGATGCTTAGAAAAGTTGCTAGAACAAAGAAAAGATCGGGTATTCACCTCTTGTTGCCGTCATGGCGATCGTTGCGGTGGAGCATCGGAGTGACAGGGGACTCAGAGGCCAGCTGCCACTGTTCTCCCTGGCTCCTGTCAAGTTCCTTGCTGTCAAGGAATCCTTACCTAGATTCCCCTGGGAGTACCACAGCTGTGGCACCCCTCCAACCACCCGATTCGGGGACAAGCTCTGCGGACCCCACCGATGACAAAGTGCTGAAACTCGGAAGTCCTGAAAGAGATTAGCTCTAATGCTTATGAGAGACTTAATCCTTTATACAGAGTTTCTGTTAAATCTAAATCTTCTTTGATTTTGGAACCAAATAAAATTTCATCAAGCATTGGCTTATACCATGGTAGGGTAATTGTTTGGAGACGGAAGTGATGCATTAAGGAACACCTGTTTGTTTTCTAAAGGACATCAATTTGAAGTTTTTAAAAATGCTTCCAGGTCCTCTTAGAGATAATTGTCTTTCATTACATTTTTATACTCCTCATGTTCCTACTCTGATACTGACAAGACAATTCTGGTTCCAATTTCATGGGTTCCCTCCAAAAGGAGTTTGTCTGCACACATGATGCAATCCCATTAATCCCATCTAAAACTCCTTTTAAATCTCCCCTTTAAAAAACTGCTCCAGCTTTATCCCACTCATCAAAATCAGTGTGGGAAAGAACTTGCCTTAAACAACAGCATAACCGCCAATTGACTTTACTCCAGCAAAGTGGTAGCAAGTCCTACCTTGATTCCTCAAAAGAGCCATAGAGCTTTTCCTGAGGAAAGGAAAGGAGTTTGAACTGTAACTGGTTCTTTTCTAGGAGAGAGAGGCAGAAAAGCAAAAGATAAAGCCATTGTACTACTTGTAGGAGATAAAGGAAGAGAAATGTGCAAGTCTCTTGGCTTTGACAAAGGTTTTACCCTGGAGCAGTTACCCAAGTCACTGAATGAATACAGTGTACCCAAACATAATGAAACTGTGGAATGTTATAATTTCTTTTATGATGCCGCATGATGCTGAAGAGGAGCTGGATGCTTAAGTAACTATATTATTGACTTTAACAGAAATCTGCAATTTCAGGGTGATCACAGATCACATTGTATAGGGATGAAAAATCAGGGGTTCCATGAATGACTGTTGTGAGAAACAGATTTAACTCTGACTCATTGTCAGGGCAGCAGGAGTTTCTAAAGACATAATCAGAATGTTAACAGGCCCACCAGAGATGCAAGTGCTTGCTGTAAAACAACAGTTTAGGTTTATACCATAAGCAGGAAAGGAAATCTAGTGGAGGGGCACTCATAATACAATGCTTATAGTATGGGAAACAATATTGAAGGAGAAAAGACAAATGCCCAGGATATGGACAGCAGTGCAAAGGGTGTGGCAAACCAAACCATTTCCAAAGTTAGTGCATAAGCAATAGAAAACCTCAGAAACTTTCAGTGAGATCTGTGCAGGAAGATGGTAATAACTTTGAAGGATATGGGGATGTCCTAGGCCTGACTCTTTAGATTTCCAAGCCATTATGTCCACATAGTGGGAGAAACTGGAACATCTGGTGCATACCATACTGTATTGTTTACAGTTATGTTACTAAACTAACAGCCGGTTTGTTTTACAGCTGGATGGTGGGGCCACCTGTAATTTGCTGGCACTGGTTAATTAAAAGACACACATTGGACTAATTTTGGCCCGATGGCAACAACAGGTGATCTAAAATTATAGCACAAAAGATAAACCAAGTTTATCACTACAATAAATCAACTAAGGGCCTTCCCAAGCTTCAAGTTGATGAACTGCTCTGGATATAGTCAACAGAGAGACAGAGTCAAGTGTCTGAGGTAGAGATTTCAGGGGGTCAAACCTTGAGGAGAAATAGAAGACAATTGTGGAGCAGCAGCCAATCTAGAGTGTATTCTGGATCAGTAGGCCAGTAGGAAGACAACTTGATGACAAACAAATTTCCCAGATCTGTTGAAGAGAATGATACATTGACCAATGCAACTCAACCTTTACTGAGCAATACAAACATTAATTATGGGCAGGGAAAAAGTGGCTTCACCTGTAGCACAACAGATTAAAACCTGAATGATATAGAGTATATGGGGCTTCAGGAAACTATTTGTTTATTTAAAATATTTTCAGCTGTATTGCTGCCTGTCACATACGTATTCTCCAACTCTGTAGTTCCACTAAGGAACCACTCTAACTGTTAGGAAGTTCTTCCTAATGTTTAGTCGAAAACTCTTTTGATTTAATTTCAATGCATTGGTTCTTGTCTGACCTTCTGGGGGAAAAGAAAGTAATTCTGCACCATCCTCTATATCAGGGTTCTGCAAAGTGTGCGCCGTGGCACACCGGGGTACCGTGGTTATTAGTTGGTGTGCCGCGGAAAAATGTCAAGTTTTGTCAGAAAGTTATGGTCTCTATTGTGCCTGCTAGGCTCGTCACCTCTTTTGGCTGCTCCTCCACCTGTCTGTAGGGTGCTGCGTCTCCGGGCCCCCCCCCCCGCCGGAGGACCACCTGGTTGCCAGCCGCTTTCCCCCCGCTTCCCACTTGTTCTTTGTGCATCGCCTTCGGCATGGATGCTCCTCTGCGGTGTCCGCAGCTGTTGGGCCTGCTCCTCCTTGGCTGCCCCCCCTTGCCAGAAGTCCCCAAAGTAGATCGCTGTCTCCATGATGCGGAAGGTGGGGAGAGGGGTCTATTCGCCGCTCCCCTGACGTGGGGGTCGCTAGTTGTTCTGGTTTGAACAGGGTTGACTCCTGTGCCCCTTTGGGGCAGTGGATCATCATGTGGGGTACCCCCCTGGCAAGCTCTGCCGGCTCCCTCTGCTGTCTCCGTGCCTCTGCTCTCTATTGGAGTTTGTTTGGTGTGGGTGCCACTCTCCTGGCGGGAGGTGCCGCCAAATGAGCCTTTTCGAGGCTTATGGTGGTGGGGCTCATTGGGAGTGCGGGGGGTCCCCGCTGTTGGGGGGGGCTGTAGATGGCTTTAAGCTGGTCTCTTAGGCGCTGGTCCCATGTCTGTATGTCGAAGGGGCTGGCGTGGCAGCCCACCGAAGTGGTCCATCAGCCTCTGACAGCTCTTGCTCGTGCTCCTCTGCTCCCTCCTTGGCTTCCATCCCTCCTCACAGGTCCTGCAGAGCAAGCAGGGAATGGCTACGCATTAGGGGTTGGGCAGGGAAGAAGCTAGACTCGTTGCCCCATCGCTGCCATTTCCCACCCACCCCTCCCTTCCAAAGTGCACACAACACCACTGCCGAGCCTGGAGCATGCATGCAAGAAGCTTCTTCCTCCAAACTGCAAAAGATCCCCCCCATCTCTCTCTCCCCCAGACGGTTGCCAAAGGGAGGCCAAACCTTCTGGGAATCTTTGGCCCCCGGCTCACTGGACCCAGAGAGGAGGGAGGGGAGGGATGAGGATACTGTGTGCGAAGTGTGAATGGTGCCGCCGTGCGATGCCAGCAGCACAAGCGGGGGTGCTTTTCTCCCCCCCCCTTCCTTTGCTTTGTCAGTAACACTACGCCGCCGTCAACCTGTCACCTTTTGAGCAATTGTTATTTTGCAAACCCTGCAGTTGCGAGGGGGGGGGGGAGAGGAGGAGGAGGGGTTTGTAAAGGGAGGGGGGAAGGAGGAATGCGTTTTGCAAATAGAGAGGGGCAAAAGAGAGTAAGCCAAGGATGAAAAATAAAGGGGAACGTGTTGGAAGGGGGGGGAGGTAGCGTACGTAAAAAAGAAAAAAACTGTGCCGAGGGAGCAGTTGAAGCTGAGCTGAATGGCAAGGTAGGAGGAAGGGGGCGTGGGTGGAGGCCTCGGCCAATTGGAGCTCGGCAGAGCGCGAGCGGGAAACGCCGTTGGGGTCTCTGTGGGCTTTTTTCCCTCTCCTCTCCCCTCCTTGGACGAGCCCAACGTTCGGAGCGGCCCTGCCCCCTATTGTGACAGGGACTTTTGTGAACCACATTTCACAAAAAGTTCTTTTTGGTGAGTTGCCTGAGCTTCCCTGTTTTGCTAAAACAGAAAATACTGGATAGTCTCCTAGCCTAGCAGAGTTTGGGGGATAAATGAACAGAGGTTTGTAAAGTGTGTTCTGTAACTAGACCTCTGTTTTCATTGAGTGGTGCAGGCAGAGACAATTGCCCCTCGCAGGCTGGTGTTAGGATCTAAAATCCCTCCCAGGTCACTGGGAAATGGCAATTGACCTAGGATTGCCAATCCCCAGGTGGGGGCAGGGGATCCCCCGGTTTGGAGGCCCTCCCCCCGCTTCAGGGTTGTCAGAAAGCGGGGGAAGGGGAGGGAAATATCTGCTGGGAACTCTATTATTCCCTATAAAGATTTATTCCCATAGAAAATCATGGAGAATTGATCCATGGGGCTCTGGGGGGGGGGGCTGTTCTTTGCGTTAGAGGCACCAAATTTTCAGTATAGCATCTAGTGCCTCTACCCAAAATGCCCCCAAGTTTCAAAAAGATTGGACCAGGGGGTCCCATTCTATGAGCCCCAAAAGAAGGTGCCCCTATCCTTCACGGGGCTAACAGGTAAAATTTCACTGCTGTCAGATGCTCAACAATCCCGTGAGGTATGCATGAACACATGAGAGCCTGTGTGTTGGACTGGATGGGCCATTGGCCTGATCCAACATGGCTTCTCTTATGTTCTCTTATTTTCTTAAAATGCAGCTTCCTGCTCTATGAAACCTTTTAGAATGTCTGCTTTATGTAACCTTCTAGTCCCAAGTGACTTTCTAGTCCTTCAGATTACGGTAAAATCAATGCTTGTTAAAACTACAGAAATTTCTGAGTAAAACATTGAAGGGCCAAAGTGTAGAACAGTTACTAGTATAGTTCCATGATTTAAAAAAGCAGAATATTAGACCCCATCCTCATTAAAAAACAAACTTTATCACTCATTAAATCTTGATTTACCCCCATACATATGATGTTCCATTTTGAGCATTAAATATATGATAAAACACCTGCCATATTAAACTTTAGTGTCAGTATTATCGTAATTATGATGTACAAAGTCAGGTCACTATTTGGTTCAGAATACAGTATTTTTTTCCCCTGTTTTCCTCCTCTAAAAACTAGGTGCATCTTGTGGTCAGGTGCGTCTGATGGAGCGAAAAATACAGTAATTGATTACAAATAAACAGTCCATAATACGTAATATAATGTATAAATTAGTTAAACGTACCGTAAGTTAGTCAAGTGAATCTAATGATTCCCAAAAAGACGCAGAGTCAACGAAGAAAAAACCTAAGCTTGTTATTTGAAAATATGATGAGAGCTATGTAAGTTATGGCTTTATATATAGCGGAGACAAATCATGCCCAATCCCAAAATGTCTTGTTTGTGGAGAAACTTTGGGTAATAATTCGATGGTGCCCAGTAAACTTTTACGACATTTAACTACTAAACACCCATCGGTGGCTCAAAAAGACAAAGCCTTTTTTCAACGTTTGAAAGACCAGTCTAAGAAACAGGAAACTCTCATGAGTTTGTCTTTCAAAACATCAGACAAAGCGCAAAAAGCAAGCTACGTGATCGCTAATATGCTAGTTAAATCCAAGAAGCCTCATTCCCTCGCTGAAACTTTAATTTTACCTGTCTGCAAAGAAGTTGTCAAGATTATGATTAGCCAAGAAGCCTCTAAGGAAATTGAAAAAATACCTGCATCAGCAGATACGATCTCACGTTGCATTAATGATATTTCTTGTGACATTGAATGAATATTAATTGAAAAATTAAGGCTTAGTGGAGTTTTTGCGCTACAAGTCAACGAGTCTACTGATATCAGTGGTCACGCGCATCTCATCTCAAATGTGAGGTACGCTGACGAATATGAAATAAAAGAGGACTTTTTATTTTGTCTGCCACTACCTGGTTCTACCACTGGAGAAGAAATATTCCAAGTACTTCAGTGAGCATAATTTGGAATGGCACAACTGCATAAGCATTTGCACAGACGGAGCAGCAGCTATGACAGGAAAAATTAAGGGATTTGTAACCAGGGCTTCTGAAAAAAATCCTAATATTAAAAATTTACATTGCTTTTTACACAGGGAAGCACTGATGATGAAATCTCTGCCTAAGGAATTGTTGTCTGTCTTACAAGAAGTTGTCAAAATTGTCAATTACATAAAGTCGCGGCCTCTGAACTCTCGTCTGTTTAATGCAGTGTGTCAGGAAATGGGAGCAGATCATCAGTCACTTCTGTTTCATACAGAAGTACAATGGCTTTCTCGCGGAAAAGTGCTTTCTCGGATTTACAAACTAAAAAATGAAACTCAGATGTTTTTAGAGGCCCAGGGATCAGATTTTGCTTCTCTGTTTAAAAAAGAAGAATGGGTAGCAAAACTCGCATATCTGGCGGACATATTCGCTCATTTAAATGAGCTCAACAAAAAAAATGCAAGGCAGGATTTCTAATATTTTAACGTCATTGGACAAGATTGAAAGTTTTTGCGCTAAGTTGGAGTTATGGATCAGCCACACTACCAATGGTAGTAATGAAATGTTCCCAAATGTCATGGCTGCCGATTCAGAAAAAAAGGTGCAGGCTTTGATAGTGAAACACTTGGAGTTATTAGCAGAAAAAATGAAGTTATTTTCCTAAGTGTGACCTGCAACCTAAGGACTGGGTACGAAATCCATTCTCAGATAGCATTATCCTTGGACACTTACTGATAAACGAGCAGGAAGAATTCATGGAGCTAAAAACAGATCGGACATTAAAACTAAAATTTTCCGAAACGGAGCTAGCATATTTTTGGCTGCATATAAAAAAAGAGTATCCACTGCTTTCAAAGCGTACTATTGCAATTTTCTTACCATTCGCCACGACCTACTTATGCGAATTGGGGATTTCAACTCTCACTACGATTAAATAAAAAAAGAGAACACTTGAGAATGATTGACGAGGAGATGAGACCAGCCTTATCAAAGATTGCTCCAAATGTTGATCGCCTATGCTCAGTTAAGCAGGCTCACATATCTCATTAAACATGTTTTGATATTATATTAATTTTTATAATAAATATGTATTAAATAAACATTGGGTTTTTTCTTTGGTGTACCTCTACAATTTCTTATTTTGGTAGGTGTACCTTGAACATAAAAAGTTTGCGGAACACTGCTCTATATGACAGCCCTTCAAGTACTTGAAGATGGTGGTCATATGACCTCTCAGTCATCTCCTCTCCAAGCTAAACATACCCAGCTCCTTCAGCCTTTCCTTGTAAGACTTGGTCTCCAGATCCCTCACCATCTTCGTTGCCTTCCTCTGAACCCATTCCAGCTTGTTTATATCCTTAAATTATGGTGCCCAAAACTGAACAAAATATTCTAGATGAGGTCTAATCAGAGCAGAGTAAAGCGGTACTATCACTTTGCATGATCTGGACACTATACTTCTATTGATACAACCCAAAATTGCATTTGTCTTTTTAGTTACCACATCATACTGGGAACATGGGAGCTATGATACCCTGTGTGTCACTATGTTACTTTTGGGGAAAACCCAGAAATGACATAGGGTAGTTCTAGGAAATACCAGAAACTCTACTGTAAAACCATAGAGATTCTGGCATGGCATGGCAACCCTATCTCAGACACTTTATAGTTTTACTAAAGAGATTCTGGTAATTCTTAGCATTACCCTATGTTGCTTCTGTGTCCTCTCTGGAAGTGACATAGGCTCTTTCTGCATACACAGCTTACTTCTGATTTTCACTGAAGTCAAATCAGTTGGGGTTTACTTTGAATGCAGTGCCTGCACTATGCATCTTTTTCTCTCTCTCTGATTTCTGTTAAGAATTGTGGTGTTCTGCTTACCAATGAGAAAATCCTGGTAGTGTTGGTATCTCCTGATTGGTTAGTTTCACACTGGGCATGTCTTTTGGAGATTCTTCCAGTTGAATTTACTATGGGGTCACCATTAGTGTTCTCCCCCCTCCCTTGTCAGTAGTCAATGAGTTTAATGCTAATTTGGGATTACTGGAGGAAAAAAAATCCCTGGCAGGCACCACTTTAAAGGTTTAGTGAGAGGAGATGCTGACCAATTGGCCAGAGAGGCAGTAGGGAGGCTGCTTGTGTGGCTGCTTGGTGGAGAAGATTCATGAGGCAGGAGGTGGAGATGTCAATACTTTGCAGCCTGAGCCCCAACCCCATTTAGAAATGAAACAACAAAGGGGGAAGACCAGATGTTGAGATGGACCAGACTTTAAAAAAAAAAAAACAGGCTGCTGCTGCCCCAGAGCAGGTTCCACAGCATTATATTCACATTTGAAATGTCTTTAGTCAGAGTCAATTTAAAGCAAAACTCCCTCCCCCACAAAAAAGTCACCCAAAAGGGGAATTAAACCCCAAGTCTTGCTGTTAATAGCTGTATATTTTAACCAAACAAGCTAAATGGCTATTCTTGCGAACAAGTCATAGAAAGGTAATTACTTTCCTAATGTCCTATTTCAAAAGACATGCCTAGTGCAAAACTGACCAATAAGGAGAGACCAACTGGCCTGCGAGGGGAGTAGGGTTGCCAAGTCAATTTCAAGAAATATCTGGGGACTTTGGGGGTGGAGCCAGGAGCAAGGTTGTGACAAGCATAATTGAACTCCAAAGGCCATCACATTTAAAGGGACTGCACACCTTTTAAATACTTTCCCTCCATTGGAAATAAGGAAGGATAGGGGCACCTTCTTTTGGGACTCATAGAATTGGATCCCTTGGTTCAATCTTTTTGAAACTTGGGGGATGTTTTGGGGAGAGGCACCAGATGCTATGCTGAAAATCTTGTGCATCTACTTCAAAAAACAGCTCCCACAGAGCCCAAGATACCTGCAGATCAATTCTCCATTATATCCTATGGCAATTGGTCTCCATTGGGAATAATAGAGTGCTCAACAGACATTCCCCCCCACACACTTTCTGATGACCCTGAAGCAGGGGGAGGACTTCCAAACCAGGGAATCCCCTGCCCCTACATGGGGAATGTATATACACACAGGAAACCACCGCAGATGGATTGAATAACACAGATTGCTGGTGAAAAAGTCTTAAGACCACTTAAATCCTTTGCAAACCAAATTCTATTATATTCACAAAACACATCAAAACAGCATGTTATGCTTCTCATATATTACATACATTTTTCATATCATTGCATTTAGAACATAAACCCTTATCAAAGTTCTTAAAGTTACAATCCTATTCACTTGCAATTAGTGTGTCCTGCATTCATCACTCCACAATTTAAATATCCAGCATGAAATCCAGTTGCCAGCTTTTCTTCTCTGATGGGTGATGTTGTCAGGTAGCACTTTTAGCCTGTAAAGTAGCTGTATTTCTTTCAAAAAACAGGCAGCAACATGAATCCTAGGTTGACTTCATGTTTCTGTAATCCTCCTTCTCAGCCACAACTAAGATTGGAACCAGTGCTTCTTAAAGTCCTTACTCCAGCTTTACACAGCTCTCAGTCACTCATCATAGCATTGGAGAGAAAGTCTCTCCACATATTGCAAAAACCTTGGAGGGCAGGGTGTAACAGGGCCTGCAGGCTGGAGCAGGCCCGTTCTGCCAAAATGACCAACAGTTTTATTCACACACACTTCTTCAGGTATAATGAAATGGAAGTTACCAGTCTATACATATCGGTAGAGGGTGAGCAGCAAATTAGCATACAACATAATTAAGATGTTTAACTGTTTCAAGAACCAAAGGGGAATAACAAGCTTAATTTTTATGGTTACCATTTGTTTAAGTTTAATGGGGGGGGAGGGTGAAGAAAATAAATATGTCAAAACTGGAGATTGATGGGCAGATGTATCTTTAATTGTGGAATGTTGAGAGTAAATAACTGAGAGCCTCCATTATGCTCCATCCAAGGTCTCAGTTTAATACCTGAATCTGTCTATTTTATGATACTGCAAGATTCTTTTTTTTGTTGTTGCAGCCAACTCAGCTACCCATTCTTGGCTTTCTGTTTTTGCTTTTATTCCTCTGAGCCAATAGTATATAATCTTCTCTAAAAGATAAAAGATGCATTTTCTCCTTTATGCTTAAATTGCTCCCCTCCCATTCAAAATATTTTAGGGCATTTCCCCCCTCCAATGTCAATTAATTTAATTAGCTTTCATCAGCAAGAGATAAGCTATAATGAATGACTTGTGGCTTTGCACATGCTGGTGGTCTTAAAAAAAATTACTTTTAACCTGCTAATGATCACAGGACAAATTACTACTGCAGATGTATATAACTAGCATTCTACAAATGACATTAGAATTTCTCAAGTCTGAACTTGCTATGAAAGAAATAGTTCTTTCAAGCAGTTTTCAAGAAAAGCACTGCCAGAATGCTATATTTTACATGTTACAACCAACTATCTATTGCTTTTCAGGTTGACTATATGGCTTATATAAGATTTCTTTTTAAAAAAAGAAGAAGAAAGAAACCTTGTAGAGAAGAGATCACATTTATTTTCTAGTAATTGGGACTATACTCTTTCTACATATTGGAGCTGGCTGCAAGTTTGGAGCTGGCAAAGAAGAAAGATAGGTTATGCAAATGGCTCTGGCCAGAAAAAGAGAAAAGGTTTACAGTCTAACACCTCTGCTAGATTATCACACCTAAAAGACAGAGACTGAAAAAGTCAAGTGGATAGATAGAATTTTTTCCTTTTCCATCAACAAAATCAGGACTGACCTCCAGAAACGGACAGGCTCCCAAGGGGAAATTATAAGTTCTCAGGACATGAGAAGGAAGCTCTTTTCTCTTCTCTTTGTCTTCCTCAAATGAGTTATGAAAGGCTAATCATTACCTAATAACTCCATCTTGACTATATGTCAAGGGACAATGGGAAGACATCCCAAACTCTAAGATAATAGAGGAAGTTAAATGCTGTCACTTCAAATGCACTAGCCTACTGTAATTTAACATTATTTAGGATAAATTTAGAATTAGTGTTTAGAGGACTTTGTGTTTTTAACATTTCTCTTCATCGTTGCTTAACCTGGTCTTTGTACAGAGCACTCTTTTCAATTGTTTATTAAACTTTCCTGTATTTTGCCTGCAGGAAGCTTGTTGTCTGTACCCGCACCATGCCTGTTCAGATCCTGCTTTCCAAAGAGTAGGAAAGAGTGGATGCAAAACATAGACAGAGCCTTTAAACCACAACACAGCATAGAGCAAAAGTGGGGAACCTTTCTTCTGCTGAGGGCCATTTGGATATTTATAACATCATTTGTGGGCCATACAAAATTATCAACTTAAAAAACAGTGATATGCTGAGAGAGAACAATTCAGGCCTGCAAAATTAATGTAAATAATTGTTTTACTATTTGATTTCTAATTTGGCATGCACCCCCCTCCGACCCGCTGCCCTATGCCTAGATCCAGGGCTTTTTTTCTATAAAAAGCCCAGCAGGAACTCATTAGCATATTAGACAACATTCCCTAATATTAGCATATTAGGCAACACACTCAGTAGCATATTAGGCCACACAATCTGGAATAATCACATGCTAATTGAACTGGTAGTACCTGGCTCCCACCCCTATCACCCCTCCCTCCCTTCATGCAGAAGCTGCAGCTGCTCCCAGAGATAGAAAGAGAGAGAGAGAGAAATGGGGGAAGAAATTGAAAGAAAGGGAAATAAAGAAATGGGGGAAGAAAGGGTAATAAAGAAAAAATAAACAAAGGGAGAAGGTTGCTGCTAGGGGAATGGGAGGTAGCCACAGATCAAAAGGTGGCCACACAGCAACTGGTGGGGAATCCATCGCTTGAGCTGGCACAAGCAGAAGCCTGGGGACAAAACAACTGCCGATGAGGAATCAGTCCCTGTGTCTCAAGCCTCCAGAAGCAAGTGACCACAGAGTAGGCAGGGCTGACAGGAACACACAAAACATCTTCCTGTCTACTCTGTATTGCCACAGTGTCCCTTTGAAGTGCAAATGAGCACTCCTAGGGAAAGGCAACTTCCTCTCTCTCTCTCCCCCAGTCTCTCTCCTCCCCCTGCTTTCATGAATATAAGAGGGGGGCAACAGAAGGCCTCAGATTCAGCAGGAGCTCACAGGAACACAGCTCCTGAACTTTTCTACAGTTCCCCCTCTTCCTCCCCACCTACTTTTTCCATTGAATAGTATGTGCAGCTACATAACAATCCCTGGATTAGGAGAGCAGGCAGGCAGTCAGCCACCAGGGGCTTTGCCATGCCCCCAGCAGCCCTCATTAACCCCTGGAGAAGCCTGCACCACCCTTTCTCCACTTCGTATTGAAGGAGGAGATATTGGAAAGAGCTTTTAGATTTCTGGACAAAGATATATTGGAATACAGGGATCAATAGAAACAGGCCAGGCCGGACATGTCTTGACTTACTTGGTTAACAGACTGTTTTGGCTCAGGCCTATTGACCTGGCATTTTGGCTTAGCTGAGCTTAAGATATATAGAAATAGCAAGATAGCTTGGTTTAGTTCAGGCTCCCGACAATAGTATGTTGGCTTGGGCCTGCTCAGGTTTTGCAGGTGATAGAAGCAAAAGGAAGCAGAAAGACTTCCCCACAAACAGAAAGACCAAAAACCACAGAAGAAAGTTGCCTAGGAAACGGGTGGACCAGGAGGGGTTAGAAGAGGAACTAACAGGGGACCGAAAGGGGAACATGTTGTATAAACATAGCATGTTGTATAGATGTAGGCTTTTGGTTTTTTGGTTTCGGGCTTTTTGGTTTTAGTTTATGCGGTTTAACTGAAAGAAGTCAACAGTTGGGAAAATGGTATATAAGGGCCTGCGTGCCCTGTGGTCTTAGCTCAGACTCTCGGGTCTGAAGCCCGTGTACAGGGCCCATGTGCACGTTAAATAAAGAAAGCTGTTCTTCCTGACTTCGCCTCCTGCTGCCTCTGTTATTGATCCGGCTGAAATTGGTAATGTATAAATAGGGTTTTCCCGCTACAGTATGTGATTTTGGGCTTGCTGGCCTTTTGACTAGGGGAGTGGCTCAGGCGAGCAAGGCCTGCTTGAGCTGGCTGGATCTCTAGCCAGCCCAAGCAGACCTCACTTGCCCGGGGCTCTCTTTTCTTGCATAGGGTTGCTTATGGTGTGTGTGTGTGTGTGTGTGGCATATGCTAATGAGTTATGCTAATGAGCTCCACCACCTATTATTCTACAAACCCCCCCCCCCTAATTTTAACCTTTCTTCATAGGGAAAGTGTTCCAACCCTTTAATCATTCTAGTTGCCCTTTTCTGCACTTTTTCCAATGCTATAATATCTTCTTTGAAGTGTGATGACCAGAATTGTACATAGGCTTGCCATTCCCCAGGTCCCAGTGGGGGTTCTTCCACTTTCCCAGGCTACTTCCTGCCCCCAGTCAGCTGGCCGGCATGGGGACCCCACCCCCAGAGGACTTTCCAGCTCTGGAGGCTTCAGTCTCCCATTGAAAGGCTTCCTCTTGGGATGGGGTGTCTGTGTTACTTTGAAGAAGCTGGCAGCAACTCGTGAGTAGAGAGTCCAATCCCTCGCTTCAGTCACCAGAAACGGGGTGGAGGGGGGGGGAGGGACACCTCTGCTGAGCACTTCATTAATCCCTATGTGGAGATCGATTCTCATAGGGTATAATGGGGAATTGATCTGGAGGTTTCAAAGGCTCTGGGGGAGCTGTTGTTTGAGGTAGAGGCACCAACTTTTCCGTATAGTATCTAGTACCTCTCCCCAAAGGACCTCCCAAGTTTCAAAACGATTGGACTGGGGGATCCAATTCTATGAGCCCCAAAAGAAGGTGCCCCTATCCTTCATTATTTCCTATCGAAGGAAGACATTTAAAACTCATTTTCAATGAGTTATTTACCATGACTCCAAGATCTCTCTCTTGGTCAGTCTCCGCCAGTTCACACCCCATCCACTTGTATTTATATTAGGATTTTTGGCCCCAATGTGCATTACTTTGCACTTGGCCATGTTGAACCTCATTTGCCATGTTGACACCCACTCACCCAGCCTCAACAGATCCCTTTGGAGTGCCTCACAATCCCCTCCGGTTCTCACCACCCTGAACAATTTAGTGTCATACACTTCACTGCTTACTCCCAACTCCAAATCATTAATGAATAAGTTAAAAAGCATCAAATCCAGTGCGAAGCCCTGTGGCACCCCAATGCTTACCACCCTCCACTGAGAAAATTGCCCATTTATACTCATTCTCTGTTTCCTATCGATTAGCCAGTTTTTGATCCACAAGAGCACTTGTCCTTTTACCCCATGACTCTTGAGCTTACTTAGGAGCCCTTGATGAGGAACTTTATCAAACACTTTCTGGAAGTCAAGGTAAACAACATCTATTGGGTCCCCTTTGTCCATATATTTGTTCACTCCCTCAAAGAACTCTAACAGGTTTGTGAGACAAGATCTTCCCCTACAGAATTCATGCTGAGTCTTCCTCAATAACTTTTGTCCATCAATGTGCCTACTCATTCTCTCTTTAATAACGGTTTCCACCAACTTTCCCGATATTGAAGTCAGACTGACTGGCCTGTAATTTCCTGGAACTCCTCTGGACCCCTTTTTAAAGATGGGGGCAACTTTTGCTACCTTCCAGTCCTCAGGAACAGAGGTAGATTTCAATGAAAGACTACATATTTTTGTCAGGAGATCCACAAATCCAACTTTGAGTTCTTTCAGAACTCGTGGATGTATGTCATCTGGGCCTGGTGACTTATTAGTTTTTAAATTATCAGTCGTAGGACCTCCTCTGTCATCACTTCAATATGACTCAGGTCTTTCAGTGGTTCTGGAATGGGCAAACACTTCTCGTCTTCCATGCTGAAGACGGAGGCAAAAAATGCATTCAGCTTCTTAGCCATTTCCCTATCGTACTTCAGTAATCTTTTTAACCCTTGGTCATCCAAGGGCCCCACTGCCTCCCTGGCTAGTTTTCTGCTTCCAGGGCTTTTTTTGAGCAGGAATGCACAGGAACACAGTTCCGGCTGGCTTGGTGTCAGGAAGTGTGGCCTAAGATGCAAATGAGTTCCTGCTGGGGGTTTTTTAACAAAAAATCCCTGTGTGAAACAATGGTGATGTCAGGGATGTGGCCTAATATGCAAATGAGTTCCTGCTGGCCTTCTTCAACAAAAAAGCCCTGTCTGCTTCTAATGTATTTGAAGAAATTTTTATTGTTGGTCTCTATGTTTTTTGCAATATGCTCCTCATAGTTCCTTTTTGCCTGCCTGATCACAGACTTGCATGTTATTTGCCACAGCCTGTGTTCCCTTTTATTAACCTCACTTGGACTAGCTTTCCACCACTTAAAAGGAATCCTTCTTACTTTTTACAGCTTCCATTGCTTTGCTTGTTAACCATGCAGGCTTTTTTTTATACCTATTGGTGCCTTTCCTGACTTGCGGTATATATTTTATCTGAGCTTCTAGGATTGTAGTTTTAAATAGCCTCCAAGCTTCCCTAGGGGTTTAGACCCTACTTACCTTTCCTTTCAGTTTCCTCTTCACATGCCTCCTCATCTCAGAGAATTTACCCCTTTTAAAGTTAAAAGTGGTTGTGTTGGTCTTTTGGGGCAACTCCCTATTTATACAAATGGTAACAGTTTGCAGGAGGCCTAGCAACCTGAACTTAGTACCTTATTAACTTTACTTGTTTCACTAGTCCTCATCCAGCCTTTCTATGCCATAGATGAAAATATGTTTTCACAACAGTTGCTATGATCAGGTTATCAGATGCATGCAAAGAGATGTACTAACAAGTTAAAGAATAGGCAACATCCCTTATGGGTATTTTTGACATCATGTAAAACCTGATTTAATTAATTTAACTGATTAATTAATTATCCTATGGTTTTGTGTATAGAATAGCCAGGAGAGCCTAAGATTCTCTGACAGCTTGCAGTTCTAGCTCTTTTAGCTTTATGCACCACTAAGTGATAAGCTAGATTTGCTTTTTAAGGGATGAGAGGTTCGGAGGTGGCTTGCCACTGCCTACCTCTGTATCATGACCCTGGCATTCCTTGGAGGTCTCCCATTCAAATACTAGCCAGAGCTGACCTTGCTTAGCTTCTAAGATCTGACAAGACTGGACTAGCCTGGGCTATCCAGGTTAGGGCATAATAAATTAGCTATGGTTAGCTGCTTATCTGCAAAAAGGCTACTATGCTGACAATGAAATCCTATGCAGAACTAATTCAGTCTAAACCTATTGATTTCAATGAGTTTTGAATAGAATAAGCCTGATTGCCACTACCTTTACGTTTAAAGACTAATAACATGTTGACAGACAATTATATATAAGATTGGTAGGGGCAAGGGAGAGCAGCAGGGTCATAAAGTGCAGAGTGAAATGCAATTTGAACATATGCACACACACCACAGAGACCATTCACACTCATTGGTCATTTCTGTGGTTTTGTTAAGATAGTTAGGACTAGAAATTGCCGAATTTGACAAGTAGTTAACAACTATAATGACTAAGAAATTTCAAGCCCTTTTTCAGCGCTGGGAGAGCTTTTGCCCCCCCCCCCCAAGTCGGAATAAAGAGGCTGACACAATGAGTTGGTAAAACTATGGACCACTTTATTAAATGAAACAGAAAACGGCAAGGGCAACCAGAACTGTGGCCAGGTCAGGGCCAGGGGTCTCAGCAGACCGCTCCCCTGCCTTTAGCGGGCAAGAGATAAGGCCCCCCAGCCAGAGCTGTGTTTCACAGCTCCCATCAGGCAGGCCCAGCAGGGAGGCACGCACCGGAGGGCCCAGCCACCAGACGCACGTCTCAGCGAAAGGCACCCTCGGATCAAGTCTCCAGGACAGTCTGCATTCTCCCACCTCAGGTCACAACTACCCAAAGGTTGGTCATGCCAGACCCCTAACTCCCCAAAAGGGGGAGGCTTACCGGTCCTCCCCGGGCCGCATAGAACCATAAACCCAGTAAAACCTGCCCTCAAAAGTGACCAGCCTATATAAAGGCACCAACCCGTAGCCAATTCCACAATCCACTGATATGCTATGCAGGGTAGGCAAAAAACACCCCCCAGTCATAAGCCAAACAACTGGGAAGTAAAAAAATTCCTACTCGGCCCCTCAATAAATGAGACGACCAGCACTTGCCTACATAACAAACAAGGCGGGCCAGCCACCAGACGCGCGTCTCAGCGAAAGGCACTCTCCAATCGAGTCTCCAGGACAGTCTGCATTCTCCCACATCGGGTCACAACTACCCAAAGTTTGGTCATGCCAGACTCCTAACTCCCCAAAAGGGGAAGGCTTACTGGTCCTCCCCAGGCCTCATAGAACCATAAACCCAGTAAAACCTGCCACAACTAAGGCCAAGTCTCGACTTAGGGCTTAGCACCCACAGGAAGGCCCAGAGCCAACCCCAGCCCTTGCCACAGATCCCTCAAGAAAAGCATATTACCCTTTTCCGAAAGATGCACCCCATCCCCTCTGTAGAGGTCAGGATATTTTGTAGAAATATCCGGATGGGGCAAATAGTGACCCAAACCTCCCTCCGATGCCTTACAAATCTCCTTATTTGCTCTGTAACGAGCCCTCTCTTTCCCTGCTGGATTCCAAGCACTGCACCACACCAAGCACGGAATCATGGCCGACCAAACTATAATGGTACTGGGCCATCTCTTCCTAATGTACTTAAAATCATCTCGAGCCTGCAAGATCAAAGCCTTGCCCTTAATCAGCCCAAGATCATTCCCCCCAGGTGAATGATTAAAATCTGAGGAGGAGAGAACATTCCCATGAAATAACAATGTAAGCAAATCTGGCCACTGAAGACCCCAGCGCCCCCGCCATTCAACAGTAACATATTGGCTGAGTCCCAGCTGAGAGCCAACAGAAGTTCTCCAAGCCTGATGTGCTTCCCAAAACACATAACTGTGCCCGCAGATAAGAACTTGGCTCTTCCGGCCAGGAACAACAGCATCTAAAAAGAGAAACAGACAAGTTATAAAACCTAACCATAACTACCCCAGCTCCATAACAAAGCTAAGAGTGGAGCAAAGGGCGAATATAACATTTATAAGCCCAAGACTGCCAACGGCCAAGGCACTGAATGGACAAAGCAGAATAGCCCAAGGCCGAGGCCATAGAGGCCACCCCAATTCTAAAGAAGTGGTACCAAACCTCACTCCAGACAACCCCAACAGAGCTAAGGCCCTAGACATCACTGCCCAAAACTGATGTTTTGTCAGAGGGCTGCCTCCAGAATGACAAAACAACAACCCTTCACAGCCTCCCTGCACCGCCAAATAATCAGCCAGTGCAGAAACCGGGCAAAGTTCCACCTCCGAACACGGACCCAGCTCCACTACAGCCCCAATGCCCCGTTGGTCTGTCTTGGAGCGCCGGACGGTAAGAGCCGCCTTAAACTCCGATAACCTAACATCCCTAAGTGCCAAAGCCCTGCTGGAAACATCATTCCTGGAGCTTGCCACTAGCTCACTGATCCTAAGTGCCCCAAAAAAGGCCACCAAAGAGGCTGCATGAAACAAAACAGCCTCAAAGTGAGATGCACAAATTGCACTCCAAACCCCCTTCAAACCCCTAAGAATCTCGGGGGACATAAGGTTCCTGGTGTCAGGACTAGGCCAAACCTCTCTGGACCACCCCTCCAGCATCTTTTGAAGATGAAAGTTTGCTGTTTTCTCCTTATACCCTAACGCCTTGCTAGCAAAAGCTAGCGTAGACAGGCGTCCTCTAACAGATTGCACGGCCAATCTCTTAGCTTTTAAGGAAACACAATAATGGAGCAACTGCTCCACCGGGAGGGGCCAAACAATGTGAGACCCTACCTTGGCCCTAAAGTCTTCAAACTGCCGCACAGCACGTTCGTAAGATTTCCTGGTGCTAGGCGCAATGGCTAGGCCTCTGCAGGCCTCAGCTCTTTAATCAGCCATAGCTCCTGGGGCATTGGCGCCGCCTCTTGATCGGCATCCAGGGCCAGCTGACAAAACCTCTCCATCTGTTTATGAGAGAGAGTGTCAGTCACCCCGTTATTAACCCTAGGAACATGCTTGGCCAAAAACAAAACGTTAAGCCGCAAACAATGCAGAGTGAAGACCCTCACCAACCTCATAACCTGTTGCGATTTGGATGAAAGGGAATTAATGACATGAACCACAGCCATGTTATCGCACTGTGCGATTTGCCAAATCACTCCCCCACAGCCAAACCGCAACCAAAATGGGGAAAAACTCTAAAAAAAGTGAGATCCCGGCTCAAACCAGCCTGTACCCAAGAACCCGGCCAAACATCTGCGCACCAGTGTCCACGGAAGTAAACCCCAAAGCCTAACGAACCAGCAGCATCAGACATGACCTGAAGCTCCGCCTCAAGTCTCATGTCCTCTCTCCAGAAGGAAATCCCATTAAAGGATTCCAAAAACTCCTGCCACACCCACAGGTCCTCCCTCATGCTGCTGGTAACCCTAGTTTTGTACTGAGGCAAGTGTAGACCCACCATAGCATCATAGAACCTGCGAAAAAAGGCCCATCCAGGAGCAACCACTTTGCAAGCAAAGTTAAGTTGCCCAACTAACTGCTGAAGCTCAAGCAGTGTAACCTTTTTCTTGAGGAGGAAAGTACTAATCCTATTCCTTCCAGCTTCTGAAAAGGTATTCTGGATGATTGTGCTAGGGTGTCCAATTCAATTCCCAAAAAGACAAGGCATTGAGCCGGGCCCTCAGTTTTCTCCTCGGCCAAAGGCACACCTAACTCAGCAGCCAGCTCAATAAAGCTGGACAACAACTGAGCACAATGCCCAGTACCCACAGGACCCACAAACAGGTAGTCATCCAAATAATGGACAACATCCTGTAAACCCACTTTTTCGCACACAGCCCATTCAAGGAATGTGCTGAAACACTCAAAAGCCACACATGATACAGAGCAGCCCATAGGCAGAGCCCTGTCCATGAAAAATTGTCACGCAAAAGAAAAACCCAAAAGCTCAAAATCATCCAGGCGGGCAGGGAGAAGGCAAAAAGCAGATTTGATATCGCATTTAGCCAGCTCAGCCCCCTGACCACAGTGTCAAAATACGCCCACTGCCTGATCAAAGGTAGTATACCTAACTGAGCATAGTTCCTCGGGAATCCTGTCATTAACAGAAGAGCCCTTGGGGTAAGAAAGGTGGTGAATCAAACGAAATTCACCAGGCGCCTTCTTTGGTACCACACCCAAAGGGGAAACCCTAAGGTTAACCACTGGAGGATTAGAAAATGGGCCCAAAATCCTGCCCTCCACCAGCTCCTTGGCGATCTTGACCTCCACTACATGTTCTAAACCACTGACCGAACTAAGGTTCCGAGACCAAGTTGGCACCCAAGAACCCTGGAAAGGAATTCTAAAACCCAATGTAAAACCGTTTAACAAATATAAACTATCAGCCCTGCGCGGGTACCTACACAGCCACCGCTCAAGAGGTCCCACCTTTATCAGGCTGGGGCCCTTTTCCAGCTTGGAGAGAACCCCCACTCCCGCCCTGTCTCTTTTGGCCCTTACATGGCTGAACTCTGGGACAGCTGCTAAAGGAGTGTGGGTCGGCACACATGGGGCATTTGTGCTTGAACTGACAAGATTTCCAATTGCACACCCCCTGTGAACCAAACTCCCAACAAAGCAAGCGGGGTTAAACCGCCTGCCCCGCTAAACTGCCGGAAGATGACGACGAATTAGAAGGAGAAGTGGAACCCTTAGCAACTAAATGACTGCTGTCAGAGCGGTCACCCAAATTGGGCCGAGCAAGTGATATAACCTGCAGCCACAATTGTTGATGGATACGATCCCAGGGGAGGGAAGGGTACAAAGCGGCCCTCATCCTGAATTCCACATCATACTGAATCCAGGCCGGGCCGCTGAACATCGTGTACCCCTTGTATATAATGTCCATATACTGAATTAGCGCTGCCGCCCGCCAGGGCCGAGCCCGCGTTATCACTCCAGCATACACAAAAAAACCCTGGCAGCCAATTAGCCCAGGTCCGGTCCACCTTCCTCTTTTTTAATTTCTTTTTCTTATCATCAAGATCCTCCTTGTCTTTTTTTTTTCCAGCTCCCTAAATAAAAGGGAGAAAATATCCACATAATCTTCCTTAAGGTTCTTGTCTTTAGTGGCCGGCAACAGGTGGTCACCCAAAGGTAAGGCAACATCACCAAAGGGCATGGCACCAAAAGGAACTGCACTATAAGGGGAGGGAAAACCCCAACCCCCAGTTAAGGAAGGTGCAACACCCTGCTGCCCAGCTCCTGGCCAATTCCCAAATGGTCCAAACTGGCCCTGCGCCCACGCCCAGCTAGCCTGAGGCCCCGCACCCGAAGTGGAAGGAGTGTTTGAACACCCAGGAACCATTCCCCCACCATTAGGTGCAGCAGGTTCCCAAAGTCCCCATGGCCAAACAAGCCCCGTGAAGGCAGAAGACCCATCACCAGACTTACCTGGCAATCCAGCGGGTACCAAAGCAATACCTGCACCCACAGCACCAGAAGAAGGGCCAGATCTGGCATCAGAAGCACCCAGACCCACAGCTCCTCTGGTGGCAGCAGCAGACCTGCCTTCTATAATAGATAATCTCATTAATATATTGGCCTGAAAAGCCATTTTAGAAACTGGCCCCTTTTTAGAAACCAACGAAGGTGGCAACCCAGACGCCTGTTCAAGGGCCCACAGCCTCAAAAGAATGGCTGCATTCACCTCATCCTCACCCTCCTCATCAGACGATGAAGGCAGCAGAAGACGCTTCTGTGTAGGCTTAGGCGCCTTACGTGCCGGCTGCTTACCTTTCGACTTCCCACTACCCTTTCTCCCAGACATTCTCTCAAATAAAGGCTAAGGCACCTGAAGGGCCCAAAATAAACCCCCCCACAATCCTCTCCTAAAATGGCTGCCGCTATTCACACCTAAAATGGCCGACACCCCAGAACACCAAAAATGGCCGCCGTAGAAGCTGTCAAATTAAAATGACCACCAAGCCCCGAGGCAAGCAGAAATGAAGGTAGGGAAGAGAGGGAGTGGGGGGAATAAGCAACAATGGACTGTCCGTAGGGGACCCACCAATTGCTCCCTAAACACCTCACAGATCACCACCCAACTGGGCCAAGCACCCCTCGCACTGCTAAACCCCCCAGAATAAAATCAGTTTGTTTGTTTTTTTATAACGAACAGCGAATCCACCGACACGCTCCTCAAAAACGGCGCAAGATGCTTCTCCCGACGCTCCCAAGCCAGTGAGTCACAAGCCTGACCCACAGGCCCGACTCGACAACGCTGGCAAAGGCTCCCCTCAGCCTCACAGGCCTGATCCCTCGACGCCGGCAGAGAGGAGGAAGCACTCTCCTCTTCAGTCAAGCATCAATGAGGGACTGAAGAGAGGGAGCTGGTATTTAAGGAAACAGGGGTGGGGGTGGATGAGCAGCTGCTTGCCATGTTTGGCTTCATTCTTCCTGCTGGCCAATGGTAGGGCTGCAGCAAAGCTTTGCCTTTAGCTGGGTACTAGAAAGCTGAGCTACCCAAAGGGAAGCCAACTGGGGACAAGATAACTCAGGCCCCCCTGCTTCAGGATGTACATGAACTGTTGACTTCTGCCTCAATACTCCCAGGTTGCTCGACAGAATTGTTGCTGTGTTCAAAGTTTTAATAAAAAAGAGAAAATAGTACGTTAGTGTAAGAAGATAATGAATTTCAACATACTGTAAGCCAAAATGCCCTCAAAAGAGGTTGGGTAATTGACAGATGGGCACTTTGGCTTAAAAAGGATCTAGAATCTATGTATACAGGATTCCATTTCCAGAAATTATTGCTAAATTTACCAAGGACACTAATTAAGTAAAACAATTATGATTTTATTACAGAAAAATATAGAACACACACATACAAGATAATAGACTCATATAACATACAGACAGACCTAATAAAAATAGAGAGAAATGCATAGTGGTAACATAAGGATGGACAAACAGGGTGATAATTATCGATCGTAGTCTCCAAGGAAGGCTCCAATGACAACAAACGAGGACGATGGGGAAGGGGATCCACAACTTGCCAAGAATCAGGGATGTATCTAAACAGCAGGAATGGGGTACTGCTAGATGCACACCTCTTGGGAGTTGGGACTGTGGTTATAAGGACTACCTTGAGCCCTTAGGGGGTAGGAGGTACAGGGGCAGATGACAGGTGGTCAGCTGGTACATGACTTCAGAAAAAGGCGAGGGTCTGCAATGACCATAAGGGCTGGACTTATGCGGTAGCCAATAGCCAGTTTATTGGGGGCACCTGATTGGATGCCCATACCTGGCCAATGAGCAGATCTGGCCCTGGCTACCTGATTGGACTTCCAGGTAACAATGGGCCAAAGGGGGAGGCTCCAGGATTACCATTAAGGGAAAGAATGGGTGAAATTATTGGGGTGGGAGTGATGAAAGGCTATCAAAACTTATCTAAAAGGTGACAATAGATGGCCAAATTGCTACCTAAGGTAACACCCAATCTATACAAAGAAACTTGGCTCTGGGTGAAGATGTTCTTCCTCTTCTTCATTCCTCTACTGGCACCATCCTTTGTCTTGGGTTCCGTTGGACAAAGGCTTTAGGCAGTCTGACAGGATCCACGCCTAAGATAAGCTTGATTGCCTTATGCATAGGTGACATCTGTTGAGTACGTGAGCCTCCCGCTTCGCTGTCATGGAGTCTGGCACTGCAGGAAGATAGTTCTGGTGATGTTAGTCTACCAATATGGATTCTATGGTCAAGGCTGAAATCTGCTTGCCCAGACAGTTCCTGGCAGAGCAACTGCTTCCGCTGCAATGGCCGAGATGGTGCACACACGGAGCGGCTGGAAATCCATCTGTTCTCCTGGTTAGCACTCTTCCAGAGATACGGAGTGCTGCTGCAACGTTGTGGCTGTTAGTACTCACAGTCTGGTAAACAAAACCCACATTTTCCTGTCAGATGTGTGTGAGTTGAGTCTTCAGGCACCCTGGCAACCAAATGGGTGACTGTGATGTTCTGAAATTGGGGGTCTTTTTCTCACAATACAGTTGGGCCATCTAATAGTATACATAGTTGTTTATGAGGCAAAATGAATGAAAATTTGAGGTTTAAATGTTTGTTTAAATCATTTATGCCAAAATATACTGGAGCAGGACAAATGAAGTGTGTTTACATCTTTGATCAAATTTAAGATGGTTGTAAAATGTATCCTTAAGAGCCCCGTGGTGCAGAGTGTTAAAGCTGCAGTACTGCAGTCCTAAACTCTGCTCACGACCTGAGTTCGATCCCTGAAGGCAATGGCAAACCACCCCGTAAAAAGTCTGCCATGAAAACATTGTGAAAGCAACATCACCCCAGAGTCAGAAACGACTGGTGCTTGCACAGGGGACCTTTCCTTTCCCTCAAAAATGTATCCTTGGGAGGCTGGAAGGGCTAGATAAGGGCTGTTTACCAGCTAGATAAGAATCCTAACTGTAAGACAGACTAAGTAAATATTCACTGTGTCTGGGCAACAATAGAGAATATTGGCCAGGCAGGCTTATTATCAGTGCAGGGTCAAGTAGCCCTAATCAGAGTTTGTTATAAGAAAAGAAGGAACGGGAAAGAATTTAGGGAACTCCAGAGTCAGCCAATGGTTCTAAGATTTCCAGGCAAAGTGCTACGGGAGACAAAATTTCTGAGGCAGTCACTACAGAGAAAGGCCAAGGAGTTTTGTAAGGGCAAGTCTTAAGGGCAGAATTGTTTTTCAGTAAATAGTGGGAGAAGGCAAGCAGGTCACATCCAGACCTTTGAGATGGTTCCCTGGAAAATACAAGGGTTTGGAATTTGGAGGAGGTACTCTGGTAAAGCACAATTCTATTCCTGTTCCATTTTACCCTTGTTTTACAAAATGAAGCACATCTCAACCTTTCCAGGGCAGGAAAGAGGAGACATATTGTAAGCCTCCTGAAGTTCCACAATGGAGAAAGGCAGCTAATAAACACTGCTGTTAGTTCTGGATGATATGGGGAGGCAGACATTGAACTAGTTTGGATGGAAGAGGGAAAGAAGTAAGAATGTTGGAAGTAGAACAACTTGATAAATAGCACATGGCTTCCAGGAGGTTATGAAACCATCACAAAATAAACCAACAGTGGTGTAGCAGGAGAACATGGAAATTAATCATGTTCAGTGGTCCAAGCTAAAGAATTCTTGCAGCAGTGCCTTCCCTGTACTTTATTGTTGTTCAGTCGCACAGTCAAGCCCAACTCTTAGTAACCCCATGGACAAAGTCATGCCAGGCCCTCCTGTCTTTCACCATCCTCTGAAGTCTGCTCAAATTCGTGTTTGCTACATCAGTAATGCTGTCCAGCCATCTCATCTTTTGCCGTCCCCATCTTCTTTTGCCTTCTGTCTTTCCCAGCACCAGGACCTTCTCCAGTGAGTACTCCCTTCTCATTTGGTGGCCAAAGTATTTGAGCTCCAGCTTCAGCATCTGACCTTCCAGGGAACAGTCTGGGTTGATTTCCCTTAGGACTGACTGATTTGATTTTCTTGCAGTCCAAGGGACTCTCATGATTCTTCTCCAGCACCACATCTCAAAAGCAACTATTCTTCTGCACTCGGCCTTCCTTATGGTTCAACTCTCACAGCCATACATTACTACCGGGAATACCATTGCTTTGACTATACAGACTTTTGTTGGCAGGGTGATATCTCTACTTTTTATTATACTGCCCAGGTTCGCCATAGCTGTCCTCCCAAGGAGCAAACATCTTTTAATTTCATGGCTACAGTCACCATCTGTAGTGATCTTGGATCCCAGAAATGTGAAGTCTGTCACTACTTCCATGTCTTCCCCTTCTAGTTGCCAAAGTGTGATGGAACCGAATGCCATGATCTTAGCTTTTTTGATGTTGAGTTTCAAGCCTACTTTTGTGCTCTCCTCTTTCACCCTCAACAAGAGGTTCTTTAGGTCCTCTTCACTTTCTGCCATTAGAGTGGTATCATCTGCATATCTGAGGTTGTTGATGTTTTTCCCAGCAATCTTAAATCCGGTTTGTGCTTCATCCAGGCCAGCATTCCGCATGATGTACTCTGCATATAAATTAAATAAGCAGGGTGACAATATACATCCTTGGCGAACTCCTTTTCCTGTTCTAAACCAATCAGTTGTTCCATAGCCTGTTTTGACCGTTGCTTCTTGACCCTTATGCAGGTTTCTCAGGAGACATGTGAGGTGGTCTGGTACTCCTATCTCTTTAAGGACTTGCCACAGTTTGTTGTGATCCACACAATCAAAGGCTTTAAGGTAGTCAATGAAACAGAAATAGACATTTTTCTGATACTCCTGTGCTTTCTCCATAATCCAGCAAATGTTGGCAATTTGATCTCTAGTTCCTCGACCTCTCCGAAACGCAGC
Organism: Heteronotia binoei; assembly: GCF_032191835.1. Taxonomy (NCBI): domain Eukaryota; kingdom Metazoa; phylum Chordata; class Lepidosauria; order Squamata; family Gekkonidae; genus Heteronotia; species Heteronotia binoei. The sequence continues at coordinate 86,681,580 of NC_083225.1, forward strand.
TTGAACGTCTGGTAGTTCCCAATCTACATACTGCTGAAGCCTAGCTTGTAGGATCTTTAACATGATCTTGCTGGCATGTGAAATGAGTGCAATGGTTAGATAGTTTGAACATTCCTTGGCATTACCCTTCTTTGGGATTGGAATATAAACTGACCTTTTCCAATTCTGTGGCCACTGTTGCGTTTTCCAAATTTGTTGACATAATGTGTGCATCACTTTAACAGCATCATTTTTTTAGGACTTTGAATAGCTCAACTGGGATACCATCATCTCCACTCGCTTTTTTTGTTAGTAATGCTTTCTAAGACCCATTTGACTTCACACTCAAGGTCTCAAGGTCAGCGATTTCACTGTCATGGTTTTCAAGGCCATTGAGATCCTTCTTGTATAACTCTGTGTATTCTTGCCACCTCTTCCTGTTGTCTTCTGCTTCTGTTAGGTGCCTACCATTTTTGTCCTTTATTTTGTCCATCTTTGCACGAAATGTTCCCTTGATTTCTCCAATTTTCTTGAAGAAATCTCTTGTCCTTCCCATTCTGTTATTGTCATCTATTGCTTTGCATTTTTCCTTCAGGAAGGCCTCCTTATCTCTCCTTACTGTTCTCTGAAATCTGCATTCAGTTAGGTGAATTTTTCCTTCTCACTTTTGCCTTTCGCTTTCCTTCTTTCCTCAGCTCATCAGTCAGCCACTTTGCTTTCTTGCATTTCTTTTTCTTTGGGTGGTGCTGATTCCTGCCTTCTGTACAATGTCACGAACCTCTGTCCATAGTTCTTCAGGCTCTCTGTCTATCAACTCTAGTTCCTTAAACCTATTCTTCACCTCCACTGTATATTCATAAGGGATGTGATCAAGGTCAAACCTGAATGGCCTAATGGCTTCCCCAGTTTTCTTCAGTTTAAGCCTGAATTTTGCAAAGAGTAGCTCATGATCGGAGCCGTAGTCAGCTCCAGGTCTTGTTTTTGCTGACTGTAAGGAGCTTTTCCATCTTTGACCGCAGAGTATATAATCAATCTGATTTCTGTGTTGCCCATCAGGTGATGTCCATGTGTAGAGTCACCTTTTAGATTGTTGGAAGAGGGTGTTCACTATGACCAGCTTGTTCTCTTGACAAAACTCTATTAGCCTTTGCCTGGCTTCATTTTGTTCTCCAAGGCCAAACTTGTCAGTTGTTCTAGTTACCTTTTGACTTCCCACTTTGGCATTCCAGTCGTGTATGATGAGGACATCTTTTTTTGGTGTTAATTCTAGAAGGTGTTGTAGATCTTCATAGAACTGGTCCACTTCAGCCTCTTCTGCGTCAGTGGTTGGGGCATAGACTGGATTACTGTGATATTGAATGGTTTGCCTTGGATACAGACCAAGATCATTCTGTCATTTTTGAGATTGTATCCCATTACTGCCTTCCTCACTCTCTTGTTAACTATAAAGGCCACACCATTTCTTCTGCGGGACTCTTGCCCACAAAAATAGATGTAGTGATCATCTGAGTTAAATTCATCCATTCCCGTCCATTTTAGTTTGCTGATTCCCAAGATGTCGATGTTCAGTCTTGCCATCTCTTGTTTGACTACATCCAGCTTACCTTGATTCATAGATCTTACATTCCACGTTCCAATGCAGTATTGTTCTTTGCAGCATCGGACTGTTCTTTCACCATCAGACACATCTACAGCTGAGCGTCCTTTCAGCTTTGGCCCAGCTGCTTCACTCTTTCTGTGGTTACTTGGACTTGCCCTCTGCTCTTTCCCAGTAGCATATTGGACACCTTCTAATCTGAGGGGCTCATCTTCCAGTGCCATATCTTTTAGCCTTTTGTTACTGTCCATGGGGTTTTCTTGGCAAGGATACTAGAGTGGGTTGCCATTTCCTTCTCCAGTGAATCGCATTTTGTCTAGGTTCTCAGCTGTGGCCTGTCCATCTTGGGTGACCTTGCATGGCATAGCCCACAGCCTCACTGAACCGCACAAGCCCTCTCACCATGTCAAGGCAGCAATCCATTTCCAGGTGGGGTTTAGAACTCACCCAGATAACAAATGATATTTAAACTACAGAGATTGGTTTACCTGGAGAAAATGGCAGTTTCTATTGTTAGGGATTCTTAGCAGAGTTAAACAAAAAGTAAAAGAATAAAGCAGCCAGCACACACACATTTAGCTTTGAAAGTAATCACTTATCTAGTGTGGAAAGGGTAACTTGGAAAGTAAGAAAACAAGAAAGGATAAACATTCTTTCTGATTTCTTTAACTACATGTTTACTCTCTGAGGTCTAAAAAGCAACTGGTGACAAAGACTAGAGATTCAGATAAAGAGTTGTAAAGTTGTAACCCAATGCTATCTCCCCAGTCCATCCCCAATATATTGATTACCCAATTAGAGCATTCCAATAGTAGCTAATATGCATACTGACACCTAGCTTTTTGTGGGAAATACATGCAGAGTAGCCCATTGGCTCTAACTAGCTAAGCTAAGCTATCAGCATGCATAAACAAACAAACAATTATCTCATGACTTCAGAAAGTGAAGTTGCCAAAACCCAACAGTTTCAGAGAGCAGATTCTATGGCATCAAAACCAAAATGACTTCTCTTCCCACATGAACTCAACCCCCCAGACATCACCCCCAGATCACCAGGCATTTTAAAAGATGAAGTTGGCAATCCTACTTTGTAACACATGTGTGGGTCCTTGTGAAGGTAACATTGTTGGAATGACCCACACAGCACGCATGTTGAGGAGAAAAAGCTTAGCTTGCAGGGCAAGCTTCCTTTATTTATACAGGGTTTTTCAGGTGTCCAAAAATATCCCAGCTCAAGGCATAGCAACACAAAGATTCTCCACAGAAGCATCTGGTATGTAGCAAAACTGCTTATTCTACAAGAATTCACAGTAGCTAGCAAGTTCCAGAAATACTTCAGTTACAACAGGGAACAGAAACGTGATGGATGTGAGAACGTCTGAGCTTTCTGTGTTTCCAGACATTGCAGAGTCTGGGTAACTGGGCACATGAGCGTCCCACGTCCGTTTGGGGTACAAGCAAGCAGACATCATTCCAACTGCATGATCCTACATTCCACTCTTTTCTCTATTATTTGGCTGCTTGCAAAGGGCAGCAAAATAACAATTCGGTTTTGACATTCCCAGGAAAGAGTGAAATAACATTACAATGGGGTAATGAAAGAGTGGACTAATAGAGATGAGATAAAGATAAGCCACAGGTGGAGAACAAACAATGATGGGTTTATGCATTCATACTGGCACATCTTAGTGATTAATTTTTGTCCAGAAAAGATGCATGTGTAGGGGGAGAAGGGTTATTCAGAGGCATGCTTTGGCTAGGCAGCCCAGCCTTCCACTATAGAGTTGTTCAGGTCTCCATCATGAGGCTGGGCATGGCTAGTGTGAGAGGGCCCACCATGTCTTTTGAGGCTAGGCTACCCTTTTCATACAATAGCACTCTAGTATCAGTCCCCCCCCTTCCTGCACTGTACAATTCTTGGAGAGTGTATGCCACATTGCATGATGTGCTCTCATTTAGATTTCAAACAACCAGGGTTGAAACACAGTTGAGACAAGAGGGGGATGGGAATGTCAATTACCAAAAAGTAAGCTCTATATGCATGAGGGAAAGCTATGTGTCTTGGTATTGACAATTCTTTATCAATAAACATTACTAGTTATGATGCAAGAATACAAAAACTCATCTCAATTTCTAAAACACATAAGGGACATATGCAAGTGACATGCTATAAACTGAATCAATTAATATGCCTTTATGGCAAGCAACTTATTGTAGCCTAGGTGATCAAGATACACACATTCAGACATAGGTGAGAGCATTGCCAGAGATGGGCAGTCCATACTGGCTACATTATTACAATACAAAAACCATTTGCTGACTAATTCCATGTTCCCCTCCTCCCTTAGTCTAACAAAAGGTCTTCTTTCTTGAGTTCATGGAGAGTTTGTGTGCTTTATGCATGACAATCTTTTCACAGGGAAATGTGTTTCTATTGCAGCCAAAAGGATTTTTTTTTATTTGGAAGTACAACTTGGAAGTGGCAGTGGGGCTGCTATTGTGATTAACTGGAGCAACCAGCCTTTTGCTTGGCAGAGGAATTTCTCTGGAAACAAGATTTTTTTATAACTCAGTTTGGATGGGGTTCTGGGGGAGGCCTTCCTTCCAACATCAATGAGGCATGACCAGGCAAATTTCAGAACCTCTGGGTAGATATGGAAGAGCCTGGAAAACATACTTGGAGAAATAAACAAACAAAACAACAATAACAGATGATTTTTTTCCCTTTAAAGCTTTTTTTGGCTGTCCACAAATTGCCATAACTTGAGCTCAACCCTGTTGAGATAGGGTTGCGCACATTAGATAAATTACCACACTTGTTTTGGACTGGGGACTTTCTCCTTTTCACATGGAGTTTTAGTTTGACAAGGTCTCTACCCTTCCAATGTTAAAGGGCAAATTTTATACACCATACATTGTGCAGAATACAAATCCACAATATAAACCTATGCATCACTTTTCATGATTCAAGCTAGTGTACATCTATATAGAAAGCATGCACCTAGAGATTCATGAGAGGCTTTTTACTTTGTTGCAACAGATATGAATTTAAAAAAAGAAAACATGAAATTGTGCACAAGATTGGAGCTCCAAAAAGAGATTACCAGAGTTGGAATTATCCCTGGATTATGAAAATGGTCACAAAAAGGGAAGGAAAACTTTTGCTATAGCTTTGGAACATATGAAATTGTTAAAAATAAGAAAAACTTTGAAGCAAACAAAACGAAACTGAGGCCTCAATAGAACACTGCCAGCTTTAACATACATGTATATGAGGGATCAGACTCAAAATGATTAGCGAACTGGATCAGAGAATTTAAACCACTGGAAATCAGTGGGGTGATCAAGTCCCACTGAAACCCATTTTTCTCTGTGCCAGCTCATTCAAAATTTGTTCTGTGGGTCTCACATAGGTGTGAGAGTGGGTTTCAACAAACTTTAACAACAAAATCCTAAAAGCAAATTCTGGTTAATACACCTTGACAAACACACAAAACAATTCTTAAACCTATTTATAATAAGCATGCAATATATATATAAACTTAGGAGAAAACCTAGTAAGGAGCTTGCACAGCCAAGTAGATGTGTGGGGCAGTGCAAAGATATAATTCAAAACTGATGCATAAAGCGGGGTGCTAAAACATGCACCTTGATGAAGAAGGTTGAAATAATGGAGAGGCTAAAACTTAAAACAAGCAAATAGAAATGTGTTATCCAGTAGCAAGCCTGGCCAGGACTGTAGACTGGATTGAAACACAAAATCAATCAGAACTGGAGTCCTAACATGGTAAGAACATGAAATATGGAAAGAATTTTCTAAACAAAACACTCAGAGAAGGTCAAACTCTAACAAGATACTCTAGAGGCATAAAATAAAATAGATAAGCATGTAGCTGCCTCTTTCTACAGGTAAGAGGTCCACCAAATAGCTAAATAGGAAGATTGATATGTACAGTTCATAGATGGAACATAACTATAAATGACATTAAGAGAACAAATGAAGATATACATTTGAGGAATGCAGAACATTATTAAAGTCCAGATTTCTAATGAAAACCAAGAGTTTTCAGGAATTCTGCCTAGTGAATTATCAGCAGATCTAGAAAAGGTATTTCTATGAGAAACACGACACTGAGAATAATTGGGTCACTGGTAAAATAAAGTATTAATTTTTCAAGACTTAAGGGAGAAGTTGCACAGTGAGAGGGTAGTTTTATCCAAGGAAGGGTGCAGATGTTCTTCTATAACACATGCTAGAACTTCAAATGAAAAGAGGTCTTGTAGGAACCAAAATTTGTGAGGTAGAATTTTAAAACACTGTTCTTTTCAGAAAATAAAAATTCAGAACCAACAACAAAAAGAATTTTCAGATTTAAATGAATGAAAAATTGGGAAAGTTCAACGTAAGATAGAAAACTGTGTTAAATGTAACACTAATAGCCTTGACAGGAGACAAAATACATAAATACAAACAATAGAGACTAGTCATGGATTTCATTGTGAGTTGCAAAAACAGCAGCCACCAAATTCTCTGGATAAGGCTCTTGCCCAGCCTCTTCCAGAGTTTGAGGCTGAGATTGAAATTAGGAATCAGATTTGGGAGACCATGATGCCATGACATCTTTAGCTGGGCGAATACAACGTGCCAGAACCCACAAAAGACCTGCAAGAGAAAACACAGCAGCATGCCTGCACCCCCAGGTGAGGGGAGCTGGACCATGCCAAGTTAATAAGCCCAAAGACCAAATTCAATTGTTCCTGAACCTGCATTTGGATAGGAACCTTCATTTTCACTGCTTTTAATTGTTTTTGAAGAGTGGGTTTCAATGTCTGATTATCATGTTCCACAATAGCTTGACCTGTGGAATTATATGTAATGCTATGTTGGATTTGAATGTTCCATTGTGTATAAAGATCAATAAATTCAGAAAAACTATATGCTGGGGTGTTATCAGTTTTCAACAGTTGTAGATGACCCATTACCACAAAGGCAGAAATCCATTTGCCAAAGTTTATTAGGGAGCACTTTCCCTATGAGGAAAGGTTAAAACACTTGAGACTCTTTGGCTTGGAGAAACATTGACTGCAGGGTGACATGATAAAGGTTTACAAGATTATGCATGGGAGGGCGAACGCAGAGAAAGAAGTATTTTTCTCCCTTTCTCACAATACAAAAACTTGTAAGCATTCAATGAAATTGCTGAGCAGTCAGACCAAAATAGATAAAAGGAGGTACTTCTTCACCCAAAGGGTGATTAATATGTGGAATTCACTGCTACAGGAGGTGGTGGCAGCTACAAGCATAGCCAGTCCCAAGAGGGGATTAGATAAAAATATAGAGCAGAGGTCCATCAGTTGCTATTAGCCACAGTATAGATATACATATATATGTGCATGTGTGTATGCATAGAAGAAGTCATTGGATCTATATTCTGCCCTCCCTCACAACAGACACCCTGTGAGGTGGGTGGGGCTGAGAGAGCACTGACAGAAACTGCTCTTAACCAGAACAACCTCTGAGAACAACCACCCAAGGTCACTCCAGCAGTTGTAAGTGGAGGAGTGGGGAATTAAACCTGGCTCTTTTAGATAAGAGTCCACACACTTAATCACTACAACAAACTGACACATATATTGGTCACTGGATGACACAGAGTGCTGGACTGGATGGGGTTTTGGTCTGATCCAACACAGCTTCTCTTATGTTAGTTTGCAAACCACACAGGTTAACAGCATAAATAGAGAAATAACATCTTTCAAAGTCTTATCAACAAATGCATTGCCCTGAGCAATCACACCAGGAAGATTAAAATTGTTTTCACTATGAGTAAAGAAAAGAGGTAACTCACAACAAAAAATTAAAAACTGCAAGATTAAAAATATAGCCAATCAAATTAAGGTCAATTTGGAGAGATACGTGCACCAGGAAGTTGATGAATCAAATTAAGTGCATATAAGGTGTCCTAGTGAGTTGAAAGCCTGTGTGAATAGTAACAATTTCAGCCTGCTGCACTGAGCACTGCCGCAAAGTAAAGTGCGTCTTTTACACTTCCCCCCCAGCAAACTGAGTACTCATTTGACCAATCTCAGAAAAATGGAAGGCTGAGTAACTTTGAGGCAGATATCTGAATCCAGCTTCCACCAGGTTCAAACTCAGGCTGTAAGCAGAGCTCAAGACTGCAGTACTGCAGCTTTAACACACTGCACCACAGGGCTCTTTTTGAATCCAAATTAGCATTTTCCTTGGTCAATTTCATCATCAATTTTCCTGCTGCATCAGGATTATCAACCTGTCTTCTGATTGTTGCCTGAAGACAACTGATAAGATCTAAGTAGGGCTCTTGTAGCTTTTGACAGACAGTTGCAAAACTATGGGCTGGTTTCCCTTCTGTAGGTACCTTGACAAAGGCCTGTAAAGCACATTTCACAGTGTATCCATTAGAGAGTCCTTCTAAAAGACTTTGCACATTGGTTCCCCCTATGCCCATATCTCTGATAGCCTTTACTGATAAAAGGTCAGGCAACTCTTCCCCTGTCAAATGTACAGGGCAAATAGACAACATTTCTGCCAATTCTGGGACATCTTCCAATTTAGCCTGATCAAGATCCTTCTCCAAAACTTCACAGACCATGCATCCTGGGGCGTTAGATGGTGGGCCCATGGGTGGATCTTGTCATGGGTGCTGGGGGCCCTGCAGAAGAAGCCAAGCCTGCAGAAGAAACTGTGCCCCTGCCACCTGCACCAGTGCCCCTGCCTCCTGCTGGAGAAGATCCAAGCCCCCCTGCCTCGCCCTCTTGGGTGGCTCGTGTGCGCGACCGCCTTTGTCAGGACCTCAGGGATTGGAGGAGGGCGGCACGCTCACGAGCAAGACGCTTCCTGAGCCCTGAGTTTTGAAAGGATTCTGGCCCTTCTAGGAGTGAGGGTGCTTGAGTCTCAGCAGGATCCTGGCTGCCCTCTGAGTCAGCAATTAGCCCAAATGGGCAACAGACAGCAGAGGGCTATATAGCTGTGGGCTCTGAGAGAAGGCCTTGTGGAAGCAACTAGTCACTTACCTGATGTTCTATCATCCACTTCGGCTTCTGAACCCCCTGACTCTGGCATTGACTTCTGGACCCCCTGACTTCGGCTTCTGAACCTCTGACCTACGATACCTGGACTGTGATTCGGTTTTGGCGCTTTGGAACCTCCTTGCTACCCAGCTACAGACCTTGGACTGCCCCTGGACTTCGCCTGGCCTGGCCCCAGCCCGTGACAGATTGCTTCCACCACCACAAACACCCATTCCACAGGATGGATGCTGAAGCATGTGGAACCGCAGGACTACTGGCTGCTCTCCAAGCCCAGGTACAGCAGCTGACAAAGGCAGTAGTGCACTTGCAGCAACAACCTGCGGCCAGTGCTCCAGCCAAGTACCAAGTTCCCCCACCTGGCATATTTGGGGGTGTTGTGGAAGAATTTCCTGCTTTCCTGGCGCAGTGTCGGCTGTACTTCGAGGTAAGAGCACGGGACTTTCCCAATGACAAAATAAAGGTGTGTTTCATCATTAGTCTGTTAAAAGGGCAGGCGGCCAAGTGGGCCACACCCCTACTGGTTGAGTCCTCTCCCCTGCTGACTGATTATAATAATAATAATAAATTTTATGATTACCAGGGGTTTGAGGCCCACCTGTCTGCTGCCTTCTCAAACCCAGTCCAAGCAGCTACAGCCAACCGGAAAATCAGGGCCCTGAAACAAGGCAAATCCTCAGTGGCTCAGTACGCCACCGAATTCAAGCTCCTGGCCCAAGACTTGGCGTGGAATGAGGCTGCCCAGATAGACCAGTTTACCGAAGGGTTGGCAGAGGAAGTCCTGGACGAATTGGCCAGGGTGGAGCAGCCACCCACGCTCCAAGGACTTATCACCCTCTGCCTCCGCATCGATGGCCGCCTGGAAAGTCGCCACCAAGCCAAGACCAGAGGGCGCCAGCTCCCTGCGCCGTGCCACTCAGCTCCTCTTCCATCCCCAGATAGTACCAGAGACGAGGGTGAGCCTATGCAGCTTGGAGCTGCTCGACCCCGCCTGACTCCAGAAGAAAAGGCCAGACGCCGCACGCAGAATCTGTGCCTCTACTGCAGCACGGCAGGCCACTATGCCTCTGGCTGCCCTGCTAAGAGTTGGATACCCGGACCTTTGTTGCCACCGCCGCCAAAAAGGCAGCCCCAGGCATAAGTGGACCCTCCAGCCTGGGGCGACTAGCTGGGTCCTCCGAACAGCAGGCTGATACCCCGGGCCCGTTCCTGCTACCAGTCAAACTCCGTCTGCCCGATGGACGCTGGCTGTTCGTGTATGCCATGCTGGACTTGGGAGCGGCCCATTGTTTTGTAGATGCCATTTTTGTAAAGCAGCACCAATTCCCAGTACAGACAAAAGAGATTCCGACGCTGGTGGAGGCTATTGACAGGCGCCTCCTCCGTTCTGGCCCCGTCACAGGAGACCTGTCCCATCACCTTCCATGTCCAGCAGCACCAAGAACAGTTGCAGTTTGATGTCGCCCGCAGGCCTCGCTTCCCGCTGATTCTAGGCCTTTCTTGGCTGAAGCTGCACAACCCCATTGTGGACTGGGCCCAGCAGGAACTACGCTTCCGAGACCCATGCCCCCATCTGACTCCTCCCACCACTCTAGCAGCCGGCATCTCGAGTGGTGGTCCTCAGCTCCCTCAGAAGTATGCGGATTTTGCTGATGTCTTTAAAGAGACAGGAGCTGATCAGCTTCCCCCTCACCGGCCCTATGACTGTGCAATTGATTTGGTACCTGGGGCACCACTCCCGGTGGGGCGTCTGTACCCAATGTCGGAGCCTGAGCTGGCAGCTCTGCGAGACTTCCCGGACAAGAACCTGAAACGCGGATTCATCCGACCCTCAACCTCTCCCCTGTCTGCCCCAGTCCTCTTCGTGAAGAAGAAAAGTGGGGAGCTCCGGCTGTGCAATGACTACTGGGCCCTGAACAAGATCACCATCCATGACCGGTACCCTCTACCACTGATCCCTGAACTCTTGGATCGCTTAAAGGGGGCCCAAATCTACACCAAGCTGGACCTCTGTGGAGTGTACAATTTGGTGTGCATACGGCCCGGAGATGAGTGGAAGACCGCGTTTGGGACCCGATACGGGCAGTACGAGCACCTGGTGATGCCCTTCGGACTGACCAACGCCCCCGCTGTCTTCCAGAGGTTCACGAATGATGTATTCTGGGACCTGCTCGACCGCTTCGCGATCATATACCTAGATGACACCCTGATTTACTCCTGCAATCCTGCCCAGCACGCCGAGCACGTTCGCCAGGTCCTGCAGCGCCTACGAGCCCACGGCCTCTACGCCAAGCTGGAGAAGTGCGAATTTGACCTGTGTTCCATCGAGTTCCTTGGTCACATTGTGTCACCGCAGGGAATAGTCATGGACCCCAGAAAAGTGGAAGCAGTCCTGACCTGGCAGGCTCCTCAGAATCGCAAGGACCTGCAGCGGTTCCTTGGTTTCGCCAACTACTATCAGCAATTCATTCCGGCCTATGCATCCCTGACCACGCCCCTGACTCAACTACTCCACCCCAAAGAACCCTTCCACTGGTCCCCAGAGGCCGATAACGCCTTCTCCACCCTGAAGACCCACTTCGCCACCGAGCCACTCCTGAGATACCCCGACCCCCAGCTTCCCTTTACAGTGGAAGCTAATGCCTCCAACGTGGCCCTAGGAGCAGTGCTGTCCCAGCGCGAGGAGCCGTCCCAGCCACTCCAGCCCTGCGCCTATTACTCGCGCCAGCTCACTGCTGCAGAGAGGAACTATACCATCTGGGAGAGAGAGTTGCTCGCGATCAAGGCGGCTCTTGAGGTTTGGAGACATTACCTTGAAGGGGCTCGCCACCCTGCCCAAGTGCTCACCGACCACCGGAACTTGGAGCTTCTCCAGACCACCCGCCGTCTCAACCAGCGCCAGATCCGGTGGTCCCTATTCTTCTCCCGCTTCGACTTCAGGATCACCTACTTCCCCCATACCCAGAACCGGAAACCCGATGCGCTCTCGTGGAAACCGGAATACGCCCCTGCTTCAACTGAGACCGCGCCTGCTGCTCCCATCCTGCCGCCCTCAGTGTTTGCAGCCACCTCCACTTCACCAGCACTCGTGGAGGACATTCGTGCTAGCCAGGCCAATGATCCCTGGGTCCAGCAACACCTCCAGGCACTCCAAGATGGCTCAACAGGCGAGTTCACGACTCGAGGCGGCCTCTTGCTACCCCGCGAACGCCTCTATGTGCTGCCCAGGCCCTTGCGGGCAGAAGTGCTACGCCTGACCCATGACGCGTTACCCGCTGGGCATTTTCGACAGCATAAGACCACCCACTTGCTGACACGGGAATTCTGGTGGCCACGAGTTCGCTCCGATGTTGCCTGTTATGTCAATTCCTGTGACATCTGCCGACGGGCCAAAGACATCCCAGCCAAACCCCCAGGATTGTTACAGCCCTTGCCCACACCCTCAGGACCCTGGGATACCATCTCGATGGACTTCATCACAGAACTTCCGCGATCCAAGGGTCAGACTTGTATCTTAGTGGTCGTCGACCTGTTTACAAAGATGGCCCACTTCATTCCGTGCCCGAAACTTCCCACAGCTCAGGAGACGGCCCAGCTCTATCTGCAATACATCTTTCATCTGCACGGACTCCCAGCCCACCTAATCTCAGACCGGGGCCCCCAGTTCTCCTCTCGGTTCTGGCAAGCCCTCCATTCCAGCCTGGGTACTCGCGTGCACCTGTCCTCGGCCTACCACCCACAGACGGATGGTCAGACGGAGTGCACCAATGCCACGCTAGAGCAATATCTCTGCTGTTACACCTGTCATCAGCAGGATGACTGGACCACCCTGTTGCCCCTAGCGGAGTTTGCGTACAACAACGCGGTCCATTCATCCACCCAAATGACCCCGTTTGCTGCAACCTACTGGTACCACCCTCGGTTCTTCCCAGCAATCCTGCCACCCACAAATGTCCCCGCCATTGATGCCTACCTGCAAGAACTCCGTGCCAGCCAAGACTTGCTCCGAGAGCAGCTACAGTGGGCCAAGGAGGCATATAAACTGGCTGCGGACCGGAAGAGGCAAGAGGGCCCTCCAGTGCAGCCGGGGGATCATGTGTGGCTCTCAACTTGCTACCTGCGCCGGCCTGGTCGGTCTCACAAGCTGGATGCGCGGTTCATTGGACCCTACCCCGTCATGGAACAAGTAAACCCCGTCGCCTTCAGGCTCCAGTTGCCACCCCACCTCCACATTCACCCTGTGTTCCATCGCTCCCTCCTTGTCCCGGCTGCACCCCCTGACCCAGCTCGGCCTCCTTCCCCACTGCCACCACCACCGGTGCTGGTGGATGATGAAGAAGAATATGATGTGCACCAAATCCTGGACTCCCGGTACCATCGTGGAGGCCTCCAGTACCTTGTGGACTGGGAGAGATACGGCCCGGAAGACCGGTCTTGGGAGCCCATGGACAACCTTCATGCCCCGGACTTGGTGCAGCAATTCCACACCGACCACCCCGACCTCCCAGGCCCTTCGACGGAGGGGGGCCCTGGGGGGGGGATAGTGTCATGGGTGCTGGGGGCCCTGCAGAAGAAGCCGAGCCTGCAGAAGAAACTGTGCCCCTGCCTCCTGCTAGAGAAGATCCAAGCCCCCCTGCCTCGCCCTCTTGGGTGGCTCGTGTGTGTGACCGCCTTCATCAGGACCTCAGGGATCGGAGGAGGGCGGCACGCTCACGAGCAAGACGCTCCCTGAGCCCTGAGTTTTGAAAGGATTCTGGCCCTTCTAGGAGTGAGGGTGCTTGAGTCTCAGCAGGATCCTGGCTGCCCTCTGAGTCAGCAATTAGCCCAAATGGGCAACAGACAGCAGAGGGCTATATAGCTGTGGGCTTTGAGAGAAGGCCTTGTGGAAGCAACTAGTCACTTACCTGACGTTCTATCATCCACTTCGGCTTCTGACTTCGGCTTCTGGACCCCCTGACTCTGGCATTGACTTCTGGACCCCCTGACTTCGGCTTCTGAACCTCTGACCTACGATACCTGGACTGTGATTCGGTTTTGGCGCTTTGGAACCTCCTTGCTACCCAGCTACAGACCTTGGACTGCCCCTGGACTTCGCCTGGCCTGGCCCCAGCCCGTGACAGATCTGTTGGTGGAGGAGGGGGAAAAGGAGGAGGAAGAAGAGGAGGGGCAGGGGGCACAAGTTGGACACCAGTGCCTTTTAGGGGACAATCTTTGGAGAGCTGGCTTGGGTTAGAAACGGACATAAATTTCTCTACTGCATACCGGACTTTTGGATCAAAAACTTTAACTCACCTACATGTTTCTGCTCAACCTGAGAGAACTGTCCACCCATACTTACCAAATGAAAGGGGTTGTTTGAGAATGACGGAGTGCCCACTTCGGGGCCTATGCCATGCGTTTGATAAGTAGGAGCTGAGCTGCTGGGCTGTGCCAGGCGATACCTGACAGCAGGAGCTCTCCCTTGTCCCAGGAGCTGAGCTGTCCCTGCTTTTGATGGTTTGTTGTATTTATAATTTTATTATTCTATGGTCTTTGTGAGCCATCCTAAGCAGGTCTCTGGAGGAATGGCCTAGAAGTTTTCTAAATAAATAAGAAAAGAAACTCTTTAGAGGCCATTAATATGTTGCAACATCCACATATGGAGTAACTTTAGTATTTACTGTGGCACATCTTTGTGAACACTGCTGAATGCAAATATTCATGTCAAGCCTAATGTTCTCCATTTCTTATTGCTTCTGGTTATTGAAGAATTAGTGAGAGCCCCATGGCGCAGAGTAGTAAAGCTCCAGTACTGCAGTCGTAGCCCTGTGCTCATGACCTGAGTTTGATCCCAGCGGAAGCTGGATTCAGGTAGCCGGCTCCAGGTTGACTCAGCCTTCCGTCCTTCCGAGGTCGGTAAAATGAGCACCCAGCTTTCTGGGGGGAAAGTGTAGATGACTGGGGAAGGCAATGGCAAGGAAAGGAAAGGAAAGGTCCCCTGTGCAAGCACCAGTCGTTTCCGACTCTGGAGTGATGTTGCTTTCACAACATTTTCACAACAGACTTTTTACGGGATGGTTTGCCATTGCCTTCCCCAGTCTTTAACACTTTCCTTCCAGCAAGCTGGGTACTCATTTTACCGACCTCAGAAGGATGGAAGGCTGAGTCAACCTTGGGCCAGCTACCTGAATCCAGCTTCCGCTGGAATTAAACTCAGGTCATGAGCAGAGAGTTCAGACCACAGTACTGCAGTACTGCTGCTTTACCACTCTGCGCCATGGGACTCTCACTAATTCTTCAATAACCAGAAGCAATAAGAAAAGGAGAACATTAGGCTTGACATGAATATTTGCATTCAGCAGTGTTCACAAAAATGTGTCACAGTAAATACTAAAGTTACTCCATATGTGGATGTTGCAACATATTATTTGCCTCTAAGGAGTTTCTTTTCTTATTTATTTAGAAAACTTCTAGGCCATTCCTCCAGAGACCTGCTTAGGATGGCTCACAAAGACCATAGAATAATAAAATTATAAATACAATGAACCATCAAACCACCCCATAAAAAGTCTGCCGTGAAAATGTTGTGAAAGCAACGTCACTCCAGAGTCAAAACAACTGGTGCTTGCACAGGGAACTACCTTTACCTTTATTGATGAATTACAAAATCACAAATGGAATACAATGACATTATATCACATATTGTTCATTTTAGATTTTACATGAAAAGAGTTTCAGAACAGCAGCATCTTCTCACAGTGTCTGCTTCAGGCCCCAGGTTTGTGCTTGATATAGGGCTGATCCCCAAACTGGCATGCTCCATTGCTGTTTCCCCCATAAAATACCCACCATCATGCTACACTTCCATGCCTCCTCAGCAGCAACCAACAATGTTCAGTAGGTGCAGGGATATACACAATGTGACAAGACAGCACCCTGGAACAGGGTAAACACAGGAAATGGAAAATGAGACAATATGTCAAGAGGATGTCATTTTCAGCAGCAGCTCCTGACACCTCATAATGCCTACATTCTACCCTTGATGATATCAACAATATGAGCTTTTCAGAAGCCTCTTGTCAACTTGCTACCAACAACTTTATTTTGCAGAAACTGTCCTAAAGTGGAACATGATTGAGAGCTGTTTGACTTCCATTATATATGCTGCTCCCCCACTCCTAGCATGAATTTTCTATAGGCAAATCTCTGCAGCTTGCTAGCCTGGCTATTGTTTCAGTTGTTAGACCATTTTGACCTGTGAGCACTGTGGGCTTAGAATGTCTATAGGCAGTCCTCGGATTTAGTGGGAGCTCACAGGAGCGCAGTACCTGAACCTTTCTGAGAGTTCCACTTCCTCCTTCCCACCTTGTCCATTGAATAGTAGGTGCAGCTGCATAACAATCTCTGGATGAGCTCCACCACCTATTTTTCTACAAAACAACCCCTGTCTACAGGAATCATGTACCAACTTGGTATGGAATTGTAAACTGTAGCACAAAGCTATTTATTTATTTATTTATATCCCGCCCTTCCCAACAAGTGGCTCAGGGCGGCTCACAGCATAAGATTTCACATAGTAACATTTAAGTATAAAACAGTTAAAATTAATTAATACATTTAAATTATAAAATATTTAAAATTATAAGACATTTAAACCATTTAAAACATTAGGGACAGCATCCTCTAATATAACTACACCTGGATTTCTTGTACCAGCTAGTCATAGGCCAGCCGGAAGAGGGTTGTCTTACAGGCCCTGTGGAACTGGGCAAGGTCCCGCAGGGCCCTCACCTCCTCCGGCAACTGGTTCCACCAGGAGGGGGCCGCCACAGAAAAGGCCCGGTCCCTGGTGGATTTTAAGTGGGCTTCTTTTGGCCCGGGGATAACTAGGAGATTTCGAGTTCCCGATCTCAGTACTCTCTGGGGCACATGTGGGGAGAGACGGTCCTTCAGGTAGGCAGGTCCTAGGCCATCTAAGGCTTTAAAGGTAATAACCAGCACCTTGTACCGGACTCAGTAAGCTATTGGCAGCCAGTGCAGATCCCGGAGCCCTGGCCGGATGTGCTCCCTTCTTGGGAGTCCTAACAGCAGCCGGGCAAGCTAGGCTTGCCTACTTGAGTGGCTTGCACTGAATAATGATTACTTTTTATTCTTTATTAGTTTAGTGGTAGACATGCTGGGGCATAACTGTATTGCTGATTTTAAAAGTTCTTTAAGATTTGCTGACATGTTGCATCTCTCTTTAATATCCTCACCATCCAAAAGTCTCTCTTGGAATCTTTCTTTTCTTTCTACTACAAGCATCATTTGGCAGTAACTATAGCAGTCAGTGTCACACTCAATGTCACACTCAAGATGATTATAACATGGAAAGTTTGGAGGGATTTTGCTAACTCATAAACATGGAAAATCAAGCCCTTAGTAATAACAGTGGTGTTTTTTTTTAAGGGCATGGTTTCTGTTATCCCTAATCATAACTTTTTCCAGGGCAAATCCAATTTTAATTTTAGTCTCTTCTCTGAGACAAAATTCCTCAGAACCAGATCTGAGAAGCAGCACGTAGGCAAATAGTAAAATTCTGAGGGTACCTTGTGTGCAATTATTATATTGGAATTTTGAACCCCACTTCTCCTCACTTGCTATGTCATTATGACAGAGATTACCAAATGCATCTGCTTTTGTACACACCAGGCATTCTGTGTGGGAAAGCAGCTCTAATAGTTGTCATTAAGTTTGCAATGAGTTGAGAGAAGATAAATCGAACACATGTACTTCAGCACCACATAGAACCCACCGATGGCCACTGAGAAATGATTTTTTTTTCTAATTGGTGAAGAGAAGCGGGCATAATGGACGGAGCCTCTCCACGCATTTTCACAGTCTCTTCAATCAATAACCCTAGCTGTGCCTGGCACAGAGGAATTCCTGAAAGCCCCTTTGTAATAATGGATTGCTGTAGATTACATAAACCTCAGCCTCCCACTGAGTCAGCCCTCTGAGAGGAGCCTTGGACTCTGACAGTGGCTCTCTAGAACAGGGGTGGCCAACAGTAGCTCTCCAGATGTTTTTTGCCTACAACTCTCATCAGGCCCAGACAGCATGGCCAATGGCTGGGGCTGATGGGAGTTGTAGGCAAAAAAAATCTGAAGAACTACCGTTGGCCACCCCTGCTCTAGAAGGTCAATGTGTGGGATGGCAACAGAGAAGGCTGTCTTCTGTTCTGCTGCCCCATCCAGGGACTAAACACAGTGTGCATAACACAGGCTTCAGAAGCACTGCATGGTCCACCCTATTGAAGTACATATTTACCTTTCTGCCTTTATGTTGTGACATTTTGATGACTGAAATCGCCCTCCTTTGAAGCACTAATCACAGATTTTCCATGATCTGTATGACACGAGCTGGCTGGAACATTGCATCTTAGTACCAGCCGGCACCTTGAATCACCAAGGCAGCTAGCAATTTAAAATACACCTAATAAAACCATGTTTTAACCCACCCAAACACATATTAAAATCAACACACACACCGGATACATTAAAACAATTTATAAAATTAGTTAAAAATATACAAAACATAAAATGTTGGTTAGGAAGGAGAGACTGCAAGCAACCCCTAGAGACCTTCAGTCCAATTACTGCACAGAATTCTTTAATTTTTGCTGGATGTGGGCACATTATGCTTTTCTCTTGTTCTTCACCCCTCAAATTAGCCTGAATTGAAGAATTCTTAACTGATGAGTACCTCAAATCACTCTGTCCTTCACTGAAATCAATCAGAGTTCACTTTGCAGTGATACATCCCAAACAAATAGCATTTGTGCTCTGGCATTTGGCATCACTGCTTAGTGTGTCTGAAGCATGATTCAAGGTGCTGGCTGGTACTAAGATGTAATGTTCCAGCCAGCTCGTGTCATACAGATCATGGAAGATCTGTGATTAGTGTTTCAAAGGAGGGTGATTTCAGTCATCAAAATGTCACAATATAAAAGGTTTTTAAAAAATGTCTCCCCTGATCCAGCAGCCATAAACTAACTTTAGGTGTCCAACAACTGCTTTTAACTTCATGGACCTCCTGGCATTTCTTCTAGTTATTGTCCGATTAACATGTTCTACATACGTACCAATTTCAGAGAGCAAAAGCACATTAGAGGAACATTGACACTGGTTTCCCAAGTCTGAGTCTCCTTCATGAGTCTAGCTAAATTTTGATGGCAGACATTAAGATTTCTCAAGAGAAGGTTTTGGTATATTATACTTAGAATCATAGAGTTGGAAGGGACCTCCAGGACCATCTAGTCCAACTTCTAATTTTGTATTCAATATTTCTTGTATGTGTTTATAGAGGAACCTGCCCTAGGATGGAGCAAGCTAGATTTGCAAACAAATAACATATTCAGCGAAGTCTAAAGTGGGGGCTTAGAGACTTTATCCACAAAAAAGTCTGAAAATGAATCACAGCTGAAAACCACATCAGTATCAGTTTTAGGACATACCAATGGGGTGGTCAGTTGTTGAACTAATCTGAATAAATGAACTGGTTGAGAGCTACTGGACTCTATGGAGATGGCAAAATAATCCTTTTTTGCTGCCTTTACTGCCACCTCATAGGCCTTCAACTGGGCTCTATAGCATGTTCTCACTGCTTCGTTCTATGTTCATCACCAGTTCTGCTCTAGCCATCTAAGCTACCTCTTAAAATCTCTTAGATTCTCATCATACCAATGGGCCACAGAAATATGTAGAGGGCATTGGGGAGTAATCCAATCAATAGCTTCCTGAAGACCTCTATCTTAGTCAGCTCACTGAGGAAACCGCCAGCAAATCCAGATAAATCCCACAGAGCATTTTGGAAACCTTCAGGATTCATTAGTCTCCATGGGTTAGCAGAAATACACTCATTGCCCCTGAAGGGGGGAATGGCCAGCCTCAACCAACCCTTATGAAGAAGTGGTCTGACCACAGCACTGGTTCACAAACAGATCAAACCCTGCACAAAAGATCAAATCTAGTGTGTGGCCTGTTTCATGTGTGGAGTTCAATACAATCTGGGAGAGTCTCAGTGTTGCCATACCAGTCTGACGCTGCACCATGTAAGGAGGAAGTCTCTGCATAGTGAGCAAATGAACATACAGTTTTTAAAAATACTTTTTTGCATATACACAGTTTCACTGCATGACTGAAAGTACAACTCTTGTGGTGTGATGGCAGCTGCTACCAAAGCAACTTTTTAAAAAACTGCACAGCCAGTCAGAAGTTCTGCAGGGCAAAAGCCCAACCCAATCCCACGCTCTCTAAAAACACTTGGTGGGCACCAGAAAAGATGTCAGTGAACACCATGATACCCATTGACACCACATTGGAAACTCCTATTCCACACTCTGCCAGTCTAGCCACCCTTGATTCATGGTTCTGTAACCTCTAGAACACATTGTAGCAATGTGCACTATATTTATTTATTTAAAACACTGATTAGCGATGTTTCTTCCTTACAGGAACTCAAGAAGGCTTACAATGTAAATAATAACAAAACACAGTGTCATGAAAAGACCTTCTGGCCTCAGCCTTTGTCATGATCCCTAACCCTAAATCAGGCTCATGGCCTTGTAGGTGTGCACTTTTGACAGGTGGGGAGGGTCTCCTTTAAGAACTGGGCTGTGAAAACAAGAAGCTTTGACTCCCTTCACCTGTTAGGTTAGACTAATTGGGGTCGATGTGGAAGGTGGAAGAACATATGTCTGGCTTAATTGGCTTTGACAACTGAGGGCCTAGGTGAGCTGTGGCCAATATATATGTGTGTGTGTGTGTGTATATATGCTTGTAGCCGCTGCCACCTCCTGTGGCAGTGAATTCCACACGTTAATCACTCTTTGGGTGAAGAAGTACTTCCTTTTATCCGTTTTAACCTGACTGCTCAGCAATTTCATTGAATGCCCATGAGTTCTTGTATTGTGAGAACGGGAGAAAAGTACTTCTTTCTCTACTTTCTCCATTCCATGCATTATCTTGTAAACCTCTATCATGTCACCCTGCAGTCGACGTTTCTCCAAGCTAAAGAGCCCCAAGCGTTTTAACCTTTCTTCATAGGGAAAGTGTCCCAAACCTTTAATCATTCTAGTTGCCCTTTTCTGCATTTTTTCCAATGCTATAATATCCTTTTTGAGGTGCGGTGACCAGAATTGTACACAGTATTCCAAATGAAACTGCACTATTGATTTATACAGGGGCATTATGATACTGGCTGATTTGTTTTCAATTCCCTTCCTAATAATTCCCAGCATGGCATTGGCCTTTTTTATTGCAATCGCACACTGTCTTGACATTTTCAGTGAGTTATCTACCACAACCCCAAGATCTCTCTCTTGGTCAGTCTCTGCCAGTTCACAACCCATCAACTTGTATTTGTAGCTGGGATTCTTGGCCCCAATGTGTATTACTTTGCACTTGGCCACATTGAACCTCATCTGCCACGTTGACGCCCACACCCAGCCTCAACAGATCCCTTTGGAGTGCCTCACAATCCTATCTGATTCTCACCCCCCTGAGAGAGTGTCATCTGCAAACCTGGCCACTTCACTGCTTACTCTCAACTCCAGATCATTTATGAACATGTTAAAGAGCATGGGACCCAGTACTGAGCCCTGCGGCACCCCACCGCTTACCGTCCTCCATTGTGAAGACTGCCCATTTATACTAACTCTCTGCTTCCTACTAATTACCCAGTTTTTGATCCACAATAGGACCTGTCCTTTTACTCCATGACTCTCGCGCTTACTAAGGAGCCTTTGATGAGGAACTTTATCAAAAGCTTTCTGGAAGTCAAGGTAAACAACATCTATTGGGTCCCCTTTGTCCACATGTTTGTTCACCTCCTCAAAGAACTGTAACAGGTTAGTGAGGCATGATCTTCACTTACAGAACCCATGCTGAGTATTCCTCAATAACTTGTGTTCATCAATGTGCCTACTCATTCTGTCCGTGATAATGCTTTCTTCCAACTTTCCCGGTATTGAAGTCAGACTGACTAGCCTGTAATTTCCTGGATCTCCTCTGGAACCCTTTTTAAAGATGGGGGTGACATTTGCTACCTTCCAGTCCTCAGGAATGGAGGCAGATTTCAATGAAAGATTACATATTTTTGTCAGGAGATCCACAAGTTCAACTTTGAGTTCTTTCAGAATTCTTGGATGTATGCCATTCGGACCTGGTGACTTATTAGTTTTTAATTTGTCAATCAGTTGTAGGACCTCCTCTCTTGTCACCTCAATTTGACTCAGGTCTTTCAACACCCCTTCCAAAATTAGTGGTTCTGGAGCGGGCAAACACTTCTCATCTTCCACAGTGAAGACTGAGGCAAAAAATGCATTCAGCTTCTCAGCCATTTCCCTATCCTCCTTCAGTAATCCTTTTACCTCTTGGTCATCCAAGGGCCCCACTGCCTCCTTGGCTGGTTTCCTGCTTCTAATATATTTGAAGACATTTTTATTGTTGGTCTTTACGTTTTTTGCAATATGCTCCTCATAATCCCTTTTTGCCTGCCTGATCACAGTCTTGCATTTGATTCGCCACAGCCTGTGTTCCCTTTTATTAATCTCACTTGGACTAGCTTTCCACCGCTTAAAGGAGTCCTTCTTACCTTTTACAGCTTCCATTACTCTGTTTGTTAACCATGCAGGCCTTTTCTTATACCTGTTTTTACCTTTCCTAACTTCTGGTATATATTTTATCTGAGTTCTAGGATTGTAGTTTTAAATAGCCCCCAAGCTTCCCCCAGGGTTTTGACTGAATTTACCTTTCCTTTCAGTTTCCTCTTCACATGCCTCCTCATCTCAGAGAATTTACCCCTTTTAAAATTAAATGTGGTTGTGCTGGTCTTTTGGGGCAACTCCCTATTTATACAAATGGTGAAATCAATAACGTTATGGTCACTGCTCCCAAGCGGTGCAATCACTTTTACATCTCTCACCAGGTCTTGGGCATTACTTAGGACCAAATCCAGGATCGCCCCACCCCTGGTAGGTTCTGGGACCATTTGCTCCATAGCACAGTCATTGAGAGCATCTAGAAACTCAGTCTCTCTCTCTCGACCTGAACACATATTGACCCAATCAATCTGCGGGTAGTTAAAATCACCTATTACGACACAGTTTTTACGTTTAGCCACTATCTTTAATCCTTCCATCATATTATAATCATCCTCTATCTTTTGATTTGGTGGGCGATAACAAACTCCCCTAGTTAAATTTCCTTTTGGGCCCTCTATTTTGACCCAAAGCATTTCTAGTAATTCTTTGTCCTCAGTCTTACTGGACTGTATAACCTCTCTGACATACAGAGCCACTCCACCTCCTGCTATGTCATCTTGATTAGCCACTGTCTCTCATTGGTTGGTCCGGAATGTCAGTGAAAGGCAGGATTGCTATAACTCTGCACCAGCCCAAGGGCTAAGTGCGGAGGTGAGAGGAAGCCTTGCTAGCTTGCCACTCCCTTTTGGCCATTCTTTCGTTTTTAGGTTGCTGGAATACTGCTGGCTGGAATGCCAAGACTGTACTTGTCCACATGGTTATGTACTGCCTTTCTGAGAATGTCTAGTTAGTGTTTATATTATGTTTTTATTTTAATATTGTACTGCCTTAATGTTTATTTTATCCTTATGACTGCTTTTTGTTAAACAATAAAAAGCCTTACTTTGTTACTGGTGCTGGTTCTGTGTGTTGCCCGTTAAAGCTCTCCAGGGATCTGGTGTCCTTGACCTTGGCTATCTTAATCTGTCTAACCAATCTTTTGCGTGGGGGAAACAGCCTGCATTGGCCTTAGGGCAGAGCTGCTGGCTGTGCAAGTAAAACCAGGCAGGGGTTCTCCTTTTCTCCCTTCTGGGGTTTTGTCTGTAAAAGGTGTAGTGACAGACTACCAAGAGGGCTGTGCGTTGGAGTACCCAAGGCTTATGGTCCTGGGTGACTTCAATGTCCATGCCGATGACGCGGCCTCCAATCGGGCAATGGACCTAGTGTCTTCCATGGCGATACTGGGACTCTCTCAATTTGTCACGACCCCTATGCATCAGGCAGGGCGCACATTAGACCTGATCTTTGTGTCCAGGATTCGGGTGAGCGATATCGCAATGGAGGCGGTGCCATGGTCGGATCACCTAGCCCTTAAGGCCCGTATGGAGACGCTACCTCAACTCTGTAAGGGCGGAGAGCCTATTTTGGCTCGCCCGTGGAGCCTGATGGACCCGGAACGGTTCCAAATGGCTCTACGGGATCCCTGGCCCCCTGGTGATTCCCTTGATGCCCTGGTTGATGCTTGGCAAGACCGGCTATCCGGGGCAATCAACGAGATCGCACCTCGGCATCCTCTGTGCCCTCGTCTGAGGCTGGCTCCATGGTATACCATCGAGTTACATCAGCTGAACCAAGGACTCAGACGACTAGAGAGGCAGTGGCGGTGCACTCGTGATGAAGCGGCGAGAACATCCTACAGAACGTTTATGAAGTCTTATGAGATGGCAGTCAAGGCCGCGAAGAAAGATTACTTCGCGGCCAGGATTGCGTCTGCAAATTCGCGCCTGGCACAATTGTTTAAAATAAATGGACATTTAACCACACTGCCCCAGGGCAGACCAAATGTTAGGGAATTAGAAATTGGCTGTGAGGCTTTTGCAAAAAAATTTGCAGACAAAATCACGTCGCTCCGCCAGGACCTGCCCATCACATTGGATACAGTACATGAACTGGAGGCTCCGTGCCTGTCTTCGGGTTTAGTCCTGGATCACTTCGACCCACTCAGCCTGGAGGAAGTTGACGGAATTCTCTCCTCTGCACGCCCAACAACTTGTGATTTGGACCTGTTCCCCTCTTGGCTAATTAAATCTTGCCTGAGGGAGCTCAGATGTCCTCTACGGGACATTATAAATAGATCCCTCTTGGAGGGGCGCTTTACAACGCCTTTGAAAGAGGCTATGGTCTGTCCCCTCCTGAAAAAAAGTATAGCAGACCCGGCCAAATTGGCAAACTACCGACTGGTCTCCAATTTACTGTTTTTAGGTAAAATTATAGAGAGGGCAGCGGCGCTGCAGTTGCAGGGTTTTCTGGATGATGCTTCCGTCCAAGACCCTTGCCAGTCCGGCTTTCGTCCGGGTCATGGGACGGAGACAGTGCTGGTTGCCTTGGCAGATGACCTCCAGCGGCATCTGGATCGAGGTGGTGTGGCGGTGCTGATGTTGTTTGACCTGTCGGCTGCATTTGACACGGTCAACCATCGGCTACTGACCCGCCGCCTTACCGATGTTGGGGTTAGGGGGTTGGCTCTACAATGGCTTTCCTCCTTCCTTGAGAATCGAGGACAAAGGGTGGTAATCGGGGGTGAGCTGTCCCAGAGGTGCACACTACATTGTGGAGTGCCTTAGGGAGCAGTTCTCTCACCGACGCTATTTAATATCTATATGCGCCCCCTTGCCCAGATTGCCCGGAGGCATGGGCTTGGGTGTCACCAGTATGCGGATGACACCCAGCTCTATCTGCTAATGGACGGCCGGCCTGGCTGCGTCCCAGAGAATCTGGACCTGGCACTGCAGGCCATGGCAACCTGGTTAAGGCTGAGCGGGCTGAAACTGAATCCAGCGAAGACAGAAGTCCTTTGCCTGGGTCGCAGCACTCTGGGAAGGGAAATACCTCTCCTGGTTTTTGATGAGGCGCCGCTGAAAGCGGCGTGCCGGGTCAGGAGCCTGGGAGTTCTACTGGAGCCTTTACTATCAATGGAGGCCCAGATAACAGCCACTGCCAAGTCAGCCTTTTTTTCATCTGAGGCTGGCAAGGCAGTTGGCTCCCTTCCTAGAGCATCAGAATCTGGCAACAGTGATTCATGCAACGGTCACCTTGAGACTAGATTACTGTAATGCCCTCTACATGGGGCTGCCTCTGTGCTGAACCTGGAAGCTGCAGCTGGTGCAGAACGCGGCCGCTAGACTGTTGCTGGGGCTCCCAAAGTGGGAGCACATACAGCCAGGGCTGCGTGAACTGCACTGGCTGCCAGTTATATACCGGATTCATTACAAAGTGCTGGTTATTACCTTTAAAGCCCTATATGGCCAAGGACCTGCCTACCTTAGGGACTGTCTCTCCCCATATGAACCCCAGAGAGCACTGAGGTCAGCAGGGAAGAACCTGCTGACTATCCCCAGGCCGAAAGAGGTAAAACTACCCGTGCTCGGGCCTTCTCTGTTGTGGCTCCACAACTATGGAACCAGCTTCCGGAAGATATGCGGGCCCTGCGGGATTTTGAACAGTTCCGTGGGGCCTGCAAGACCATCCTTTTTTGGATGGCCTACACTGACTAAAGAGAGAGACTGCTAAGTAAACTTACCATCTATTGTAATAGCACCAGCATATTAATTTTATCAATTTTAGAATTTTAATTAAATTGTTAAATTAGTCTTTGTTTTAATATTATTGTATAATGTATTGACTTATGTTGTTAGCCGCCCTGAGCCTGCTCCGGCGGCGAGGGCGGGATATAAATAAAATGATGATGATGATGATGATGATGGGTATTAAACCAGTCAATGTTTCCTGGAGTAGCTCCCTGGCTGAGCTAACCGGTAGAGGCTCAGTATAGCGGGGACTAGGAAACAATTAAGAAACCCCCTCTATGACCCCTCCTCAGCTTGTGTTACACCTCAAATAACTTTTTATTGGGGAATATTGATATTTCTTAGCTCAAAATGGTAGGCCTACGAGAGGTGAGGTGAACAGGATCTCTGTCTATGTCTACAGAGATAGACCACTGGAAATCCTTTGGTTAATAATGGATTTTATTATGGCATAGGGTTTCAAATAGTTACATCTCAATCAAGCAATTCCAAGCATACAAGAGGGATACAAGAGGTTAGCTGAATCAGTATGGATGGGGGAAGGTGATATAATACCTAGATCTTGCAGGGTAGGCTCAGTCAGAGGAAATGCAAGATTTCTCTTGAGAAGAAGGGGGGGTGAGGGTAGGAAGGGGTGGAGAGAGGAGGGAAAGGAGGAATCCCTTTTCTTTTCTTTTCTTTTGTTACTCCTCTCTGGACCCTGCTTCTAACCTGACAGGTGGGGTGGCCTGTTTTCTAGGGTAAATTACGTCACATCAAGCAATTCAATTACCCAATGAGGGGGCAGAGAGTCACACCAATGGAAAATCAGAGTGTCATATGTGGAATATCCAATCAGAGATCATTCATATCATAGATCCATACCCCAACATAGGAATTTTAATTACACTGGCCACATGACTTTTTATGGCTTGTTTTCCCAAACTGGCTCCTTTGAAGCTCCCAAAAAGTGATAGATTTCTCCCTTAGTGTCAGACATGGATAGGCATCCATCAGGTATTCAGGAGACTGGTTGACTTTGATGGCCTTAGCAGTTAAAGAAAAACAGAAACTTTGTTAAAAGTCAAAATTGTGAGATGGGTCTGTAGTTATACCACACATTGACAACAAGATGAACACTTAACCTATAGCCTTTGTGTTTTTGCTGTCTTGCCCTGAAAAATACCAGAACATATATTCATTTGTGTTGCAGAGTTCCTGGGTTAACTTATTTCTTTATGCATTGATAACAGGACTTAAAAGGTTGCCAAAAGCGTGAAAGAATCTTTACAGCTCTGCCCACATTTGTCCACCTCACTGGGCCTGGAACTCTTCATTCTGAGGAGCAGAAAGATGGATGCTTCTTAACCTTTCAGCTGGCCACCATGTTGTTCTGGTGTGTGAACCAGAACCACACTACAGCCTGCCTTGGGCTAAGAAGGAATTGGATTTTTCTCCCTTATGTGCAACAGAGACCATTCCAATTCAAATGGGCATTGCTGTGTCATATTAATATTCTAGGGTTACATTGCAATATCACATTCCAGGGGTGCATGGCTTGGGAATAAGTACAGGGGTGTCTTCCTGGATATCACTTGTAGGTGTTAAATTTTAAGGGTGACCCTGAGAGTAAAAGTAAACTGGGGGGGTGCTGGGGAGGTGGTTCATGACACACAGCAATATACATTATATATTTATAAACATTAGTTTAAGATCAGTAATTTAACATGGGAGAAGATGGTCCTTCAGATACCTTGGTTCCAAGTCATGTAGGGCTTTAAAGGTCAAACCCAAATCCTTGAATTGAGCTTGGCAGCTGATTGGAAGCCAGTGTAATTGCTGAAATATTAGGATTGCATGATCCCAGTAGCTGGCCTTGAATAGCAGTCTAGCTCCTGAAAATCTCTTGAGGTGTAGTCCCAAGTATAGTGAGTAGTCCTGTCTAGATGTATCTGAGGCTTGAACTGCCAAAGACTGTAGTTAATTCAGACTGAGACAAATCCGGTGGCTGTTGTGTCAAGGAGCAATCCCAAGTTGCAAACTTCATTTTCAAGGGACATAGAATTGTTTGTGATCGTCCCCTCCGCATCCTTCGATGTGGTCTTAGGAGTTGTCTGGTTAGCCAAGCATGAACCGGACATTAGGTGGGGGGACCAAAGTATAGACTTTATGGTCAGTAGATGCAAACGCCACCTATGGATCAAGGCGTGGGGATCAGACCCTCCTCCACGAAATGAAAGAATATGCCTATTAGTAGAGGAGGTCCAGTCCATTCCTAAAGAGTACCGGGACTTGAAAAGGCTGTTCAGTGAGGAGGAAGCAAATGAACTCCCCCCTCACCGAAGCACGGATTATGCGACTGAGCTTATCTCCAGCCAGGAACTACCCAAGGCAAAGTTGTACTCCATGGGGTGGGCTGAGAAAGCAGAGCTGAGGAAATTTCTAGACAAAAATCTAAAAAGGGACTTCATTAGGCCGGCAAATGCCCCGCACACCACACCTGTGCTTTTCAGAAAAAAGGACGGCAGCCTCAGGCTCTGCACAGACTTTAGGGGGATTAACAGGATTTCGACTTCCAACGCTTATCCCATCCTCCTAATCAGAGACCTCCTGAGCACTGTCTCAGGAAAAATCTTTTCCAAACTGGACTTGAGAGACGCATACTTTAGAGTATGAAAAAAGAGGGGGATGAATGGAAGACAGCTTTCAATACACCAATGGGCCAGTTTGAATATCTGGTCATGCCTTTTGGATTACAAGGGGCCCCGGGGGTGTTCATGAATTTCATCAATGAAGTCCTAAGGGAGTACCTGTACCAAGGGGTGATGGTGTACCTGAATGTCATAATTATCTACTCAAAGGACATGGACTTACATGTAAAATTGGTGAGAAAGGTGCTTTCTACCCTGTATGAACACAAACTGTATGCCAAATTGTCTAAGTGTGAGTTCCACAAACGCGAACTGAATTATTTGGGATTCCAGGTGTCCGGAAAAGGGTTGGCTATGGACCCAGCCAAAATCCAGACAGTATTAGATTGGGAACCCCCGAGGACATATAGACAGCTCTAATTGTTTATCGGATTCGCAAATTTTTATAACTTCATTCAGGGGTTTGCCTAAACCATGTTACCGCTCACTGATCTTTTGAAAACCAAGGGGAAGGGTCCGGAAGCAAAGAAACCAGGGGCTAAACTAAATTGGATGCCTGAGCGTTAGCGGGCATTCGACAAACTAAAAAGATTATTCACCAGTGAGCCTATTCTAAGTCACCCCGACGAACTCCGACCCTTCGTGGTCCAGTGTGACGCTTCCGACGTCGCTGTGGGGGAAATATTAATGCAGACTGATGAGAGCGGGGGGTTGCGACCATGCGCCTATATCTTTTAAAAATTATCTCAGGAGCAGCGGAACTGGTCGATGTCAGATAAAGAGGCGTTCACTGTGACATTTGCTTTAAAAACGTGGCGATCTTGGCTAGAAGGGGCACGGGTCCCCTTCAAGATTTGGACTGATCACAAAAACTTAAAAGCCCTAACGGGGTGCAGAAAATTGACTGAGAAACAAATTAGGTGGGCAAGGTTCTTTGCTAAGTTTGACTTCACTCTAAAACACATACTGGGCTCTAAGAACTTTTGGCAGATGCCCTTTCCCGATTGCCCAAGCACGATAGTCAAAAGGAAGAAATCATTGATTCAATAATCTCTCCCAACCACCTGTCCAGAATGGTCACCACCTGATCAAAGAAAGGGAAGGAGAAGGATAAGTGGGGAGGGCAGCGCCTGATAGACGTGGCAGAGGCGGAAGGCGAGGCAAAACCAGAGGGGGTAAAAAAGGGAGAAGGAGGGTTTTGGTACCGTGAGGGGAAACTCTATGTACCGGAAAGCCTCCGGAAAGAGGTCTTGCAATTCTGCCACAACAGTAAACTTTCTGGGTATTTTGGGTATGTGAAAACCTTATATTTGGTCAATAGGCAATTTTGGTTGCCCCAAATGAAAAAGGACATAACTGAATACGTGTCCACATGCCAAGTGTGCATCATGGCTAAAAGAGGGGGGGGAACCCCTGGACTGCTGCAACCTATCGAAACGGCCGAGAGACCATGGTCGGTAGTGTCCATGGACTTTATTGTCGAACTACCGCCGTCCCAAGGGAAAACAGTGATATTAGTGGTGGTGGACACCTTTTCCAAGCAAGCCCATTTTATCCCTTGCACTAAATTACCTAACGCCAAGAGATTGGCATACTTGTTTTTCCAACATGTGGTGAAAGCCCACTCCTTCCCTGATAAGGTAATTAGCGACAGGGGCCCGCAATTCGTTGCCAACTTCTGGTGGGAGTTTTGTAAACTAACAGGCATGGAACAGGGGCTGAGCTTGGCGTATCACTCCCAAACAGACAGTCAGACTGAGAAGATAAATGCGCTGCCTGAACAATATTTACGGTGCTATGTAAACCACCAGCAAACCAATTGGGTGGAACTGCTGCCAAGTACGGCTATAACAACAGCATCCACAGTTCAACTAAAACCTCTCAATTTAAAATAGTGAATGGCTATGAAGGGAAACCTTTCCCCCTGTTGCTGGGGGGTGACCAGGCCAAAGTTCCTTCCTCATTCGAACAATGGTGGGGACCCTTGGGTGAAGGATGGAAGATAATCCAGGAGAATTTGGAAAATGCCAAAGAAACTTACAAAAAACATTATGATAAAAAACACGCCCCAGTGTGGGATTTCAAAGTAGGGGAAACAGTCTTCCATTCCACAAAGAACTTGCCACTACCACAGACCTCAAAGAAGCTAGCATACAAGTACCTGGGGCCATTCAAAATAAAGAAGGTGATAAATAAAGTGACGGTGGAGTTAGAGTTACCAAAGTTATTTAGTAAAATCCATCCTGTCTTTCATTGCAGCCTTTTGCGCCGGGACCCGGGGGCTACGAAGTGGCACCCTCGTCTGTCGGCGCCACAGCCGATTCAAATGGAGGGGCAGAGTCACCATGAAGTGCAGGAAATACTGGATGCCAGGTTGAAAAGGGGAGTGCTCTACCTTTTGATAAGGTGGAAACATTTCCCCCCAAGTCACGATGAGTGGGTAGAAGCATCCAATGTGAGAGCATCCCGCCTAGTAAGGAAGTTTTACCTACTGCACCCAGAAAAACCCCGAGCCAAGGCTTGGGGGGGGGGGCAGTATGTCAAGCGTACATTTTATTCTCAGTAGAAAGCTGTATTGTTTATTATCTTACTGTAATGTTGCATATCAAAGCTATGTAAACCATTCTCTAGTTCGCACCTACTGTAACAAATGTAGAAATGCCAGCTTTGAAGATAGTGCCTCCCTGGGACAATTCCCAGGCCTGAGCCTGAGACCCAGGATGTTTGTAACCACAAAAGATAGCTGAACCTATGATTGTAGCTTTTCACATGCATATGTGAGAATTCCTTGCGTTTTTTAGTATCTCTTTGATGTATCCCTTAAAGCCACCTATTGTGTCAAACTGTATCACTTTCAATATGGTCTTACCATGAGCACAATGGATTTACAATAAACCAATACTTTGTTTCAAAATCATCGGTTGGTTATTTTGAAGTCTGTATGCTTGACACCCATTAGACAGGGGTAGCTACTTCTGAATGGGTGCTAGCTGCAAACCCAAAGGTGACACCTCCTGTACTCTTCTGAAGGGGCTTGTCCCCAGTGAGATAGAGGAAAGTCAGGACTGGATCTTTATTGGGAAAAGATGCTTTGTGAATAAAGCAAATGTACAGCAGGAAATAAATTGGTAGGCACCATGGCATTGATGTTCGGGATCAGTGAAGTTCTGCAGCTAAACAGTTATAATTGTCAGATAATGCTCTGATGTAGGGTTGCCAATCCCCAGATGGGAGCAGGGAATTCCCTGGTTTGGAAGCCCTCCCCCCACTTCAGAGTTATCAGAAAGTGGGGGGAAAATGTCTGCTGGGCACTCCATTATTCCCGATGGAGACCAATTTCCATAGGGTATAATGGAGAATTGATCCGCAGGTATCTGCAGCTCTGTGGGGGTTGTTTTTATGAAGTAGAGGCACCAAATTTTCAGCATAGCATCCAGTGCCTCTCTTCAAAACATCCTCCAAGTTTATTTATTTATTATTTATTTTATTTGATTTATATCCCACCCTACCCCACCGAAGTGGGCTCAAGGCGGCTTCAAAAAGATTGGACCAGGGGATTCAATTCTATGAGCCCCAAAAGAAGGTGCCCCTATCCATTATTTCCAATTGAAGGAAGGCATTTAAAAAGGTGTGCAGTCCCTTAACTTTGATGACCAGAACTCTCTTTGGAGTTCAGTTATGCTTGTCACAACCTTGCTCCTGGCTCCACTCCCAAAGTCTCCTGGCTCCACGCCCAAGTTCCCAGATATTTCTTGAATTGGACCTGGCAATGCTATTAGGTACAAACTTAGAACACACCAGCAGCTTGTACAGTGATGTGAAAGTAGATGCTACATCTATTCAACCACATTTCATGCTGTCCCAAAAGAGAGATAAATGGTGTCTCCTTCCTTTTGGGGAACTAGGCGTGCAGCTTGTATTTTCTGCTGGATGTGGGCCTCTTCCCAGATTGTAGCTATGGCCAAAAATACAATTTATTAACTTCATCTACTTAAAAGGCTGGACTCCGGTCTGGAGGACAGGGAGTTGACAACCATTGCCCATGCCTTTCTAAC
Source organism: Heteronotia binoei (assembly GCF_032191835.1). Taxonomy (NCBI): domain Eukaryota; kingdom Metazoa; phylum Chordata; class Lepidosauria; order Squamata; family Gekkonidae; genus Heteronotia; species Heteronotia binoei. Next base: position 86,714,258 of record NC_083225.1, read on the forward strand.
CTCCAGGAATAACTACTGTAATTCATTTTATGGAGCTACCCATGAAAAGTGTTTTGAAGTGAAAGCTAGTGCAAAATATGTCTGCCTATCACTTAGCTAGGACAGAATGCTAAAACAAATAAGACCTGAAGGAATTGAATTGTCCCCAAGTCAACACCTGGGCCCCATTACAATGCTTGGTTGTTCTCTGTGTGTACATTATGTATACTATGCTCAGGGTGGCTCTCCATTCCCTCTTTTATACTTACAGAATCACAGAATCATAGTGTTGGAAGGTACCTCCAGGGTCATCTAGTCCAACCCCCTGCACAATGCAGGAAATTCACAAATATCTCCCTCCACACCCCCAGTGACCCTTCTCAATGCCCAGAAGATGGCAAAAAACCCTCCAGAATCCCTGGCCAAAGTGGCCTGGAGAAAAATTGCTTCCTGACCCCAAAGTGGTAATCAGCATTTCCCTGGGCATGTAAAGAAAGGGCCACAAGAGCTAAGTACTGATGCGATCCCTCTTGCCCTGCTTCTCATGATCTGTCTATGTTCCCAGAATCAGTGGAATCACAAACAAATCTGTAGTTGAAGCATGCTAAGTACATGCAACAATGATTACTTAGGAACTAAACAGTATTACCAAACACATATATATTATATTAGAATCATCGGCATTATAAAGAGCAAATATCAAAAAACGGGTGGTAACAAACTCAAACCCACAATGAGTCACACAGCACATACCTAAAGCAGCAGACTCCCTTCATAAACAGTACAAGCACGCAAAGGAAATGAATTGCTTATATAAATTTCACAAGTCCTTGAACTGAAGTCCAAGCATCTGTATATTATGGCTTGTAGAAAAATATACACAGTTCCAAACATTCAGCATTTCAATGTCCACGTTGATGATGCAGCATCCGTGCAGACTCAGGACCCAGTGTCATCCATGGAGATTATATCAGCTCCCACTCACCAGGCTGGTCACACGCTGGATTTGGTTTTTGGGGCTGGGATAACACCGGATCTGATAGCTGTAGATACAGTTCCATGGTCAGATCACCATGCTCTGAAAGTCCGACTGGACCTGCAGCCCTTCTCCTGTTTAGGCGGCAAGCGAATTTATGCTCACCCACGGAGCCAACTGAACCTTGAGCTACTTTGGGAAGCTCTGCGGGACCTGATGCCCCCTGGCGGGTTGTTGGATGAGCAAGTGGAGGATTGGTACTCCTGGCTCACTACAACCATCGACGACATTGCCCCCCGGAGCCCTCTGTGCTGCCATACCAAAGCGGCTCCATGGTATACCCTGGAGCTACAGAGGATGAAACAGCAACTTAGACGGCTAGAGCGAGTGTGGTGGCGCTCATACAACGAAGAGTCAAGAACTTCTTACAGAACGTTTATGAAGCTCTATGAGAAGGCAGTGAAGTCCGCTAAGAAGGAATTCTATGTGACCTCCATTGCATTTGCGAAGTCACTCCCAGCCCAATTGTTTAGGACAATTCGATCATTAACTACAGTGCTGATAGGCAACCAAAAGGTCAGGGAATTGGATATTGGCTGTGAGGCTTTTGCGACTTATTTCGCAGACAAAGTCTTGGCTCTCCGCCGAGATCTTCCACCCACAGTTGATATAGTACGTGAACTGGAAGCCTGTTGTCCGTCCTTGGGCCCTTCTTTGAACCACTTCAGCTGGCTTTCTCTGGAAGACGTGGACAGGATCTTGGCTGCAGTGAAGCCTACCACTTGTTCTCTAGACCCATGCCCATCCTAGCTTGTTAAAGCAGGTGGTGCTGAAGTCTGGAGCCCTCTGTTTGATATTATTAATCTGTCTCTGTCAACAGGGACTTTCCCAGTTAAGCTCAAAGAGGCAGTGGTACGTCCGCTTTTGAAGAAGCCATCTTTGGACCCTACAGTCCCGGCCAATTACCGCCCAGTCTCGAATTTTCCATTTCTGGGTAAGGTAATTGAGAAAGCAGTGGCGGAGCAGTTTCAAGCTTTCCTGGAGGACACCTCTATCCTCGACCCTTTCCAGTCTGGCTTCCGCCCTGGAAGGCGGCGTGGCTTCTTCCACTGCAGCGGCCAAGACTGGGCCAAGACTGGGCACGCAAGGAGCAGCTGGAAGCTCATCTGTAGTTCTCGCTAACACCCATCCAGAGATGTAGAATGCTGCTGCAAAGCTGAGGCTTATAGTATCCACATAAGCCTTAGAAACCGTGGGCAAAGTCCACTTCTTAGAGCAGATGTGTGCGAGTCAAAACTCCAGGCACCCTGGCAACCATACTAGTGATCCATGTGTATGAAAAGTAGGGGGCTTTTTCTTACAAACCCATGTGCCACATTTTGGACATTTCACTATATGCTGCTGTATTTCTGTTGTGGAATGAGCTCCTCCCATCCACACACTCTCACTTCACATTACTTACCAGCAATACTCCATCTAAGTCATGGAATCTTGTGAGCAAAAATTCTGCTTTGTGAGCTACTGGCATTAAAGTTGTGAGCTACAGAATAAATTAGCTTGCTCTGGGGCCATTTTTTCTGAGCTAAGACAAATATGTGTGAGTGGGAGGCTAAAAAACTATGAGCTAGCTCACATTAACTCAGCTTAGAGAGAACACTGCATACCAGATGTGCAAGGACAGTCAAGGACCCATTTGCTGCTGTGAAGATTGCAACTTAGCCTGGTGTCCACAAAAGCTTGGAAGCATTGACTTACAAGTGCTCATAATTCACACTTTCCCAGGATGATGCACATGTCTGTAGCAGTGTCCAGTCTTTGCTGCATTCTTCAGATTTTATGCAACACCCCACCTTCCAAAATGCGGGAAGCTTAGAAGAAACAGCATCGTTCTCAGCAGGAACTGTGATCTGTCTGCAGGCAAAGTGGGGAGAAAAGTGGTATTACATGCCCAATTAAAAAAATATAATCAAGTGTCCAATTCAAACTCTAGATTGATTTTCCAGAGGATTCTCAGAAAATAAATACAGCTACTGTGCAATATTTCTGAAGCAGATTTAAGAAAGTAATTGTAAAAAATTACATGTCTACTCTCAGACTGTCCAATCCTCAACTTGTTTGTGTAAATCTACGATTCACAGTGAAGAAGTCAGAGTTTTAATCTAGGTTACAGCTGAGAATATCAACTGCAAATGTGTTTATAGCCTAATCTCACTCACTGACTTCTTAAAAAGCACAGCAGCCAAGCCTCAGGCAATGATTTTCCAACAGATGATACAACATTTGCTGCAGAATCCATGCAGTTTAAGAAAAGCACCACTGATTTCAATGGGCTCCTTGCTCAGTTTTCTGCTACATTCTAGAAATGTATCCCAGTATTTCAACAGATATTGCAAAAAAAAAAAAATCAAATCGTTCACTCAGTGTAATTATTCATTTATTTATTGCAACCCCCCCCCTTTTTTACAATACCCCTTATAGGGAGGTGTTGTTCCTCTTCTGGGGGGCTCAGGGATGACTTTTTTAACATTTTAATTATTTTTTATAATTCATGGCATCCAAATCTGTGAATAGTTTAGGAATCAAAACCATAAATGGATTACAGAACCTGATCCTCAGCAACTGGGGGGAAATACCACACTCTTGCCCCTCCCCAAGTGTTGCATTACTGCTTTATTTTAATAGGAGCAGCACCTACATCCTCCCAAGGACTGCTTCAGCCCATCTCTTTCCTTTCTGGTTTTAAAATTTGATTTAGAAGGTCCTGCAGGCAAGCAAGAGTCAGAGTTCTCTACACATCTGACTCTGTGCCTTGGGGCAGGAGGCCAAGGCTCTATTTAATAAAGGATTGCCTTTGCCAAGAGCAGCAGCAAAATGGACTGTCACTACGAGGTGCCAACTAGAGCCAGTCTGTTGGCATTGTGACAGCGGCTTCTTTCCCAGGCCAGCCCTGAGCCAGGTTCCAGGACTTCAGTGTTACAACAGGCCTCAAGCATGCTGCTGAATCTCTCAGTCATGACAAGCTCGTGCTTCCCAGGGAGCTGCATTCCTCTCAGACATCAGTTCCTGCCACCCGGTCTGTGAAACAGTGCTGCATCTGCTCCGGAGAAAGACAGAGATGTTCATTCAAGTTGGCACCTGCCTTTTGTTCCCCAATGGCAGTTGCCAGCAAGAGACAGGTAGGGCAAGGGGAACACACAATAGCAACATGCTAGATACAAAACAAATTGCACGCTAGATTTAAAATAAAATAGCACATATTTGGGGTAAGTATGCGGTGTGATGCTGGGTGACTTGGCCTTGTGGCTCTTGTTCATTGTACTTGCATTGAATACTTAAATCACTCAGGACAGTACTAAGTGTGGGAGCTGAAATAACTTAAATGAGAAGACATAAATCAACAAATTATTTGGGCAAAACTATGGGAGAAAACAGAATCTTTATTGACCTCTTGAAATGATACATTTCTAGACCTAAAATGATTTCACAGGAAAATCCATGCTTAAATTCTTATATTGAAGTATGACAAAACTTAATTAATTTTCACTCCCAAAAGTAGCATTAGACATTTTATGTTTTGAGATATCTTATTCCTGCAATATTTTGTGTCATTCTCTGAAAATATAATTTTAGACATGACTTTTCAGGATACTTCAGTAGTTTTGCTATAGCAAGAAGTGGATGAAGTTTTCACATTTAAAATGTAAATATAGAAAGATACATTTAAAATTCTGAAAAATGTCTCACATGTTGGCTTTGGATCTTGATCTGCTGTTTGAAAAAAATATGGGAGCTGTTGCTAAGAGTTCCTTTCCTCATCTATGCTGGGTGCTCTGGCCTCACTACACTGATCCTTTCCTTTGTAATGTTTGGGCTTGCGCAGTGCACGCTACCAGGGGCTGCCCTTGAAGGCAATCAGGAAGTCTGCTGATAAGCATATATACAGTCTGCACTAGATCAGTTCTCTGGTGCCTATTTGCTTCAATTCAAGGTGCTGATTTTAACCTTAATGCCTTTTCCTGGCCTGGGAGTAAGATAACTGAAGTGCTATCTTTCTCCATATGAGTCCACTCATCATCTTAGGCTGGAATGTCATGAGAGAAAGAAATAAACCTTGAAATAACACAGGCTTGTCAGTGACAAGATGAGCTGGGAAATAGGGTGAATTCAAGGCTCAAATGTTACCTTTTGGTCACACTCTCAGGACAGCCAGATTGAATTAATTTTAATATTGCACTCTGGAGCCCTCAAATCTGTAATCCAAGACTTTGGGGTGATTGGCCAGCACAGATTTAGCATGAAGTTTTTAGTCAGCCCCTTTCCCCAGCATGACTGGCCCCCAAAATGCTATCTCGGGATTCAGGAAAAGGGATAACTATCTGCCTGGAATGGCTCATGGAACCAAGAAGGGAGATCTATGTTTAAGGAGTGAAGTCGGTATCAAGACTCTGACACAGTTTGTTAAGTTTACATCCATTCCAAAAGAAAGGAATAGAAAGAATATGCCTCAGTTATTTTGCCTCCCAGTTATTTTGCTTAGTGTTCTGCCTTTACTTAACTGTCTTATGAGTATTCTCAATTATTTGTATATAGTAGGATTTATACTTAGTTTTAAAAGATCTGTTCCTTTAATGATGCTAAGTGTGTTTTGACTGTTTTTAAGAGTCTTACCCATAATGCTGACTTTTCTTTCACACACCCCGGGCTACTTTCATATCAAGGATTTTTACCATTTTGGCCATCCAACTTGTGTAGTTTTTTCATGTTTCCACATGATGTCATCCCCTGTTTGTGCACAGACCATTAACAGCTCATTCCTTCCACACACAAAAACTCTGCTTTATCCTAAATCTTGACAAAAAAACCCAGTATTCCTGATCAGGGCTGGCACATCCATGCAACGGTCACCTCGAGATTAGACTACTGTAATGCCCTCTACATGGGGCTGCCCTTGTACCAAACGCGGAAACTACAGCTGGTGCAGAACGCAGCAGTCAGGCTGCTAGTGGGACTACCCCGGTGGGAACACGTGTGGCCTAGGCTGCGGGAACTGCACTGGCTTCCAATTGTGTACCGGGTTCTTTACAAGGTGCTGGTTATCACCTATAAAGCCCTATATGGCCAAGGACCTGCCTACCTTAGGGACCACCTCTCTCCATATGTTCCCCAGAGGGCACTGCATTCCATTTCACAAAATCTTTTGGAAGTCCCTGGGCCTAAGGAGGCCAAACTTAAAACAACTAGGGAGCTGGCCTTCTCCATAAAAGTGCCCCAATGGTGGAATCAGTTACCGGAAGAGGTGCGGGCCCTGCGGGACCTCAACAGGTTCCGCAGGGCCTGCAAAACCGTCCTCTTCCAAGAAGCCTTCAAGACGTGACCAGACTGAATATTACGCTGCCTGTATAAATAGAGACTGTAGCACCACCATATAGTTTTTAGCTTTTTAACATTAATTTATATTTGTATCTGTATTTATATTTGTATTTATATTGCGTACTGATTTTACCTGTATTGTCATATCATGATACTACATCATGATAGATTGTAAGCCGCCCTGAGCCTGCCTCGGCGGGGAGGGCGGGGTATAAATAAAACATTATTATTATTATTATTATTATTATTATTATTATTATTATTATTATTATTATTGTTCATGGCATCCAAGTCTGTAGTTTAGGAATCAAAACTATAAATGGATTACAGAACCTGATCCTTCCCCCTCTCCACACATGCCCCACCACCTCTGGTGCCCCTTCCCCACCATGCCACCCACCTCTCCGCTGCCCTCCTCTACCTTGCTGCCTACCTGCAGGCAGGTGGTGGCACCAAGGATGGCAGCGGGTGCACTCACAGGCACTTGGAGCAAGACTCAAGTGCCTCCGAGCACACGCACCGCACCAATGGAAGCACAGACCCAGGAAGGCTGAGCAGGGGCGGTGCAATGGTGGGTGCACTTGGAGGCACTCAGTGCTATGCCACCTTCCACCATACACACTATTGCCACTGCCTCCACCACAGATGCAGGGGCAGGAGGACTGAGGGCCTATAGCACCAGAAATCCTGGTGCTGGCCATGTTTCTGAGGTAGGATGTGTGGTGCCCAGGGGTACCTCTAGCCACCTCCCTGTAAGGAGGCTAGCCTAAGGGCTTATTGCCAGGGCACTATGTTTAATTGCTGCCACCAGACTAGTTTGTTTATAGGGCCCAGTCCACCCTAGTTTTCCCCCCTAAGGGCTCAACAGTTTCCAGCTATCTCAAAGCTGGCTATGGTTTTTGCCTTCTCTAAAGTAAGGCCGATAGGCACTAATACCTTGCAAGCCAATGACACACAGACAAGTTTAACCAAGGTTTGAAGAAAGTTTTATTTAACAGGGCAGGTAATCCCCAACACAGTGTAAAAAAAGAAAATAACAAAACTTAGCTAGCTATTACTTCAACCCTTGGGTTGATGGCAAAAGATCCAACAACCCAGAGTCCTTCAGGAACTCCCTCCTGGGATGGTCCGGCCACACTCCAGGGTTTCAAAATCATCAAGCTGACCCTAAGGTCACAGCCACTCCTTGCCTCAGCAAGTAGACAAGGGCATTAGCTAGGAGAAAACTCTCCTTTTTCTAACCACCAGCCTTTAATTGGCCATCAGGGACTAATCTCCTGCAGCTGGTGGCTCCACCGTGTGGCTACAGCAGAAAGGGAGATACCCTGGAAGACTTCAAGTCAATTTTAAAACTCCCCCCCCCCCCGCCCCAGCACTACAGGATGCTATGGGCAGGAGCAGTTTCTTCTGTCTGAAATTGCAGAACTTTGGTGAAGTGCTAGTCAATTACTCTTTTCTTTTTTGATGACTGCAAGGGGCCATTCCCTTGAAGCAATCACAGAAATTAACATAAGAGAATCGTGGGCATTTCAGCCTGACTTTTAGAGGAAGTTAATCACCCAGAGGTGCCTCTGCAAATACATTTTTAAAAAAGTTTTTAAAAGGTATTGTGTTTTTCCTATATTAATGCTCCTGAGAGTCACATGAGGACAGAGCAGGGGCATTCAGTGCACATCAGTTGTGAATGAGAAACCATGGCTAACAAAGTTGAGAAAATGGATTACCCTCTGCTGTCTAGAATCTCAATTGCAGGGGTGATTTCACTTGTATCAGCAACCTGACCAATACAGAAGACCATGCTGGAATTGAAACAGCCCAGTAACTAGACAGATGCTAATGGGACAGCACTGACTGAGCTCAGGTGAACAGAAGAGAAAAGGAAGCTGGGAAAGGGGAACTCACTTCCATGCCTGTATCTCTCACTCTCACATACAAAGCACACGAGTCCTCCTGGAGACCAAGAGATTCACAAAGAGACTCAGAAAAGGGGGAGGATTTTCTCTTGGTGGCAGCAAATTTTTACCATAGGATTAAGGTTCCCAAAGGGATCAGATAAAAGTGGGGTTTTTTCCCCATAGTCCATGGATTTGTTTTAAAGAACCATTAATACAGACTCTTATAGCTTGCCTAAAGCAGAAAGGCAGGAGAAGCGAGGCAAGAGGGAGGTTTATGACAAGAACATTAGGCCTATTGGTGGTCCCATTGATAGCAAAGCAGTTAGAGATAAATGTTCTCTGTGGTAGTTATTGTTTCTGAAACTGACTTCTTGAAAATGTGAGGACTATTTATTCCATGCACTCCAGAAACCATTGGCCCATCACAGCTCAGTCAGAGGCTCTGGCCTCTCATTGGCTGACTCCCCTGCTCCCGCCTACTTAAGAACATAAGAACATAAGAGAAGCCATGTTAGATCAGGCCAATGGCCCATCCAGTCCAACATTCTGTGTCACACAGCGGCCAAATATATATATATATATACACACACACACACACACACACACACACTGTGGCTAATAGCCACTGATGGACCTCTGCTCCATATTTTTATCTAACCCCTTCTTGAAGGTGGCTATGCTTGTGGACGCCACCACCTCCTGTGGCAGTGAATTCCACATGTTAATCACCCTTTGGGTGAAGAAGTACTTCCTTTTATCCGTTTTAACCTGTCTGCTCAGCAATTTCATCGAATGCCCACGAGTTCTCGTATTGTGAGAAAGGGAGAAAAGTACTTCTTTCTCTACTTTCTCCATCCCATGCATTATCTTGTAAACTTCTATCATGTCACCCCTCAGTCGACGTTTCTCCAAGCTAAAGAGCCCTAAGCGTTTCAACCTTTCTTCATAGGGAAGGTGTTCCAGCCCTTTAATCATTTTAGTTGCCCTTTTCTGAACTTTCTCCAATGCTATAATATCCTTTTTGAGGTGCGGCGACCACAACTGCACACAGTACTCCAAATGAGACTGCACCATCGATTTATACAGAGGCATTATAATACTGGCTGATTTGTTTTCAATTCCCTTCCTAATAATTCCCAGCATGGCGTTGGCCTTTTTTATTGCAAACGCACACTGTCTTGACATTTTCAGTGAATTATCTACCATGACACCAAGATCTCTCTCTTGGTCTGTCTCTGCCAGTTCACACCCCATCAACTTGTATTTGTAGCTGGGATTCGTGGCCCCAATGTGCATTACTTTGCACTTGGCCACATTGAACCGCATCTGCCACGTTGACGCCCACTCACCCAGCCTCAACAGATCCCTTTGGAGTTCCTCACAATCCTCTCTGGTTCTCACCACCCTGAACAATTTAGTGTCATCCGCAAATTTGGCCACTTCACTGCTCACTCCCAACTCTAAATCATTTATGAACAAGTTAAAGAGGATGGGACCCAGTACCGAGCCCTGCGGCACCCCACTGCTTACCGTCCTCCACTGCGAAGACTGCCCATTTATACTCACTCTCTGCTTCCTATTACTCAGCCAGTTTTTGATCCACAAGAGGACCTCTCCTTTTACTCCATGACTCTCAAGTTTTCTAAGGAGCCTTTGATGAGGAACTTTATCAAAAGCTTTCTGGAAGTCAAGGTAAACAACATCTATCGGGTCTCCTTTGTCCACATGTTTGTTCACCCCCTCAAAGAAATGTAACAGGTTAGTGAGGCATGATCTTCCCTTGCAGAACCCATGCTGAGTCTTCCTCAATAACCCGTGTTCATCAATGTGCCTACTCATTCTGTCCTTGATAATGGTTTCTACCAACTTTCCCGGTATTGAAGTCAGACTGACTGGCCTGTAATTTCCCGGATCTCCTCTGGAACCCTTTTTAAAGATGGGGGTGACATTTGCTACCTTCCAGTCCTCAGGAACGGAGGCAGATTTCAATGAAAGATTACAGATTTTTGTTAGAAGATCCACAAGTTCAACTTTGAGTTCTTTCAGAACTCTCGGATGTATGCCATCCAGACCCGGTGACTTATTAGTTTTTAATTTGTCTATTAGTTGTAGGACCTCCTCTTTTGTCACCTCAATCTGACTCAGGTCTTTCAACACCCCTTCCAATATTAGTGGTTCTGGGGCGGGCAAACACTTCTCATCTTCCACGGTGAAGACGGAGGCAAAAAATGCATTCAGCTTCTCAGCCATTTCCCCATCCTCCTTCAGTAATCCTTTTACCCCATGGTCATCCAAGGGCCCCACTGCTTCCCTGGCTGGTTTCCTACTTCTAATATATTTGAAGAAATTTTTATTGTTGGTCTTTATGTTTTTTGCAATATGCTCCTCATAGTCCCTTTTTGCCTGCCTGATCACAGTCTTGCATTTGATTTGCCACTGCCTGTGTTCCCTTTTATTAATCTCACTTGGACTGGTTTTCCACCACTTAAAGGAGTCCTTCTTACCTTTTACAGCTTCCATTACTTCGTTTGTTAACCATGCTGGCCTCTTCTTATACCTGTTTGTGCCTTTCCTAACTTGTGGTATGTATTTTATCTGAGCTTCTAGGATTATAGTTTTAAATAGTCTCCAAGCTTCCCCAAGGGTTTTGACCGTATTTACCTTTCCTTTCAGTTTCCTCCTCACATGCCTCCTCATCTCAGAGAATTTACCCCTTTTAAAGTTAAATGTGGTTGTGGCGGTCTTTTTGGGCAACTCCCTATTTATACAAATGGTGAAATCAATAACATTATGGTCACTGTTCCCAAGCGGCGCAATCACTTTTACGTCTCTCACCAAGTCTTGGGCATTACTTAGGACCAGATCCAGGATCGCCCCACTCCTGGTAGGTTCTGAGACCATCTGCTCCATAGCACAGTCATTGAGAGCATCAAGAAACTCAATCTCTTTCTCTCGACCAGAACACATATTGACCCAATCAATCTGCGGGTAGTTAAAATCACCTATTACGACACAGTTTTTACGTTTAGCCGCTATCTTTAATCCCTCCATCATATTATAATCGTCCTCTCTCTTTTGATTTGGTGGGCGATAACAAACTCCCATAGTTAAATTTCCTTTTGGGCCCTCTATTTCAACCCAAAGCATTTCTAAAAGGGAATCTAATTCTCTGACCTCAGTCTTACTGGACCGTATATCCTCTCTGACATACAGAGCCACCCCACCTCCAACCCTTTCCTCCCTGTCCTTCCGATATAACTTATATCCAGGAATCACCGTGTCCCACTGATTCTCCTCATTCCACCAAGTTTCTGAAATTCCCACAATGTCTATGTTTTCTCCCAACACTAAACATTCCAATTCACCAATTTTACTTCGGACACTTCTAGCATTTGCATACAAACATTTATAATTTCCCAAGCAAGCTAGGCCCGCCACCTCTCTCTTGCCGCCTCGAGACTCTAGCAGACAGTCCATACTGTTTGTCACCATCACAGTGGACAACTCTGATCCATTACTCGGTAGAAAAATAGAAGCCAACCCTTCATCTCTTTGAGACGAGTCCTCCCGAACCAGAGACATTCCATCTCCTGTCGGCTTTCCCCCAAGATTTAGTTTAAAAACTGCTCTGCCACCTTTTTGATTTTAAGCGCCAGCAGCCTGGTTCCATCCGGAGACAAGTGGAGACCGTCTCTTTTGTACAGCTCCGGCTTGTTCCAGAAAGCATCCCAGTGCCTAACAAACTTAAACCCTTCCTCCTTACACCATCGTCTCATCCACACATTGAGACTTCTAATTTGCGCCTGTCTCTCCTGCCCTGCACGTGGAACAGGTAGCACTTCCGAGAAGGCCACCTTGGAGGTCCTGGCCTTAAGTCTCCCACCTAGCAGCCTAAATTTCTCCTCCAGGACCTCACGACTGCATTTCCCCACATCGTTGGTGCCAACATGCACCACGACCACAGGCTCCTCCCCAGCACTGTCTATCAGCCTATCTACTACACACGTAATGTCCGCTACCTTCGCACCAGGCAGGCAAGTCACCATACGGTCAATACGCGGTTTTGCCACCCAGCTGTCTACTTGCCTAAGGATCGAATCACCAACTACCAAGACCCCCCCTCTCCCCCTGCCCAGGGATGGTTCCTTGGCGCGAAAGGATACCCGCTCACCAACCGAAGAAGAGGTCCCTTCTGAGGGCGCATTCCCCTTTTCCTCAGCAAGGTGCCCTGTTCCCTCTAGACCCTCACGCTCTCTGGCAGCAACGGGGCTGCCACATTCAGAGTGGGGCACATCTAATACGCCCCCAAGAGTCTTCCCCAATTGCCTAACTGACCGTCTCTGCTTCTCCAGGGCAGTCACCTCGGCCTCAAGGGTACGAACTCGTTCCCTGAGGACCAGGAGCTCCTTGCATCGAGCACACACCCAAGACTTCTGTCCTGTGGGCAGATAGTCATACATGTGACACTCAGTGCAAAACACTGGAAAGCCCCCACCCCCCTGCTGGCATTGTACCTTCATGATATATATTTTAAATATACAGTCCTCTTTAAATGCTGTTGTTTACGTGGCTCCCCTTCTGGAAGGTCAACTTACCTTATTGGGAGAACAAGGAAATCAGGGATCTGGGTTCCTGGTCCTTAGGAAGCCCCCAGGCCAAGAGCCCTTTAGCTCTCGCCCTTCGGCTCGCGCCAAAGGCTCGCGCCTTTGGCAAGGCGCAGCTTAAAATGCAAAGAGGGTGGAGCAGACCACTCCTAAGCAATCATCAACAATTACTCTCAATCAATCAATCAATCACTTTCACCTTTAGCCCACTCACCCAAACGTACAGCCGTTCCCCAGCTATCACAACTCAGCCTTTTCAGCAGTCACCCAAGCCTCAGAATGAAGTCTTTCAAAACGCAGAAATTCTTAGCAACTTCTCCAGCTGTCTCAGCTTATCAGAGCTGCTCTGCTCTGTTCTGTTCCTCTCTGAGATGTGCTCAGCCTTTGGCAAGGCGCAGCTTAAAATGCAAAGAGGGTGGAGCAGACCACTCCTAAGCAATCATCAACAATTACTCTCAATCAATCAATCAATCACTTTCACCTTTAGCCCACTCACCCAAACGTACAGCAGTTCCCCAGCTATCACAACTCAGCCTTTTCAGCAGTCACCCAAGCCTCAGAATGAAGTCTTTCAAAACGCAGAAATTCTTAGCAACTTCTCCAGCTGTCTCAGCTTATCAGAGCTGCTCTGCTCTGTTCTGTTCCTCTCTGAGATGTGCTCAGCCTTTGGCAAGGCGCAGCTTAAAATGCAAAGAGGGTGGAGCAGACCACTCCTAAGCAATCATCAACAATTACTCTCAATCAATCAATCAATCAATCACTTTCACCTTTAGCCCACTCACCCAAACGTACAGCAGTTCCCCAGCTATCACAACTCAGCCTTTTCAGCAGTCACCCAAGCCTCAGAATGAAGTCTTTCAAAACGCAGAAATTCTTAGCAACTTCTCCAGCTGTCTCAGCTTATCAGAGCTGCTCTGCTCTGTTCTTTGGAATGCTGAACAAACTGCCAGAAGCAGTCTTACCTCAGAGAGAGACATATCTCTTAGCTGAACAAACTGCCAGAAGCAGTCTTACCTCAGAGAGAGACACATCTCTTAGCTCTTCTCTGTCAACTGCCTTCAGAAAGGGCTGCAGAGCTCCTGCGGCCTCACAAAAGGCCCTATCAACAGCCCACACAGATGACCTCCCAGCATACACAGCTTCAGAAGGCCACTGCAATAGCCAGAGAGCCTGGCACCGCCTCAGAGGGCATGGCTGTCCCATCTTTACTGTTTTTCACTACCTCTCTCCCTCCTCCCCTCAGCCTTGCCCCAAGATGGTTGCCTGACAAGGAGAGAGGGAAGCCTTCACAGGGTGGGTGTTCTGATCAAAGGGGGGAGAGAAATGAAGAGAATGAGGTCAAATGAGGTCAGCCACAAACACACTGTGAAGAAAGACTGTCCTTTTCCTTAGAGGCTACAGGGTTGGAAACTGCAGTTTAGGAACTTCCAGATGGCAGAAATCAGCTCCCCTTGAAGGGGGGAGGGGAAATTAATGCCTTCACTTGTGTGGGTGGGAGGACAGCTGGGGGGGGACACTCTCCCAGAGGCCTTAGTGGTACCTTTCCAAGTTGATGGGAAATTCCTAAAGGATCACTACAGGCCTCTGAGGAAAAGGCCTTTCCTCCTGGGGAACCACTGTTGCCAATCTCCAGGTGAGGACTGGAAATCTCTTAGAATTACAAGTGCTCTCCGGATACATGGCAGAGATCAGCTCCCCTTTAAGTGGGGGGGGGGGAGACAGCCAGGTGGGGGGGGGCACTCACCCAGAGCCCTTTAGTGCTACCTTTCCAGGCTGGTGGGAAATTCCTAAGGGATCACTACAGGCATTACAGACCTCTGAGGGAAAGGCCTCTCCTCCTGGGGAACCACTGTTGCCAATCTCCAGGTGAGGACTGGCGATCACTCAAAATTACAACTGTTCTCCAGATACATGGCAGAGATCAGCTCCCCTTGAGGTGGGGGGGGGGGAATGAATTCCTTCACTTGGGTGGGTGGGAAGACAGCCAGGCTGGGGGGGGGGGGGACTTACCCAGAGGCCTTTAGTAGTACCTTTCCAGGTTGGTGGGAAATTCCTAAGGGATCACTACAGGGTTCTGAAGGAAAGGCCTTTCATCCTGGGGAACCTCTGTTGCCAATCTCCTGGTAAGGACTGAAGATTTCTTAGAATTACAACTGCTATCCAAACAGATGGCACAGACCAGCTCCCCTTGAGGTCGGGGGGGGGGGGGTGAGCTCCTTCACTTGGGTGGGAAGACAGCCAGGCTGGAGGGGGATACTTCGTTAACAGATAAAATATACAGGGGATCTTTATTCAAATACTCTGGGAAGAACACCCCCTCAGGGGAAAAAAGGACACCAGACTTCAAGCTCTGAAATATATGAATTCATTTAAGTCTTAGTCAATACATGCATTTAAAAGATTAGGGACAATATATGCTCCCATAGGTTACATGGATTCATGGCTGTAGCCTTTCCTATACTCAGGTTCCCTAGCCTATTACATTTGGTAAAAGCAAACCCATTGTATAGATAGCAAAGAGCATTTCATCCTCACCTCTCCTATGGCTTCAGGTGGTTGTCTGTGAAGAAACAGAGGGGTCAGGCTTCTCAGGAGGTTTGGTATTGCTGCCGCTGGCAAATTAGATCCTCCTCCCAATTTATACTCTTCCCTAAGATGTCTGTCCCTTCCCTTTGACCAATCAGAGACAAGAAAGCTAGGTTTGGTCATCTTTTGGCTGGAAAGCACCAAAAAACCCTGTTACATAAGGAAACCAACTATTGTTGCAAAATATCAGCTCTGATAATTGGTACCAGGGAGGTCAATGAACTCTAAAAGAAAATCTCCATCTGATACCCTGGATCCCAATTCTCCTAATCTGGGACAAAAGATTCTCCATGGGTGCATGAGAACCCAATCTAACCCATTCTGATCATATTCATCAATACATATATATCATAACAAAGCATACAGTCAATATATTTATGCATATAGGAGTTCAGAGATATATCTTCCCTCCCCCATATGTAAATATGTGTAAATATAAAAAGGAAAAAGTTATGTTTGTATATAGGGAATTCTATATAACCCCACAAAGATTATATGTAAGTAACTATGCTTGCTCTTCATTTCAATCTTATGATTTACTAACCATCAGATCCACTATAGTTCCCTTACCCCATCTATAATTTCCTAAAGCATCATGCTATTATATCTATAAAGAAAATCTAACAAGCCCGATACAAATCCATTTAATAAAAATCCCTTCTCTGTATCTATGCTTAGATTCTGACAGGCTTTCCCCACTTGGCAATCTCTCTCTCTCTTTTATTCCCCCTCCTTTTTTCTATTTCATTATGGCATTGGATAATTCCCTGTAAAAACTCCTTAACTTAGGAGAAATCATTTCTTCCGGCCCTTTATCCTTCTCATCTTTCCCCCAACAGGGTATACACAAACATCCATACATTATTCCATAAGATTCAGGCTGTTTGGCAATATTTCTCCATGCTGGACCCAATTTCCATACATGGGCATTGTCAAAGTTCTCTTCCTTGATAAGATTAATAGACTTGTTTATCAGATCTTCCCTATTACACAACAAATCACTTCCAGATGTGTTGAGGACAAATTGTCAAAGTTCTCTATATTATCATTTCCAGATGTTTTGAGAACAAGTTGTTTTCGCCAATATCTCGCGGTTATACAACACGGAATGACCTCCAAATGTGCTTTGTCAATAGGTTACCTTCGATCAACCTTCGGTCAAAATGTATTCTCAGACCCAGGTATACTTTACTGGGGAAATCCAGGCCCTTTCACATAAACAGTCATATAGAAACATCATATATATATATATATATATATATATATATATATATATATACAACAACTTGCCCATAGGCCTTTAGTGGTACCTTTCCAGGTTGGTGGGAAATTCCTAAGGAAATTCCTAATTCCTATAGGCCTCTGAGGGCCTTTCCTTCTGAGGAACCACTGTTGCTAATCTCTAGGTGAGGGCTGGAGATCTCTCAGGGTGATATCAGATGGCTTAAAGCTGCCCCATATCAAGCTGGCCAGAAATAAAGCACCCCGGGGCTTCCAGACGGCGCTGGAAAAAGGGGCGGGCTGTAGGCCCCAAGGGAGCATCTAGAACACTCACGTGTCCCGTTCGCAGCTCCCTGGGTGCTCTTCAGGTGCTTCCAAGCCACCCCAGTGAAAAGGCACCACTTTTGATGTGGTGCCTTTTTGAGGCGGGTGGAGAGGCCCAGAGGATAGGGTGAGTACGGGATCGGTACACCCGCCAGATGTTTGTGTGTGGAGGGGGTTTTTTGGGTCGCCTCCTAAGGCATCTCTGTGTCAGCCCAAAATGACTGTATGTTAGCAGCCTCTGAATCACAACTCTCCAGGTAGATGGCAGAGATCAGTTCCCCTTGAGGTTGGGGGGGGAGGGGGGTAGTGAATGCCTTCACTTGGGTGGGTGGGAAGACAGCCAGGATGGGGGGGGGGTGCACACTCAACCAGAGGCCTTCAGAGGTACCTTCCTAAGGGATCACTATAGGCCTCTGAGAGAAAGACCCTTCCTCCTGGGGAACCACTGTTGTCAGTCTCAAGGTGTGGAGTGGAGATCACTCAGAATTACAACTGCTATCCAAATAGATGGCAGAGATCAGCTCCCCTTGAGGTGGGAGGGAGTGAATGCCTTCATTTGGGTGAGTGGGAAGACAGCAAGGTTGCGGGGGGTATTCGCCCAGAGGCCTTTAGTGGTACCTTTCCAAGTTGGTGGGAAATTCCTGGAGATTCCGTGGCAGAATTTGAGGAGGACATAAAAGTTAGGGCTTCTGAGTGGGATCTGCCAGACCCAGGTTCTTCCTGTGGAAGCTGACTGGGTGGTTTTGGACCAGGCATAGACTTCTAGCCAAACTTGTCTCTTAGGGTTGTTGTTCAGATCACATGGGGGGAGAGGAGAATGATGCAAACAGCTTTAGCCCCTCCACTGTAGAAGCTGCAGGGAGGGGGAAGGCAATGGAAAGCTGAAGTCAGAAGGGCCGATAAAGAAAAGGAGATAGGGTTGCCAACTCCAGGTTAGGGGTGGGGCCTAGAGAGGGTGGGGTTTAAGAAGGGATAGGACCTCAGACAGGTATAATGCCATATCCTGGGGAGGTACTGGAGATCACTCAGATTTACAACTGTTCTCTAGATGGCAGACATTAGCTCCCCTTGAAGGGGGGGGGGGGGTCAATGCCTTCACTTGGGTGAGTGGGAAGACAGCAAGGGTGGCAGGCACTCACCGAGAGCCTCCTTCTAGAGCCCATTGTATTTTTCTTCACAACGGGCCTTATTCCTAGTTTGCCATAATTTTATTGAATCAGAGTTACAAGATTGGAAAATAAAGAAGAAGAAAGGGGGGGGGGGAGATGTTGGTATATGACACCAGAAAAAAAATAGCTAAAATGTACAAAAAAAATTTGAATGTCTGTTAGAAATGTGAACATTATGAAGGGACATTCTATAATTTATGGTGGACTTGTAATAAAGCAAAAAAAAAAATTGGATACAAATACATTCATTAAGGCAAATACATACATGCCTTTCTTCTGGGACTAATAGGCAGCATGAAAAAAAGTCATGGAACTTTGTTTTTATATATGATAATGGCAGCAAGAAAAATAGAAACAGAAAAATTCACCAATACCCACAATAGAGAAATCACTGGTGAAGATTCCAGAACTTGCAGAGATAGCTAAACTTTACTTCTTTGATCAGAGAAAAGACAATATCTAAATTTATTGCTAATTGGAAACACCTGATAGACATTTTTCATGAAACAGAAAAAAATGAACTGATGATTTGTGGCTTTGAGGATTGAGGGGGAGGGAATTAGATAATAGATAAAGGAGGGTGTTGTTTCCTATGTGATTATAGAGTAAGTGTTAAGCTGGTAATTCTATGTGTATTTGTCATAGAGAAAATTGAGTATTTTATTATCTTTTATCTTTTATGAAGGGGCTATGATACTTTTTATTTTGCCAGGACTTTGTTGATTAAATATGTTTGACCATTTTTTAAAAAACTGGGATGATATTTTGAACTGTGATTAGAAGTGTTTGGACAATAGTATGTTACACTCCTTTGAATGGTAGAAAATGGTATATTATTTTTAAATAAAACAATAAATGTACTGTTTTTCATTTCAATTGTACAGATTTTTCGTCCTCCATTTTCTTGTAATTTTTAATGCTGCTGCATGCTGAGAAGTCTGGTTTCAGACAATTGTGCTTTATTTTCAAAAAAGAATATTTTCTCACAATAGCCATCTCTTGAGGTTCCACAGCCTTCCAACTATTAAGGCTGCATTAAGTGACTGAATATTGTGCTCAGGTGGACAGCAGTGTTGGTCTGAAGCAGCAGAACAAAGTTTGAGTCCAGTGGCACCTTTAAGACCAACAAAATTATATTCTGGGTATAAGCTTTCAGGTGCATGTACAGAACAAAGTCCAGTGACTCCTTTAAGATCAAGATCTACTACTTAGGAACATACTTGAAATAGTCCTTCTGCATTATTTCAGTGCTTGAACGTACAGAACACTCAATCCATAAACACTTGGTAGGGCAAGAAACTGTAAACAGTCTTTTTTTGTTATGCAAGACAGTTTGCATCACTAATCACTTAAAATTGAAACTCTGATTTCCCCTGAGGAAAAAAAATCTAATATTTATATTGCTACATATTAACATACTGTTAAAAGAGCCTGGCACTTTTATTCTACCCAGAGTCTTCCAGAAGCACAAATATAATCACAATCAATCACTGCAAGTGTCATGTTTAGGACAGCCTGGCACTTCTATTGTATTCAGGGTCTACAGGATCCACAAATACAATCACAATCAATCAAGGCAAGAGATAAAAACAGGGTCAACAAACCAGTCAGGGAGCCTAAGGTTCAGTCCAAAATTGGGGAATAGGAAGGTCTGGAATCCAGGACCCAAAGTTTGGAAGCTGGGGTTGGAGATGGGATCTCGGTTTCTAGCTGGAAAAGCAACCACAGTTTAAACTGCTGTTTCCATCATCCTTCAGGTGCAAGCCCTTTGCCTTCGTACAACCTTGTCATTCCTGCTCCTGTAATGACTCTGCTCCAGCCAGTTTGGTGTAGTGGTTAAGTGTGCAGACTCTTATCTGAGAGAACCGGGTTTGATTCCCCACTCCTCCGCTTGCAGCTACTGGA